>NW_022589740.1:10478987-11154025 GCF_004348235.1 Phoca vitulina | reverse complement strand
CTTTCTTTCTTTCTTTCTTTCTTTCTTTCTTTCTTTCTTTCTTTCTTCCTTTCTTTCTTTCTTTTTTAGGATTATTTGGGAGAGAGAGAGCACGAGTGGGAGGAGGGGCAGAGAGAGGGTGAGAGAGAGAATCTCAAGCGGACTCCCCCATTGGACGCAGAGCCCACGCGGGACTCAGTCTCAGGACCCTGAGATCATGACCTAAGCCAAAACCAAGAGTCAGATGCTTACGCAACTGAGCCACCCAGGCACCCCTATTGTAGCTTTTCATCCATCTAATGGATTTCCCTTCAGAACAGCGCTTTTCCAGCTTTAATGTAAAGGAATCACCTGGAGATCTTCCTAAAGCTCAGGTGCACGTTCGAGGGGTCTGGAGTGGGGCCGAGGAATCTGCATTTCTAACAAGTTCCCGGATGCTTGCAGATGCTGCTGGTTCGCAGGCTGCACATTGGGTGGGGCCTTCGGGTCCGTGAACTGGTGCTGGCCCACAACCTGTTTGTGAATGACGAGAGAGGTGCAAAAGCTGAGAATAAACATTCCAAAATTCCTATAGCAGTTTACCATTAGCCACAAAGTCCCAGTGCATCATTTCGTGGCATTTTACAAAACTATCAGTTTGTAATGGATTGAACGTTTTTTAAAATAATGATCCTTCACCGCAGATCTCTTGAGAAGCATTGTTCTAGCACACAGCATAAACCAAAAAGCAGATACAGGGTCTTTGTAAAGTTTTGTAGTTCCTCTGCAACTAAAACAGTTTTGCACGTGGTCAGTGTTCAACAGATGTTCTTGAATGCTGATGTAAATTAATTAAAAAATAAGTGAATGCAACTCTGATGGCCCATTTTCAGATTCTCCATGCAATGGTTAGGAGTCAGAGCTCCAGGTAGCATCAGCTTTAATGAAGTACAATTAGCAAGTCCACAACTAAGCTTTTGTTTACATTTTATTCTTTTTTTTTTTTTTTTTTTTTTTTTTTTTTTTAAAGATTTTATTTATTTGAGAGAGAGAATGAGAGACAGCACGAGAGGGAAGAGGGTTAGAAGGAGAAGCAGACCCCCCGCTGAGCAGGGAGCCCGATGCGGGACTCGATCCCGGGACTCCAGGATCATGACCTGAGCCGAAGACAGTCGCTTAACCAACTGAGCCACCCAGGCGCCCTACATTTTATTCTTAATGGTTGTTTAAAGACTTCTGCATTAGAACTGTTAGCATAGAGAAATGTTTTCTCTACCTGGTTCTCTCTTGTGGAGTATTAGATTTGTACATTTGTGAAATGCATGCCCTCTCTCATAATAATTCACTTTCAAATAACTTACCCTGGGATTTGAAATGGGACAAAATACATACACACGTGTGTGTTCATATGTGTCCTATACTTCATCATTGTTCTTCATTTACTGTGACCTCGGGTAGACTCAGTATTTAACAATAATGCACACCTCAGTATGACACGTGGTACTCAAAAAGGAAAAGGAAAAAGAAATACCTATTTGAACAGAAGAAACACAGTATTATTGTGTGTGAGTGTGTGTGTGTGTGAAAATCAACTAGTACTACAGTCTATTACATGCCTTTACCTGAAGTGACAGTTTTAATGAATGGTCACATACCATATTTTAATACAGGGATAGCAGTCCAGAGTCAGGAATTTCATGTGAGTGTGTGTGTGTTTTATGACTTTCCTTTGCAGTTATATCATGAGCTAGAAACAAGGTATCGTTCACCAGAGAGAAGTTAGTTTTTTACTAACTGTTGGAGAAAGGACTGAAGATCTCTTGCAAACTTAGGGTTTGGAGTTTAAGTTGATCAGTGAAACAGGGTACTTGGTTTCTGCTCCATGATTTCTCAGTGATTAATGACCTGACTGTACTTCCAAAATAGTTATCGCATGTATCCTTCATGTGCCAATAGGAATCTTAGGATAGATGACATTATCAAATTAAATCAATCTGTAGAGAATTGCTACTTATGAAAATTTACATTTGAAACATCGAATCATCCACAACCTCCTCCACTCAGGTCATGAGTATTATCTGTTTATAGTTCCTCAAAAACTAATTCAAATTTAAGACTAACTTATATTATGACATTTTTACTCTTCTGTCTCTTTATCTGGAGCAATCACAGATCTGAAAGAAGGTTGGTGTGGCTGCAGGTAGTGAGCGGGGATGTGAAAAGTATGCAAAGCTTGGGACCAGTTGAGGAATCTAAATTTTCTTCTAGAAGTAGTGAGAAATCACTGGATGATTTTTGGGGCCAGGGAGATGGGATGCCATGAGCTAATTCATTATTATTTTTAATATTATTATTATTATTATTATTATTATTATTATTATGAGAGAGAGTGTGTAGGGGGAGCAGGGCAGAGGGAGAGAGAGCATTTTAAGCAGGCTCCATGCCCAGTGCAAGGCCTGATGCAGGGCTCGATCTCACGAGATCATGACCTGAGCCAAAACCAAGAGTCAGATGCTTAACCAACTGAGCCACCCAGGTGCCGCAACTAATCCGTTATTTTAAATGGTCATCACTAAAACTCTTCCATATGATGCCACAATGATAGAGTCATGATACTATGCATTTGGCAAAACTCAGAGAACTGTACAACACAAAGCAGGAACCCTGATATAAACTGTGGATTTAACTGAATGAAAATATATCAATGTCAGTTCATAAGTTGGAACAAATGTAGCACACCAATGCAAGACGTTAAATAAGAAGGAAACCATGGGAAGAGGAGAGGGAGGGAATATAGGAGAACTCTTTGTACTTCTGCTCAATTTTTCTTCAAACCTAAAACTGCTCTAACAAAGTCTCTTAAATAAGAGGGAAAAAAAGATTATTGCTGGATGGACAGTGAACTGGGGGGACAAATTAGGAAGCTACCACAGTATGTTTTGTTTTTATTTATTTATTTGACAGAGAGAGAGATGGCAAGAGAGGGAACACAAGCAGGGGGAGTGGGAGAGGGAGAAGCAGGCCTCCTGCTGAGCAGAGAGCCCAATGTGGGACTCGATCCCAGGACCCTGGGATCATGACCTGAGCTGAAGGCAGACGCTTAACGACTGAGCCACCCAGGTGCCCGCACAGTATGTTTTTTGAAATAGATTTATTAGCATAACTTCTTTCAGAAGAATAGTGCTATCGGAAATTCATTTTGGTATCAAACATTCAAAGATGGGAATTCTTGGGGCACCTGGGTGGCTCAGTCGGTTAAGCATCTGCCTTGGGCTCAGATCATGATCTCAGGGTTCTGGGATCGAGCTCCGCTTCGGGCTCCCTGCTCGGTGTGGAGTCTGCTTCTCCCTCTCACTCTCCCTCTGTGCTCACTCTCTCTCTCTCTCACAAAAATAAATAAAACCAAAAAAAAAAAAAAAGAGGAGAATTCTCTACATTAGTAAGGTGAGGTGGTAAGAAAATAGAGGAGAAAAAAAAAATCACGTTGCCATTCAATGGCACACAAATTGGAGATTAAATCTGTATTTCTCATTACCTACTGTTTTTACACCTACTTTTGAATTTGTGTTCATTTCCATGTGCATCAAATTTAAATCAATATATTTAGAGAAAGCTAATACATGTATCTGTGTCTTCCAGGACCTAAAATCTTCCACAGAGATTTTATATTATACTAAGATAAGAATAAATCAAAAAGATAGAACTTAGGTTGGTAGTGAGTATGTAAGGGAAGACATTGACAGGATTTTGAAGCTAGGCCTAATGACCTTGAACTGTCTTAAAACTTCAGTACAACATAACCAGAGGCTGAATTTATGTGGATGGTTTTATTTCCTACCTAACAATCTAGTAATTTGACAGAGAAAGACGGCTATCAGACAGAAATACATTTACACTGCATTAACTTAATATCTAATAATTTTTCATTTCCAGAGAGTAATAGGAATAGCTTCGCATTTACATCGCTGGACCTGTTTGCTTATAACTTGCTTCTGATGATAAAAATGGGATTGATTTGATCTCAGCCTCTCCAGTTAAATAATTCTTGATTGCTAGGTTTTAAAAAAAAAGAAGAAGTACCAATCATTGGCAGTCTCTGCGTAGTCTGACCTGAATGATCACCAAGATTTGATTCATCATTTGGTGGTAGAGGAGAGCAAGAGAACACCAAGTTCTGGTCTTGAACACTCTCTCAGTGACCGAACTTAGAAATGTCAACTTATTAACTAATTGTAATAATGTCTTAATAATACTTGGAATCTTATTGAAACAGAATTAGAACTTCCCGTGTGTGCCAGATTGCTACACCAGGGGCTTTCTTAAGAATGGTTGGCATCTAGTGAGAATTCTTTCAGGGATTATTTATTAATTCAAATCTCCTTATGTACTTTGTCTTGGTAGGCACAAAACCTCGTGCTCTGCTACATTTTTGTTTGTTATCGAAAGAATAATGATTCCAAGAATTTGTAAAAATTAAAACAAAAACACCTCATTTCAAAATGCCTCTGCACGTACTCTCTACACACTAATGAGGGCAGAGTTGTTGGGTTCTGATTCCCTGAATCCTCAGCTCTAAGAACTGGGGATGACCTAAGAGGTCACCAAGATGAAGTCATTTCCCCAAGGTCGCATGCGTAGTTTTCAACAAGCCGTGGCTGGGATGTGTATCTCGGGACTCCTGACCAGGCTCTGCCTTATAAGAGCTTTGAATAGATAAAGAAAATCAGGGCTTCAGAAATAAAATCCCACAGCCAGATTTAAGTCTGTCCCTTGTGAGGGTACAGAGTTTGACCTGAGAATTGAAATCACTCCTTGATTAAGATAAATCAGTATCTCAAATAAACCAGAAGACTTTAAAGTAGCTAGGACTGATGATAAAGGAACTAAAAATAATTGAAAAATGTGTATATATACAAATATTTAGAAGTATATGTAAATGTTATATAATCTTATAAATATATCTTTAATGTTATGAAATATATTTTATAAATAAAATATGTAAAATTAAAAACAAATATAAAAGTATGATTACAGTATAAAAATAGTAACATAGAATGTAGAATATATTATGTCTTTATTATCAATATAAAAATGGAAATACAGAAATATGAATATATATTTGGATATATCATAAATTTTATGTATCTATGTATTTATTTATATATCGAGAGAGAGAAAGAGAGAGAGAGCGGGAGGGAAGGAGAGGGAAAGGGACCCTGGTTTCCTTAGCAGTGAATCCTGATGTGGGAACTCTATACAAATACAAGTGTAACTACGAATCCATCCTCACCCTCTTCTCAACATCTTGGTCCTTCCAGGGCAAGAGAGGTAAACAAAATGGAGACTAGCCTCTGAATCTATGATACAGTTTGTCACATAAATTCCCCATTTCTACATTAACACAAAATGTTTCCATTTCACGACAGCCTCTTTCTTTGGCTCCTGACAAAGAAGAGTGCAGGAATGAGTAGTGAAAAGTAAACAGAATTAAGAGTGTAGAGGAGGACATCACCTGGCCCCCACTCCTCATTTACTGGACAGAAAATAAAGTTGTATTTCCCATGGGGGCAGCCTCCAGGAATATAGAAACCACCACTCCCTCCCTCCCCCCAGCCCCCCAGCCTGTCACTGGTTGTGCACCCATACTATTACACAGCTATTTCTAACAAATGACTCAGCATTTTAAACTTCCTGGCTCCTGTGGAGTGGGTCAGACCTCATTCTCATAGTTTTGTTGGTCATAATTTATTCTTGTAGTTTCTCCTTCTCTGGGTGAAGTTTATCCTACCGTTACCTTGAAATAGGGTCGGCACTACTGTAGTTCTGTTTTTCGGTCCCTGAAGGCAGTAAAGTCCCTAAGAGTATGTATGTGGCTTTTAAGTGTTTATGTGACCAGGTATGAAATCAGCTATTACATTCAAACAAATGGTCAATCCTGGACTCTAACCAGGATGCTTTTGAAATAGAGACCTACATCATCATGCGTTGCTTCAGCAGTCTATTAGGCTTAATGCCGTGTGTATATTTTATTAAGATCAGGATGATTAAAGTGCACTTATTCCACTATGAAGAAGAAAAAGATCATTTAGCACCCCGAAAACCAGTCACAGTGTAAAAGGATGCAGGGTTCTCTGTACCCTAGTGAAAGGAATCACGGGGCTTGGAGCCTCTCAGGCTAAGCTGATGGCTCATGTGTAACCTCTGTAAGCTCCGGTTTTTTATTTGGGTAATGGAATTTTATAATACCTGCCTTACAGAGTTACTGTGAATATTTCATGAAATGCTATTTGTGAAAGCATTCTGTGAACCGTACAATTCTTTATAAATATATGTTATTGCCAAGTAGTGATTAGCTGCTTTATGCTGAAGAAACAGTTTTCCAAAGAAACGTGGAAGTATATTTTTAAATGGTTTATGAAAATGCCTTTGAGATTAACATTCATATATATATATATATATATATATATATATATATTCATGTTACCTCTACCTAAGAATTCTGAATGCATTATAATTTATACAGCATGACCCATTGATAAAAAATGGGTTTTATTTTTAATTGTAAAGCATAACTTATTGAATCTTTTCCCAATCTGGTGATAAGATACAATTTAGCTTTATGTTAAGTTGTATATGATTTAAGTGTAGAGGCTATAAAGTGAATTTCCGTACAAATAATTTCAGTCCACAAATCCCCCAGAGATGATTTATTAAAAATGAGGAATTCATAGTCCCATAGAAACCAGGGTAACAAATAGAAGGAAGAAGGGACATGTTCTAGGTGAGGCAGCACCGTAAGAGACCCAGAGCATTGAGTATTGACAATGGTTGATTATAAATTTCGATGTGAAAATAAACCATTATGACCTTGGATGACTTTTCCCCTACTGGAAGTATGGGCAAGGTACAGAAGTGGACTGGTAGTTGTGATGATTCACTGTGTCCGGCACTGGCCAGCCAAGCCTCGTAGAGAACACGGTATTTTGTCCAGAGTCTGGAAGAACAAAGAGGCACTTACTAAGTACAGATGCTAGAACTTAGCATTCCAGGCAAATGGGACAGCTTCTTCAAAGGTTGAGAAGTATGTTTTTAATTTTTTGAGGAGCCTCCACACTGGTTTCCAGAATGGCTGTACCAACTTGCCTTCCCACCAACAGTGTAAGAGGGTTCCCCTTTCTCCACAACCTCTCCAACATTTGTTGTTTCTTGCCTTGTCCATTTTTGCAAGTTGGTACAGTCACTTTGGAAAACAGTGTGGAGGTTCCTCAAAAAATTAAAAATAGAGCAACCCTCTGACCCAGCAATTGCACTACTAGGTATTTATCCCAAAGATACAGATGTAGTGAAAAGAAGGACCATATGCACCCCAGTGTTCATAGCAGCAATGTCCACAATAGCCAAACTGTGGAAAGAGCTGAGATGCTCTTCAGTAGATGACTGGATAAAGAAGATGTGGTCCATATATACAATGGAATATTACTCAGCCATCAGAAAGGATGAATACCCAACTTTTGCATCAACGGGGATGGGACTGGAGGAGATTATGCTAAGTGAAATAAGTGAAGCAGAGAAAGTCAATTATCATATGGTTTCACTTATTTGTGGAACATAAGGAATAGCATGGAGGACATTAGGAGAAGGAAGGGAAAAATGAAGGGGGGAAATCGGAGGGGGAGACGAACCATGAGAGACTATGGACTCTGAGAAACAAACTGAGGGTTTTAGAGGGGAGGGGTGTGGGGGGATGGGTTAGCCCGGTGATGGGTATTAAGGAGGGCATGTGTTGCAATGAGCTCTGGGTGTAATATGCAAATAGTGAATCATGGAACACTACATCAAAAACTAATGATATATTGGGCGCCTGGGTGGCTCAGTTGGTTAAGCGACTGCCTTCGGCTCAGGTCATGATCCTAGAGTCCCCGGATCCAGTCCCACATCGGGCTCCCTGCTCAGCGGGGAGTCTGCTTCTCCCTCTGACCCTCCTCCCTCTCATGCTCTCTGTCTCTCATTGTCTCTCTCGCAAATAAATAAAATCTTAAAAAAAAAATTAAAAAAAAAAACTAATGATGTATTGTATGGTGACTAACATAACATAATAAAAATAAATAAATAAATAAATAAAAGCAAATGAAAACAAAAAACAACAAAACAAAACAAAACAAAAAAAACAAACAAAAGGTTGAGAAGTCTGGAACAGCCTGGTACACAGGAGAACAATCAATAATTTAGTTTACTGGAGCATAATGTGTTCAAAGATTTGGAGGAAAATTGAAAGATTTGACTAAGATACATCCAGGACCAGATCCTAAAGGTTTAAATGCCTGATGGTGACCTGATGGTGCTGGGGTTGGGGAGCCATGGAAGGGAACTGACCAAGGGATGGCGGCCGAATCAATTATTTTAGGAAGAACATGCTGGTGGCAGCTAGCTTTATGATGTTTCTCAGGCATTGTTTTTCACTTTATAGGTCAACTGCAACTCTGACTATTAGAACCCACCATATATTTATTTTCAGGCATTAGAATAAAAACAAGGAACATTTAAGAGGGATTGGTCCTGTGTTTCCCCACCTTCAGTCTGTTTTGTGATACGTCATTTTTCTCTTACCTACAAATGGTTTTTACTCTAATTTATTAAATATTTTTTCACGACCCCAAAAGGGAAAATGTAAGTCCCCAAGCAATAGCATTTGTGAAGTTGCAGGGTTAACCACTGCTTGTATATTATATTTTAACATAAGCCCAACTATTAAAAATGCCCATCAAGTTACTACCCTAAAATCCCCCTTTAGGAAACACAAGTCCATCTGCTGCTGTCATCTTACAGGTTAGGAACTGATGTGCAAGTATGTCAAATGATGTGCCTACATCCTTATGTATGCCTATGATGTCCCAAACACAGTTCTAGGTGCTGGGGCAACAGAAATCACAAAACGAAATCACTGCCCTCAAGCACTCACATTCTAGTGGCCGACGGAGACAATAGACAAATAATGATGCAAGGAGGTGCCATACCGCCCCATACTGTGAAGGGCTGTGAGAAAGACACAGTGTGCCTTGAGGTAGCTGGTCGAGGAAAGCCTCTTAGCGGCCCCCGATGTGCTCAGGGAGCAAGTTGTGGGATATCTGAGGATGAAGCTGTCCAGGTAGAAGAAATAAGAGCAAAGGCACCTGGGTGAGAACTTGCCTGACATGCTCAAGGAAGAGCCAGGAATTGCAAGGAATGGTGCCATGAAAGCCTGGATCTTCGGCCACCACTCCTCCCCTGCAGCCCCATCATGCAGACCCCCTTTTCCTATACCAGGGGCTGACCAGCACACACCAGTCCCAGCCCGCTGCCCGTTTCAATGGAACACAGCCCATGACTTCTCTGGTGTTACAACAGCAGAGTTAAATGGCACAACAGAGATTATATGGCCCACAAAGAGCCTAAATGATTTGCCATCTGGCCCTTGAGAGAAAATGTTTGCTGACTCCTCTGTTTCACGCTCTTTGTCGCTGTTGTCATCAAATGTGGACATCACAGAAAAAAAATGCTTTGGACATCTTTATAACAGTGAAATATGCGTTTTTCCATTTTAAAACCTAGTTTTTACGTGTAGAAAATCTGATTTCCATTTTTAAAATTGAGTTAGGTACCAGTGGAAAGTTTTTAGTATATTCTATTCGAGTGTGATTTTTTTTTTTTCTTTAATGATGGATTAGGAGAATAAGGTAAATCTGCCACCATGTAAAGAACAACCAGAGTCAGCATTACCCTTGTGGTTTCCTCTTGTTAGTATTCAAATTATATTCTCTCTAAACTACAGCTGAAACAGGCTGGAAATATATCCTGTCAGGAGTTGCGTTGTTGGGTGATGCACAAGATTTTAAAAAGATCCATATGGACGGTGTGGCCCAGAGCTACAAGTCTCTTTGGAACTAATTACCTTCTCGAATCAAAGGGTCCTGAAGATCATCTGTGACCGCATGTGAAAGCATCGCGGTCTGACTTTACCTGGGGCCTCCCTTTCTCTTAAACAAAACTGCTCATGGTTCTGGTGATAATTTTTTTGTCTTTGGTCTAAAGTTCACGGAAGATGCCTCATATTCTTGTCCCTATCAAATATTTCTCTCTATAAAGGAAAAGTAAGCAAAAAGGGGGGAAAATGAGTAAGACTAGAGAGAATAGAATTAAGAAAAATATGGGGGCAGTATTTAAAATGCTCAGTATGAATGTGAGTGAACTCAAGATTTAAAGTAAGTCAGATGAAGGCTTGAAGTAGTATCTGGTGAGGAAGGAGGTTGAAGAAAGCTGAATTTTTCAAGTATTTCTTATATCGGAGGGATCATCTGTAACCAATTTATTTAGTCACACAGAGAGCCTACAGACTACCAGCCCCATGTCTCTCAGGTCCTTGCCTGCCCGCCAACCGTCCTCCTCTTCTCCTTCCTCCTTCTCCCCCTCCTCTCCCTTCTCTCCCTCCTACATCTGGTCTTTCTCCTTCTCTTCTCTGTTCCCTTCCCCCACCCCTCCTTCAGACTCTAGAAGACTCACCCAGAACATTATAGAATATAATTTTCTTTCCACATGTTCTCCACTGAGCCTTCTCTATTTTTAAAAGTAATCTCTACACCCAATGTAAGGCTCACACTCATGACCCAGAGATCAAGGGTTGCACACTCTACTGACTAAACCAGCCAGGCGCTCTCTCTTTTAGCTGAATTCTTCCTAAGTCACTTCCTGAACTGCTCATCCCAGTGGCTTCCTGTTATCTTAAGCTTCACAGCTTAAGGAAACCTTCTGATCACAAAGAATATAGTTTTATGACTACAAATATATGATTACAGGAAAAAAAACTTAGGAAAATACAGAAAAACAAAAGGAAGAAAATAAAAATTAGCCACAGTCTCTGCTTTAGTATAGTTCCCACCTATTATGTCTGTAGGTATTTTAAAAATCTAGTTATTATTCACTTACTATTTAATGCCCGCTTTTCACACATAAGAACGTGAAGATACGTATTTCTCTATGTAATTAGTCTTCTGAAACTCGATTCTGATCATCATCAAATGGCAAGTGCCATAGTTTAATTAGCGTCCCATTGATGGCCTTTTGTTTCAATTTTTCTGTATTATAAATAAAGCTGCAATGAACATCTTTGTGTGCTCACATCTCTGGTGATTCCCTGAGAATAGAATGCATGGGAGTGTTCCCACTACATGAAAAGTGGGGATGCACATTATCGAGGCTGTCACTCCATACCATTCTGTAGCCAAACTCCTGAAGACAAGCGCAGGGACTTCTCCATCATGTGTTTAATGCTAAAGCTCCCATCTGCTGTTCCACTTGCATGTACTGCTTCCTCGGTTGAAGGTCATTTGAAGCAATTTATTGATTTTTGTGTCTGGTGAACCTCTGTATGTGACAGACCAGAGTTTGAAGGAGATCAGTCTTGGAAACAGCAGAGAGGCAAGGAGAAGGTGAAGGATTCCATCCAAGTTTGGGATAAGTCCTCTGGTTATGCTATGACTCCCTGCGAGCGTTCATGAAATGCCTACTAGGTATTTTCAGGAAAAATGAAGATCAAAGTGGCCCTGCCCTCAAAGATTTACAGCTCAGGTGGTTGACCATAAATACCCCCTCTCTGCTCTGACTTCTGTCGGTGGGGAGACAGCAGTCCTTTGGAGATGAAATGCTTATATATTTACTTTTTACAAAGTATTCTTGCCTTGTTGAAATTGGAGCTCTTTTCCCTCCCAATTTGTTCACTTACGTAGGTAAGACCTACTGTTATCTGAAAAACTCACCCTTGGGTGATGTTTGAAAGAGCCCCTTTTGTGTGAGCCAGAAGCTCCCAGTTGGGCCACCGCAGGTCAAAAACCATCCTGGTGTGAGCTGCTTTCAGTCCGAGTCCGTATTCTGGAATGCTCACTACTCCTCTCTTTTTCACGGGGAAACGGGAGAGTGTAGGTTTCCGATCTCACATTTGCAATTGCAAGGGAGGGGCCAAGGATGAGAAGTGCAATCAGACAAGTTTTATCATTTATTGACACTTTAGAAGTTGTGGAAAGCCATTGGCCTAGTCCCACTTTGTTCTGCTTGGGCTCATGTTCAGGGACCAAACTATTCTTTGTGAAACGTGCAGAGCTGTGAGCAGTTCCTCTTTAAAGAAACACTGTCATTCCATTCTTTGGGGAGGCAGGAACAATGCCCCTTGTGTGTTCGAACCACTCGGAGCATTAACACAGTTTCCTTAGAAGGGTTTGCTTTCCCGAGTTGAACTTTGCAAAACTCAGAACACCTTATCACATTTTTCAGAAGCCTTCTCTCTGAAAATGGAAAAAGGAAAGGGGGGAGAGCCTGTCAGGACTTGTGCCAATTAAATCCGATCTCTCCGGGGATTTGTTTTTCTTCTGGCGTCAGATTAGATGTTCAAATCAAGCAGTGTTTGAGGGCTGCAAGGGAATGTCCATGGGATTCTTAGTGAGGCTAATCCCAAAGCGGCACATTCCAAGGGGCTAATCTGCCCAAGTTCATTGCTTACTTGAAACGTCTCTTGGGGGAAGAGCTGGGCAAGTGGCTTTTTTTCCAGTGGGCGGTCATAAGAGCATTATTAACGGGATGACCAGCCCCAGACACAGCAAAATGAAAGCAACAGGACCTGCTCGTGGGACTGCCTTTGCCACCACCCAGAGTCAGTGCTCAGGTAAAATGATTTTGGCTCGTTTTCTTCTTGTTCAACCTCCCAGCAGTGGATCGGGGGAAGACCAAAGGAATGCCCAGGTTGATGCTGAAGGAAAGCTAAAGTCAAAAAGGAATACAGGCGTTCAGTACCTTTGGGTCTTCGGTGTTTTGTTCTGATTAAGATAGAGTGTACATTTGAAACAAGAGAGTCTCAAAATAAGGAACATAGTGAAACTTCACTTGGTTCGTTCTATAGATTTAGTGGATTCTTTTTTTCTCTCTCTAATCTTGTGATTACTGGTCTGGGTTGTTGTTGTTCTGTTAAGTTATGTTTCTAAAGGGTGGATTGCAGTAGCACTTTCCAAGACTTTCTGGAGACAGATTTAGTACATAGTCGATGTATGTACTTGTAAACCATTCCTGCCTGGAGAAGTTCTTGATCCTGTAGCTGGTGGGGAGCCGGGAGTACGAAGCATCAGAGTAATTGGGGGAACTAATGTTTGTAGCAGAATCTTTGTGAAAAAGAAGTGAAACCTGACTAAATGAAATAACCTAATTTTTTTTTTCCCTTCAGAGGCAATACTTACAGCTTTTGTTTGTCTGTTTCTATCATTTGTATCCTTTATTGACTGTACATTTTACTTGCAAAATTAGTACTTTATTCTTTGAGGGTAATCATTATACTTTGTTCAAAATATGAATGTCCTCATTTTTGTTTTCAATACGAAGTCCTTTAATTATTAGCCTTTGAAACCACTTCCCTATTACACATCACACATGACTGATAATGCAGAAAGACAAGAAAGAAAATAGCCCTTCACAAACTCAGTCATGGTGATGTGGCCGTTCTACCTTTAGAGAAGAATGTACAAAGTGATTTTCTAAGGTCTGATGGAAGCCATCTTTTCTGAGTACATGAGACTTCTGAAGCATATTTAAAAAGAAAAGATTTGAGAGCACCCTGTCCATTGAAGTTTTGCATTAGAAGAGAATTAAAGGGTCAGTAAGAAACATGGCATGTCAAAACTATTTCATGCTTTCTAACAACAAGAATAGCCATTCTGAGCTAACTTATTTGGATATTGAAGCCAAGGATGAAGCTCACGCAGAGCAGTTCAAAGCCTTTGGACAAAAGAAAAGGGAATTAGTTTGGGGAACAAGTTAAATCATGATTATACATCAAATTTGCCCTCTTCAAGAAAATAATTTTAAAAATCTAGTATCTACCCACACTGAAGACCTGAATAAAAGCACAATACAGCAAAGCCCACAGTAGAGCATAATCAATTATGCATGATATTTTGTAGAATTTCTAATTCATGTGTTATACATGCACTCTTTCTATTATGTATTGTACTTCTCTCAAAAACAGAGAGAATTCAATTCAATTATGAATGTTGGAAAGATTTTTTTATATTACATTCCTTCCCCACCCCCTCCAATTTTTCATGCCTTTGCAAGGGAAATGGTTAATCTGCTGGTAATAAGAAATGGAAATTGATCTTCATTCCTTTCACTAACAGTGAGGTAGGATTTTCACCTTCAAGAAGGTAATTAAGTTGCTAAACTGAAACAAGTCAAGTTACTTTATTTTTAAAAACTAACAAGTTGGCAATCTCTCTATGTAGTAATTCTGACTAAAACTTCCAGGGTCTTCCAAGTCAAAACTGGGATCCATGAGTGAGACAAATAATCAAGGTGTCCTTGGAAAGTCTAATTCATCTGTCATGGTCCCCCAGATTCTCAAGTTAGGAATCCTGTTGGAATCACATTTCTTTGTTAGAGCTCTTATAATGATCCACCTTCTTTTACTTCTTGCTCCTATTACAATGTCTTCCTAATGTCCCACCCCAATCCTTTATCCTAAGGAGAGAGGTAGAACACAGAAGAATATGTATTACTCCATGTGTGGGGACAGGAGGGAGGGAAGAGGAGGGAAAAATGCAAGTATGAACTGGGTCTAAGGCATGCCTCTAGGAGTCCAACTCTGTCCAAAAACCAAGGCATTACCAGGCATGCCCAGATGGCACTGGGTATTTAGTATTAATAATATGGTATTAATATTAATAATATGTAATTTGGAAAGGCAGTTTAGCAGAGTGGGTAAGAGTGTGAACTCTAGTCAGACTATGCAAGTTCAAATTCTGGCTTTAAAATGTACTTGCTGCATCTCTCCGCCTCATTTCTTCAATGGTAAAATGGATATAATAGTAGTACTTCCCTCATGGGGTCCTTATGAGGATCCATGGAGATAATACATATATGGCATATTTCCAGGCACATGAGGAGCCCTTCGTAAATGCTAAATATTGAGCGCCTACTGAGTTCCAGGTGCTCTCCCTGAATCATGTGCTTTGGTAAATACAACAATGTTCTGAGGTGGCTATGATTATCCTCGTTTTATAGAAAAGACTCAGGGATATTAAATAACTTATCTATATACCATTTTTAGTGGCCAACTAGGCCTTCTTGGAGCCTATGATCCCCAATGCAAAGAGAAATCAAACTGGGTCATGTCTATTATAGCAGGTTCATAGTGCTCTTGTGTGAACCTGCATCTGAACTTTTAGTACCAGAACCAACCCAGCACGGGTCCCTTTTCTTGAATTGAAACATGGTACCCAAATAATAATGATAACAACTTGGTGTGTCAGCTATTATTATTATTGTGCCCATTTTATAGATGAGAAAAACTGAGGACCACAAAAATTATGTGACTTTGTCCAGCCCATAGAGTCCCACTCATGCCACTTTTTCTAATGGCAAACCTCTCACTCTATCCGTAATACTGCCATGCCTTCTTTCTCTCAGGGAATATTGGTTGGCACTCCCCAAAATTTGCAGATCCTTCCCCAAAAGATCCTTCTGAATTCTAGCCAAAGTGGGCCACAAAGAAGAAAGGAAAGTGCATTCTCCCTTTCCTGCTCCCCAAGGTGTAGGGAAAGTTGGTTTCAAATGTCCAGTGAGGAATATTTTTACCGTCTCTCTGCCAAGAGATGTTATCAATGGAAGTATTCAGTGTCTAGGAAAAATCACAGCCTATGAATAGTCTAACTTACAGGCTTTTCACAAAGATAAAGCCTGGTTATCTACACTGCTCAGCTCATTTCTGTTGCTAAGATGCAGCCACTAGCTTTTCCTATATATTTGAGAAGAAAAATCTTTGTGAATCACACGGGGGCTTTCTTCATGCCCAGCTGACAAACAGAATGGCAAACATTACCTTTGTGGTTTGAGGGTGCAGAGGGCCACCTGGACCCAGGGATCTCGGAGATGGCCTAAGTGCTCCTCTTTGCATGGATAGTGCATAAACACTGAGAAGTGCAAGCATCCCTCATGTTGCTACTATGACAATGTTCTTTGTCATACGAGATCACTTCTGCCTTCTGGGCTACAGGCTTGCATAGACTCCATCATGAGAGAGGAGAGAGGTGGGAGACTAAGGGTTGAAAGCAAACCAGACCCTCGCACAGTTTATATAGATGTTTGGGTCCTTGGCAGAGTCAGTATTAATTACAGCCAACATATAGGGGCTTGTAACAGTTAACACTGGTCACTGAGGCCAAGTAAACTGCTAAGTTGCACTTTGGCCCTGTATATTTTATTTATTTTATTTTTTTTATGGCCCTGTATATTTTAAGGGCATAAATTTAGTCCTGATACTGTGTTAAAGAAAGATGATACCATATGGAAATAACTTTACAGGATGCTCTAACAACTTCTGTCTTAAATGCTTAGAAAAGGAATCTTCTGAGTAGCTTGTAGGATCTCATGGGAGGCTCATCTACTTTTTCAAAAGCTGGCAAAGAAAGGGGTAACGGCTATGGGATGTACACTGTGCTTTGGAACAAAGATGGTACAGTTTGCGGGAGCTTCCTTTATCCTTCAGGGAACCCAATCTCAGTGGCCGGACTTCCTGGTGGACAGTCCCAACAATGCCCATTCTAAGAAGCTGTGCTTCCTGTGCTTAAAGACATGTGGAATTAAAAGAGAAAAGAAAGGAAAAGAAAAAGTGCTATCTTCCTTCCTTCCAAAGGCATTACCTGTGAAGTTCTGGACTATGATAAAGACATTTATCTTCCTTATGCTTCCATTTCCTTTTTTTCCTTCTGTATTTAAGCACTGCTAATTAGGATCTTAGAAAAAGCATCATGATGGATTAGAGCTCTTGAATTGTATAATTCTCTTACCATTTCTCTTTCTTTCTTTCTTTTTTTTTTTTTTTAGCAAGAGAGGTGGGAGGAGGGGCAGAGTGAGAGGGAGAGAGAGAATCTCAAGCACATTCCCCAATAAGCGCAGAGCTGGCCTCAGGGCTTGATCTCACGACCCTGAGATCATGAGCTGAGCCAAAATCAAGAGCTGGATGCTCAACTGACTGAGCCACCCAGGCTCCCCAGTTTCTCTTTCTTTCTACAAGGAAAATCAAATGGAAGTGTTAGCCATGAGAACTTCATGCTTACTTACATGTATTTCCCCCCAGCACTGAATATTTGTTATTTACAGGGATATAAACCTACTGCTCTGTGTTTTTCATTTCCTCCATAAAGCATTGTTTTTCTGCCTTCAAAAATCATTAAGAATTTGTATATGGTTCCATCACTAACATTTTTTTTATTATGGTCATTTTCTTTGACTTGATATTATAATGTTGACCTAATCAACAACTTCTGGCAGCACTTGATTTTGTTATATGCAGTGTCTATGTGTGAAGTAACCACAATTTCAGTTCGGTTTATGAGATACTAGTCTATTACGTGATTATGAAATTTTGTTTCCTATGCAAAAATACTTGGAGGTTATGTTCACCTTTCTTCTTCTTCTTCTTTTTTTTTTTTCAGGCTCAGAAATCCTGGATAGAAAGAGCATTTTATAAAAGAGAATGTGTTCACATCATACCCAGCACCAAAGACCCCCATAGGTAATCTTGCCGTTTCTATAATGAAGTGAGACCACAGAGTAGCAGTTACGGGAACAAAACTACAATAGTAATCACTCTCCATTGCAAGGGAACCAACGTCAAAGATCATTTCTTTTAATCTTTGCTGGACATCTCTGCAGCAATATTATATGTATACACCACATAATATGCCATGCCTGCAGTTAATTCTCTAACAGCCTGTACAAAATAACAGACAACCCATTGGGAAGGAATCAATCACTGTCTATAAGTGGGTTATATGTATTTTTAGTATGGTTACTGATTTTCCCTTTTAAGCATTTCATCAAAATGCTTAGTTTGTACCAACATTTTCTGCTAAAATGAAAAAGAGCTTTTTAAATAAAAGACTCCTAGCAGATTACTAATTAGACTGCTGACCTTCAGATTCCCGTCCAAGCACATTTTTAGTATCCTACTTACCTTACCTTTAGTATCCTACTTACCTCCCTGATTTTGCCTTAAAAATTAACAGCGTATAAAGTAGGAAGCATTTGGGATGTGGTAACATATGGAAATGCCTTTATGAAAAGGCAACATAATCAAGCAATTTTAAAATACAGGCTGTAGAGTCATATAGACTAGCTGTGTAACCTTGAGCAAATTTCCTAACCTTCAAAACTGCAATATTTTACTCATAAAATGAATGTGACATCGTTAGTATTTAATAACTGATAACTGTGTATCAATATTATTATTAATAGTTATAATAGTGGTACTAGTAAAGTATGAAGTGTGTATCAATATTATTATTAATAGTTATAATAGTGGTACAAGTAAAGTATGAAGGATATGTATCGGTATTATTACTAATAATAGTGGTAGTGGAAAAGTATGAAGGACATTTTCATGATGTGAGGAGTGAATTTTGTTTTCAAATATCTTGTGAATAATATTTTCATCGTTTCTTTGGGAACACTTAAGCTGTAGATTTTTATTCTCAGACTTGGATATTTGACAGTGCATGTCAATTGAGGAAAGACAAGTTAGGTGACTCACATATGAGTGAGCGTTCTTATTTAAATGTGCATGTTAAGATTCTTCCCTCAAAGCTGTGCAGTGGCTTTCATGCAAGATTTGATAGATGGGAGGAGTAAGAAGTAGAAAAATCTATAGGGGGGCGCCTGGGTGGCTCAGTCATTAAGCGTCTGCCTTCGGCTCAGGTCATGATCCCAGGGTCCTGGGATCGAGCCCCGCATCAGGCTCCCTGCTCAGGGGGAAGCCTGCTTCTCCCTCTCCTACTCCCCCTGCTTGTGTTCCCTCTCTCACTGTGTCTCTCTCTGTCAAATAAATAAATAAAATCTTAAAAAAAAAATCTATAGGGCTTTTGTTCACAGGTTCCGATCCAGAACAATATGGCAGGTCTGAAAGGGGTGGGTGGAGAAGGCTGGGAGGCATGTTATAGCTTATCCAGCTAAAGGAAAATGAGGAGGAGCAGAAAAGAAAATTTGTATGTCCAGTAAATCCTGAGTTCACTATTTGCCTGATATAGCCACATTGTGGGATTCTGCCTGAGAGCTGACTGGCTACGGTCTGTCGACTTCTCTGGCAGGTTGCCCTAAGTGGGTGTTCCAATAATGGCAGATACAGGGATTCACTTTGACCTCCTCTGACGCAGGTGTTGCTGTGGGCGTCTGATCGGCCAGCATGTGGGCCTCACTCCCAGTATCTCCGTTCTTCAGAATGAGAAAAATGAGAGTCGCCTCTCCCGAAATGACATCCAGTCCGAGAAGTGGTCCATCAGCAAGCACACTCAACTCAGCCCGACGGATGCTTTTGGGACCATTGAGTTCCAAGGAGGTGGCCATTCCAACAAAGCCATGGTAATCAGAAACCCATTCAGTCGCTTCCCAAATTCTTTCTCACGTCCTGTAAAGGAGAGGTGAAGAGCTGGAGATTGAGCCTTTGGGCTCAGTCCCACCTCTGCCAGATCCAGGCTGGGCAAGGGGCTCTGATGACCTTGGCCCTATGCATCTCTGCTCTCCTCTATAGAATGGGGAAAAGAAAATTCCTCCCGGGATTTTTTAAATAATTAGTATGATTATCGGATGCAGTGACTATTGTTATTATTAATAGTAACAAGTAGCTTTCTATAGTGATCCACTGTTTATTATGTTACTCTCTGGGTCTCATCCCTTGGGGCATGTTTTTCTGTCTCCTTTGGTAAAAAAGAAAAAAAAAGGGAAAAAAAAAATCTTACCTTTAGGTTTCTGTTTGGTTCTATTGGTAACTAGCATTCTTTCAATTCAAGGTAGAAATGATCAACCCAGACTGTTCTAACAGAGATCTTGCCATCTAAAGTGAGTGCTTTTGCTCCAGGCAGCTGTGTTCAATAAAGTTCTCAGTAGAAGAGCTCCATATGAAAAGCGTTTTGTTTGGAACGGAGGCTTTAGGAAATAATACAGATTTTACTTCTAAGAGTTGTTGCTTCTAAATTTCAGCTTTCATCATGAACCTCTCCCTACTTGGCCGACAGATTTTTTTCCAGGAGGAAAGTATACCATATGTTTTTGGAAATTCTAGAAATGCTATATTTCAACAAGCTTGCTTCTAACAGAGAGAGTTAGTTGAGGGTGAGGCAGTTGGAGGTGACTGCTCTGAGGCTCACGAAGTTTTCTGAGTTTGGAGAGGAAATTTTGCTTAGAGAAGCTTACTGCAAAATGCAAGGGAAGTCACTTCACACTAGTCACAGACTAAAAATGTGCAAAAAAGCCACCTCTCTCCCCTTTCATCTCTCCTCCCCTTTCCCTCTATTCCCTCACTCCTGCAGGATTTTCTTCACCACGAATGGCTGACCGAGCTATTCTCATAGTTTTCCCCTAAGAAAATCAATACTGAGCTATACATTAGAGTAAAAACAATTTTGAGCAGTGTATTGGGAAGAAGAGGATGCTATGAGCAACCCCCTGTAAGGCCTGGGGGAAAAAGGTGAGGGGGTGGGGTCTTGGCCTGTGCAGAACCAAGGGCAATGGAAATTTGGCAATGTCCTCATCCACCCAAGGGATGTATTCCCCTACACAAAGTCATTAAGAGTCCCCAGCTCAGCACAATTCCCATTCACAGTATGGGATTGAACCATATACACTGGGGATCCTCTGGAACCATGCATTAATTAAAAGTCATGTAAGTTCATCCTTTAAGAAAAGTGCTGCAAAAAAAAAAAAAGAAAGAAAGAAAGAAAGAAAAGAAAAAGCAAAGGGATGGAAATGGACCCATGAGGGGCCAAAGTTCTTCATTGGAGATGAGACTATGATAATGTTGAGAATGAAGTGCGCCCCCAAAAGAGAGAAAGTCCCACAGATGAGGAAGTGGCTTATTAGGCAATGATCATTGTGGAGTGGTACACCCAGTGACGTCATAGGGTGTTTGGTGCCCGCGAGCTTTGTGCCCCACGTCGCACAGCTGATATATGATATATGTATATTATGACATTTAGCAGCAGAGGAAAAACTTGAAGAGGCAAATCTTTCCCTCTCCTCTGGAAGTGTGAATACATATGACATCGAACTTTGATAGCCCTCCCCAAGCCTCACATAGCTCTACAAAACCCAGAACTATCTGTCGGCAATCAGGTTAGGAAAGATCAGCTACATGATTTTAGATCCCAGTGTAAAATGAAAATGTAGGCACCCAGCTGGGGCAGGGAAGGCAGTCCCCCGTTGCCACGGCTGACAGCCCCAACTCACAGTAGACAGGCAACAATCCAGGGAATGGCTGTCTCCGTGGTGGGACATGCTCGGGATCTGTTGTGGGTGAATCTTTCCACCAAGTCACCTAGGAAACACTCCACAGCATGACTAGCCTAAGGCAGGGAGAGCTACTTCCTTGCTCTGTCCTGAAATGCTACAGGAAATACATCTAACCCTGCCCCTCCCCTCGCCTGCACCCAGGTCCCAGTCAGTGATGGAGGGTGATGATGGAGCACAAACCCTGTTTCTTCCCCAGGCGAGATTGGGGTGGAGAGGCTCGACTGGCTGGGACACCAGAGATGAGAGCAGGTGGCTGAGATCCCCTGTCCCAGGGAGGCAGCAGGAGGAGGTGGGAAATGGGGACCGGGGACCACATGTGAACTGAGGCCCCAAGCCCTCTGTGCATGCTCTACCGTCCCATCAGACTTCATCAGACTTCATGTACAAAACACAGATTCAAGGATAAAACTGTTAAGGATTTCAAGACAGCAAGTGCAGAGCATTAAACTCTAAGCACTGCCTTTCTGAGCAGTGTGACCGTGAAGTGGGCCCTGAGATTAGGTCTCTCATGTCCTCGATGGTCTCAGAGCAGACACTACGAGGAAAAACCTTTCTTTCAGAGTCTAATCAGCCAAACGAGGACCAGTTTTCTTTCTTTCTTTCTTTCTTTCTTTCTTTCTTTCTTTCTTTCTTTTTCTTTCTTTCTTTTTCTTTCTTTCCTTTCCTTTCCTTTCCTTTCCTTCTTTCCTTTCCTTTCCTTTCCCTTTTTCTTTCTTTCTTTCTTTCTTTCTTTCTTTCTTTCTTTCTTTCTTTCTTTCTTTCTCTTTCTTTCTTTTTCTTTCTTCCTTCCTTCCTTCCTTCCTTTCCTTTCCTTTCCTTTCCCTTTCTTTCTTTCTTTCTTTCTTTCTTTCTTTCTTTCTTTCTTTCTTTCTTTCTTTTTCTTCTTTCTTTCTTTTTTTGGGGGGTGTGTACAACCAAATATTTAGCTAGTGAGAGTCCCCGCTATTCAGAGACAATGAGCATTTTGTCCACTTTGAATACCTGGCCTTGAATGATTCTGATTCTCCTGTCTAGACCAAGGGGCGGAGCTGACAACAGGTCAGATGTCTGGTTTTATCAGGCAGGGTGGTGGTTTTGTGCCAACCTGGGCCTCCCTTACTTCTTGCCCTCCCCAACAAACTGGCATGCAGTTTGGACAAAGGAAAAAATCAGCAACTACTGTCTGTTAAAGAATGTTAGTCTTCAGATGGGGAAGGCAGGGTTAAATATTCACCACGATTGAAGGGAAACAGGTCAATAACTTACTGTCTTTGATCCCTGTTCCTGACAAGAATATTTGGAAGTTGAGATGATTTTTAGCAAAGTGAGCAAAGAGCTCTAGAGGGCAGATTAATTTTGACCTTTATTATTAAAAAAAAAAGAGAGAAAAAAAATATATACATAACATTAATTTTTACCTTCAAGACCGCCCAAGATGAGGCACTTGGGTCTTCAAAATGCCATTGTGGTCTGGACACAATGTGAGGCAGAATTCACTGGAGTATGGTAGAAGGTTCAGTTGGAGAAAAGAGAATCTTTATTAAAATGTGGTGGGCCATGGGGAAACCTTATCTGCTCAGAAACGTTATGTCCGTGTGTCTTCACCTAGGGACACCACAGAGCTTTGGTCACCAAAGACACTGGAGGGAGCGATGCAGTGGTTCTCTGCTTGGAGGATCACAATGACCCGTGCACTTCTACAGATACCCGTGGCCAAGAATCATTGCCAGAGAGTCTCCCTCGCTGGTCTGAGATGGAACCTGGGCATTTGAAGTATTTTAAAAATGAGCCAGGTTATTCTATTCAGCCAGGCTTAAAAAGGACTAAATCATCTCAATCTCTCTACCTGTTTTATAGACGAGAAGACCGGAGCCCAGAGAAGTTCAATTCTTTTCTGAGAGATACTTGGTTATGTAATGACAAAGATAAATTCTTGAACCCAAGTTCCTCAGGACTCACCATCAGTTCTGTTTCTTCTCTGTCGTGTATGCTTGGTATAGACTATAGGAGATGTTTTGAAGGGAAGCTAATTACTATTATATTTCTCACTGTCTTGTAAGGGCTTTGAAAACTTTTCAGTAGAATTAGAAAATTACTATTATTTGATGAGGTTAATTAAACTCAAAAGCTACGAGCAGGAGGAGGTCTTTGTAAAATTACATCCTAGGTTAATGGAACCATTTTCTGAGCTTTCCCCAGCACTTTGTGGTATTCTGTCCTCAATTCCCAGGCTCGACAAGCCTGGGAAAGTGTGGTAGCAATGCATCCAGCATCTCTCTCACTTTGCAAAGAAATCATGACCCGGGCAGGAGACACCCTGGTAGCTGACAGTGAGTGAAGGATCCTCACTCCCTTCTCTTCTCAGCACTAAGCCACGTCCTACCAAATTGGCCTGCCCCAAATGCCATTCCTGGGCTATTGGAGGACCTGGCAGTTCATTCAGGTGCCTCATAAAAGTTAGAACATGAGGACCAAGGAAGAAGATAGTAAGATACTAAAGCTCTGGGTTAGACATTGTCTTATTAGTGTGAGTTCTAGGTGACTTTTTAAAACTGACTTAGAGAGCAGTCGCAAGATGGCCCCGCAGCAGACCCTGGGCTCTCTCTCAAAGACTCTTCCTTATCTGGGGCTACGGCTGTAAGTTCTTTAGAAGAGGGGACAGTGCTGGACTTGATTATACAGAATCTTATTTGCTACTAATCGTCTCTTCCAATTAATGCTGAGCTGACTTGTGGACCAGGTAAGCATAACCTAATTAAGGACTTGTATTTAAACCTCTCAAGTCATTCATATAATTATCTTCAGGTTTTCCCTTGCTATTCACTCTGTTTATTAGATCAGGTTGAGCCCCTTATTATAGTTTTTATATAATTTAGGTAATTGTTCCTCTGCCTCATTGTCACACTTAAAGCTCTAACCGTCGAGTCTGCCGGGATGAAAGCCTTCTACTCTGAGAATTATCAGTGGGAGGATTGAGGGTAGGGAGTCTGTTGGCAGCACGTCATCTACAATCTTACACTCTTAAAATGCTATGGGATTGAATTTGATCTTTTTTTAAATTGTCTTTCTTTGAATTATGCAAATTTAATCTGGGTTTCATCACTGACTGACACATACCAAATACGAAACTAAATGAATCCCATTTCACAAAATAAAACAGCTAATCCCTAGACATTGGCTAACAAAGCAGCTTTCCATACGTATGGTAAGGTATTTGAGGGGTTTGGTATTTGTTCCATTGATTCCTACTTTCTACCTTTTAATCTTTAGGCCACTGAATTAGCAGTACCTTTGGGAGGCCCTTCTGAAACTGAGAATAAAACTAGAATTTATCACTTAAATTTCTGGTCCCAATCATAGACCTAAGGAAAGGAAGGGAAGAAACCCATCTTGCCTTTAGAAAATTCCCATCTCTTTGCCTCTCGAAAATTTTATGCTAAATAATTCCAGCAGAAAATGCAGAGAGTACCCCCCCTATGACCTATTTATATGCTCAGTGGAGTTTGATATTTCTAAACCTTTAGCTTTGGCTTCTCAGCCAGCAACTGTCACCTGGAAGTACCTGGTATCTAACACTGAGGAATCACAAAAACAATATAGACTAAATTGCAATGGCATTTTTCATTTCCAAAGTTTTGTGGGTCAACAAACTAGGAATGCGATCACCAGTGACACCACACATTTGCTCTCCAAGTAGTTTCCTTCTAGGGAACTTTTACGTGCATGAAACCACCATAAGTATTAAACTCTTGCTGCAAAACTAGAAACTCCAGGGACTTAGAAAGCTGGTATCAGCAAAATTGTCTTAGCAGTCTGATATGACGTGTCATCCTTGGCCACAGTTTTAATTAAAAGTACTCACTTAAAAATGTGGCTACAAAGAATTTAAAAAGTGAAATGATGCTTATCACATTTCTCAACATAAAGGAAAACGGGCCGAATGTCCCCCTACAGCCTCGGAAGCAAAGCATTCAAAATAAGCATTCAAATAGAGTTAGCAGTGCTATTACCATTACTCCAAACAAGCACTACTTACAAATACCAACTGATAATTTCCAGGAATTAAAGACAGCTTCACAGTATTAGGAAGAGGATTTACCGTTTCCAGGAGCGTAGCCAGATTTATCATTCTGCAGTTCTTTTACATTTTCATTTAAAAAGCCGGGCAAAGTTACCGGAATAAAAATTTAGGGCTGAAGAGGTGACTCATTCATTATCAGAGCCAAATTATTCCACCAACTCTCAAGTTCAGAGTTCCAATCCAGTCCAGAATTTTTATTATATTTTAATTAAACAACCCCAGCCTGTCCTAAGTTGTAATGACAATCTCTCTCTCTCTCTCTCTCTCTCTCTCTCTGTGTCACCCACACATGCGCGCGCGCGCGCGCACAGAGCTTTTGCCCACCCTGGGTTAGTTATAAAGTCAGAATCATATCGTCTAGTCTCTGACACACCTGTGACCCACAAAGGGAGGCCCATGGGTAAAGTCAAGTCCTGTTTTGATAAGTGAATAGTAACGTTTCTACTGACAAAGCAGTAAGAGTGGCTTTAGAAAAACCTCCGGTGAAGTCACCTGCTACACAGAAAGACATTTAGCATCAGGCAGAACAAAAACTCAAGCAGCAGCTACCGAAGCCCTGTACCATTTGAGCAGAAGAAATCCCTAGTTTTCTATCAGAGTCTCACAAGTTTGTGGTTTGGAACTTAAAATGTGTGTTCTTTGTGAAAATCATGCTGTATGCATTGGCCTCCAAAGCACCTAAGAACAGATCCAATAGGACAATTTCAACCAGAGTGAATCCCTATTTTATATAGAACATTCTTGAAGTGCTGTTCTGGATGTCATTAGCTCATCACACAGGCTTTCCACTACCCAGCGGGGGCGCTAAGGATAGAAAGGAAAAGGAGATTATTCTAGGTATGGGCAACTTATTCGAGCTCAGTTTATCTCTAGAAATTATAAATTGAGGAACTAAGGGTGAAGGATGGGTGAGGCAGCCCAGGGCAAAGGTAGCATTTTTGCTCTCGACAGGTACTTTTATATAGATAAACACGGGCACCAGTCACTCCCCCAGATAACTCAGAGCTGAGAAACAAAGTGCTCCTTTAACCTATCCACGAAAGAGTTAAAGGCAAGTTATTTGGATCCTGTTGTACGCAGAAGTCATTTCTAAGGTGAGTGTTTGTAACCTTCATTCAATTTTCATGTATTGGTTTTTCTGCCATACCAGGGGATTTTCCACAGTTTGGTCCTCCCAGTGTCCTGTGAGGTGGTCGGGATCACCCCCATTTCATAAGAGAAGGTGTGCAAATTGGCCAAATGACTCACAGGGCCCGTGCCTGATGCCAGAGTGTGATGCTGCTCATGACTGGAAAATCTATAAATGGAAGCACACTTCGCCACATCAGGGTACTGCCCAGGTGACAAAATGTAGCATACCCATCAGGAAGATTTCTTGTTATTTGTAAGGTGATCCCTTAGCAATCAATGAGCTCACAGGTAGACGGTCAAAACTGCTTATCTTGACAACCAAAATAGCTCCTAATTTCAAATCACATTGACCGCTTATTAGCTCTGGGGACAGCCATTTATGACCTTGAAGCTGCTGATTCGGCACATGAGTTAGCTGTTACATTACAAGCATCTGGAGAGTTCCTGACTAACCTGCTTTTTATGGGTATAAGAATATAATTTAAAAATTGACATCTTCAGATCATTGTCAAATGTCATTTTATCCCTTTGTTTTAATTAGCCTCTTATCCCCCAAATCATTTGAGTTACTAAACCATAACAATAACAAAAACAATTAATGGATTCATTTAAATTCTTCCTTTAAAAAAAAAATCTTGCCTTTTATTCTCCAAGGGATTTAGGTCATTGGAAATAATTTGGGTAGCTGAAAATAGCTGTGTTTTCTTATTTATTGTCGCCTAAGTAATTCCTCCGGTATCTCCCCCGTTCCTCTCTGTGACTTTCATGTGACATATTGAGTGTTCTTTCTATCCTTTGGCCCAATGAGAAACACAAGACACCACTTAGAATCTTTGGTCTGGGGAAGAGTTGTAATCTTTGCTTCTCATGCGGTCCCTGGGGAGCTAGTCAGAAATGCAAAACCATGAGCCCCACCCCAGGCCTACTAGATCAGAACCTGCATTTTTGACAAGGTCCCCAGGTGAGTTGTGCACATTAAATTCTGAGAAACACGGCTCCACCGAGAGTTTCCAGTGCAACAGTAGCTTTAATCATGAACTAGATGAGTGGTTGATGATTAGACAGCTAGCTTGGAGGTCCCAGTCACTCACTTTCCCTGGCTCTCCCTGTCTTTCCCTGTAAAGCAGAAGAATTGAACTTGATGATTTCTAGTTCCCATGATTGCTAAGATACTTCTAAGTTCCCTTCCATTTCTAAGATTGACTACTTCACAGCCAATATGAAAGTTTTATCAAAAATCACAGTCAGGTCAAACATGGTCCCTGCCCTCAAAGATCCTGTGACATGGGCAGATAGAACTGACAAGTACAAGAAACAACAGGGGGAAAAAAAATCCAGTTGGGTTAGGTCAAGAGTTATGCTGCATCGATATGAGCTTGGATTCTCAGGAAAAGTCAGTAAAAGCCTTTGATAGATGAGAATGATTTCTGTAGACGAGAAAGGGAGGAACTGGGTAGCCTACAACTTAGGGAACAGCATTAGCCAAATACAGAGAGAAGTGGGGAAACACCTCTAGGTGGGGTCAAGCCAAAGCAGGGAGGACCAGGACAGGCAGAATGAGAGTTTACATATAATGTAACACTTGGAACTGAGAAATAGTGGGATCAAAAAGGAATGGGAGAAAGAACTCTGTCTGTTGATGTCTTGGTGAGGGTATGGGGTTGAGAAGCCTTTTGGAGGCTGATGGATCATTAGAACTTTGAGACTGCTTATAGGTGAAAGAAAAGGAGAAGAAGAGAGGGGCATTTTTACTTTGAGGTCAAGAGCAAGGACTCTGGAGTCAGCAAACCTGGGCTATGGATCCTGTCATTACCACTAACTATCAGTTGAACTTGAGAACCTGATGGATCCTTTCTGTCCCCCAGCAGTGAAATGTGGATGATACCAACCTCCTCATTACCGGGAGGAGTCATGATAATGTATGTGCTGGGGCATAGTAAATACAAAAAGTCTTGGTTTGGGGCTTGGGGGGGTGGTTCTCAATAGAATTAAGAAATTGAGAGCAGAGAGAAATATGTGAAGAGGGCCCACCAGCAATGTGACCTTACACAGACTGGACAGCAAGTGCCTCTGTTTCCCCATCTGTAAGACAGAGCTGGGGACAAGGTGATCCAAGGTCATTCATTCCCTACTAGAGCACTCAGAGTAACAAGAGTTCTGTGATCACGAGCAAGCTTTTCTTAACTAGGAAAAAGATTAGGCTGCTTCAAAAGGAATTTTAACACATTCTGTAGATTTTTTTTTTTTTTTTTTTGGTCACTTTCCTGGGGTTCTTTTTTTCTTTTTTGAAGGTATAAGAGGGTAAAGGAGAGAACAGTCACTTAAAAAGCAATTTTTTTTTTTTTTACCATCTCCCACACTAAGCATTTTTGGTTTGTATAGTTTGGAAGCCTTGGGAGTCCCAGCCCTAATTTATTTCACTAAATATCCCTTTCTGAAATTAGTCAAAATGTCATAAATTCAATTCAGCAGGGCTGCCAAATTTTAACTACAGTGCACAGGCACAGAAAACATTTTATTCTTTCATCTTATAGCAATATTATCTAGATGTTTTTCTTAGAGTCACTCAATGAGTTAATAAATTTAACAATAGAGAGAGAGAATAACATAGCCTTTATTTAAGAAACATTGTGCTTGCTTCTACCACTGCAATGCCCACTCTTCAGCCCCAAGGCTCCTTGCGTGGCACAAAAATGCACATTGTTATTGAAAATTTCTGTGGATATGTATTGGAAAGTTCTTGCCCTCTGCATGAAAGTTTGTGCACAAAATTTGCCACTTCTCATCTTGTGAGCTCTAGTTAAATTCTGTTGGTATAATGCACTTAGCTAAAATTGCCAACCCTTACCCTTTCCATTCTGAAATTGATTGTTGCTGCATAGATTAAATTAACACAGAACCAGCTTATTAGATTCCAACACCTCTTTGGATTTCTAGTATACACGTATATAGGAAACTTTAGCTCTTTGGTATTTCTTGATGATGCAGTTAATGTTGTCAAGCTGCTTTCATTTTTTCTTCTACTTTGCCTCTCATTTCAACTAAATATATTTAAAAAGCATTTTAACAAAAGAATTGACGTAATTTCTGAGGTTTTTGCAACAACGGGGTCTCCTAGATCCAAAAATATTCCAATAAATTGTCACCTCCTGCATAACCTTATTTGTTTATACATCCAAAAGCATATGTTGGTGTGGTTACATGCCGTTCTGTTCTTTCTGTGGTTACGCTACCTCAACATTAATACCTAACAAATTCCAGAGTTAATCAGTACCTTTCTCTTCTCTCCCACACAACATACAGACTTTAGAATGCTTTCATCCTGATAACTTCCACCCAGTTAAATGCTGTATTGTCCAGTGCTTTGGTTCTGTACCTTCCCACCATAAATTAGACATTATCATCATTTATATTCTACACCCAGTGCTTTTTTAGATTTACCGTGTATTTGCTAATATCTTTGTTAGTGATTCTTTCTTGTATCCCAGATCATCCATTTGGGATCATGTAATTTCTCCCTGCTATATATGTATTTTAAAATTTCCTTCAGGAAAGTCTGCTAGAGATAAATTTTCAGTTTGGGTAGTCTGAAAATGTCTATAATTTGCTCTCATTTTTGGAAGATATATTTTCGCTGAATATAGAATTTTACCCTGACAGTTCCCCTTGGCACATTGAAGACACTGGCTTGTGGCATCCATTTTTGCTGTTGAGGAATAGACCTTCTGTCTTAAATGACTGTTTCTTTGTAGGGGATTTGTCTTATTTTCTGGCAGCTTTTGAAGGTTTTTTTATTTCCTTCCCTTTGGTGTTCTCTGTGAGGTGTCTCTGAGTGGTGTTTGTTTTTATTTATCCTGCTTGGGATTCATTGACATTCCTGGATCTGAGAATCTGTATCTTTCAACATTTCTAAGAAATTCCCAGCCAGCATCTGTTCGAGTATTGCTTCTTGCCCATTATCTCTTTTACTTCCATCTAGAATTCAGATCATCTTCTCCAAGGTTTTCAATTTTGCTTCCGTTTTTAATTCCTTTGTCTTTCTAGGCTGCATCTGGTCGATTTCTCTGGATCTATTCATTAGCATTGTCTAATCTGTAGCTTAATTTTTCTACTGTATTTTTCTTTAAATTATTACTTTTTTATTTCTTGAAGTTGCTTTTGATTCTTTTTCAAAAGTATTGGTCATACCACCTCACACCAGTCAGAATGACTAAAATTAACAAGTCAGAAAATGACAGATGTTGGCAAGGATGCGGAGAAAGGGGAACCCTCTTACACTGTTGGTGGGAATGTGAACTGGTGCAGCCACTCAGGAAAACAGTATGGAGGTTCCTCAAAAAGTTGAAAATAGAGCTACCCTATGACCCAGCAATTGCACTACTGGGTATTTACCCCAAAGATACAAATGTAGCGATCTGAAGGGGCATGGGCACCCCAATGTTTATAGCAGCAATGTCCACAATAGCCAAACTATGGAAAGAGCCTACATGTCTATCAACAGATAAATGGATAAAGAAGATGTGGTATATATATACAATGGAATATTATGCAGCCATCAAAAAATGAAATCTTGGGGCGCCTGGGTGGCTCAGTCGTTAAGCGTCTGCCTTCGGCTCAGGTCACGATCCCAGCGTCCTGGGATCGAGCCCCGCATCGGGCTCCCTGCTCCGCGGGAAGCCTGCTTCTCCCTCTCCCTCTCCCACTCCTCCTGCTTGTGTTCCCTCTCTCGCTGTGTCTCTCTCTGTCAAATAAATAAATAAAATCTTTTAAAAAAAAAAATGAAATCTTGCCATTTGCAATGATGTGGATGGAACTAGAGGGTATTATGCTAAGTGAAATAAGTGAATCAGAGAAAGACAATTATATGATCTCACTGATATGAGGAATTTGACAAACAAGACAGAGGATCATAGGGGAAGGGAGGGAAAAATGAAACAAGATGAAACCAGAGAGGGAGACAAACCATAAGAGACTCTTAATCTCAGGAAACAATGTGAGGGTTGCTGGATGGAGGAGGGTGGGAGGGATGGGGTGGCTGGGTGATGGACATTGGGGAGGGTATGTGCTATGGGGAGCACTGTGAATTGTGTAAGACTGATGAATCACAGATCTGTACCCCTGAAACAAATAATACATTGTATGTTAATAATAATTTTAAAAAGTATTAGTCATTCCCCATAGCCTATTGTTCCTTACTGATACATTCAATAATCTCATTTGTGTTTTTAACACATTAAATATAGCTATTTTATATTCTCTGAATATTTCAGTATCTTTGAGGATCTTATTCTGCTTCCTGTTATTTCTTTTGGTTCTCATTCATACTGCTGGATTTCCTTATGTAAGACGTGATTTTATTTTTTTTCTATGAAATGTTTATTTTCCCATGGAAACTATCTGAGCTCCGGATTGAGGGCTCTTTCCTCCACAGAGGATTTGCATTTGCTTATGCTGATTACCTGGAGCCATTACCCAGCCAGAACCATTTTAAATCAAGTACTTTGGTGTTTTTCAAGCCACACTGATAGTGTGAATGTGGATCAAAGCCTTTGTGAGGGCCCCCTGGTTTATAAATAATCAGAGGGGAATTTTTTTCCCCATCCACTCAGAACCAAGGTAGAAGCAGGCAGGCTTCCTTGCTCTCTTCTTCTGTACATCAGACTTTTGCTCCCTTTTTTCTTCCTTACACTTGAGAATGGAGCCCTTTGAAGTATCCCAGCTTACATGGGGTTCCTCCATTAAATTTGTCCGTACTGCATAAAGCCAGTAAAGCAGGTGCCCACATCTGCCAGGGTTTAGGAGAAACCCTCAAGTCCAAAGCCTGCTTTGGTCCTTCCTTGTCTCCTGAGGTTCCAGCTTCTACTTTGTTTAGGAATCTGAATATTGGCTCTTTTCATGCCCACTCAGCAATGCATTTCAAAAGGCTTTCAAATATATTTGCCCAGTAATTTAATTGTTTCCAGATAAAGATGGAAGTCTTTATATAATTAAACTGAGACCTAAATAAGTATGTATGTGATTATATACATGTTTATCATTGTATGTATTTATGGCATTTCATTTATATATACTTAGTATACCTATTTCCAGGTGCATCTGCTAATACCTTGAAATCTGATATACACTTTAATTTTTTTCGATTATTCTACAAGAATGATTGGCATGCCTTTTGTCACTTGTCTTCTTTAAGAAATATTTAGTATGCAGTTATTATAGATTAAATAAATGTAGTCAGTTGTTACCTTGCTTTAAAATTCTCATTACATTAGGTAGAACTGCAGAATTTTTCAAAACTGCTCAAAGTATCAGGGTCACAGAAACAGTGATATTCAGGCCCAGTTGGTATAACTGGGAAAAGTTGGCTTGCATTGCATTTTAGAAAATCAAACCATTTTAAAGTTTGTAATAAATCACAATTTCAAGAAAACCTTTAAAAATGGTGAATCCCTTCATCAAATGAAGACTCTCTTGGTAAAGAAAATGATTTGCCTTTTTTCAAAAATCAGATTTCATATGAGAGGTTTTCTTCAAGTACTGCACACATTGTTCCAGTCAGTAAAGATAAGGCCCCCCCACCCCTAGCAGCCCTGCCCTGTCTCCCTAACTGGTGACCCTTCTTCTTCCAGTATGTGCGAGTATCCTTTGATACAAAACCTGATCTCCTTCTGCACCTGATGACCAAGGAATGGCAGCTGGAGCTTCCCAAGCTTCTCATCTCCGTGCACGGGGGCCTACAGAACTTTGAACTCCAACCAAAACTCAAGCAAGTCTTTGGGAAGGGTCTCATCAAAGCGGCCATGACAACTGGAGCGTGGATATTCACGGGAGGGGTTAACACAGGTAATTGGAAGTGGGACAGAGAAAGGCAACCTAAGGCCACAAGAATGTTGTAACTAAGACCATTTTCTCCTAAAGCTAAGTATATTTGTATTCTCCCACCTCATCTCTCATCCCCGTGTGTCTATATTCACTGGTTCTCCATCCTCTGATACTTCTGCCCTTCATGACCAACATGATAACCATACAGGTAGTTCTCAACCAGGAAGAATTACGCACACCTGCGAAACAGGTTGGGCTATTTAATACTTGACTCTACAGAATTTGTAAACATGACTAATGGAATTTCACAGATATTTTCAATACCTCAGGTTGCCAGATAAGCATCCAGTAATTTTTTAAAGAATAACCTTTGCTCTAAATTGGAAGCTCTGTGTCTGATCTTTAAGTGATTTTAAGTTTGAGGCAAATAGCTTTAATTTTCGTAAAATGCCCATTACATCTGGAACATAAATTGTGACAGCAAAGTCTGGAGTATTGTGTGTTTATTATTTAACATAATTTATTAAATCAACTCTGCACCAATAGAAGACACATCACACTCTGATTTCCAAACAATTTTTTCTCCTGCCAAATGAGTTTCTCTATATTGTGATACAGGTAGGCTGTCAAATCAATTCTCACAAACCCACTTACAGTTAAATGCTTGCATGCAGCAGATTATTAATGTGCAACTGATAATGGAATGGATGCCTCTAAATTGCTTTGACGTATTTCCCCAGCCTGAGTCAGAAGTGCCGATTGGAAATGCACCAGGAATACTGCAGTAAGTTCATTTAAACTTGGTTCAAGGCTCTAAGTGTGTGCAGCCCGCACACATTTGGAGCTGGGGAACAGTCTGGGCATGACCCTAGCCAACTAATTTTAAATAAGATGTTATCTCAAGATTGTTTATTCATTTGTGTGCAGTTTGGGTAATATTTGAGCAAGACCTGCACTCAGAATTCTCCCCAATACCTAGAATTTGTGAACATCCAGCATGCGACTCCGTAAGCGCATTTCAGCAGCGAACGCTGCAGACTGCGCATGCTCATCATTGTTCGGTGGATTCCTAACTCAGTCTGTAAACTGACATGATCTTAGAATGACCTGCTCAGTCAGCTCTTTACTGTTTATTTGGTAATAATCAAATATCTACAGAGCTATTATCTTTCAGTGGCTGTTCAGGCTTTAGGCTCCAGCTTTCATTCAGTGTAGCGACCTCATTCACGCGTGATTATTTGGTCTTGTGTTTTCCTGGCATTCCCCTGCACCTCATCTACAGACTCACTCGGAGGTTTCTAAAGGTTCAAAAGAAACTCTTAACAATCTTCTGTTTCTGGGAACTCGGAACGTTCTTTATTACCTTTCTTCTTTTATGAAATGCACCCAGTATCAAAGGAAGAAGTAACAGCATGAATACTGTAAACCAAAGAGTTCATCTCTGCCTCGCCCCAGGCTAGCATTCAATCCAATACCCAAAGTGAGGTTCTAATGGTGGCGTCTCAGATTAGGTCAGAGGTAAAGGTAGGATTGTGGATGATGGAGGGCATACCATGAAGTTAAACTTGTCCCTAATGGGCCCTGAAAGGAGTTTTGCATATAAATGGGGGGGATGAACACTGATATTCCCAGCTTAACTCTTGTATTTGCTTTTTTTTTTTTTTTTACCATTACTTCATCTTAGAAGACCCCTAGAAAAGCTCCCAAGTGAAATTGATATTCTAATCAACACCGCCAGCATGGCTCAGTATGGATTAGTGCTATTTACACTCTTTTATTTGATTTTTTTTTTTTAAAGGAGGGTCTTTCTGTTTGATCTTATGAATATTTCAGAATGGCATGATTCACACATGTGTCTCCTCTCCCATGATTAAATTGCCGGGTGCATTTTGTGTGCTTAGTTCCGTGCGGTGTTGGGGCCCTGACTCTGTGCTAGCACCTCAGACATGCAAAGGTGAAGTAAGACGCCGGCCCCCCAACCTGCCCCACAAGGAGTTTTACCCTCACGTGTGATTGTGACTCACAGAAGAATATGTTACATAACATAGCGATTCAAGATACGCAAACTGCAATCCTGCTCAAAGGGAGAAAAAAATCAAATCCAACTCAGCTTTCCTATAGGAGATGGCACTAGGTGTGAATTTTTCCTTGAGAAATGGGTGGAATTGTGATAAGTGGACACAGCTTTTCTTAGAGAATATATTTTGCGTCTATAAAAATGATTACTTCAGAGGGGGGGTTAATGGATTAGAAGTTGCATCTTCTTTAAATGCAATTTGTCTTTATTAAACTATAAGAGATAGGTTCCCTACCATCTTATAAATGAGTTTTTTCACTTTTAACTGGTGAGGAAGGCCACGGTGATGGGGAAGGTCATTATGACAGGAGAGGAAAACAAATTAGAATAATGAAGCTAAAAAGCTGTATTTATATATTTTCAACATAAATTTTCCATAGAATATGCCAAGGCTTTCTTTACAAGTAGGGTCTCCTCATTACGTGTCAATAAATAGGAAGATGAAATCAAGTTTAACAAAATCTGATCTAAGTAACTACTCTATTTGAATGACCCTAACTCATACACAAACTCTGGTGTAGATTTCGTATAATATTCTATACGGTGCTTTTTATAGGATATACTCATGGTATTGGTTCTTAGTCATACTAAAATCATTATGCTTATAGTACAAGAAAAAGATTCCCTAAGTTTAAAGAATTGTATTTATTTTGTTTTGTTTTTTAAAACATTGGATGCTTTTTAATTTTTTTTCCTTAGGAAAAAAAGAACTTAAAGTCGAATGAGAAATGCATTGCTAGAGGGGCACCTGGGTGGCTCAGTTGTTGGGCGTCTGCCTTCAGCTCAGGTCATGATCTCAGGTCCATGATCTCAGGGATCGAGCCCTGCATCGGGCTCCCTGCTCAGCGGGAGGCCTGCTTCTCCCTCTCCCACTCCCCCTGCTTGTGGTCCTGCTCTCACTATCTCTCTCTCTCTGTCAAATGAATAAATAAAATCTTAAAAAAAAAAAAAGAAAAGAAAAAAGAAGTGCATTGCTAGAGTTCATATACAAGTCCCGCAAATGTATCTGACATTAGAGCCACAGATTTATGTTCTCTTCTGAACATTTGTGTAGAAATGTGTCAAAATTTTATATTCAGTGCATTTAATCTTGCGAGACACATTTATCACAATTTCCTTTAGAACAATGGAGAGTAATTGCTTTAAAAGAAAGGGTAATACTTCTTTTTCTCTTAGGTGTTATTCGCCATGTTGGAGATGCCTTAAAGGACCATGCATCCAAGTCTCGAGGGAAGATATGTACCATAGGCATCGCCCCCTGGGGAATTGTGGAAAACCAAGAGGACCTGATTGGAAGAGATGTAAGTCCTAGAAACTGCGCCTGTCTGTGACTTCTCCTAAAGGTGCTATCAAAAGAGTAAAATAAAATTAGAATTCAAAATATACATATTATAGTACTCTTTTGGTCCCCACCTCCCAAAATGAAATTTATCTGAGGAATAGTTTATTTGAAGACCATGTATTTCCCAAAATCTACCTATATAAACTCCATCAATTCTTATGATCAGAAAAAATCCTAAGTAAGACTTACTAACTACCCTCTTGGTTTGAATCAAGCAGTGGTCTTTCCTCACCCATCAAATCTTACAAGTGCTGTTGGCACAGTTCGGTTGAGATTAATTAACCCCAGGTAACAAATTCAACAAGGTGCCGACCTCTCTTTCCTTCTCTCAGGTCCAGAGCCACACACTGATTGATCAGTCAGTTTTTGCCAGAGAGAACTTATTTTATTTTTTCTGAGTCATCATCTTCCTTCTGTTTCTTCTAGAGTCTTGTTTTTGTTTCGTTTTGTTTTGTTTTGTTTACCACAGACAGGTTATCCCCAACCTCCTTTAGAGGGTTTTCTCACCTACTAACCACCAGACTTTTTCCCCTATATAACACTTCTCAAAATTCCAATTGATAGGAATTGTAGTTAAACTATATATAATGGCCATACTTTATTCACTGCTTTTTTCCCCTGGTAATTTTAATAATTAATTATTGATCATTGCACCTCTACATAAGGTCAATATACTCTTCCCTTCCCAATCAAGGCCTGCCGTAGGGTATAACAAATGTGCTCAGTAGTTTTTCCAAGTTCCATGAGGTCTCTCTGAGCCAAAAATTCAAAGAGCTGGAGAATTAACTGGTCTTAACTTCTTCTATTGTGCAGCAATACAGTGAAACCATCTTATCTTAACCCAACACAGTCTCTACAGTTTTTAATACAATGCAAAAATACTTTGAATAAAAAAAATCAAACATCATGAAATGCAATAAAACACTCTTTAAATCCTTCAGGATCTTTAAGTGGATAAGAAGCGTCCTTATCAATGCTACACAATTACCTGTAGAAACACTAATTTATCTAGAAAACATGGAGTAAGAAATTAAGAGAAATTAAGAAAATAAGAGATATTAATTTTATCAGTGTAACAGTCTCTTAACTAAAATTTACTGGCTGTTTTATATCACTGATTTACATCATTGATTATCTCAAGCAGCAATTTCCAAAGTGATACATAGAACTGACTGGAAAAACAAGCATTGCTAATTTTTTTAGAGTATCTGGAACTAGTCTTTGATGAAATATATTTGGGTTAATGCTTGCCTCAGATTCCAAGCTGGCTTTGAAGTTGATGGTGAACTACAAGTGCACTTTATTAATAAATGACTTAATTATTTAAAAGTGTTGTGATGATTCAGAAGTCATTTTAAAATGTTCATTGCTTCAGGATCTCTATTGTAAACCTAAGTTACATTTATTCAGTTTTTTCTTAAGATTTTATTTATTTATTTGAGAGAGAGAATGAGATAGAGAGAGCATGAGAGAGGGGAGGGTCAGAGGGAGAAGCAGACACCCTGCTGAGCAGGGAGCCCGATGCGGGACTTGATCCCGGGACTCCAGGATCATGACCTGAGCCAAAGGCAGTCACTTAACCAACTGAGCCACTCAGGTGCCCTAGTCAGTTTTTTTTTGGTGGGGGGAAAAGCCACTTTGGAACTTTCTTATTCAGATGAACTATGAATAAATGGAAGCTGAAGATTTCTTTATTCAAGATAGAGTATCCAAATAATTACCTCAATTGCCTAAACATTTGCCGAGAATGTTGACCTACTGCCTTTTTGTGTCATTTTGTGTGTCTTGTAAATTCTATGTGAGTGCAGAAAGACAGTACTTATGTTACGTTTACTTGCCTTGCTGAGTTGGAAGAATAACCCCTGATTCATCTTCCTCCAGTTTGAGCTCCTTTCCTCTGATTTCACCTCCTCTTGCGCTTCTCCTTTTTACTCTTATTTTCTTTCTACCCATATTTGTTCCCAGTTTTATGTCAATAGGAACTTACATAGGCCTTGCCAGTGGGGCTTAGTCGCATTGTCTGACTTCCCAATAAAAAAAATAGTCTCGTTCCCCACGCAGAGGGCAAAAGGAAGCACTCATGTTCAGTAAAATGTGCACATTCATTCTCCCTGCTCAACAGGGGGCTCTTAGATGTAAACCGTGGCCCACAAAGATCCAAGTGAACCTGCAGAGAGACCATCGAAAAAAAGATTGACATTGACAAATTGTAAAGAGCACAGGAAAAACAGTTGTATTTTACTTTCTTAATAAATCTTTGACCGAAATCTATTGAATTTCAACCACTCTAGTACAGCCCGCCCCTCATCCCCCGCCCCGTCAAACTGGGGAGTTGGGATATGCATAGGGTTTCTCAGGCCCTTGTGCAGCAACGGAATTTGTTTTTCACGTTGTAAATTACTTGGACCAAAGTGCTGTTTTTGGTGTACAGGGCATATGCCATAGTTTGAGGGAAATTTTTATATGTGTTTACTATTCTAATGTTATAATTAAAAAGGAATATGGTGCTAAGTTGTCACAAAAAGAAGTATTTGAATACAATATTAGTGGTCACATTTGAAAGTCCCCCTAAAAATCATTGAAGTAGAAGTGTTATCTGATAAACTTCTTAAGTAGTTATAAGAACTTTCATAGCCTAATTTAGCGCCTTCTGTCCTTTTCCTTCCATTTTATATAACCAAACTTACATGTAATAAACATCAAGAAAATAAACCTTAGAGCATCAGACATCAGGTAGCAGAGGGAAAAAAAACTAACGTATTATTAAAAATTTTTACCACTTCAGAGTTCTATCAAAATGCATTCATTTAAAAAAAAAAAAAGTTGTATTTTTGGTCTGGTCTATGTCTGTATTCCAGAATAAGGTTGAAGCGGGACAAAATAAATGTCAAGGGAAATCTAAGACACTTACTTGAAATAAAAATATAAGGATAAAAGAAAGGCTCCATTTCTTATGCTTAATATTATATTACAGTAGATTTTTTCCAAACTGATAGAATATAAAGATCCTTTTATTTCTGTGGGGATGACTCTGAGATGAGCACTTTCAGAAACTGAACATTCAATTCAGTTCTATAGTTACTTTATTGGTAGAAGTGGTAGACACAGCAGTTACTGTTCATCCTAGCATTGATTGTCCCTTTGGAAGGGCACTATAAAGGCAAAGACTAGTCCTACACATAAAAAAGAAAAACTAACTTTCCCTTGGGTCTGCTTCTAGATATTCTGAAGCACCTACCTCCCTTCAGCTCTTATCTCTTAGCTAGACTTTAGGTGAGACTTTAAAGATACAGGGCATGTATCTTTGGCTTCTCAGAGTTCAACTTAGAGCCTCACGTGTAGCAGGTGCTCAGGAAATATCGATGAAGACAGATTGGGCATGACGAGATTCAGGCTATGCAGAAAACTAATGTTACAGAAAAAAAAATGCAATGATACATCTTACCTAGTTCACAACTTTACCACAATTTCATCTCCACACATGCCCCTAAGTTTGATCATACTTTAGTAACTATAATGAAGGCATTTTTTAATCAACCATCTAAATACAAAACTATTTACTTATGTAGCAACTCAAGGTGGGAGGTGGATGGTGAAGCTTCTACATGTTGGATATGGGGATAAAGAAGAATGAAATGAGAACAGACTTTTCTGTAACCCCTTTGAGAGACGCATGATCCACCCAACTGGGTAATGAACTAGCCTTGATTCTTTAAATTTAAATATCTTCTACTTTATTCAATCAAACCTCCAGTTAATAGATCAAAACAGCAGAATTTGGTGAGAAATAATGTTATGAATACTGAGATGGTAATAATTTTTGTTTTGCCATTACACGTGAAAATGAATATTGTTCAACTGTCAAGTTTTACTACTCCTCTGTAATTTATCCGTATGATTCCTACTGCCCTGTTCTTTTCTTACAACCCATAATCTACTCTTCAGTCAAACTGAGCTCAAGGCTCACTTCCACTAAGATGTCTTCCATGACTAACTTCACCCATAATGTCATATCTCCGATTATAATTCTCCTACAACCATCCTCTTCCCCAGTTTAGGTAAAAGTTCCTCAGAAATAGATTCAGTTGTTTTCTTTGTTTCTTGTCAACCACTAATATAATACTTTGCATGAACATGAGGTACTTACCTGTGACCTAAAACTCTGTAAGAGTTTGTTCCTTCATCTCTAAGTGAACTATAAAAACACATGCTCTATCTTTATACAACTTGTATGAGCATAATCATAATAATAGTAATTATAATCATTGAGCTCCTATTTGAGGAAGCTCTCTGAGATTGTATATATTAGCCTTATGAGGTATTATTATGTAAGGAAACTAAATAAGGGCTAAAACCAAGATCCACTATCTTCAAGGCTCATACACTTAACTAGTAGGTTGCCAAGTAATATAGAAGAAAATATTTAATGATGTTTTTATTGTTAGTTGAGATACTGGCAAATATCTCATGCCTGTAAACTGAACTAAAAAATAGACTATGAGAATGACCAGAACCCTTTTCTTTGTCCCTAGAGAATCTTGATCTGGATAGATGATGAAAGTATCCCCATTGTAAAGTCAGGAAAGAACTTCCATTGAATTACAATTTTTACATGACTCATTGTAGCCTTAGATTTCCCTACTTTGGAAAACAGTCTGACCAGAATTGTTTTAGGTAATTGAGCAGTTCCTAAAACCTTTATAATTTGTCATTTCCCAAATCTAGACTAACAAAACACATGCCAAATTAAAAACCCAGGCATGATCATAAGAAAAAGCACTTTTCATTTTCACTTGAGGATGAAAATTGTATTTGGGAAGATTTCCAACACATCATCTTATGTGGTTATTAAATTATCATGACATTCAATGATATCTTATCTTCTATTTTCCCCTAAACCGTAGATTTATTCTCAGAATTTTATAACCTTTAAGAGTTCTTATATTTAATTGGAAAGTATTCTTTTGATGCCATCTTTATATTTCAAGCCAAGAAAAATCAAGTTTAATAACGCACCTGATTGATAATTCTCATGTAGTTATCAACTCAGTGTATTTGTCACTTATTTCTAAAGCAAGCCAAGTATGACCTCATATTGTAAGCTCAGAAAACTTCCCGGTAATTGTTCTTGCATGGACTTTATTGGACTTCCATGACTAGGTTGTATAAGATATTTCCAGAGGATGTGAGAGGAGAAGTTCAGAGACAAGGGGACTCACCCAAGTCTGTTAACAGTCATATAGGAGCCAACTCTAGCTAACCCTGGACCACATTCCAATCCTGGGCTGCATTAGTGACATAGGGAATGCAGTTTCAATGAAGCTGGTGTTGAGTTTGGATTTGGACATGTTGATTTCAAAGTTGCTTTGAGAGATCTATGTGAAAATGTCCAGCAGGACAGTAAGTTTATGAGGTGGACTCTCAGGAGCAAGATCTGGCTATATAGTCAGACTCGGGTGACATCTGCCTATAGATGACAATTAAAGCCATTGTGGTGGATGGGCTCGCCAGGGGAGTATGTGTGGAGTGAGGAAAAGGAAGGCCTACACCTGGATCCTGATGGTATCCAACATTTAATGGTTGAGCAGAGGAAAAACAGCATGCAAAGAAGACAAAAAAAGGGCCAAGAGGTAGAAACAAAACCAGAGAGTGTTGTGGAAGCCAAGGCAACAGTGTGCTTCAGAAGGATGGAGTGAAGGGCAATGCCCGGTACACCTGAGAGACTGAGGAGGATGAGGACTTGGAAGTGTTCATTCCTTTTTTTTTTTTTTAAAGATTTTACTTATTTGACAGAGAGAGACACAGCGAGAGAGGGAGCACAAGCACGGGGAGTGGGAGAGGGAGAAGCAGGCTTCCCGCAGAGCAGGGAGCCCCATGCGGGGCTCGATCCCAGGACCCTGGGACCATGACCTGAGCCGAAGGCAGACGCTTAATGACTGAGCCACCCAGGCACCCCTTGGAAGTGTTTGTTCTGTTTATCAAAACAGATATCATTGGCATCACTAGTCAAAACGATCTCAGAAGAATGATGAAGGGGCAGGTCACAATTCAATGGGTTAAAGAGGGAGAAGTGAAAAAGTAGAGATGGCCAGGAGAAACCAACCTTTTAGTAGTTTGGCTGTGACAAGAAGTGAGTAGCTGAAGGGAGCCGTAATTTGAGGACTTTTTCTCCAAGAAGGAAGGGACTTGAGTTTGTTTCTGTGTTGATGATAGGGGAGAAAGTAGGGATAGTGAGAATAGAATCAATGAAATAAGTCCTAGAGTGGCCCTGAGGTGATGGGGTCCAGAGCTAAAGGAGAGAGGAACCATCTGTATCCTTATAACTGAAGGAGAAGAGGAAAGAGTATGTATTGCAAAGGGTTGGTGGCACGATATTGAAGTTTCAGCCTGGAGGTTTTATCATTTATCACTGAAATAATAATAATAAATAACAACAACAATAATCAAAATAGCAACACTTTTGTTGAGCTTAATACGTTTCAGCACACATCATAGATGCTCACTTAATTCTCATAATGGCATTCAGAAGTTGTTTAGTCTCACTGCTGTCCTTCCGTGTCTTCAGTTGTTTTTAGTCTCACTGCCATCCTTCTGCGTCTCTGATGGTAAAACTAAACACAGAAAGATTAAGTGAGTTGCCCAATGTTACATGACTAATAAGTCACTTAGCTGGGATTTCAGCCTACACCATCCAGCTCCCAAGACCACATCCTCACCTATGATGCAATACGACTTCTCCGTAGTCATAGCAGCAATCATTTATCTGAGTTCATATGTGCATTGTGCCATGCGTTTTATATCTCATCTAATATTTACAGTACCTCCAATGAGGTGGTTATTATTATTATTAATCTCCATTGACTTAAGGAGACGCTGAGACACAGAGAACAACCTGCTTCGGGTCACCCGACTGCCAGGTGTGTAGGTGTGGGAGTCAGACCATCTGCCCAATGAGGAAGGATGGTGTGAGGGGTCAGACATGGGCAGTGAGAGAGTGGAGGATGGCGATAGCCCCAGGGGAGAACAGGAAGGATGCAGGGAGGCATTAGAAGTCACAGAATCACGATGCACCAGTGAATCCAGAATAGAGGGGAGAGAATACATTTTGAAGTCTCAAGATAGCAATAATACACTATTGTGTTATATACTGCTGTGTAACAAATTACCCCAAAACTTAATGGCTTGACACAACACTGACTGTGTCACAGTTTCTGTGGGTCAGAAATTTATCAGCAGCTTATCTGTGTGGTTCTGGCGTGGGTCTCTTTTAAGGTCACAGTCAAGATATCAGTTGGGGCTGCATCATCTAAAGGATCGAATGGAGATACGGTACCTTCTTCCAAGATGACTTATTCATATGGCTCCTCTTGGTAGGAGTTCCTCCCCATGTGGACCTCTCCAGAAGGCTGCTTTATGATGGCAGCTGGCTTCCCCCAGAGTAAGTGATCCAAGAGAGCTAAAAGGAACCCTTTTATGACCTAGTTTTGCAAGTCAACACACCATCACTTCTGTTTTATTCTCTTTCTTAGAAGTGAGTCACTGAAGACTGCAGACTGGAAGGGAAGATTTTCGAAGAATTTTCTAACGTATTTTAAAACCACCCCACTGATACGTGGTGATTTCTAAAGCGAGTGACCCCTTGTAGAACTTAAGGGCCTTTTTCCACTGTAAGTAGGTCCTTAACCTGGACAGTCCATGGATTCCCTCAGGATGGGGCAAAGGGAGGTGAGCCTGAAATGAGGACAGTGTAACCCTCTGCCAGCCCATGAGTTGTGGGACACGTTTTCAGAATGCTGCAGAAAGACATAATTGTTCACCGGTGGATTTTAGCGTGGATTTTGCAGCTGAGGTACCCGGGCACTCTTTGGGATGGATGCAGGGGTTTGCTGGTTTCTTGTTTGGATTGCTGGGCTCAGAGGCAGCATCTGGGCTTCATATGACCCTGCTTTATACCTAGATGTGCAGCTGAGCTGGCTGAATGGGAAATAACATGCCCAGTCCCCCTGCTGGCACAGGCCTCGCTAAGCTTGTGAGGACACACGGTGCCTTTCTCTGTTCGGTTTTCATCTCCTCCTCTCAGTCCCCTTGTTCCTTGTTCTCAGACACAGAGGGTGCTGCCCACGTCTCAGCAATATCCCCTCATCTCTCCCAGAAATGCATGACTGATCCTAAGAGAACCTTGCCCATCCTTTTTGTGTCTCTTTCTCCAAAGTACAAACCCCATCTTGCCTCCTGCTTCTGCCTGTCCTGACCTCTGCATACTCTACAGTTCTAGATGACTCATCTGGAAATAATCTGATCAGCTCTCACAGGGATTTTAGTGCTCAGCTCGTCTTCCCTCTAAATGTCTCCCAGCCTCTAAAGGAGTTTAAGACCTACGTGCTCTGTAGATTTAAAGGAAAGAGTGTTTGTGGGACATGTTTGACCAAAAGACTTCGCTTCTCTGAGCATCGATAGTTTTGCCTATAAAATAAGCTTGGAACGGATTAATCCATGGGGAAGTGTTTATCATAGTGCCTGGCATATACTAAGTGATCAATAAATCCTCATCTTCTTCCTGCCTAAATTAAAACCATGGTGCTATTAGGAGGGAAAGAATGATTTGGTGTTCCCCTAGCCTGCTACTTGCCAGGGGCATACTGATATACACCTCACCGGGTCCTAAGTTCAGGGATTGCCAAAGGCCTGTGATTGATGACTCAAAAACCCAATTTAGCTCAATTCAGTTCTGTTCAGGAAAGGAGTTGCAGATGAGCCAACTTGCCCTTGCCTTGTAGAAAGCACTAGAAAAGGGAAGAGACCCCAGGACAGGAGTGAACCACCTTTGTGGCCTTTTTCTGCACTAACTTGGAAGAAGCAAATGTACTTTTCAACACAGGCTGTCCCGACTCAATCTTAGAAGTAGAAAGCCCTCAGAAACCAGTCAAGTCCTCTACTTTATAGATGAGAAACTACCATCCGAGAAGTTTCTTTCAATCTGTGTAACTTGAACATTTAGTGAAAGACTACCTAGATGCAAGATTATGTCTCCTCAAGCCAGCACAATACTCATCACATACATTTCCTCAAGACATTCTTTTTTTTTATTATGGTATGTTAATCACCATACATTACATCGTTAGTTTTTGATGTAGTGTTCCATGATTCGTTATTTGCGTATAACACCCAGTGCTCCATGCAGAACGTGCCCTCTTTAATACCCATCACCAGGCTAACCCATCCTCCCACCCCCCTCCCCTCTAGAGCCCTCAGTTTGTTTTTCAGAGTCCATTGTCTCTCATGGTTCATCTCCCCCTCCGATTTCCCCCCCTTCAATCTTCCCCTCCTGCTATCTTCTTCTTCTTCTTTTTTTTTTTTAACATATAATGTATTATTTGTTTCAGAGGTACAGGTCTGTGATTCAACAGTCTTACACAATTCACAGTGCTCGCCATAACACATACCCTCCCCAATGTCTATCACCCAGCCACCCTATCCCTCCCACCCCCCCACCACTCCAGCAACCCTCAGTTTGTTTCCTGAGATTAAGAATTCCCATATCAGTGAGGCCATATGATACATGTATTTCTCTGATTGACTTCTTATGCGTGAATAGAGGAAGGAAGGAATGAGTTGAAAGACTTGCCCACGGTCACAAATTAGTAGCTGGAGGAACTAGAACCACCCCCCCAATCTCCTGACTGCCCACTAAGTACTCCTGAGTGAGACCAGAACATGCATGAAAATAGCTAGGAAAACTCAAGCAGGTATCTTAGATCAGCTGCCAAATGATCCACTTAAGCCCATCCATAGGTAAAAAATGCAGCACACCAACACCAGCACATAAAGAATGTTCAGATTTTCCATGGTGTCTCTAGATCAGTCCCCTCCTGGCAACGATAATGACCCGACAAGTACATCAAGGGCCTTCACCTTCATTAATCTCTTTTTTTTTTTAAGATTTTTATTTATTTACTTTAGAGAGAGAGAGAGAAAGTGTGGGGGGCGGGGCAGAGGGAGAGGGAGAGAAGCAGACTCCCCACTGATTGCAGAGCCCGACTTGGGGCTCGATCCCACAACCCTGAGATCACGACCTGAGCTGAAACCAAGAGTCAGCTCTTACCTGACAGAGCCACCCAGGCGCCCCCACCTTCATTAATTTCTTAAGCAGCTTCTACTTCATTGCCTCTTTGTTTCAGAGTCAAGATAGACAGAGGCCTTGGAACCAGAATTTTACCAATCAGCCAGTATAAAGTGGTACAGATGTATTAAAGAGTGCAGAATTCTCCCATCTCCCCTTGAGGGACAAGAAAGGGGCAAAATGTCATTACTTAGAAGTATTCTGGCCCATGATACCCGAAGAGTTCAAGGTATCTAAAATCTGTTTCTAAGCAAATTTCCCTTCTAGGTACATATAATTCCGTTTTTACCAATCATGAAAGGTCACATGATATGTAGACCTCTCAGATGCTATTCAACCTTCATCGACCCAGATTCCACATCTGAAATATGAACACGGAAAATTATTTGAGCGACGCTCTTCTTAATTCCCTCAAAGATGATACATAACCTGGACCATCCTATGTTCTTAGGAGAGGTGATCCATTATGTGTGGGCATTAGGGCTTGATTCTCTCAAAAAACAGTGGCTGAGAAACATGCTAGAGCCGTCTAACATGCCTACATGCCCTGAACATGTCACAGTTGTGTGGCTGTGCACTCACGTGCACACACACGCACACGCGCACGCACGCGCACACACACACGCGCACACACACACGTTTCCAAAAAAAGCCCTTTTTTATGAGCTCTTAACAATGCAAGTGGATACATTACCTCTAAAATTTTGTCAGAGGGAAGAATTCATTTGTATTCATGTGACACAAAGGCATTGTTTTTTTTATTTCCTATTTGAGAAGCATTAACAGGAAGATCAGCAAGTCTTTTGTAGATATGCAAATTATAACTCAAACAAGAAGAGACTGCTGGTATGTTTGTTATGAAGAATATTAAGTGGATTTTGTAGGCAAGTTAGACCAACACGCATTCCTCCTGAAGCATTTGGGAAGGTCTTTCCAACTTTGCAGTTAATCCACCAATAATTCCGGAGCATCGCCCTCTTAAATGGCCTGAGAGGAGGTGATGGAGTAAAAACACGTTGTGTGTTTTGCCAATTGATTGCTAATTTTTTTTTCTTTACTTAAACTGATTGATTCAAATCTCTTGTGGAAAAAAAAGTCCGTGATAAGTCTGTCATCTTGTCATTTTGGTCACTAGTTTGCAATGGTAAAATCAGTTTATAGTTGGTAAAATAAAGCCAAACTTGAGAAGGAATTCACATTTATAGATTGCCTGCCACGAACCAGGCAAAGTGCCAGGTACTTTGCACCTATAATCTCATCTAACCACCATGAGGTAAGTGGTGTTCTCATATCCCTTTTACAGATTACAAATGTGGGCCTCAGATTTACACAGCCACTGACAGAACTAATGGGATTCAGACAGATTTCCATGACTCATATGTTCAGGATTCTCAAGGATTCAGCAGATCTTCCTCCAGTGATGACAGGAAAATAAATTAGGGCATTTGACTTACTTTTCAGATGTATATCCCCTATTATGCAGCAGACAAAATCTCTGCCAAATATGACCACCTTTAAGTTACCTTCATATAAGATCAAACGAAATGGGGAGCAGTAAGATGAAGAAATTAAAATTCATGAGTGATACTGTAAACTTGACCCTCTTGCCATGACTGATTCAAAGGAACAGTATTTCCAAAGAGCTGGTGTGCCATATTTCACAAGAAAAGATCAAAACTCAGAAGACTGATGCCCCACTGTCCTTAGAATCCTGTGGTGGAGGAAACATATAGAATATAGTTAGATGATTTAATGATGTTCTGTTATTCTCAGATTGTGGTAAGTATGTCAGTTGGCCCAGAATTATTTTCATTACCTTATTCATTGAAAATTTCAAGTTCACTGATGGTCTTTAATTAGGTTCCCAGGAATTAGAAAATGTGTTCTTATGTCTCAGCTAGAACAAGTGTCCGGGATTCACTGTCATGCATCATTTAACTTCTAGAAAATCCACTGTCCCTGCCTCTTAAAGAAATATTTTGGGTCTTCCTCCTCCTTGGCATGGAGCCTTGGGGACCTACTCAGAAAATAGAGAAGAGTAACTAAAGTATTTTCTTTTGTCCAAAAGCACAATGCCGAGGCACTTTAAGGATAGGAGAAAGTCCTTCTGCTAAGCCTCTTTCAACAAAGCATTAATATTTATTAACTTGCACTCTGCTATAGAATGAATGTTTTATGATCAAAAATGAGTAACAACAAAATGGGAATTTCAACCACAAGCGACCCACTCTTCCAGTGATAAAGAACTCAGGATGGAGTTAGCAAACCACTGTCTCTGTATTTTGGGGGACTCTCATGCACTCATCCAGACAAAGGAGTAATTGAATACTGCTCCATTACTGGAAAAAATCCCATCCATTACTGGAAACAATAATCAAAAAGTTATGAGCTTCCTTTATCACTAAGAGTCAACTAAGATGAGGCTATGAATTAATGTTATATTAATGCTACATTAACAAATAAGACATACATTAAAAGGAATGAAGGATATTTCAAAAGCTCAAAATTATACATTTTAAATTTAGATTAGGTCAACTCCCAAGCAATTCAGAAAAGAAAGGGCTCTTTTTTTTTTTTTCCAATTTTGAACAAAAGCATGCCTGTCTCAAGTTTTCCTGTTCACTCATTCACTGTGTATTGAGTAGATTCTGTGTGCCAGGCACATAGAAATGGATTTTGAAATTGGAATCAAGATCTAAAAAATGACTTTTATGAGGTCTGTACTATTAAAGACTGCCCTTACTAAATCACTTTGTAATTTCTTTAACAAACTACTCAATCTTACTACAGCTTTTCATGGTGAGTTATTACATACTGAACATGAACGAGAGCATCTCAACTCCATAATGAATGTACACACCGCACAAAGGCACAGAAATAAAAACCCAGTAGCATTTATTTCTGTCTTGTCAATTCTGATGATTCAGTACAGGGATAACTGTACTGGACCTTGTAACAGTGAGCTTGTTGAATATTCCTTTTCATAGTCGTGAGTGAAGTCTCTACCTAAATATTTTAGGAGTAGATTTCTAAAACGTCTTGTTTCCATCGTGTCTAAGCAGTGTGGGGAGGGGGACATGCAAAGATTTTGGAATCAGACCTGGGTGTTAATTCTGATTTTGTGTGTAAGAAACTCTTGAAAAACCTTTTTACCTCCAGTTCCGTTTCTCCATCTATGAGATAAGCATGAGAGCACCCACCTTGCAAGGATTGTTGCAAGGAATACAGATAATGTCTATAAAGCAACTAGAACTAGCAACTCAAACTCACAAGAGGTTTTGCTTTTCTTTTGATATCAAAAATCTGAAAGACTTACTCTGTTTGGGGTAGTATAATTCACCACGAAATTAAAATAATGCAACAACAAACAAAGACAGAGATGAACATTTTGATTCACGCTCATCTCATGAGACACGTGTTTGACATTCAACATTTCCACTTAAATAAGGTGTCTAATAAGAACAGTGTTGATTTTTGAATTAACAGACCTTCAGGTGACTGAATGGGCTTGACTGAAAAGATCACCCTGGCCCCCACCCCCTCCCCAACCCTACTCCAGAACCATGATTGCTCTGCTGTGCCCATTGGAGTATGGACATCGTGGAGAAGAGAAAGAGAAAACAAAATGAGTAAATGTTAAAATTAATTGTGGTTCATCAGCAAATGAAAGATCGACCTCACAATGACACAATCCTTCACATGTCAGTTTTTGAGTATGATGAGAGTACAAACTCTAGCTTCTGTATCAACTCAGCATATAAATGAACACATTACTCTTTAAGTATAATCTTGCTGTGACTGGGGAACATTGACCATAAAACTTGCTACCCACAGTGCTATTAGGAGGAGGATGTAAACTCTGTTTTCACTGTACCGGAGAATTGATTTATCCTTCCCTCTGTTTCCTCTCTGGCTGGTTCTCCTTTTCGTATTTTGCTCTTTTTCTTCTGACTTCCGCCTCTTCCTTTTGAAATCCTGCAGGTCGTCCGGCCATATCAGACCATGTCCAATCCCATGAGCAAGCTCACTGTTCTCAACAGCATGCATTCCCACTTCATTCTGGCCGACAACGGGACCACCGGGAAATATGGAGCCGAAGTGAAGCTGAGGAGACAACTGGAAAAGCATATTTCTCTCCAGAAGATAAACACAAGTAAGTAGGCTACTGTTCACACTGCCGGGCCTCATAGGAAGCCTGTGGAAAGTGAGTAACTACAAGTATACCGTGTGGCAATATTATAAGAACTTGAGCAAGTTTCAAACAGGGATCATTATGAGTCTGCTGGGCCAGTGGTTAGAACCTGAGGAAGTCATCTGGGGGAGGAGGACTGGACACATAAGATGAGGGATTGCGTGATTAGTGGCCTAGCGCTCATTTGTCATATGCAAGAAACTCAACCCCATCTGGGGTGTATGCAAGCAGATATGCTTTTCTTTCCAGACTTTTCCTACATCCTTTACACAGTACTCTAAGGAGAAAAGGCACCCTAGAGAAATTGTTTCTATTTGTTAAGCTACTTTTCTTGGCCAGAAATTTTATATATACATATGTTTTGATCTTAGCATAGATCTGCCTATGGTTAGGAATTTCAAGGCAACTGGCATTCTCTAAACAAAAGTACTCTGTGTAAACATCTTCATAAACTTTAATTTTATATTTAATTCTATGTGTGTATTTATTCATTGTCTTTAAATATATATATATTTAGATATATGTGCATGTTTATGCACACTACATAATACATATCTGTGGCGGTTATACTGAAATTACCTCTTAAGTATTCATGTGTTCTATGCTGTATTTATTGTGCCCACAATTAACTATGAAAAGGTAACACTGTGAAAACACCAGTGCTCCCCAAATCACTAAGTGGCTTGCATTTAAATGTAACAGAGGTATGAAAGTCATCTACCATCTCTCGTCACAGTGATTTCAATTTGTTTCCACCAAGTAACCCTTGAGGAGGATCCGTGGCAGGCTCAAACTTTAGGGGTAATTGTATGTCTCATCAGGACAACTTGGATCTAATTGATCCAACTTTCAAAGCCTGCAATTCTAAATAACAAAAGATTCTCTTTGGCTAGATAAGTTTCCAAAAGCTCAGTGTGCTGTGATTCAGCTTGTCCAAATGGTTGCTCTCTATTCTTTTCTCTGTAACTGTCTGGGGTGGGTTTTGCCTGCCAGAGCCACCTCCCTCCCAGAACTGGAATGTTCGCCCTATCAGACCACAACTTCTCTTTCTTATACCTGTTGTGGTCCCAACTTTTAGGAGCTACTACTATTTTATCTTTTTCACAGAGATGTCTGGAATAGTACATTTTGGCCTAGGCCTGAAGTCCAAGTTGTATTAGGAAACTGTCTTCTATCCTAGAATCCCCAACTGTCTTTGGAAAGAGAAAACAGGATTATCCCAAGCTAGACATCTTTTGGAAAGAAAAAAAATAGAAAAGACTAGAAAATCTATCCAGAAATCGGCAGAGATCAAATGTAACAAAGCATTATAACCAATAGGTAGTAGGTTTCGTAATACTAAAATTGAATTGTATTACAATAGTGGATAGAAAGGGCAAATGTTATGTTATGAGTGATATCTATTAGATTTTGACTTTTTATACACCATCAGGTTAAGAATGAGAACCTCAATGGGAGTGACCTGAAAGATGCAGGACGGGAGCAGGACAGACAAAGAGCAAATTCAGGGTCAGGTTCAGGGTGCTGATGAGGCGAAACCTGTCCAGACCAGCAAAGCCTGGCATTGGGCTAGGCGCCGGTGGCAGCCGGGCCGGTTAGTCAGTAGTGAGGAGAAGAGCTAAGTATGTGGTGGTGTAAGTTATACACCCGGCTCAGGGGTGCCAGGGGGGTTAAAACCCCTCCAAGGCTCTGTCTGCCAAGCTCCGTGCCTTACAGGCTGCCCAAGGACAGGTTGCTTTTTTTCTAACTGGTCATCCTAGAGGGAACATCTTTTTGTAATTTATCTGCCTGGAGGGGCACCTTCCTGTAAAGCTCCCAGAGGTGCTATATGTGTGGACAGCCCTGCAGTGGGGGGAAGGGGGGAGAGGCCCCCATATAATGACCTTGCCACAGTGAGGCACAGAGCCCAGAAGCATGGAGTCGGAGAGCGGGCCAAGGCTGGTCAGGGATGCTGGAGTTGCTGGGACCCCCTGCACAGGCCTCATGCCATTCATAGAGACAGTGGACCCTTGCTAGATTACCAAGGCAGGTAGCAGCACACAAAAACATTGACAAGTGGGGACCCAGTCAAGGGTCTAGGGTAAGAAATGTAGGGGAGAAGCATGCACCGGGTACAGAGCTGAGGCACAAGTTCAGAGAGGCAGGGTAGAGACTCTTGAACCGCTCCAAGTCCACAAACAGGATTAGGTCTGGGGTAAGGGATGAGCCCCAGTGGGTTAAATGACAGTAGTTGGAACGAGGTGGGGGCAGGGGAACCACATGGTCATTGGAATTATCATAATTTATAAACATAATTTTCCTACATGCTTCGAGATACTTATTTGAGGATTTGCAGAAACCCACAGGCTCCCATTGAGTAAAAATAATTAAATGGGAGGAAAAGGTTAAAGACACCCAGAGGAGATCTCTGAGGTCACAGGAAGTAAAAAGGGTCAGGGTCAGCAGTTTGCTCACAAGCTGTAGTGAAAGATGCCATGAGTTAGCTTTTACACCGGTTCTGTCCCTAAGCTTAACCTGAGAGGGTGATCAACTTGTCCCAGGTGCCTGAGACTGTCTCTTCATTGAAAGTCCCATGTCCCTGGGTCCCCTCAGTCCCAGGCAAACCAAGATTACCCTCCAAGTGAGCCACTCGTGAGTCATTAGGTCTCCTTGTCTTTTTGCTGCATTCACCCCAAAAAGCAGGGAAGGGGCAACAAGGTGTTCAGAGCTTAAGGAGTGTCCCAAGGAGTTCCCAAAGTAGAGCAGGACCTTGAGGCCTCAATTTAGTTAACAGCAAAGTGCCCACTGAGAACATAGAAGCCTCCAGAACAGGACTAACAAGGGATAAAGTTGACCCAGTTATAACAAGAAACAGTGGAAGTAAGAATACAAACCTTTAATGCAATCAATCCCCGATCAGTACCTTGGAACAGCAACTCTACTGTCCAGGGTGGACACTATTTCTTTTCATTATATCACAATTAGCAGTAATGTGGTTCTTCCTATTAAAAAGAAAACTGATTCTAAAAACCTCATTTACTTTTGTAGTTCCCTCTTCAAAAGTTAAAGAAATCTAAAACACGAAGGTGGAACTCAATTTTGGGCCCCAGCGTGGTCTCTCAAAAATGAGACACCACACCACAATTAACAGGGCTCATCACCCATTCCGCCTCGGAGGACACCAGGGGTGCTGGGACTGCGCTCAGCGTTTTCCTAAAGTGCCATTCCTCCTCACCACTTAGGGGTGCCCTGCCTACCACGGTAGCCTTTCACGTCTGTTTCTTACTTAAATGACATAATCGTCTGAAGGATACTTTCCTTAAATATTAAGTGAATCCTGTTCGGGAGACCTTTCAACCCTTTCTCATCAAAATGCCAATTATGAATGATAATGAATCACAAGCACCAGTGCCTTTGATTTGTCTCTGCACCCTGGCCTCCATTATCTCGTCTCTCCCCCGCGCCCCACTCATTCCTGCTGTCACCAGCCCCTTCTCAAGTATTGTCCCTGGTCCCTGAAGGACTTGGTTTTTAAAGGAGAACCCTTTTGGGCATGCGCAGTGACCTGCTTTGGAACACTCTTCCATCTGCCACTTACTAAACTTCACATTTAACACGCACAGCCTCCAACAGCTCCAAGTACGCCTTTTAGGATGCAGGTATTTCTTGAACTGCTGTTACAGACCAGTCATGGCTGAGGTCTGCGAAATTCATTGACCTTAACTCTAGAGGGGTAGAGTAATAGGTAAATAAGGAAACAAATAAATATATGATGTCTGGTAGTGAAAAGAACTCTTAAGAAAAAGAGAGCAGGGGAAGGTAGAGGACTGGACCTGCGTGCGCGGTTTGCACGCATGCGCACCTGCGCGTCGAGAGGCTGGCGTAGAGCAGGTGACACGGAAGCAGAGACCTCAATGAAGTCAGGGAGCCCACTGTGGGGAGAACATTCTGGAAGGGAGCGAAAGTAGGGACAAAAGCCCCGGGTGTTCAAGAAAGAGCAAGACATTTGTAGAGGGCTAGGTTTTATTCTAACAGAATTGTGATCTGGCAAATTACAGGATCTCCTTTCTGGTTTAAAACATCACTCTGATGCTGTGTGCAGAGACCAGACTGAGGTGGGGGGCAAGCTTTCGAGCAGGGAGATGTGTTGGGAGGCCTTTGCAATAATGCAGGTGGGCACGGGCGGTTTGAAATAGAATGGCAGCGATAGGGGAAGTAAAACGTGGTCGGATTCAAATATAAGCATAGATATTTTCTTAACTGGGCTTTTTTTAAAATATAAAATATACATAACATAAAAGTTACCGTTTGAACCATTTTTAAGTATACAGTTCAGTGGTATTAAGTCCATATACATTGTTGTGCGACCATCACCACCGTCCATCCCCAGAACGTTTTCATCATCTCACACTGAAATTCTGTCCCCATTAAACTCTAACTCCCTGTTCCTCCCCCCCCTTCAGCCCCGGATAACCACTATTCTACCTGATATCTTTACGAATTCACCTGTTCCAGGTGCCTCATATAAATCATATAATATTGGTCCTAAGATATATTGTGCAGGTAGAACTCAAGAGGACTTGCTAATGAATTGGGCATTCAGGGTAAGGAGTAGACACATCAAGTGAAAGCTGCAAGGCCATTCTTAGCAACACTGGTATATTCTTAAAACAGGGGGGCTAGGGAGAGCCCCAGAGGAGTAAGCTTTTGCAGGAAAAAAAAGTGGGGGATCTCTGGGGAATTGGGACGAAGTCCCTAAGAGAGAGGGAGGTGATGAGATTCAGTGCACAGATAAAGAGCTCGGCCGTAGGACGTGGACAGCTTCATCCTGCATAGCAGGAGGGAGGGCAGAGCATATGGGCACCTACGTGGGTAGGATGGAACGTTTTCTGCTGGGATGATCAGGTACTTCTCTGTAGATAGTTTCTTTATAAAGAAAAGAGTACGGGAGGTCATCAGCAAAGAATGTGGAAGGGGAGGAGGGAGAGGAGATTAGGGAGCAAAAGGAACTATAGTTAATGGAGAGACAGGGAGAATGACCGGACCAGGGAAATGTAGCATTACCCCACAGCACCCTGGTCCCACCGGGTATTTGTGGTTGTGAATTTCGAGAGGCATGGATCACTAGGCTTGTGTGTTTTCTTTGCAGCCATGTTCAACTCGAGTAGTAGAACAGACACAGAAATGGGTTAAGCGCCTGTTGGGATTTTGCCTGGCAAGTAAGAGGAAGAGAGAGGCAAGGGAGTGAGGCTGTATGTACTCTGTAAACCTATATACCTATATCCCAGGAGTGTTATCAGTGTCTGTGGATGAAAGCAATGGTGTGGCTGACATTCACAAGAACATAAAGTCATTCATCTCAAAGATCAGACTGAGGTGCAGGGAAGTGATTAAGAGAATTATCAAAGGTGACCCACACCTTTCATGAATATTGCCAAGCACCATATACTACGTTTGAACTATTTAAATAAAAAAAGGTACGTAATCAAAAATTCCTCATATTTATTTTATTGCTGTTCACATATTCACATAAATTGAGGCAACTTAGCACATTGCTGGGAACATAGTAGCTGCTCAGGAAATATATATGAGCTGAAAGACTGCCAAGGAGCTGCTCTAGAAAGTAGCATATAAGCAGCCTTGTGGGACTTTAAAATCCTAAGCGTATCTTGTGCGTACGTTTTTATTATTAAAAAATTTCACATACAAAAAAGTTGGAGAATATTATAATAACCCACCATGACTGTCACCCAGTCTCTACATTTACCAGCCCATGGCCAAGCTTAGAATCTCTCTCTATATAGCCACCTACATCCTTCTCTGGATAATTTTGAAGGAAATCCAGATGGCATATCATTTCATCCATAAATATTCCAGTATTAAAGCATTTCTCTCAGACTCTGTTTCTGGATCTGTGAACCCTGATTAAATGAGTTGACATATAAGTCAACATATGAAAGGATTCTGGCACGTGGCCATCCAGAAACAACTGGTTCTCTTCCCGCCTTCTTGGTGGTACAGTGGTCCCCCCGTGGGAAACCATGTCCTGTGTTGACAGGGCCTGGCTGCCATGGGTCCCAACCTGAGACCAGACCCCCAGACCCTCTCATTAAAGCCTATGAGAGTCAAGGGTATTCATCACTATATATATATATATATATATATATATATAGTATACCACAAATCAGACCTGGCTCTGCTCATTAAGGAGGAACCATATATGTCTATAGTTACTGAAAAGGTCCAAAGAGGAAAAATGAGGGCTCAAAATTATGTTCTGGAACTTACCATCAATCCTCTGTGAACATGATTTGTTAAAGAGTAATTGATTTAAAATCTTAACCATTGCAGCGATAGCCAGCAAACTCTTTTGTCTTTTTATATATTGTCAAAAATATATTCTACACTGCAGTTGTTCCTCCTACCTGAATAAACAGAGCATAATGGAGAAAATGTAATCTTTCTTTAGAGATTCAAGCTATTCCGGTGTCCTGGAGCAATCATGGTGACTGTCAGTTAGGATTGTTGACTACTGTATTTGGTGGAGGTGTTAGAACTTGGGCTAAATGTGAATCAGCCCAGAATATATCTCACGCTTTAAATTTTCTTCTTGTAAGTTACCACTTTATTCAAAAAGGGGATTGAAGGGAGAGGACAGGAATCTAGTTATCTTTGGGCTCTATTTGATTAAAATGTTACTCCTTTGTTGTTTGAATTTTATTTTAGGTTGGCCCAAATGCAAAGTTTTATTCAGACTGCATATCTAATTATATTGTGAACATCAACGTAGGTTGTAGGAAATTTCGTTATGAGGCTAGAAATTTCTGACTTTGTCATCTCCATACTATGAGGTGAAATCTATGTCAGACTAAATCCAGTCTACGAGATTATGTCCCTATGTCAGACTAAATCCAGTCTACGTTTATTTTGCTATATTAATTAATGGGGGTGTCCGGGTAGGTTTAGATTTCCATAACCAGTACTTTTGCTACTGTCGGGGTTTGCTTGAAAGAGAATTTGATTCTCCACATTTTCTCTGCCCCAGGGTAAGGACTGACATTTGAGTGTAGCCTCATCTGATGAAGACACGGAGAGTAGTACTTCTTCTAAAGCAGCAGCTTAAAATGGGCTTGGTATTTCTGGGTAAACAAGTGGAAGAAATGATGGCAGAATTCATAAAGCATAATCACATTTGGTCTTTGAAGATACTGATATTTAGAATTCTCTAGGAAAAAATATATGTTTTATTATGCAGTCCCTAAGCCAACACACCTCTTTATATATGATTGTATGCTTACTCACCCAAACTAACAAAAATAATACTGAGAATAATGTCTTCCAGCAGTACAGGATGTCATCCCTAATGAATTATGCCTTACTGTGGAAGCAAATATATCCCCTTTTCACTGAGTTATAGGATACCTGAGCCACAGGAACATTCTAATGCACAGATTGAGTCAATACCGGTGAAGTCCACGTGGCTCCAAGGGATTTTATTTTATTTATTTTATTTTGTTTAAAAGATTTCATTCATTTATTTTTGACAGAGAGATAGAGAGCACGAGTAGGCAGAGTGGCAGGCAGAGGGTGAGGGAGAAGCAGGCTCCCCGCTGAGCAGGGAGCCCGACATGGGGCTCGATCCCAGGACCCCGGGACCATGACAGCCACTTAACTGACTGAGCCACGCAGGCGCCCCTAAGGGATTTCATTTTAAAAATTAACCCATCTCTATGACATGACACACATCAATTTAAAGCATTTTGTTTCCATGAAATTTTCATTGTCAGAAATAAGTACTCATGACTGCATCATTGATATCCTACTTCCTTTACCACCATTTTGGGTGATAATTCTTAAACATGGCTGTAGTGGTTTACGAGTAGGGTGACCCTGCCTCCCCTAGGGGGCATTTAAAAATACCAGGGGGCCTCGGGGTTGACATGATTTCTTGTGCTCCTGAATGACATAAGAGAGGAGGCAGGAAGGTTAATATTCTGCCTTGGGCAGAACAGTTTCACATGAAGACCTGCCTGGCCCAAAGGCCAATCACATCCCTCAGGAAACGCTACTCCAAGTATGTTTCCTTGAGTTTTCTTTTTGTTTGTTTGGGTTTGTTTTTTTTTTTTTTCCCAAATCTTTCCAATAGCCCACACCTGATTTGTCAAGACCACACCCACAATACTCATACCTAAGACAACAGAAGAGGCAGCCATAGCAAGCCAGCAGTGAGATTTAAAATCTTTAACAACTGGTGAAGACGTTGGTTTCCTAAACCAACAGCATTGGCTGGATGTCAGCCCTTCCAATCCTAACATCACTTGCTGTTGGGAAGTTCTTCCTCCTATCTGACTTCATTTGCTCTGTGTCTGTTCTCTGCGGGGTGAGTACCAAACTCATTGTCTAAATCCACGCTCTTGGCATATTTGAAAACTGTAAATGGACTTGAGTTGACCTTTCTGCCCTAATGGCTATTAGGAAGCTGGTTTTCATTTGAAGAGACACACCGACTTGCTTAACAGGCAGAACTGACTCATGAAGTAAATCAGATCAGTATTTCCAATTCAGCAGCACCTGCTCTGAGCACCACGGCTTTATGTTTCAGGCTCAGTGACTCCAGAAATGTGCTTAACGCTAGGAGCTCTCCTGTCAGAGTCCCTGGTACTCAGAGAAATCCTCCAGTCCACAGTTATTCACTGATACGGGGGCAGAGGCAGAGATGGGGTTCTGTACCCAGAGGCCCCCGGACAGCCTACTCAGTACAATGCATTGCACAGGGAATATTTTAATAAATCAAGGTTCTAGTAGAATAAAGTGTTCAAAATTGAATACAAACAGAACTCTAATTTTTAATCTATAAATTACTGAGAATTGGGGGGAAGTAAGGGAGGAGGGCAGGAATATAAATCTTGAGTGAATGAATAAATTCATGATATAAAACTCCATGAAGCAGAGCTTTTTAAAAATTCACATTCCATTTCTGGTGTATATTTCTCATTTCCCTGGACTATAGTAGACCCCTTATATATATTATTTTGTTGTTGAATTGTGAAGTCATCTCACCCAGGAAATTTAACATGGATTGTCTGAAGAGTACCATTGACATCCTTAATTGATTACCAACCTCTCTGACACCCAACCTAACAATGTTATGCATAGTAAGTGCTCAATAAAGAGTTGCTGGTTTGGCATGAAAGAAATTTAAGGGATTTGATCCAGTCCTATTATTATAAGAAACGTATGGATTTACAACTTCAAAAAAATTCCAAAAATATTTTAGTAATGACAGCATCATTGAAATAAGCATATAGTTTTCCAGGAGGCTATTTTAAAGGATTTTTTAAAGTCATTTACATAAAAATAAATGGTAAATCCTAAATACTACACATATTACTTATTTTATTTTTATTATGATTATTAAGTCAGTCTCATTTCTTTGTATTTGTACCAAATACACAGAGGTTAAGCCTGAAGTGGTTAACAATAGCACAGAGAGGGAGACGGGCATATGGCCAAGGAAAGCTGTAATGTATGAGTGACATGAAAGGGTTTTTTGAGAGTCTTCCATTTTGGAGTAGGTTAGCTCTCCATACAATAAGAGATTAGAGTTGGCCGGAGCCCATTGTGTCCCTTGCCCATAGCTGGGGCATTGCAAAGCTAGCATGACTTTTCCTACTGAGCCTTGATTCAGCTCAGAACCATTTTTCATTCATTAGGACACAGGTTCTGCTGCTGTAACAGGGACTCAAAACACTGGACGCCTAAAGGAGACAAGAGTTTATTCCTTATGTACATGTTATTCTGAACAGGTGTCCAGATTTAATGTAGTGGCCTCACAGTACTGAGGACTCAGTTTCCTTCTTTCTTTTGCTCCTCCCATCCCTGTCTTCATGGTCCATCTCATCTACCTTCTAGCCGGAAAGCATCAGGATAAAGGAGCAAGGGAAAAAATCATACCCTTTCCCTTTAAAGTCACCATGAGGAAGTCATACACACCATTTTGACTTCCATCCCATGTGGCAATATTTGGTCACACGTTCACACCTAGCTAAAGGGGGATTTGAAAATGTAGTCTTTATTCCCGGACAAATACATCAGGAGCTAAAATCCCATCACTATGAAGGAAGGGAAAAAGAGAGATCGGCATATAGCCAGCAGTTTTTGCCATATCTTTTCAGCTTAGCGTTCTGGATTATTGTTAAGGAATGGCTAGAGTTGTCACATGAGAAAAAACCTATCTGCCACTCATAAATGAGATTTGCCTATTATGGTTCCAATTTGTTCATTGGGGGGCCTTGTCCATAAATAGTTCCTGTAGCGCATGCTTTATACCACACTCTTTCACTCTCTACCTGTGAGTCTTTCAGTGATCGGTAGTTGCAGAGTCTTGCACTGGCTCTGGAAATTGCAATATCTGTTGAAACTGGATTGAGACAAGATGTATAAAATTATATAGATTATCTTAGACCGTTCTGGTTTTATTAACATCTTAAGGTAACTAACTCAGATAGATCCCCTAAGCCTCAAAGTAACTGCATATGCTGTGCTATGCATAATGCATGTGCATCCCATAATGGATCCTTAATGGAGTCACATATTTCGTTGCACATCATTTGGTAACATTTTAAATCCCAAAATATTAAAAATAAATAAGAAAGATTCCATGTTTCCATAACGCTGTACTCTTGATACAAATGCTTCAAAGATAAATCCTGGAAAATAATTCTCATGTGACCAACACATGACCATAATCTTGGTGATAGGCAGGAGGATGAAGACTGGTCAGCCTCTCAAAGCCGTAGGTTCCAACAGGACTTCAGCCCTGTTGAGAGAAAAGGACAAAGGAGATGACTTCGGGAATAAGATATCCCCCCACTCTGTTGAGGAAACATTTGAGGAGGCCAGATGAGCAGATGAGTTTCTCAGGGATTGGAATCTTTCTTATGCCAATTATCCAATATGTCAATTCTATGTTTTAATAACCCCTAAGTGATTAATAATTTGGCAAGATACAGCTGAAGGGCTCTTAAAATATTTCGAATGTCAGTAAATACAGAGTTGAGAGTATTTGCTGACACTGACAGTTATAAAAAGATTAATTCATGAAGCTTCTTGGAATAAATGGTGAATTGGGTCACCTTGTTTTAGAGACCGAGATACACATGTCCTTGTTCATCCAACCGTAGTTAGTTTTTCTTTTGATTTTAGCTTGTGTTATTCAATAAAACCCCAAAGGTAGAGCTGTAGACAGTTGGAATTTCCCTTCTAAATGAATAGAGGTACGAGGATCTAATGCCTTACAGATTTAATGAAACCACAGGCAGGTGATTTGAAAACAAACCTCACCTTTCCTCTCTGGATACTCCATATGTGAAACTGTTATTTTCCCTTGTTTCTTTTCCCTTCTTTTAATAATACCAAACTCGGAGCTGTTATGACTCATCCATTCACACAAGCTAAGTTGCTTTAGAAAACAAATTCAATGCTTAGAAGCCCCATTAGAAAATACTAGTTCAGGGGCACCTGGGTGGCTCAGTCGTTAAGCGTCTGCCTTCAGCTTAGGTCATGATACCAGGGTCCTGGGATCGAGCCCCGCATTGGGCTCCCTGCTCAGCGGGAAGCCTGCTTCTCCCTCTCCCACTCCCCCTGCTTGTGTTCCCTCTCTCACTGTCTCTCTCTCTGTCAAATAAATAAATAAAATCTTAAAAAAAATAAATAAATAAAAATTAAAAAAAAAGAAAATACTAGTTCAAAAAACAAATGGCAAAGCAAAGCAACTAGATACAACTATGACAGAGGGCTAATTTCCATAATAAACAAAGGACATCAAATCCAAAGAAAAAAAAAAATTCTCTAAGAAAATGGGCAAAATATATCAACAGGAAGATCACAGGGAAGAAAGTACAAATTTCCTTACTCAAAATTAAAGAAATGAAAATTAAGACAATGAAATGTTTTCAACCTATCAGTTGGCAAAAAACAAAGTTTACAAACATCTACTGTCAAGAAGTATACATAGAAATATGCATTATGGTGTGTGCAAATATGGGCAACCTTATTTGGAAGACGATTTGGCTACCCCTATTAAATTTTAAATGTGCATACCTTTTAGTCATATATTTTTACTTCTAAGAATTCTATTCATATTTATTACAGTATTTTTGACCCAAAGATTCACGAGTAAGTGACTAATTAAATTTTATATTAACATATAGTGAAATACTCTGAAGTTATAAATAATGTACTAGCTCTGTTTGGGCTCATATGGAAAGATACCCAAGGGTATTTTTTTCTTAAGTGAAAAAGCCTGTTGTAAAACAGACAACTGTGTGTTTATGATTACATTTATGTTTATAAAAATTTGAAAATATATATATATGTATATACTTGTAAAATATCTGAAAGGAGACAGGTGAATAATTATCAGTCGTAGCTTCTAGGGAGTGAAACCTGAGGTGGGGGAGGTAGGATGAGAACTGATGTGTTCCACGTATACCTTTTAAGTACTCCTCAATGTTGTTTTTTTTACAATGAGCAAATACAGCTTTTGTAGTGGAAGGAAGGAAAGAGGGAAGGAGACGGGAGAGGAGGAAAGGGAAGGGGATGTGAGGAAGGAAGGAAGGAAGGAAGGGAAGAGAAATGGACAGGGGGAGAGAAGGAGGGAAGAAGACAACCTTTGGAAGTAGTCAGCCTATCCATGTAATATGTAAGTTCAGAATCTTCCTCCCTCAGGTGTATGTACATCATTCTTGACCTCTGGGTAAAGGAGCCAGCCCCGCCATGTTTTCTCTCACTCACTCAGCCTGCTGGCGATCCTCTGCTTCCTCTAAGACAAGAGGAAAGAGTCAAGTCAGGAAACCTAAGAGAAGAGGCTGGTTAAGGACACATAATAGAAAATAATATTGTCCAATCATATATAAAGGATGTGTATAAAAATTATGAGTCCAGGGTGCCTGGGTGACTGAGTCGGTTAAGAGTCTGCCTTCAGCTCAGGTCATGATCTTGGGGTCCTGGAATCCAGCCCCGCGTCAGGATCCCTGCTCAGCGGGGAGTCTGCTTCTCTCTCTCCCTCTGCCCCTCCCCCTGCTCCTGGTCTCTCTCTCTCTCTCTCACTTGCTCTCTCTCAAATAAATAAAATTAAAAAATATATATATGAGACCAATGTAACAGATTTGATGCCTACCTTTGACAGTAGCTGAAATCAGAAGCAAAATAATCTTCCCTATGGGGACTTAGTGAATGACAAAACAACCTAAATTTATTCCCAAGCCTTAGCTATAGCAAGACATCCTAATATAATGGGGCTCCTGAAAATGTCCTACTTTTATATCTCTACTGTGAGTACAGTTCAGCAAAGTTGGAATTGTTCATTTTCCCTTCATTATGCTCCTGGCCATCCCAAAACCCAGCTCCCCTCTCCCAGGGTCCTCCTCCCTGAGATGGAGCTGGGTCACACAATGGCTCATTCAACAACCGTTTATCGTGTTGGAGATCATCCGTGGCGCTCACTGTGGAAAAGTGGCTCCCACAATATTCTTTATTCCACTGTCCCTTTAAGATGCTTCCTATGGAGCCAAAACACAGGCTTAAAGTTCTTCAGCTTTTCAAAATGTAGCAAAATGAGAACTGCAAATATCTGTCATTTACAATAAATAGTGATTGCTCTGCTTGTTACATTTCCCCTTGACGGTATTTCCATGGCCCTGCCAGTATTGCCTTGTGCACCTGTAACATTACAAAGCACCACAGGGGTTGCAAGAGAAATAAGGCATAGTTGTGTGCTCGAAGAACTTAGAGTTTTACAAATAAGTGAACAATGACTAGTGTTTAATTGAGTGCTATTCTAAACACTTTGCAAGAAATATGATTTACTCCTTATGACAACCCTAGGAAGTGAGTACCATTTATTATCCCAACTGACCAAAAAGAAAACTGAGGTCAAGTGATGGCCCCAACGTCAGACTGGCAGTAAGAGGCCGACCCAAGAAGTCCGCCTGCCTCAGAGCCCCCACCAGCAGGCTGTTTCCACTCAAGAGACAAAGAGCTGCATTACAATAAGCAGCAAGTGTTAAGTGCCCTTTAATGACATGAAATACAACAGGAATTCAGACAAAGAGTATTTCTAGGTGGAATGTTCAAGGGGCTACTCAGCAGAGGTATTTTAAGTAAGATTTTGCGGGGTAGAATGTGAGCAATGGATTGCAAGCCGCGTAGTTAAATTGTTTTTACCTCTCATTAAATTGTTTATCCTATCTGGTTGCATTATTTTAGCTGCAAATATAAACAAGGTCTACACGTGAACTGGGTTAGTTTTTTAGGAAATCCAAATAACAAAATCATAAGGAAAAGACATGTATGTTTCATTGTTTTCTTTTTCTAGATACTCCTCGATGGGGATGTAAAGATAAACTATAGAATAATATATGATAACTGGGATATAATTACATATATAGAGACATACAGATAGGGCAGGTGCAAAGCTACTCATGCTCATGGGGTCTGTATAACCGTATACATATACACTATACACATATACACTATTATATATATATATATATATGTATATTTCACCTAGTTCATTGGCCTCATTTTCCAGATAGGAAAGCCCCCCCTTGGAAACAGTCATGCATCCTACCTCTTTTCATATGGTGCATTAGCTGGCACAGATCTCAGCTCAAAGCACTACACTTCTAGTCTGCGGCTCAGCATAGTCACTGTGTTAGTTTGGGAGGTACTTTTCTTACTCTATTTAACGCCAACACACCAGAGAACTCAAATTAGGAAAGTTTCTCCATGCACCTCAGCAAGGAACGAAAGCAGCGTACTTAGGGCATCAACCTCATTGGAAGCACAATCCTTGGCCTTTTATTTCCCTATTTTCCCCTTTGAGACCACTTTTTCCACCGTGCCCAGAAGGGTAATCAAGGAAATAATGAGACAATTGGGGTCACAGTCAACAGATGCCAGATGTCTAGACATTTCCATTTTCAACCATGCAACAAATCTCCAACAAATCTGGTTTATCTTCACTAAAATGTCGTTTTCACTTTTGTTCGTTAGGGTTTGGTAACTGGAAGGAAAAAAAAAAACAAACTGAAAATACCAGGGTGCTGTTCACTCTGCAGGGAAGACAGAGCTAAGCCAGTTTTGTGCTTGGTTCCGTAAACAGATGCTTGTGTTGTTGTCTATTTGGGGCTTTGCTCACAGTATTTAGCCAGCAGTCTAATTGTTGTACACAGTGGTAGAGCGGCCTGGGGAGGCATAGGCTCCCAAGTTGAATCTATGTTCTCAGGAACATGCTAATTGGTAACTTTCTGGAAAGTACACAGTAGTTACTCTTGGCTTATTATTTTACAACCTATTAAGAATCTAGAGGAACCAACCCTTTGCATTTTGTGCTTGGAGGGATATTGCTTTGTCTTTTCCCCACTGAATACATTTTTATGACAAGGCAGCTTGGCCAGGTTGTGGGCAATGAGGACTCACCAAGTAATATTCCATAAAAGTGGGTAAGACCCTACTGCGTCTCTCACCGACCAGCTACCCTCTGCCCAACCACCGCCCCCAGTTGAGGCTGCTCTAGAAGTCTGGCTTGATCCTACGAAGCTAGTGCCAGAAGACATAACTTGAGGATCTGGGGGGGCTTCTGTAAATGTTGTTTCTAGGGAAGGAACAAAGAGGAGCAGAAACAGCTGTTTGTGGGATTCTCCTCTGAGGCCTAGATTTGAAATGAGATACTGAATCATCTCAACCAAGCTAGCTTCTTTAGTCAATTAACAACTCCAGAGGCATGAGGTTACAATTAAATTTACCTCCCAGTTTGGGATAGTGTAGCCAAATTAGTAAGGAAACCTATTATAATGGAATGGCTTTGGTGACTTCTTCTGTATATAGATAGATGCATACATACATCGAAGGAAGGAAGGAAGCAGTAGATAGATGATATGGATAGATAATATATATACGGCTGTATCTAATTAGTCATGTTCTTGGCAATAAGAGAAAGAAAAGAGTGAGAAATGGGGCAATCTTTTCAGTAAATAATATGCATGTTGAGTGACATGTCAACATTGGTTTCAATTACTCTTTAAAAGGAAAAGAAATTAAGTGCATTAGCCAGTGGTGCAGGGGGGTGGGGGGGTGGGGGTGGGGGATATTCCATTTAAGTCAAAAATAAGCCAATCACCTGAAAACAGGATGCATATCCCCAAAAAAAACAGAAAAGCATTTTTAAAAGGAGAGAGGGGACAATCCAGTTCTGCTCAGTCTTGGAAAACACAGAACCAAATTCATGATTATTATTAGAATCACTATAACAACAGCTAGTGTTTCTTGAGGATTTACTTAAGGGCTAAACATGCTTACAAGTACTCAACACAGAGTGCCTCGTTTAACTCTTTGACCACCAGAGCAGTCACCTAGGCTAAAACAGAATAATAAGGGTTGCTTTCTCCAGCAAAGGGGACGCTGATTTGAAGGACCCCAACAAGTGAAAGAGTGATGAGACACGGTAGAGCTGGTAAAGAGGGCTGTTAGATGCTTTGTGAAAGTCTGAATATGCAACTTAGATTTCCATCACATGTACACATTTATAAGTTGGGTGAGTCCATCTGCTTTAATGAAATGTATATTCAACCATCGGGTTGTAGAAATTTCAAAGATTTTATTTTTTGACAGGATGCCTGCCGTTTTTCTCTCTTGACTCCCGCTTGTTTTATTCATTTTGGGGTAGTTGCCAATTAGACCCAATTGGTAAGTATAATTAATGGACAACATGAATCTCCTCTTAAACCCCAACCAAGAAAACTAACCATAAAACCATTCGTTTCCTTTAAAAATTCCTAACACTCTCTCTTCCTATGACTGCTGCTTATCTCTTTCTAAGACTTCCAGCCACATCGGAGATTAGTTACTCGCTATTATTTCTCATCCTAAAATCCGACATAAGAATAAGACAGGGAGGAGGGAGATAAGAATTTCTTGAGGCCCTGGTATGTTCCAGGCACTATGCTAGGCATTCATATGTACCGTCTCTTAATACTCACAGCAACCCTTCAAGGTAGGGATTATTATCTTCCTTTTATATAGTTGATGACACAGCATTACAGAGAATTTAAGCCCTTGTTCTAAATCCAGTTAGTGGCACAGCGTGGCACAAGCCAGGCTGATGTGATTCCAGAACGCTTGTTCCTTTCACCCCACATAAGGAGGCCTTATATCATTCAAAAAGACACTTCCCTAAAATCTTGTTACCTTGGAGGGTTTGGGGGTCATTACTTCATTCAACAACTATTTGAACACAAACTCCATGTCACACACGGGTAGGACATTGGTTCATTTGGAATTCATCAGCAACAGAACTTTGGGCAGAGGACAGTGCTTAGTGGCAAGATGGTGGAGGAATTCACAGGAGCAACAATGAGGAGGAAATAGAGTAGGGTGATGGCATGGAGGATGGGGTGAAGAGAAACAGAAGCTCCTGATCGTGTACCCATGGCTACAGTCTTTCTTCATGTGACTCGTGGACTTCCCTTTGTCATCCTATGCCTGAGAATATATGAAGGAGGCTGGGAAGGCAAAGGGACGTTCAATTGTCATCACTGGCATCTTTTTTGATCATTGCACCATCTTCAAATGCATTGGGGTAACCATGACATGAAAATTTCCATCATTGAGCCCATAACTGTTCCATGAGATCAATAACAGTTCCGTGGATTAAGGGTGATAGCAGAACTTCATCCAGGGAGACCTGGAAGTAAGAAATAATGAATTTATATTCCCATAGACTGACAGCCCTGGGTTCAAACCACATGACTTGAAAAGGATGTTAAACTTCCTCTGGGTGGGTTACATGTGTATCAGGGACATTTCATTGCCTTCTGTGGATGCTCTAACCTGTTTGGACTTTCTACTACCTGTAGACTCAACCAATCAAGTAAAAGACCATGCAAAATACAAATATCAAATTCATGACCCGTTAACTTTGGACTCTAATGACCAGCCATTTCTCAGAGGCTCTCAGCTGAACATGTTGTTTGAAGTTTTCCCTACCTCTTAAAGAATTTTCCTTCTAAAAAGAATAGGTTGTGTGACGAAGACAATGCAGTGTAAACATCTGCCCTCTCTTCATCTCTTGAAATGGCCTGATACAAGTTGGCTGTCACTGAAATGTTTGTCATGCTTGGTACTAAAAAGTCACTTTGTCAATCAAGACAGTAATGGAGTCAAACGAATAATGTTGGGGGAGTAGAACTAACGTTAGCGAAACCTGTTTCTAGGTAGCTGCCTATCTTGTTTATCTGACTTACTTTCCAGTTCAAGCTAGGAGCCTTTTCTCTGTTGGGAACGCGCTTCTTTATGCATTAGAATGACTTGTTCAGGGACTGGGGCGGCTCCTGTAAACAGTCCACCATTCCATTCCGATAAGATCTCCTAGGTGCTTTTACATTCCAGGAAGCACGCTGAGATCTCTTTTCAGATTCGAAAGATTTGTGTTGCAAATAGTTGGCATTTTGGTCTCAATGTCAGCAAAATCTGCTGTTGTTGGTCAGATCTAATAGGCTACTCTCATGATAACATAGACCTTCTTAATGCGACCCAACCTCTTCCCGGTTTCACTGCTAAAGGAGTGTCTTTCCGTATCTTTTCACCTGTTGTTTTTCTAGTTTCTCCTTTCATCATGCATGTGGATCTTCTGCTCCACCCATTCCAAGCTACTTGCAGTTTCCTATAAATGATATAGCGACATACCTCGTCAGATGTGTTTTCCTCCTGTTTTGACATTTGCTGAAATTCCAACCTCTTCCAACTCTAGTTATTGACAGAAAGCTACATTCCAAGCCTCAGCTTGAAAATCTTCTCTTCTGTGAAATCTTATCATAACACACACACACACACACACACACACACGCACGCACGCACACTGTGATTCTTGTAGGCTCAATTATTTGCCCCATAACTCCTGTTGCCACAGTGCCCTGTGTAAGTCTCTGGGTAAGAGGCTCTGTCTCTTCCGGCAGAGTGCTTATCTGTCTGCCTGCACCGTCCCCTCCGTCACCTGTAGATTGTGAGCTCCTTGCGAGCAGAGCCTGAGTCCTACTCATCTTTGTCATCCGGCAACCCTAGCACAGTGCCTGGTACGTGCAGGTAGGTGCTCAATAAATGTTTATTGTAAACATCAATCCATGTTTTTCTGGCCTTATTTTTAGCTCTGGTTTCCAGCCTGACGTAAAAATGTAATAGAGGAGCTTAGATGTTGAAAGCTACAAAGGAAGGACACGTAATAAAGCAATAACACATAGACAGACTTAGGGAAGAGAAACGAATAGGAACACGTACAGGCAAAGACCATCGTGAAGACTTCCGACTGTCATGGGCATGAAAGCATTTGTCCTAGAAATTTGAATGTGTTCCTGTTGACTCGTGATTCTTGTTAAATCGTTGCCATCATACGAACTCAGTTGAAGGGTGTGTAATTTTTGTACCAGCCTATGCCATGGTGGCTTCATTATTTCCATTTGCACAGAAAAAGAAATAAGTATTGATTTTCCCCCACTTATTTAAAGTGATAATTGCCCGTGGCTGCTTTTCAGTCTAGATTAGGATCAACCATTCAGTAGGAATGCATAGCTAACTTTAGAAAGTTAGGCAAACATGAAATAAATGGCAGAACTTGTGCTGACCGAGTACTTTTCTGCCATAATCAACGATTTTACAGTGGGGTATATTTAGAGAGAATAAGGTATCTCATTCTCTAGGGGTCTAAAAAAAAAAGTGGGCTGAGATTTTAATTTGCTTGTAAGGCTAGGGAATTTGTCATAGGACCCCTCCAAGCCCCTTCCCAGAATTTAAAATAATATTCTTCTCCCTTCAAATATTATTTGGATCATTTCAAACCATTGAAACTGATGGCTACGGAAGTGAAGTCGATTTCAGATAGGCTTGAAAAGTGACCAGAAATAGGGCTCCCAAGGTGTTAGTAATAAAATTGTCAGATACTGTGACAGAACACAAATCTTTTAACCTTGAACCCTCAGCAAAAGATATTAACCCCTAAGGAAGGAAAAAAAAAAAAAAAAGAGGAAAATAGAGATGTTATGCCCTAATACCAGCCAAATAGGCAAACAGTTGATTTTTTTTCTTTTCTTTTTTGGCATCCAGAGCTGAAACAAACAAGCAGTTCTTCCCCTCAATGAACAGGCTGTCCCTGTTCCACAAGGATGCCAGATTTCAAAAGCTGCATGGAGTTCCACATGCCACGGCCCTGCAGGGAAACACTGAGGTCCTAAATCTCAGGCAGAGGAATCAACAGCGCTTGTTGGCTAATGAGCCTTGGCGTCTCGGCATCCACATGGGGTTCTGTGGGCAATTCCTGCTGGAGCGAGGGAGGATGAAAAAAAAAAACAGGTGCGCCTTTGCTCAACCGGGGGCGTGAGGACTGAAGAGTCAGCTTTTCTGGTCATCAAACAAATCTGAGCTGAACCTCTCCTCATTAGCAGCATTTCTTCCACATAGGAAGTGAGGACTGGCTCGGGTGCATATCAGAATTTATTAGGAAATCATGGGGGAGATTCTGAAAGAGACAATTAAGCATGGCGTGCCCACATCAGGAGTTGGGGGAGAGATAGAAAGTTCTCCTCACCCTTGTATTTCTGTCCCTGGACTCAGTTTTCATGGCATGCACCGAGCAGGATTTGTCTTGTTCTGTCGACTTACTTCTTTCCATTATTCAAGTAATAAGAACCGTGGTAGTGACTATGAATTATGGTTCATAAACTTAGGCATGTAGGAAATGTCATGTAATAAAAATTTTCCTTAATTCAAATAAATCCAATTCCAAGCCCTCTTTCCATCTAGTTTTGGTGAATTCAATCTCAGTCTTTATTAGGTTTCTCTCTCCTTCCCCCTCTCGTGCTTTCTCTCTCTCCCTTCTCTCTGCCCCCCTCCCACCTCTCCCCTTCTCCCTCCCTCCTTTCCCATCTTCTCCCTCTCTCTCCCCCTGCCTGCTCTCTCTCTCAGGCTGATAGCGTACCTGGGAAATTGGGAAGGGGCCTCGTACTTTCCCTCAGCCAAGGTAACCATTGCTGCCATAACTGCCCCAGCCCGCGTGGTCCCTCCCAGACCAGGCAGAAGGCTTGGGAGCTCCAGTGCTGAGCAGAGTCCCAGGGTGCACCTCACAGTGAACCCCCTCAGGCCAGGTGTCCATGCTCATCGCACCCTCCTGGAGCTTACATCTGGGTGGAAGGAAACAGGAAATAAATAAGCAAAACATATAGCGTATTACATAGTGATAAGTGTTAGGGAGATTAGAAGTAAGTCAAAAAAGGGAGTGGAGGAAGGAGCTGCAATTTTAAACAAATAGGTGAAGGCCTCGCTGGAAAGGAGACATTTGAGTGAGGACCTTAGGAAGTGAGGGAGCAAGTTATGGGACATCTTGGGGAAGACCGTTTCTGGCACAGCAATGAAAAGACCCTGAGGCAGGAATGTAGGCAACATGATTGGAGAACATCAGGAGGCCTGCGTGGCCATGTGGATGGAACAGGGAGGAGAGGAGCAGGAATGGAGTCTGGGGAAGGAACAAGGGCCAGATCCAGTGAGGACAGTAAGAACTTTGACTTCTGCATTCTCCCTATATGAAATAGTAGCTTGCAGAGTTTTGAGCAAAGGAATAAGTGTTCTTGTATGTTTCAACAGCATCACCTTACCTACTGAGTTGAGTAGGCTTCCCAGGGAGTGGGTGTGAAAGCAGAAACACCAGTCAAGAGACCATGGCAATAATCCAGGCAAAAGCTGGTGGTGTTTAGACTAGGGGTGGTAGCAGTTGAGGAGGTGAGAAGTATATCATTCAGGCTATAATTTGAAGGCAGAACAGGCAAGATTTACCATTAAATTAGCTACAGGTTGTGAAAAGGAAAAGATGAGTCTAGGATGACTCCAATTTTGGGGGGCTGCCCAGCTAGAAGACTGTGTTGAGGCTGTGGGGATGGGAATGGCAGGTATGAGATGATATGAGGAGCTTACCTTTGGGCATGTCCGATCTGAGGCATCTCACAGCCCATGTGGCAATGTTGAGCACAGTTGTGCGAGACTAAATTTCAGTGGAGATACTTGGTCTGGAGATGTAAATATGGAAGTTGTCCATGTGTAGCCAGTGTATGAGACCATGCTGGTGGGTGGGCTCATCCAGGGAGTGTGTGAGGAGAGACAGTAGGGGACAGCAGAGGACCAAGAACTGATTCCTAAGACAGTCCATCTACCAGAAATCAGGGAAATGAGAGGGGAGCAGCAAAGATGAAGAAGGAGCAACTCACAAGGTAAGGAGAGGGAGCTGTCTGGAAGCCAAGTGAAGGACATATTTCCAAGAGGAAGGAATGGCCAACTGGGTCAAGTCAGAAGAGACGTGGGAACTGACAGTCAGGGAGGCTGTGAGTCCCTTCTTCCTGTGTCATCAGCTCCCACTTCTCCCTATCAGAGACACTTGGCTTCTCCTCTTTCTCTTCAAGACATTGGTGAGCTCAGGTTCTTAACAAAAGCCATTCAGTGAGTTCACCCTCAGGCCAACAATGCCAACTTTCCCTGAGGAAAGACAGCCCAGTGGGCCCTTTTGGAAATAAGGAGAAAGAGAAAAAATGGAAAACAAAATGTGAATTAATTAGTAACTCAACAAATGATCATGCTACACAGAAACTTATTAGGCAAAATACCAAGGAGAGAATACATTCAATATAGGTAAATAATATTCAGCAGTCCAGTGAAACCCCTACTGAAATAGGATGAAGTGGGGAGCCATTCATCTTTAAATAGTTGGTTCTAGTGGCTGAACGGCAAGACAAGCAAATATCTTCCAGTAACGGCCATGTTTTCTCAATCGTATACAACAAAACTGGATGTCACTGCTTGGCTTACAAGGTCAGATTTCCAGCTTGGTTAGTTTCTCATTGATCATGGACATACTCAGTCTTGGCCAACTAACAGATGTTGCCTCATAGGAATCATTTTTATCACAATAGTTAGACCCAAAGGTTGGCAAACTACAGACTGTGAGCCAAATCCAGCATGCCATCTATCTTTGTAAATAAAGCTTTATTGGAACACGGCCACATCCATGCTCATTCTTCTGTGTACCATCTATGGCTGCCTTCATGCCACAGTGGCAGAGTTGAGGGCTTACAACAGAGGCTGTCTGGCCTGCAAAGCTGAAAATACTTACTATCTGGCCTTTTGCAGAAAAAGTTCGCTGACTCCTAGTTTGGACTTTAAGATAGACTGCTGGAAACATAACATGGCTGTTTCAGTCCTACTCCATGGGCTCTCATCTTAAGTTACTGCAGGGGACACATCTTGGATTTCACTTCTTTTCATCGACGGAAGTCTCCTCTACTTATAGCTTAATGCTGGGGCGGTGGTTCTCAAAGTGTAGTCTGTGGACCAGCAGCAATAGGAACTTGGGAACTTGTTAGAAACGCACATTCTCAAGTCCCATTTTAGACCTACTTAGAAGCTTTGGGTCATTCTGATGCATGCTACACTCAAAAGCCATGCGTTAGAGCAGACACTGATCAGAAGAGCTAAGAACTTGACATGGGCGTTTCTACACACCCCTCTCGGTGATAATTTTCAGTGCACAAACTGGTTCTTTGTACATTAGCATTAGGGTTTTAAGAACAGTTCCTAGAGGGCCACTTTCTTATATATAACATTAGGGTCATGCCCTTTCTAGGATGATTACTATTGCAGTCAAAGGATTCTTGGTGGCAGAGTAGGAAGAAGCCAAGTGGCTGTTTCACACAAACATGACAGAGTAGGATAATGAGTGAGTGATTAAGGACCCAAAGTACCATTGGATGCCCCTGGGCCATGACTGTCTGCCGATTCTTCATCCCAGCACTCCAATGTGTTTAAGTGATAGAATGTAATGAGGCATTTATTTATAAGAGAGAAGAGTAGAAGTGATTTATTTTCGGCACCATCAAGGATATGCTAGAATGAGAAAAACTTTAAATCGATATTTTCCCCCTCCAGGATTTATGCAGTGCTGCCAGATTGTAGATGCTATTTTCCCTTGCTTAATGATCGAATCCTTCCCTGGAGCTTCATCCCTCTGAGTACCTCACAGGAAGGAATATCTCTGATAATGAATAGCTGTGGTTTAGAAGGAGCTGGAAACCTGATCCCAGGGAGTCACAGAGGGGCAGCAGTGAGTCTTGGCCTTATTAAGCCAGGAAGAGATGTAGCAAAGGAACAGCCAGCCGACTCGGGCCCCTTTCTAAATATCTGAGGGTGGCATCCATGTTTAAAATCTTCCAGAAACGAGTTTGAGACGCTAAGACATGAGAAACTTAGAGTGATCCTATGTACTGGTTTGTCCCGGACCAGATAGTTCTGGCTTATACCTGTCATCCCAAGAAAACTATTAAGGATTGATGGCCCCTTCCCTTGCAAGAGTGTCCTGGTGTTTGAATGCTAAATCATACGGTCACCCCTGTGAGAGATAACCCAGAAGAGTACAGTGTCCAGACTCTGCATTTCCTAACAGGCCCCTGTTTGGGAAACCCAGTTCAGATAGGCAGTTTATTCTCTAGGCCTCAGTTTATTTGACTATAAAATGGGGATAGTAATATCTCTATCATAGGGTTGTTGAGCAGACTGAGTCAGCCAGTGCAACCTGCCTGGAGGCTGCCATTTCTGGTAGGTGCTCAACACCTGCTCCTTCCCCTAAGAGAAAAAGAAACTGCCTTCAGCCTTTTGGCTGAGCGGACTTCACTACATGAGATCGTTCGCTGCAACTCAGAAATTCATAAGCGACCTTGTTTGGGCTCCATTTATAACTAGGTTTTTTTTAGTGTATTGTTAACTGTTGTTTCCCTTGGAGGAGCTATAAAAACATAAATAAAAAAACTGTCTTTCAGAGAAGGCCATATTTGCACTTGAAAAATAATTTCACGTTCACAGGTTTGAACCAGAGGCTCAAGTTTGTTAGATGCTCTGCTGCAAAGTGAAGGCCAGAAAGAGAAATGACAGTATTGTAATTCGTGATGTTGGAGCTTGAGAAAGCCCAATAAATTATACATCACCCTTGATGGGACAAGATTGAAATTGACTGAGAGTTGGACACCAGAGTCAGGCAGATGGAGACCAAAATATCATTTTTATTGATGGTGAAGTTGTTGGAAATAATGACTTAGTGTGAGAGCCAAAGGGGTTTGCCTACTCACTTGAGCCTCCAGACAGCCAACCAGAGAAGAAATTTGTGTCTACAAAACACACCTTTACTAACAGCACTGACTGGCACTGGTCCGTGGAGGAAAAGGAAGAAAGAAGCTAAATTCTCTTCAGTGGAAGACTTTGAGTAGATTTATTCTAACTGAGAAACATGGCCAGACATTAGTCACCACCGATCAAGTTGCTCAATTTTATATGTGGAGAGGAGTAAGGGAAGGACAAGGGGCTAGATGCATTACCCTAATAGACCTCCATCCACACCGGAACTTGAAACCAGGGGAAAGAAGGTTCTTTGTGACGTTGTCATTCATATTTCTCACTGAGCATTTAGTCACAATAAAGATTTGATTAGACTTGACACACTGTCTTTTAGAAAAGATGCCCAGATAAATATAAATTTATCATTTCTCCCAACTGCTGGTCAGAAATTGGACTAAATGCCATTACTAGATCCCAAATAATCAGAACACTCCCTTTGTCTCATATATGATAGGGCAGTCAGTTACTTTAATAACCTTGGTGGTGAATGAAGGTCACTCCTAGCCTACAGCACATTAGTGTCTGAATCATATCAATCACCTCAGAGGGAACAGAATTAGGTTGCCATTTTAGTCATGTAGTTCCCTATTCATTTCATCTGGAGGAAGTAATAGCTTTCGTGGATATTGTTCCAGCAAAGGGAAGAATGTAAACCTCTATTTACGTCTTTCCCCCTCCATGACCAGAACACGTTGTCACTCCAGCTGGGTGCAATTCTGAGAAACAATGAGCCTTCAATTTAAAAGTACAAGACAGCTGAACCAAATTGGCTCTTTGAGTCACTAAGAATCTGGACTCGTCCAGACCTAATCCAAATGGACCAAGTGAAATGTGAGCACCCACCTGGGTGATTCGGCTTCTTCTTCTCTAGGTCTCTGACTACTGCTGAGTCCCGTTAGTTAAGGCCTAGGAAAAGCCAACATGAGGCCACTTTTGAACCATTTATGGTTATCATCTCTGTCAGCCGGACACATCAATAGTATTGCGATAAGGCACTCAGTCCCTTTATAACCACCAATTTATTCCTGTCCCTTCAACTGTGCTGGTCCCAAGGTCTAGACCCCAGACATTGTGCATTTTAATTTTGTTTTATTTCACAAGTATTTAAACCATCTTCTATGTGTGAAGCACTTTGGAAACCAGGATGTTGCCTAAGAAGGTCCTGTCCCAAGAAACTTAAAATCTAGTGGGTAAAATTTTCATTAAAGCAAGACAGAATAAAATAACTGCCAAAAGCTATGTAAAAGAAAAACAAATCAACAATGGACTACAAAGGAATGAATGAGTAATACTACCCAAGGGAGCTAGGAAGTGCCTCAGGAATTAGTAACATTTAGACTGGACTTTGAAGATGGAGTTGGGGGTTCTCTGAGGGACCACAATACATAGCACCTGTCTTCCTCATCCAAATTCTGAACAATTCGAGAAATAAAAAAAGTACTTGACGGGACTCAAAATACCAGTTTTTGTTGTCGGGCAAGTTAGCAGATGTGGCTTTAAGTCTGTTAGTCAAGTGGGCCTAGGGGCTCCCTCAAATCAGATAGCATCCCACAAGGAGCCTTCACCCCCCACCCCAGCACACACAGCTTTGGGCACAGGGCCCCTGGAGAAACTGGGAGACCTCATTCTTCTTCATGAAACCAGGAGTGGGGAGAGATATTACCCTCCAAAAATTAGGATGTCTAGGAATCCTAGATGGCAGATCATGATGATAGTCTGATGAGACTAGAATTAGGGTGAACAGAAGGTTCTGGAGGGAGATGAGGCTGCAGATGGAGGCTAGGACCAGAACACGAGGAGCCTTGCCTGTCACGTGAAAGATGTGAGATTTTGTCTATGAGCAACGGGAACCCACTAAAGATGGCTATAGAGAAGACTGTGTTTATGATGGTAACTAGCTGGTGGTGATCATTGTGGAGGCAGGGAAATCAGGATGCAGTTCTGCTAGTCCACAGGAATGAGCATACCAGTGAGCATAGAAACCGGGCATTTGGAATAATTCCTGATTTCATGAGAATTTAAATCAGATCTCAGTGCCCTGGAACTCAGGCCAGTTGATTGAGGGGGAAATTGCTTATGTCAGAAAACATCAAAAACTTAATGTGGAAATAATTATATTGTCATTTAACCTATAAGAAATCAGGAGATACTTGATGGTAATGCAGTGCCCTGCCTTCCCGCCTTCCTTCTGTACCCCAAGTTTTAGTGAGCATCTACCCTGTGTAGAGCTCTGTATGGTGTGCAGGGAATACAAAGATAAACCTACCTAATAGAGAAAAGAGGTGCCTAAACATGTCATTAATGAGCTAAAACTTCGGGATGAAAGGTGCTATGAGAATGTTTTTATTTATAACAGAGTAATTGATGGACAAAGTTATAAAATATATTCATTGGCATGGGCTTTTAAAAAAAGCAAATGCTGTGAGGAAACACAAGTGAGAATGGTTAATTCTGCCTGGTGGGGCAAGGGGGAGGGGGCTCAGGAAGACTTGTCTTTGAACCTGAGAACTGCAGGATGAGTATGAGTTCCTCACAGAGAGTAAGTCAAAAAGAACATTCCCTAAAGAGAGAAAAGACCTTTTCACATTTGGGGCAGGAAGAAGTAATTGCAGCCTGTCTCAACTAATACAGAAAGGTTTTTGTTTTTGTTTTTGTTTTTTTAGAAGGGCAAATTAATACACATGCCACCATTTTGCCATTACCCACAACATTGCTCTTTCCTACCGTCTCCCTCTCCTCCCACCTCTGTCCTGCCCTGGGGGCCAGGTCTTTCCATGTTTTGTTAAATCCATAATTCCCTGGCCTGCTCTGCTGCCTACTAATTCCACCCAGAAGCCAAACGAACTTGTATGGGCCGTGGACCTAGATCCTGGCACATTTATCGGGGAGGATAGGCAAAGTATTATAAAGTAAAATGAGTTAGAACCACTCTGATTACCTTACATTTGAGAAGGCAAGGGATGCCTTTTGATGTGGGGGTTTTGAACAGAGTAGAAAGTAAGAAGACTCTAGCTTTGTTTGGGTGACTTTTCTTGTAGACTTAGATCAGTTACATTAAGACATTCAGCCCGCAAACAATGGCCTCAAAGAAAACACTGGCTCTTTCCTTTTATGAAAATAATACTTGCACCACAGCCCCTGGGATTGGCCGTTCCCTTTCTATTGAAACGATTCACAGAGAATGTTACTTGCATGTCCTGGTAATAAGCGAATGTTAATAGCAGGATATTTCAATCAGAGCTGGTTGGCCATAAGGGAATAACTGTTTCCCATTGACTAAGTCAAAGGCCAAGTTACTTTATTAGCATATAATATACTTGGAGTTGGTTTATGGGTTTTTGTTATTTGGCATCTACATCTTTGTCCAACCCACAGAACTCGAAAGGCTTTCCAAGCTGGTTGAGGAGAGGCCCAGGGTAGAAGGCATTTGGGGAGTAATACAAGAAGTCACCTAACCCCCCTCCAGAAAGAGTCACCTACCCCAAACCAGAAAGTTTTAGCCTTTTGGATACAAGATAAAAAAATTTGTCTTCCTAAGCATATTATTGGTCTGCGTGAGAGAACATTCAAACTTTGGAAAAACGTGTTTCAGGTTATTTGTCAGAGCATCCTTTTGATTTAAACATACGAAATGCATTTATTTTTCTTTCATCCTCATGAATATTTACATATATTTAAAGTAGAAATCTTTTATAAGCTTAATAAATATAAATAAGAATCTTTATATTTGTGCTTGCTTAACAATATGGTTCTCAAGTGCCAAACTCTAAGTGTTTTATAAATAATGACTAATTATAAATCTCTCCCTCCCTCTCTCTCTGTCTCTCTCTCTCTCACACACACACACACACACCACACACCCTTTCATTCCCCTCACTCAGGTCACATAATCTCTTTTCCAGGGTACCCTCTGCCCCTTCCTTTCTCCCTGCATACACTCTTCTCTGCTTGCTTAAACACCCTTCATGATCCCACCAGAGCCACGGCTCATGGAAGCTTCACTCCCCACCAACCCACTTTCCGGTTATTCACTCCAGACCTAGGGATTTCCACTCTAATTCCAGGAAGGCAAATGTGGCCCACTGCAGGTCTGCAATCCACCTCTAGTCCAACCAGCTTTGAAAGAAGCCAAATAAGGCCAACCTTCTGTGAACGGGTCAATTCTCTGACAGGGGAGTGTGGACATGGAGGACATGACAGGTATTTCTAGTACACGTGCCACAGTGCACCGTGGCTGGTCTACAGGATACCTCACTTAATCCACTCATCCACCCTCCCAGGCTGTCCTTTGCCCTCTGATGGCCGGACAGAAAATCGAAGCAAAACTATCTCCAAAATGAAAGCCAGCTGGTGGGAGCTAGTACAGCATTCCTATGAAAATACTGGTGGCATTGATAATGCACAAAATAGATTAGTGCAACAGTATTGAAAACAAGCTGGACAAGAAGGGTTTTGCCATATTAATTTGATAGATTCTGCATTCTCTGTCCCCAGGAAAAGAAAGGCTACACCATCAGCTCTCAGTCATTTATCACTGAGAGAGGCTTTCCCATCAATTCGAACTCTGTATCTTTAGTGTCTTAACAACCGCCTGTCTCCAGCCAAATTTGCTGAGATTTTAAATGGCAAGATAAAATACACATGGCTTATTGGCATTAGCTGTAAACAGGAAGGATTGTATAGGGAGGGGACCCATTACGTTAAATATCAGTAAGGGAATTGCCATAGGAACTGGTGAATAGGAAAGGACATTTAAGAAATTCACATTATTTTCCCCCTGCCTAGTCCTAAAAGGAATTGGAAATTTATATGTTGGGAAGTCCCAACCACCGGGAAAGACCCCAGCCATCTTTCCAGGAATTTCCTTCCCACTCGAGAACCATAAGTATCCAGAAGTGAAGCATCTTGTTGTGTGTGGCTTTATTTTTGCTGCCTAAGAGTTTGTGTGGTACTTTATATCTCCAAATGCTTTCCTAAGCATCAATTTAGGTGCAGAATTATAGTGGCAAAAAGGTATAGTAATTACAATGACGCACAGGAGTGGTTTGCAGGTTTTGGCATTTACCAATTGTTACATCACCGAGATTCACCAACAGATAATTGGGTTTCTTACCCATTTCCAAATAAGGCCAGCCACATTCCGGTTATAGTTGTGTCGTCTTGAATAGATAGTATATTTTACCTCTAAACATGAAGGCAATATCCAAAACATCTGCTTCCACAGGAGACTGAAAAGATCTTTTCAGAAGAAGAAAAAATGTTTTCTTATGTCATTCCCTAGATATTTTCTTGGGCTTGCTCTGTTCCTTGGTAGCTCAACGATTTCCAGTTGTGTTCCCTCTCACAAAGTACAGCATATTAAAATATTCTCTTTGTGGACAATAATATTCTATAGTCGTACCTGAATATTCAAGTGTTATGAATCTTCCTAATGATAAGAAGCACCTTAAACTTAATAAACAAGAATAGTGTCGAGTGTTGTCAGTTGAACACAAGTGATTACCAGATTTACGTACTTTTTATCAATCTGTCCACAGTTTCTCTGAACATAGAAGAGATTCACTAAATAGATAAGAGCATCAAGAATCTCTATCTGTTGAACGCTCTGTATTATGCAAACTTCAGCCATTACTTCTCAAGTAGGTAGCAAATTGGTATCCATTAAAATGAGGCAAACAGCTTACTGCTTCTCTTCCCATCACTATAGTAATTGCTAATGTCCCCCAAGTCTGTGCAAGGTTCTGTTTGAAGAATGCAAAATCTTAAGGCAGTTGCTGAGTTTCTATGGCTTCCTTCTGTAGTCCAAATACAGGAGATAGTGACCAGTGTTCTGTTGGTAGAAGCCAGCCATTGAACCAAAGACCAGATGATTGAAGTGAGAAGTTGGATGAAGGGGACATGTTCAATGCTTTAAAATTTTATGCCAATTTTAATTATGTAACTTTAAAATTGTGAAACATAAAATATACTGGTGAAGTCCTACCATATGCATAATTTCAATGCATGTGAATTCTCCACACAAACTTCCAAATCATCAAGAATCACATAATCCCAGAGGTGGCAAGGCCAGTGAATTAACTGTGTTGTTATTGCGGCACAATTTCAGGGGCTTGACAGAAATGCCCACCCACCATTGATGGACTCAGTCTTGAATGCATTAAGATCTTCAGGAAGCCATCTCTCACAGAAAGTTTGAACCCTCCTTTCCAAATGGCTTCTACTGTAATAATCACATGATCTCTAGCCTACATCATTATGACCTACCTAAGATCAACCTTCTATGCTCCATCTTCATGTAAATATGAACCATTTCCCAACAGAAAATAAATTATTCCTTAGGCCCATAGTCATTTTAGATCATATATGGTGATGTTGACATAAAACCAAAGTGTTCATTTACTTTGATCAAAATGCTCACGTTATCCAGGCGTTTCACTACAAACAGACTGAATGTTTTCACAAGTGCCCGAACTGATCATAGATTATGATCTCAAGTCAGCAGAAAGAAAGAAGGTGGGGGGCGGGAGGGCTTTTGGAATTTTAAGACCTTCTCCTATTCCTGCCACCTCCCTTCCTCACAACACCCAACCCAGTTTTTGCTTAAGCCAATTTTGGCACTTTCTGCCTCATTGGGAGCCCAAGCTAAAGGACATAGCAGTCAGAACAAAATGTAACAAAAGTCCAAGGGGTTATCTTCTGCAAAGAACAATGAATTGGGGGTACAGTTTGTAATTTGAAAGCCCTAGCTCAACTTGGAATGTTCTAGAATGTAGCTGTTAAATCCATTACCCAAGCCCACAGTTTTGGAGGCTATGCTTCTAGCTCCAGCATTGCAAAAGCTCAAGCGTGTGGCAAGCATCTTGCCTCTTCCTGCTTAAGCAACTCCACATTACTCTAAAATTAAATTCTAATGGAAATCTCTGAGAACTACTGAAAGCCTTTGGTTATGGTAGAAAATGAAAAATTATTGCGATCAACTAAGGAATTAACCTATTTTTCCCCAAAAGCACAGGAAATGTATTCACAAAAAAAAAAAAAAAAAAGTCCCTGAGGGCTTTAGATAAAATGAAAAAAGTTTCCTGAATAATAGAGGTTATGTTTTTTAAAACTATAAATCTGAACTATTTTTTTTTTTTTTTTTTTGTGAATGGCTAGTAGGTTTAGCTGAGTATGGTATAAATTTGTGATTATCTTCAAAGGAATTTATATTAATTTTGTTATGGGCATAAAGAAAATAGTAGTGAGCCATGTGAATCGAGCTGAGTGTGTAGTGGATCCCAGAAAGAAAAATGTTTTCTTTATGTCATTAATAGAAAATGTCCTGTTCTTGATAATTTAAGAAGCTTTTTCTTTACTAATGAGGTCATACACTACAGAGTCTAACTTTTATATTTGTGACTTTCTCTAGGGTATTTTTAATATCCTGTGTCCAAAATGTAACTTAGGAACTAAAGTGTGAACAGAAGAAATAAAGAAAAACGAGAGAGAATGAAGGGAAGGGTGATATCCTACAGTGTTTTCTGTGGAAGTTTAGCCAGTCAATCTAACTGGACAGCAGTAGTATGATATAGTTCCCTTGGGCACAGAGTTTCGTTTGAAAACCCATTCTAGAACTTCTCTCACAGGTGTCAGTGAGCTTCATAAAATAAGGCAAGCTGATGCTCTTTGCAGCTGTAACAATGTGCTTCATTTAGGGTGGAGTTCTGTCAGGGTCCATTCATAGGTTTTTCATGAATCTCTCTCAAAGATCCATAAACCCTTGAAATTGCATAGACACATTTTTTGACTATCCATATGTGTATTTTTCTGGAGAAGGGGTCACTAGCTTTCATCAGACTCACAAAAGTATTCAGAGACCCTTGTCTCCAAAAAAATAGGCTAAGAACCACTGCTTTTGTTCATCACTGATTATTTGATATCATTTTCCTTTCTCAGAAACAAAGGTGGGGTGTGTGTGTGTGTGTCTTGACAGGAAGACTTAATGTTATCATATTCTGGCAGGTTTAGTTTACATAAAGCATGATATTTTTAGATATAGCCTCATTCTCTACCTCCCATAACTAAGAAATTCAAAAGTACATTATTTCAGACTATAAGAGCTTTTGTTGTCTATGGAACAAATTTCCATGTATTATCAGTGTAGGAAATGGAAGAGAATTTGGAGACCAGATATATTCAGGACTTTTGAAAAGGGAGATTCTATCTTGATACTTCATCCAATTTTTAGCACTGGGTCATAATATTATAATAATAATATGAGTTAATATAGTTGTTCTCATCCTTGTAATTGATAATGGCTTCATTCTAAATATAGGAAATTTGATCATCTAAAATGTTTCTCTGTTTCTAGGGGTTACAACAATTTGGTACATTGATAAATACATTGATATGAAATCATTTGACAGTTTATTGCTCTCAAGTCATGCTCTGAAAATTGATCCTTTGCACCTATGTATCCTTTCAAAGGGAAGAGATGTTTCCAGCCATCTTGCCTATTGTCTGGTAGATTGTAGATGATTGGAAATTCTAGAAGGCCCATTCTAAGACTTCTTTCTCCATGAGAACGTTGAGTGGATTACTATTGGTCTGTGATTTGGAGTAAAGATTCCACTGACAGAATCAGTGCCCAAGATCAGAATTTGGCAAATGCCTCTCTTGGAAGATCCTAGAATGAGTCTAAATAAATCATTTGGTATAAAACAGCAAACACAGCGTACTGTTCCTTGATATGAAGCAATACAATAGCACGTACTAGCGCAAGGAAAAGTGAAAAATTAAATAGCATAGTTCTTTGGGAAATACCTCATAAAATAATTTTAAACATTGGAAAAGAGACCCTTTTCCAAGGCATGTTAAAATACAAATCCACGTAGGGGTGGGTATTTCCTATGTCAGCAAGTTCTCTTCCAAAAGCAGTGTGCTGTATTAACATTTCAAGTTAGCCCTTAATTTTCAAAGAGCCTTTCAACAGAATTTACTTAATCCTCATGATCAGCAGGGGGGAAAATGTCTCCTTCATAGACATGTAAATAGAGTTTTAAAGGGACATTTTGTCTGAATCATTAAGGGCCTTTGAGCCAAAGCGGAGCAGCACTGATCTTTCTCTTCCCTCCCCTTGGATTTGAAGGAGGAATTCTCAAACCTTTTCCATCCACAGAAACATCGAATGGCACCACGGGTCATCCCTCTCTTCTAATTCCCTCTGGAGCACAAAAAGAAATCTTGGGACCCACAATTGTCATTTTCTTACATTTTTAAAATGTTGATTTAAAAACAGCACCCATTTTTGTGTAACTGACATTTTGGGCCATTCCTTTAAGACGAAAATCAAATCATCAAAAACACTGACTTAGAAAAGAGAAGCCCCCAGGATACTGATAATACTGTAGAAGGATAACAGGGCCCCCAAGTCAAATACAATCTCTTACTAATGGAGCAAGAAACCAAACCTCATACTATTATTTCTCACAGGGCAGCAGTTTCTGGATAAAAGAAAAAAAACCACAGCAGGAAGGGGAAAGGGAAAAACTGAGATGACTAAAGGCTTTTTTTTTTTTTAGTTCGTATTTACAGAAGTGGTACAGAATCTTGATTATTTCTTTTTTAAGATAACTGCTCTGCACAAAACCATCTCATTTTTCTGGTACTGCTCAATTTCTTAACTATTCTGGGAAGGTGAAGAGCGAGAAAATGCAGCGTGATACCAAAATGAACACAAGATGTTATCCAATGAACCATGATGACACTTGAGAGGTCACTTGAAAATGAACTTCATTTCTTTTTCATCGTGTCTCTCATGGACGTTCGTTTTTAATAGTCATCTTTAATATGTTAGGTTGAACCCCACATGAGTACTGATGTTAGGGCAATTTTTAGGTCTTCTAGCTCACCATTAATAACTTAAATACTTTTAAAGGTCTGTGACACCCCAGAATTCAACAACTGAATTCAACCACTGTTTCCGGACCACCCACCATGTGCCTGGTGCCTTGCTCAGTGGTGAAGGACGCAGTAATGGCAGGCGGCAGATGGCAGATGCCATGTCTCTTGGGTTCTTTATCATGACTGTTATGCTGTTAAGAACCCTTAATCAAGCAGATCATTTATGGTCAGATATAGATAGACCCCTAATGTAGCCAGTAGTTGACTCAACAAGTACATATATGCCCCCAGCTGATTTTGATAGTCTTTAATAAAGTGAACCGTTCAGATGTTTTCTTAGCACTGTGATGACATCAGGGATCTGGCCTGCTTTAAATTCCCATTTTTCACGTAAGAAACTGAACCACTGGGTACATAGGAGACTTGCTTAAGGTCACACTTAGCTTCCAGTCTTTCGGTTGCTGGCTCAAGGCTTGATCTACTAACCTTCCTTCCTCTCCTTCCTCACCCTATGCACCCCACCTCCAGTAAAGTACGGCAGTGGGTCCCTTCACCGGCCCCAGCACCCCGGGAACCCTGAGGAGAGGGCAAAATCAGATAGACTTTGGTGGGAAGATTCTGTGAAAGGATTTTCTGTACAACTTTTGCTCCACATTTTATCCCTTCATATGTTGTGATCTCCCCCGTGCTCAGTAATTTTAGTTTGTGCTTTTTGTTTCCCTTTTTGTTTCTTTGGTTTGCTGGCTTTGTGTTCTTTTCTCTTTTTTTCCCTTTTTTTTTCCTTTTTTAATGCAGGAATCGGTCAAGGAGTTCCGGTGGTGGCACTCATTGTGGAAGGAGGACCCAATGTGATCTCGATTGTCTTGGAGTACCTTCGAGACACCCCTCCCGTGCCTGTTGTTGTCTGTGATGGGAGTGGACGGGCATCTGACATCCTGGCATTTGGGCATAAATATTCAGAAGAAGGCGGGTAGGTAATTTGCCAGGCCCTATAAGAGACCTTTGAGTACAAAGCTGTGTTCCAAGCTCAGGAAGATGGTATCAGTTGATGGAGACGTTTGGTCTGGGAAGGTGGTGGGGAAGAGCAGGGGAATATATTCTAGATGTCCTATGAAGTGAGAAATTCTATGAAAGCCCCACTAGACTAGACTAATAAGGAAGACAAAAGGGAAGGAGGGGTCATAGCACTTGGTATCCTTTCTCTTCATTTCTTCTCTCTTCTGCTCTTCCCACTGAGGAGAAGCAGGGACTGGGTTCGAACACATAAAGCACAGTGAATCCGGACTCTATGGTTCATGTGCGTACTTTGGGAGAAGCTGGGATGTGCAGCTTCCAGGCTCAGTTTCCAAACACCAGCTTCACCAAACTGCTGTATGTTTACAAAGGCCAAATTTTTGCCAAAACTTTGGGTGGCCTGTGCTGTGAAATCCTTCTAGATCAGCTCAGAAAGCAGAGCCTCTAACCACTCTGTACACTCTTACTGGATTCCACCCCCACCCCCATGCATTTTCCTTGGTCTGTCTATCCCCTACTGCTATTTTCAACAGTCCGAAGCCCCAACCCCAAGGAGGACTTCTCTTCCCAATCTTCCCTGCCAATCTGAGGTCCCACCCAGTGAATGGTAAAATCCAAGCCCTCGTGCATATTAGATCAAAGTAATTCATCCCAAGGTGTGAATGAGTTTAAGAAGGCAAACTCAGGAGGAGTCATTGAATTTTTATTTTTTTAACTTTTTAAAAAGTTTTTATTTATTTAAGTAATCTCTACACCCAACATGGGACTCGAAGTCATGACCCCAAAATTAAGAGTTGCCTGCTCTTCTGACTGAACCAGCCAGGCACCCCTGGTCATTAACTTTTTAAATAAGGAACTTCCTCACCTAATCAATTCTCCTAACCCATGAACCTGGTGAGAGAAAGGAGCCCCAAAGGAGATGAGATCTTTTATTCATCCCATTTTACAAACATACACAAAGTGCCTACTGGGGGCCACGCACCAAGATGGGAAAAAGCACACCAACTCTTCCTACCCTCAAATAGCTCCTAGGAAGTCTAGTAAGTAGACAAGCGTGTAATGATAATAGTGAGTGACCGGTGAGCTTGCGGACTACCGGACACTCCCTGCCCCACCTGTCATGGCCAGGTAGCCATTAACACAGGCACCCTGCCCGGGGAAGTGTATGGACCTAAATATAGGAGAGTCACGGGCCCTCCAAGTAACACTGCAAACAGTAACAGTGATTTCAGGTCCCCTGATGAAAGCTTTTGATATGAAAACAAAAACAAAAACAAAAAACTGATATTCCTAAGCATGAAATTGGAGTTTGCTTCCTGGCAAATTTAAATGACTTTTATCTTCTCCTTTCATTGTAAATATTGGTCCATTCTCTAGCTAAAAAACTGAAAAGAACATTTGCCCAAACGCCTCCATGTTGGTTACTAACCAGAGCTCAGGATCCTCAACTGTGCTTTGCTTTTATTAAAAATTAAGCCATAGTTCTCATCAATTTAAATATAGTAACGTATTCCTTTTTCAAACATAACTGAAGAATTTATACAGTTTTTTGCTTTGGCTTACTTTTTGGCTTCCCAGTGCTTGTAATTATTTTATTGTGTTTCCACAAAGTAGATACAAGGTTGCATTCAGAATGCACATTTCCTTTTCAGAAAATTCCTGGAAAAGTGAGCTGTTCATCTCAGTATTTCAGGTTTTCTAGGTCTGTACACAATGAAGGTCTCGACCCAGGGCCTCCTTTTTGTCCTTATTGTGGGTTGTATACTTTGAAAATGTTACAGTTTTTGATTAGTTGCTCTTCCTGATTCTGTTTTTTATACATGGGAAATATTACACATTTTAGAGCTTGGGCGGAGGGGCAGGGTCTCTATATTATTTAACCGAGGGGACAGAGATACACAGAGCAATTATGTGCTTGCCCGTGATCCCAGGCCAGGATTTTTTCTGGTCTATTATAAAAATTTGCTGAAATGGATTTTGTGGTATGTGCCTTCATGCTTTTTATGTAGTACTTCAATGATACTGTTGTTTGAATATAAGTGCACTTAAGTTCTCTTTAGCTTCCCCTTTGCTTATAATTTCTTAATTTTCTGTATTATTTCATGCATTCCCAAAAAGATAAAATCAATGCATTCCTGGTTGTAAACCAATGTCCAGGCTGACCAACGTGGGTTCCTTTTCTCTTTCCCCTTTCTTTTTCTTAAGTTTTTTTAAAGTTTTTATTTAAATTCCAGTTAACACACAGTATAATATTAGTTTCAGGTGTCATGTAGATTTTTTTTCCTTTCCCCAGTCCAGTCCCAAATTAAGAGTCAGAAATACCATGCCCTTTTAACTTTAATTAGCAATTTTCGCTTTAAAACCAAAGTTTTGTTTTAGTTCTGACTATTTTATGATCAAAATATGCAAAAGCACAATCTATATGGGATCTGTGCAAATATATAAACCATGGTTGATTATCAAAGAATTAACTAGCGTGAAGATAAAGAATTGAGATATAATTTCTTCCCTTGGGAATCATTGAAATTAAAACTTTAAATATTTTAAGAAACATTTAGAAACCGTGATTAAGAAAGTAGAAACTTCAAGAGAAGCTTTGTTATTGCCAATCCAAATATAAGAATCTATATTTATTTATTTTATAGGCTGTTACGATAAAAGTAAACTCTTGCTCCAGGAAAGCAATTATAAATTTATCCTGATCCAGTGAATTCATGACATTTGTCTGTGTCATCTGAATTACTGCCAGAATTAATCATGTTTACTTAGCTTGACTAAGAAGTTGTCTAGCCACACACGGGCAGCCGATTTAAAAAAGCATTTCCAAAGAACATTATTTTGCAGGAGTGTGTTTTCTTTATGCTTAAAAAAAAAAAAAAAAAAAAGATGAACCCATCCCAGACTTCATTCACCAAGAATTTCTTCTTTGATTCCCAAAAAGTCCAACAGAGTTGGGACATGTTTCACTACAAATAAATATAAATGTATAACTATATGTTCATATAAACAAACCTATATAAATAAAGGGGTATAATTGTACATATAAAATTGATTATAGAAAACACACACACCTTGTTTACAAAACCTGAATCAGAGTTTGGAATCATTGATTTTTACTTTTTGGTTATTTTGGTAATTTAAATATGCTTTAAAATGTTTTAAACTCATTTACAGGTGGTTAAATAAATAATACAGGTCCAAGGACTCGTAAATGTGTATATTCAGCTCTAAAGCTTTTCATTTTATAATCTTAAAGAAGTGAGTGAAATTTACACACCTTCTATTTTAACTTTTGTGCACTTGATATTTTGCCTTTATATTCCCTGTTATTAACCATCTTCCAAGAATATGAATTTGAAAGGGCATCACTTTGGAAGCAAACTATAATTGGCAAAACTAATTAACTTTTGTAGATGAGACTACTTGAGGTAGGGGAAGACAGGCTGCATCTATCCCAACACAAATGGGTTTGGATAAACTAGGAGGCATTTGCAATTAAATTCTTACCTTTGCCTTCTCCTGTCTCTGCTCCATGGCACAAGCTCCCCAGAAGAAATGGCCAAACTCTCTCTTTCCCTTATTGTCGTACTAGAGTTTCTATTTCTCATCAGTCGAAGTTTAAAATGAGTCACAAGTCACTCTCCCTAACTAATTTCATTCCTTAAAAATCTTATCAAATTTTCTTTTCTGAATCATGCATGACTAAATACTGCAAACAGAAACAGATTAATGCCACCCAAGGGGCATTAGATTTGATTACCTACATTTTCAAATACCGACATTCTGCTTTTTGCTGCTAACCAAGCAAGCCGACCAACATCACCCATTGTCAGGGATACCTTTCAGGTGATAGGTGCCTGCAGTCGAAGTCAGAGACTGCTTGAAAATTCATAATCTAAGTTTCAGATTGCAGAGAAACGTGGCCTAGCTCCTCATTTACCAGTCAGTGAGAAAGTGCCGCACGGATGAAAAAACGTCAGCGTGAAAAAGCATCTGAATGAATGTGCATTCTGAGATGATGCAGCTCATTCATCTGGATTTTATTGCCGAGCCTTATATTTATTTTGGTGTCTTTTCCCCCATAAGTTATTATATGGATTTACCACTTTTAGAGAGCCCAGGACGAGAAGCAGAACCTGTGGTAGCAGAAAGCCTTAAAGATCTTAAGTAGTCTGTTGATAACTTTTGGGAAGTTATCAATGGGGCCAAACACCAGTAGACTCTTCCCATTCTTATGTGTCAGTGGAATTTGTATTAGATATTGTGGAGAAACACTGAGGAATGGGCTGATCTTGAGGACAGGGATAGATTTTAAAAAATCAAATAAATCAAATAAAGAAATCTCATTTTCCCTGTTTAAAGGGAGCTTAATAAAGGTCCCTACATTTTTTGATTAGCTGAGGTAAAGGCATAAATGGAAGACAAAGTGGAGATGGATAAGGAAAAATATGTTGCATGGCTTCACATTATATCACTGTATCCTAGCACAGATGTAACAAAAGTGTGTTGCTCTCCAAGTATACATCAAAATGACCAAAATCAGGAGGAAGTCGCCAGAAAATTAGCCGTTTTAGAAATCCAGGTGGTAGTCTGTATTCCCTAGGGCATTTCACTCTATGCAATGGTTACTAATGCTTTCTTCTGCTGCTTGAGATTCCCATCTAAGGATGAAGGATGTCACAGCTCTATCAATTTGTCTCTATGAGATCTGCTGAAAGGAAGTAATTGATCTCAGTGGTTTGTATCCCAGTATGATTTAGACATAATTGAAATGTCAAGTGAGAAAAAAGGAAACAAGTATCAAGCATGCTGACTTCAAGTGTCCATTTCAGTTTCCATTAATTTCATCTTACCTTGTCTCTTTTCTAGATTTTCTATAAGAAATTAGCATGTCAAAACTTGATTCTGTTTCCTTCCCCAGAAGGAAGGAAAGAAAGTTGGAAATGTCTTGTGCAGACAAAGGCTATTGGGGGCTTTATTTATAAAAAGTGTTGTTTTTGTAAACTGTTTTCTAAGTTAACATTTAGCCTACTCTATGCATGGGCCTGCTGGAGAATGAGCAAGACACGGCCCTGTCCGAGAGTCTATAATGGAGATTAAAACACAGGCTTGAATACAGATAACTAGGAGGTCACGTGTGCTGCGATAAACGTACAAAGTGTTTCAAGAGCCCAGAGGACAAAGTACTTGAGTGTGGCATTCTTCCCAAGAATCTATTCAGTGGAACAGCGTATGTTAATTACCCACAAAATAGCAATATAGTGACTCTGTTGCTCCTGTTCTCCTTTTCCATCAAAAACTGGATCCAAACTGAGGATCAGCCTGAATGACCAAGAAAAAGCTAATCTCTGACCCTCTTTTACGTAACTCAACATAGAAAAACAAAGAATCAGTCTGCATAGTATTGAAGGAAAGTCAGTAAAAGATAATTTTATGAGATAGTGTGTTTGTAGGTGTGTGTACATATTATTACATTGAATTTATATATACTCAAATTTATATATATTTAAGTATATATTATAACATATAACATTAATTATACATTTATATAACTAATTAAAATATATTAATATAATATGTGAATATATTATAAGTATAATTTAAATATATTAATATATTAATATTATATTTTACATATTAATATTATATTAATTATATTTTATATTATATATTTATATATTGAATTTCTATATTTTAATTTAATGAAATCAATTTAAATGACAAATTAATTTAATAAAATTAATTATATATATAATTAGTGTATATATATATATATACATACACTAATGCCTGTAATTATTTAATTACAGTTTTGCAATTTTTACATTGCAGTTTTTCCCTCCATGGAATGTATTAAAGATACTGCTATATAGATACCTGTGTCATTGTCTCCCAAGTTCCACAAGGCTGGAGTAGCTTCAGTTATTCAAAATAAAATACAGCTACTTGATCCCTCCATGTTGTGTCAGCGTGGAGAGAACAAAGCATTGACTTTAAAACAATTACCTAGCTAGCGTTCATGGAAGAAAGTACTAGTGAGGGGAAAAGTTTTACTGATCTCAATTGGTCAGTCAGTTCTCCACATTGATTAAATTTGCTTTAGAATTGCTCAGCTCCAAGTTGGGAAAGTGTGGCCTTGAATATAAACAGCAAACATCAGAAAAAAACACAGAGCCGAGTAATCCATTATGATAAAGCAATCCTTTTCGGAGAACCACTGCCCATGACTTTTAGACAGCCTATCAATGCCAAGTGAAGACTTCAAAGGATGGGTTAACTACGTTCCTCTGAGATTTGCTTAGCTAACTTCTTGACCACCTGTTACACAGAAAACACTGAAAATAGGCATGCAGTTATCACACTTCAGGATGCCTGAGAATGCGTTAGGAGACACAGATTCCCCTGAATAATCCTGATTCAGTGTACCTGGGCTGGGGTGCAGGAAACTGTCCTTGAAACCAAAATCCCAGTGATGCCGGGGTGCCTGGGTGGCTCAGTCAGTTAAGCATCAGACTCTTGATTTCAGCTCAGGTCACAATCTCAGGGTTTTGGGATCGAGCCCTCCATAGAGCTCCACCCTCAGCAAGGAGTCTACTTGAGATTCTGTTTCTCCCTCTTCCTCTGCCCCTCCCCCTGCTCACTGGCTCGCTCTCTAAAAAAATAAATCTTAAAAAAACAAAAAATTCTGGTGATTCCAACCAGAGTGGTCCATGGACCACACTTTCAGAAACTCTTTTTAAATGTATACAAATGAGCTTTGTCTTCACACTTCCCTGATGTTTTCAGAAAGAGCTTCCTCACTTTCTGCGTGTCACGCTCATGCTGGGCACACCAGCTTCTTACCACAAGCACTTTGTACCCGCTGCCAACTTTTGTCTCTGGAACCCAGTTGACTTGAAAAGTTTATTTAGCATGAATCACCTCATTTGTTTCTTGATCACAGCTGTTCTTGGTTCCAAACATCTGTTAAGACTTGAAAATCCCTTCCTTGAAGAGAAAGCTATGCCACAGAAATACTCACTTTGACAGGACTGGTAGATTTCTCTGTTCATATTTTTATTTACATGGATTTCTTAAGGGCGTTCAGTTCACTTCCTTCTTTCTTTTGAAAATGATTTTCTGACTAGGTCAAAATGGATGACCAATTTCAAAAGGGAAAAGAGAAAGAGAAACGTAAAAGTATTGAGACCCCAAATGGTGCTAGTTTGAATGACGGCTCTCTCTGCTGTTGGAGACACCACTGGCAGTCATCAAAGCCACTATGTTCAGCATTAGAAGGTCCTGGCTCATTTTCCTTAGACTCTATAGTTGCAGGGGACAACCCTTTAAGAGTCCCAATTTCCCACTTGCCTGTATCATTGATTTTCACTTTTTGAAAGCCCTTGGGTCCCTTCTCATACGAAACCTCAGAAGTGCAATATATGAGACAGACAAGATACATACATGTTTAGTCTGGTGAAGCTGGGGTGGAAGGCCTAGACCAGTGGTTCTCAAGTGTTTATCTTGCATCAGAATCACCTGGAGGGCTTATTAAAAATCAGATAGCTGGGCTCCATCTCAGATTTTCTAGTTCGGTCTAATTGGCCAGGTGATTTGTGCTTCCAACAAGTACCCAGGAGATGTGGATGCTGTTGGTCCAGGGACCATAATTTGAGAGCCACTGGTCTAGAGCCTCCCTCTCTGTGCCTGGCTCTCACCCACTAAGGCAGCTCTGAGGCAGCTTTGGAGCACCTCCTCAAAATTCTAGGGGCTTCTTTGTGGAACCCAGTTAAAGACCATTAATCCACAGGTCAAGTCCACATTTCTTTGCTTGGACTAAAGACCCTTTGCATTCTGGCCCCAGCCTCTCCCTAGGGCCATCTCAACGAACCTTCCATTCACCAGACAACCAAACTGATTTGTCCTCCCCACTGCTGCCGTAAGCTTCTCTGTCTTAGCAGGAGATGTACACGTACATTTCCTTACCCGTTTCTACAAGACAGCCCCTTTCTCTCATGAAAAGAAGTCGTGAGGACTTTAAAATCCACAAATACGTTTAAAATGTATCTGAGGGAGCCTCAGATAATAAAATGTCCTGGTATTTAATCCCTCTACCTTAGAGGAGATGAATTTTGAATCATCCTGGCTGACATGAGAACCTGCAGCTTCTAGAAATAGAGTGGATTAACATCTCACCTGGTGGTATCATTAATAATAGATAATGTTTGCAGTGTTCTTAATAGATTTCCATTAGATTCCCCATGCAATTCTCCTTGTTGATTATGGACCACAGGATTCATAAAAACTGAATACAGCAGTGACCACCTGCTATAAAAGCTTCTTCCACCAGAGACACACTAAAGATGCATTAAAGTAGCATTCCAAGGTTAACTCACATCTGTACTACTGTTGTCAAGAAAAGTCTCCTCTCAGCTTCAGTAAGCTTTCTCTTTAGCTGTCGTAATTGCTGGACAACTGTCCTAGAGTTGATATACATATTTATTGTGTTTTCTGGAGATACTCAGTGCAAATCAAGTATCCACAAGCAGTGATCCCTAAAGTAAGCAGTAAAAAATCAATTCCTTTAAGTTCATGGAAGTCCTAGTTCAGTGTCTTGGAGACAAACCTAAAATTTGGAGTTCTTCAATCCTGTGATATCCTTGGTATTCATCATTTTATAGTATAGTTGAGATTTTATTATCTCTAATGCAGGCATGACAAATAGTTTTCATCTTGAGTGTCAACAACAATCCGTTGGTACCAGCGTCCTAGAATGTTGTGTTGAGAATGAGTCTGAGGCCACATATGGGCTCAGGGGAAAGATATCTGTGGTGGATTAACAATGATGCAAAGAAAGAAATGTACAGTCAACATGCCATGGATGGCTACTTTTATTCTGGAGTGAAGACCAAGTGTTATAGATAACCCCATATATCACTACCAGGCAGTCATCAAATAGCACATTGAATTATGAAGCCAAGGGCAAAATAAGAAATTTATCTGCCTAAAAGATGTCTGGGAAATAGTCAATGTTTCATCAACACTGTGAAGCACATCAGTCTAAACTGTCTGACAATATGAGTCTTTCCCTACAGGCATAATACATAGGATATCAAAAACAAGAGGCTCTTTGTTGTGGGGTACTGTTTGAAGCTGGACTGAGGGACAGATTAACTGAGCAGTTGTCCATGGATAATTTATAAGAAAGAATAATTTAAAAACTGCGAGGAATTAGTCCATCACTAATCCATCTGAAAAAAATAAAATTATACTTGCTCCCACATCTCATAGAGTAGAATATGGGGTTAGAAGGAATCTTTGACAAATTACTTTGAGAGAGAGTTGAGATTTACCTCACCCTTTCCCGCACACCTCTGACCCTCTTCCCAAAAGCATACTTGAAAAATTGAATATTTTTTAAAGCTTCTGCATGCAAGAACCTGATCTAAATACAGTCTGTCATCCACTCTCTGGGGTAGCTATGATAATTATCCCCATTTTATAAATAAGGAAATTGAGGACAGAAAGATTAGGAAGTTTGCTCGACATCACCACTAGGGAGTGGTCTGTCCAAGGACATTGGGGCTGGAAACTATGCTCCTAGCAGCTACACCGTATTGCCTCTCGGAAGATGAGACCAGTAACTGCAGGAGGCTTGCTTGCCCCAGAGCTGAGTGATTGTTAACAACAGCTTCCAGCTTCCCCCCTTCTCTCACATGCAGGTGAACTTCTCCTCTGAATAAATGTTAGACCAACCTTTAAAATATGTCGGTTAAAGAGGTGCCAATGCTTTTGCCTGCCCAAGAAGCTCATACATCTAAGTCCAGCTCTGATTCTGTCTTTTATGGAGGGCCTAAAACAATAAAAATCCCACTATTCCTCCTGCCTGGCTACATGCAATGGTCATTGATGGGATTACACTTGGAATGAACACGGAGGATGTGTTTTCCCCTTTAATTTTGGCAGCAGAGAAGCTACCTGACCATGTGGCAGTCCCTGTATGCTTTGGCAACACATAACAGTTTTCACTCTTGGGTATGTTCATACCCAAAAGAAGGAAAGGAGAGAAATTACAGAGACACAGCCAACACTGCTGAGGATTTTTTCACCTACATGTCCTGCTAGTTTCTGCCCAAGGTAAAGAGCTTGGCAGCCCTGTCTGCCTCAAGAGCACTGCTTTCCAATAGAACTTTCTGTGATGATGGAAATGTCCTCTATCTGCCCAGTCAGATAGCCACTGAGCACTTGAACTGTGGCTACTGTGACTAAGGATTTGAATTTTAAATTTATTTAGCTGTACTTAATTTAAATTTGAATTGCCACATGTGGCTAACAGCTCCCATATTGGAGAACATAGCTGTAGTATTTATGTAGCTGAGCTCCACCACTCGGGGACCCCTTGAGCGTCTGACGGATTTTCAATGTTATTGGACATTGTTCCCTTCGTTTTTTAAATTACATTCTTTCATCCAACCGACATTGTGTGTTCAATCATTCAACAGATATTTTTTTGAAGATTTATTTATTTTAGAGTGAGAGTGAGTGAGAGAGCGCATGAGCTGGGGGAGGGGCTAAGGGAGAGGGAGAGAGAGAATCTCAAGCAGAACCCCGCTGAGCATGGAGCCCGATGTGGGGCTCAGTGTCACAACCCTGAGATCATGACCTGAGCTGAAATCGAGAGTCAAACACTTAACCGACCCAGCCACCCAGGCACCCCCTCAACAAATATTTTTTGAAAACCTACTATGTTTCAGGCACTCTTCTAGACACTGGCAAAAATACACCTGTCGAGAAAATAGACAAAAATGTGGTCACAGAACTTACATTTTGGCAGGATCAGATAGATAATAAGTAATTAACTTAATAAGCACATTGTATAATACTTTAGAAAGTGATATGCTATGGGAAAAGAGAAGGGTGAAGGGAATCAAGGTAAGGGGATAGTAGAAAAGCTTCTATCTTCAGCACCTTGGTCCCTGATGAAGACTGAGAAAAGAGAATACATAAGTAATATCACGTGTCATCATCCATGCATCCAAGGAGTTAATCTAGTTAGGATTTTCTTGGATTAATCTGTCTTCATGAAATGCCACACATAAAATGCCCAGCCCAAATCTTATCTTATAATAGGTACTGAGTGCCCCTCCTTACAACGCTCAACCCCCTTGCATCACCCCCCCTTCTGTTTCCTTTTGTATGTGTATCTGCACCTTCTGTTTTACCATATCTAGCTCAAGATTCTAGAGTGGAGTTAAAAAAAGTAAAAAAAAAAAAAATAAGGAGAAAGTGAACAAAAATAAGAAATGCTCCCTCTGTGGGTAGTGGTAAATGAAATTTTTTGAACAGATTGCATCCACAAGTGTGCATCCTTCCCGATTACAGGCAGCTTCTCCAAGATCATTCTCACTACCTTGCATTACTAGATAGAACCCTTAGGAAAAGCCCAGGTGAACCACTTTTCTAAGCTACATATTAAGACAAGATTAGAGGTACTATTTTCACAGGTCTTAGCTGATAGAAGGCATTTGTATCTGGAGTTGATCTTCAGTAAAAAGCTGGGCAAAGTAAGTCCCTCCCCATCCCATCCCATCTATTGGTCACTTCCCTCGGTCCCATTCACATCACTTAACCTAAGAGTTGCTCTTAGGGCTTCCAATTGTTGAGCAAAATATTTGTTGGCCTCTCAATTAATTAAAAGGAACTTTGGGCATCTGAGAAGCTGGGGAGTAATTCTGGGGAAATATTGGATCCTTGGAACCACGTTACTCAGTCTCAGTCTTCTCACACATAAGATAAAGAACATCCTGTCTCAGGGGTAAAACAGAAGAAATCTCCACTTGTATCTAGTCATTAAACAACAAATCACTAACTTTACATAACCACACTGAGTTGAGCCTACATATTTAGGTTAGTGTAGTTCATTATCAAAGATTCTTCTTTCCTGACTCTCTTGTCCTCTAAGTTTGGCTCTGATGCTTTCAGGTATATAATCTTTAGCAAGTTAACTTCCCACTGCAGGTTCCAGACTCTTCATCTACAAAATGGTGGCTCCTAAATTGTATCAATTAATTTATTCCAAAGTTCAAATCCCTCAGCTGAATTTTCAGATGAGCAACATACAAACTCCAGAAAAATCAGAAGTTGAAATGTTATCTTACTGGTGGTAAGAAGCTATTGCAGGGTTTTAAGAAGGATGTGATGGAATCATCTTTGCTTTGTAGAACAAGCATTCAATCAAATATGTGGAATGGATTAAAGGAGGATAGAAAAGAAAGCACTTAGTAGTCTATTGGTACCATCTGAGTAAGATATGAGGAGGGCCCAAACAAAGGTAGATCAAGAATAATGTAAACTGGGGGTGCCTGTGCGGCTCAGTCAGTTAAGCGTCTGACTCTTGATTTCATCTCAGGTCATGATCTTGGGGTCATGAGATCGAGCCCCTCATCGGGCCCTGTGCTGGGCATGGAGCCTACTTAAGATTCCCTCTCTCTTTCTCCCTCTGCCACTCCCGCCCCAATAAACTGGAACAATACATTAGTAAGTCAAAATTTCTCTCTAGCTTTTGGCAGGTGCTTGTTGTTGCTTTTCTTCTCTAAACAGACCTCAAGGCAAGATGATGGCACCAAGAAAACACCCCACTGTTTTTGGTGGTGACTTAAGCTGGGCATTAAGGCTGACCCAAGCATGCACACATTTGACTAAAGATGTCCCTTGCATGCTGCATTTGATAGGGACAAAGTATGATGATGGTATCCATGGAAAAAAGGCTCCGGCCGATGCCCAAGGCCTAAAAGAAATACCTGGTACATAGTATATGCTAAATAAATGTAAATAGGCCGCTGAGGCAAAAGAGAAAATATTTGCAGGTTCTATGCTTCAAATCAGTAATAACATTTTGAAAATACTTCTGAGTGGTTAGACTATCACTTTTAAGGAAAATGGTGATTTTCATAATCTGCTACTAAAAGAAAAAATGCAAAGTAAGACAGCTGAGGCTGTTTATCATTAAACTGTGGAAAAGACTGATGCTTTATAATGTCTCATCCCTTGATGGATTTGCTGGTCTCCAAGATGACCACCATCAATATATTCCTTCTCTGTATATTCCTGCTTTCCTTCCACCAAGAGATGGAGTCCCTCCCTCCTCTTGAACCCAGGCTACTCTTAGACATGCTTAATTGAATGTAAGGAAATGACATTCTGGGACTTGTGAGGTTAAATCAGAGGAAGTCTTGAAGTTTTTGCCTGGGCCTCTTCAAACACACTCTTGGAATCCTCAATTTGAGAGAAGCCAGCTGCTGTGTAAAAAGTCCATCCACTGTGCAACCACCAGAAAGAACAATGAGCCAGTCCTCAGTTCTCTCAGCCATCCCAGGCTGGGTACCAGACAAAGGAGCAAAGAAGTCCTTGCATCCCCAACAGATGCCACGTAGAGAAGAATGGAGCCCCAGACATACAGCCATTCCATCCTGTCCAGCTGAGGACCCAGCTCTCACGGAGCAGCCATGAGTCATCCCCACTGTGCTCTGCCTCAATTCCTGACCCACAAAATCAACACAATTAAAAAAAAAAATGCTCTGTTACATCACTAAGTTTGAGGGTGTGTTACCTATTATTACCAAAATATGTAGCTTGCAGCCCTATGAGTTCCTTGAGGCTAGAACTAAATATTATTCATCTCTCTACCCCTAGCAGAGTGCCTGGCCCATAGTAGGCACCAGTATTGTTCTTTGAATGAATAAATAAATAGATGTGCAGAAGACTGCATGGAGGGTTTGCAAGGTTTCACAGATAATGAAGCCTCCTAAATCTGCTATGTATCCCTCTTTCCCAAACATAAGAAAGAACTGGTGATCCCTGGCCTCTCTGAAATGGGAAAGTTCTTTCTCCAGCTTGGATTGGGAGTGGCCTTGTACTGTTGGGCTGAGCAAGGATGCAGAGCACCGTTGGTCCCAGGAGAGAGCTCTGTATTGCGCACAAAGACCCCAGCCACTGGCCATGCTACTGAACAAGAAGGAATGTCAGTGAGCCAGGAGCCGTGTGGGACTGTGTTTTAATAACACAAATGCTTGCATAGACCTTGCTATGCATCAGGCCCTCTACAAAGATTAACTCATTAAATATTCACAAGTCTATGAGATAAGCACTCTTATAATTCTCATTTTACATACATGAAAAACATGACATGGAAAGACTAAACAGCTCACACGAGATCATATAGCTAGCAAGTGACAGCTTTGTTCCAGGCAGCCTAACCCTGGTGACTGTGATGGTTTTTATCCACAATGTGGGTTCCCTCTCCGGGAAGAATCGTGCTGTTACTTGTGACCCCACAGTCATAGCATTTGGGAGGAAGGGGTAACTTTTACTAACCAAGAAGAAGGAGGAGGAAGAGGAGAGGGAGGAAATGGAGGAGGAGGGGGATGGGAGGAGGAGGAGGGGGAGAGGATGAGGAGAAGAAAAATGCCATTCTCTGTGACCCTTAGGCAAGACATGTAACCTTTCTGTCTCCTGAGGTTACATGTAGTAATTTGCTTTGGCATGAAGCAAATGACAAAATTTTATTTTTCTTTAGAGCATTAGAGATTCTCTGGGAAATGATGTCTTTTAAGTACCAAATTGCGTTACTATTAATGATCTTTATTTATATAGGTAAAATTTTCTCATATTGTATCTGAATAAATGAACTGAGAGCATGTGTGGAGGGCAGGAGAAGGGCTTCGCTCCTTGATGAAAGCCATTAACCTAAGTCTAGCTCTTCGCGTCCCATTGAATTCTAAATGCATTTTCTAATTTTTAAATCGAGGAGCAAAACTCTGATATGGCAGGTAATTAAAGTCATTCCGAGAAAAGTGTGCACACGTGGGTTGTATTGCTAGCCTTTGAACAGAATGAGAGTAGCCAAGTGTGGGAAGTTCCTTTGGTTACTCTGAGCACTGGATGAACGTTGACCTATTTCAGATACTTCTGTGACTCATCCAAAAAGCTCCAGATCAAAGTTCAGCATTTAAATGGAAACACAAATGCCATAGTATGGAGATTTTCCTCACTTCAATGACTACCCTTCCTAAATCAAGAAACATTCTAATTTGAGGTATACCAAAAATAGCATTGGTCCATATGGAGCCACAAATTAAGTTTCTGTAAATAGGCACCATTTTGTCAAAGACCCAATTCTAAAACGAAAATTTTATATAATACTCTGACCATGTTTTGATGTCAAGAAATTCTCAGTCACTATTCTTGTGCCATAAAAAGAAATCTAAAATGGGCTTATTTCTATTTTTTGCTGGTGATTAAATATCACGGTCAAGATTTTTAAATCCTTCCAGTGTTGTGCAGGAAAAAAAAATGGGAAGAGCTAGGAAAGCAATAATTTCAAGAAAGCAGGCTTCCCAATATCCTACAGAATATGGTCACAAAGTAAGAAAGGGTCCTTAGAGAAGACAGGGGAAGTCTTTGTGCCAAACAGAAAACATCTCATTCAGCTTAGCAAATACTTGTGAGGAAATCAGAAGCGATAGAATCTTCAACATACTAAATGCACTTTGCCATTGTCCTCACTCTTCCCCGTATCTTCAGATTCCCTTCAGATGTTCTATCACATAAAGGAAGAGCAATTTCCTAAAACAAATATACTTAAATTTCTACTTCCAGTGCAGATGATTAGGAAACTAAAAGACATATTTAGAGGTTTCAAACAGGAAAAGCAGCACCACAATGGAAGGCTGAATTCAGCAGACTCAGCTCAAGCACCAAGATCATCAACCTCATTCGGTCTTGTACAAATCATTTGGTCTCTTTGGCCACAGCCTCCTCTTCTGCAAAATGGAATTAATACCTACTTCTCTCTCAGATTGATGTGAAAATCAAATGATATGATCCCACTGTATGTCCTAAACCATGATGTGCTCTGAACACATCAAAGCTTTACAGGATCTTCTTTTAAAAGTTCTTAAACTCTTTCTGCAAAAAGCATGGGACCTAATACCTGTTATTTCTTTGCCAAAAGGGGGAGATTTACAAATGCTCATGAGCTAATAAAACCAAAGAAACATCAAAAATGTGATTTTCCTCTTGATGCAATCAGGATAGTAAAAGAACTAAAGCCAGAATAATAGTTATTTAATGTTTAATGAGTATAACTTAATGCTTTGGAAAGACTAAATCATCTTTGTCTCACCTAAAACCACTCTGCTCTATCAGTGATTGGCACCCCACACTTTAGAGAACACCAATCTAGAGAATCCTTGTACTTCTAGAAGTAGAATTCTGGGTGTTTGTTGCTAAATGATTTAACCAAAGGCACAACTTCATTCAGTTGCAAAATAAAGATCTTATACTTTTTAGTATAAAGACATCTTCAATGTCTTTCAGCTCTCCTCACTAACAAAGCTCACAATAAACTAAGTTTCACATGATTTCTCAATTTTTACAAAGTGATAGACGACGTACAAATAACAGACAGATCCCTCAAACAGTTAATGACCTCAGGGAACTGGCATTTCACTACAGATGGTTAGCAATGGAAAACAAATCTCGAGCTGTTATCAAAATTAAACACCTGCAGATGAATGATTGGATCTATCAAGTGGCTAATGAGGAGAGTCTCTTCTCGTGTTGTTAATCATGTACAACATTTATGTATACTCAATATTGCAAAACCCTCTACACCCATCCACATGGGTTGCCTGTCAAGTAGAGTGCTCACGTCTTGACCCTTCAGGAAATTTGGCAACACAAATGGGATCATGTCACTCTCCAGCGGCTTCTCACTACCTGTGGGATAAAATCCAAAGTCTCTAACCATCTCAAAAGTCCCCCATGATCTTATCCTTACTCACCCCTTTTGCAGCGCCATCTTGTTCCACTCTTTCTTTTGTTCTCCATGTTCTAGGCATACTGACCTTATTTTCTCAAAACTGGGCTTTTCATCTTTTCACACTATTTCATCTGCCAAGAATGCTCTTACTTAGCTTCCCCCCCGCCCCTGTGCTAATGCTCATTTATTCTTCAAGTCTCAGATTAACAGCACTTCCTCAGAGGAGTCTTCCATGTACCACCTAGATTAGATTATATTCAACTGTCACAAGTTCTCTACTTCTTTACCACTACCAATCACAGTTAAATTGCTAGTTCCAATCTTCCTACTCCACCATTGTGTAAGCTCATTGAAGGCTGGGAGAGTGTGTCTCTCATCTATCCCTGTAGCCCTGGCAGGCACTACAGTCTCTGGCACAAAATAGACATCACTAGGCAATTGTTGAATGAACGAGTAAGTGAATGAATGGTTTCAGATTGGTTTACACCTAAGGCCACAGAGTCGTCCAGAATAATTTAGTAATCTTGAGAGGATCTGGTATTATTTTTCAACGTCATCTGGATCATTCTCTTTTTCTAACTATTCATGATATAAACCTTCCTGGAGGGCAGAAGGCATAACCCAATCCTCCATCGAGCTGCATGACATTCCAGGACCCTTGGTATAATTCTGTCATGAGGAATGCACCCTCCTCAAAGCTTAGGGAACCATATTGTCCAACCTAGTGGGTTCAGGTGATCTTCACACAATCCTGGGGCACAGAAGGATATCCTCAAGCCTCCCATCTTGCTTTCTTTGAAGCAACAAAATTCGTTATGCTTTCACATTAAAGCCTATGTTATAATTTGCTTCTCAAGTAGCCACAGTGAGGAAGAGAGGCCAAGGTATAGTGCACTTGGTGTAATGAGAGACAGTGGTGTAACGGAAAGAGTACTGGACAAAGAATCAGAAGACCTAGATTCTGGTTTTAGCTCTGCCACTTAATTGCTGATGACCTTAAGCATCTGGCTCTTTCCAGCTAAAATACCCTTCCCTTTTAAATTGTACAGACCTTTTGCCTACTGGGTTCCCATGAGCACCAAATGAAATAATTATATTTTACTGTTGTAGATAAGAGTTTCTGGTTCTTCAAATATGGGGGAAAAATGATAAGACCATAAAATGCTAGGCAAAGTATGGTAATTTTGTCGCTGGTCCTTGAAAGAAGTTTTATCTTCCTGATTTTGGACAGAATCTATGAACAGTAAAGTGATTTTTCATCCCCTGATGGCTAATAAAGATAACCCAGTTCTCACCAGGTCATTTAGTGAGGGCGGAGTTAAAAGTTAGCTGGTTCGGCTTCGAGAGGCAACAGGGCAGTGGTTGGGTATCATGTACCTCCCTTGCTTTCCCTCATTCTTCTATAGCACAAAAGCTCTCTCTTACTGAAATAGTCCATATTAGACCTCCTGTCAATCAGACTCTTTTTGGCTGTAACACAGCCAATGCTTGACATAAATGATGACCTGAATCATAGGTCAGATAAGTTACCACCTACAGGAAATGGTCTTAGAAGAAACATAAGTCCCATTGCTCCTCATTGGTGCTCAAATTACTGAGATGGAAGCTTTTCCCCCACAATTAGAGATGAAGTTGAAATTTAAATCTTCATATAAGTAATGCAGTAAATTTTTACCAAGATGCTAATGAGTAAGGCTTTCTTTGATAACGGCATTTGAGGAACAGGGTATTAGACACATGCCATATAAAAGAAAAAAAGAGAAAAAGAAAAAAAAGAACGAAATTCATCTTCTGACTACTCTTTTAGGTTCTGAGACATTAAAATGGATTTATTTTTAAGTGCACTTTTTTTTTTTTTAATTATCGCAGTTGAAATAACCGTGGCCAGAAAAATACAGGAAGAAATAACTCCTGTTTAAAATCAATCCCCACAGTGCTTTCCTGTGTTCTAGAATATTTCTCAGGAACATGTACTGAAGAGGAGCTGGGTTGACCTGTGGTTGACATTGTTTCTAATTGCAGACTTATCAATGAATCTCTGAGAGACCAGCTGCTGGTGACCATCCAGAAGACTTTCACATACACTCGGACCCAAGCCCAGCATCTGTTCATCATCCTCATGGAGTGCATGAAGAAGAAGGAATTGGTATGTAAATAATGTTTCCCATGAGTGGCAGAGTCCCCTCCATATTCCCTTTGTCCATCGAAACATTTTCTTGAATCACACACCAACTGTTCTTTATTCCAGCCAAGCTCGCAACGTTCCTCAGTTTCCATTGGCTCCTGTAGCCTCCTCCCCTCAGTAGCTAAGACACTACTTTTTCTGCCCAGATTTAATGAAGTGTGTGCAGCCGGGCCTCAGCACCCTCTTGAAGCTCACCCCAATGCTTCCGATTGCCTCCACCAAATGAGTTGAGGAGAGAAAATAGGTTTCTTCCTGGAAAATACTTCCCTTCAGGGCTTCCCTTTGCTTGGGAGTAGGGAATCACTGATGGGCTTATTGTCACATATCTTAGTGACACAGGACTGCTATGCTCACATGCTAATCCATGCAGGTAGAAAAGGGAGGGACGTGCCCACGGAATGCTGGAAACTTCTGTAGCTTCTGAAGTGTCCTCCAATAACTACTGAAATATTTCTTACATCTGGTGCAAGTGTCTTGCAAATGTGGCATCATCACAGAGACCTTCTGTTAGAGTGAACAGAAATAACATGAGTTAACATTTAACGAGTACTTGCCATGTGCCAGGCAGCATGCTAAATCTTTACATGTATTAACTGCTGCCATCTTTACAAACGTCCCAAGGAGAGAGGTAGGATCATTATCCTCACCTGACAGACGAGGAGATGCAAACGGACTTGATTAGTAAATGAGGAGGCAGGACTCAACACCGCGGTATTTCATCGCTGTGGGAAATGCTCTTATCAGATATTGTCTCACTGAACCCCCTCTGAGCGGATTCCCTGCCCACCTCAGCAAGCAGAGACTATCCTCAGAGGTCACTTGAGCCTGCCTACTGACAGGGGAAGTTAAAAGAGCAGCTTAAACCTGAGCAGAAGCCTCACTCAGGCTTTGAACCACCTCAAGTCTGCGTGGGCATCCTGGAATGATTATCTTTGGGGACTCCGGGGGGGCGGGGCACTTCTCCTTCAGAGGGCTGCCAGGACCAGACCCTGAAAGGTTCAACCACAAGGAGGCAGATAGGGTAGGGAGGGGCTGGAGTGAGTCGCTCTCAGCCAGTTCCCCGACCAGACCCTCAGCTCCTCCAGGCGTGGTCTGGAGCCCTCTTGCTCATGATGGTGTCCCTGTGCCCAGGACTGTGGCAGGCTCACTGAGACTCCCAGGAGGGAGGGGAGCAGGGGAAGGAGGCAGTTTCTGAGTTTGAGAAACTGAACATTTAGGAAAACAGGACTTGATTCCAGTAAGCAAGACCCATGTCCAGAAAGCATCCGCATGACCTCTGTGAGAACCTTCAGCCCCTTCCAGGTTTGGTGTGAAAGTTTCCATCTCTAATCCTTGAGTGTCCATAGACCCAGGTAGTCTGGCCACCTTGTATATATAGAGAACCCAGGGCACAGATGGGGTTCACAGCCACGACTGCTGGTACCCGCAAGGAGATTCAGTTCAAACACTTCCTCCAGCTCCAAAGAGGTGCATGAACCCCGGAGCCTGCTGCATGTAGGACGGATTTCCTGCTGACCGCGTGCTAACAGTTTCCCCAATGCCAACCATGAAAACTTACCAGAACTACCCATTTCAGCAGTCCTGTAAATTTCCTAGAAAGTCTAGAGACTCATTTGCCACCTTCCATTTCCATGCTGACGTCTCCTCCCATCTGCTGTCCTCTCTCAGCTGCTGGTCCCCACAGGGGCCACCTTGCCGCCCCCTGTCAGTCACACCTGGGAATCATGGCTGCATCCAGAACGTACGCTGCTCCCAAATCCAAGACTTTAAAATCCACACACACATCCCTGCAAACACAGCTGCCCTCCCTCCTCCACTCACCACCATCACTTCATTCATCTCAAACTTGAACACCAAGCTTCTCCATAATTTGCTCGTCGGAGTTCAAACTCCATGGAGGCAGAGTGTAGCTGAGTGTAGTTTTCTCTGCCCTGTGCCTCACAGAGAGTCCAGACTGTTTCCCCTCTTTGCTTGCCTGGGTCCTCTCACTTACCCGCCCCTCTGCTCGTGGGCCTGGTGCTTCTCCATACCCTCCCAAAGTGGAGTCGTCTGGCTCTTACTCAGATAGGCCTCCAGAGACATCAGTCGCTTCTCCTGCTCCCTACAATTGCTATAAACCTTGGTAGTCTCCTGGTGGCCTCTTGGGGGCCTTTGCAGTACATGTCACAGTCTTTATGGTATGGCCACACGAGCGTCCTGCTTCCTTTCCTACAGCTAGCTCTCCTGTGTGGTAGTGATTCTAAAGTGTAGAAGCAAACTTTGCAACTAGACTATTAAGGACGCTTATCTGGTCCATCAATTCAGGATGTATGGGGGGAGGGGAGAAATAAACTGATTTGTCCTTAAACCTCATCAATCAAGAAGCTTCCAGGGATGCCACAGGGACACAGAGAAGAGGCAGCTTGGGGAGAATTAGAGGGGACCTGGGATCGAGCTGTATTTGGAAGATGATGGACACATAGCCTGAGAGGCGAAACTGAAGGAGTAGCTCCCTGTTCTGTCCTAGCAGCCGAAGCGGGAGCATCTCGGTATCGTCACGTTCTCACTGGAGGAGGGCACCTTGAGGCAAAGATCGGCCAAGGGCATAGAGCATGTGCTAATGGAACAAATGGAAGCAATGATATTAGCTCAGCGGGCTTGCTCGTTCCTCTTCTTCCTCCCCACTCTATAAACAGACACTTATCAAAGATCGATCCTTGGCTCTTTCCCCTTTCATTCACTATTCGAATTTCAGGTCTCATTTTGAGACAACTCCCAAGTGCACAAATATCCAGCTTTGTCTCCCTCCAGGCTCCTGAGTTTCCAGACTTCACGCTGTCACCCACACCCTCCTCGTCTTCCTTGTCTAGACTATTGCTGTCCCCCAGTAATTTGGTCTCCCCTAATCCAGTACCCTCCAGCAATCTGTTCTATACGCCGAGGGGTTGGCAAACGTTCAGGTTTTGTGTGCTGCAGAATGTCTCTGTCACATAGTTTCTATGTTTATGTGCTTATTTGTTTTTAAACAATGCTTCAAAATCTCAAAGCCATTCCCTACTTACTGGCCATCGAAAAACAGCCCATGGGCCAAATGTGGCCACAAGCTGTGGTTTCCTGGCCCCTGCTGCTCAGTAATGCCAGCTACTTCCTACCAAAGCACAGAACCAATGGCATCGCTCTCTGCATGGAAGGTGTAACGCGTTGCTTCTATTTCCGGTCTTAAATTCCACCACTTTTTTATGGACCTTTCATGCTAACTAAACCAGTCTTCTTGCAGTTATTTTTTTATTGCCTGCTTCCCTGCATTTGTTCAAACCTAGAGCTCTCTCATTCGCCATAACCAATTGCCAACACATACGTGCCCACGAATGCACACGTGTGCACGCACGCGTTCACACCCACACACACCCACACACACCCCTAGAATACACTGCACTCCTTTATCTGCAACTGTCTTGTGGTGCTCATCATTTATACCTTAAGTCATTTACGTATATCTCTGGCTTCTCATGTAAGCTCCTGAGAGCGGAATCTGTGTCTAATTCATTATTCTGTTTTCCCTGCACTCACTCATCCCTTATCCCTCAGTAGCACAGCATATACGTAGCAAACACTCGATAAATCTTTATTTAATAGACGAGCAAATGAATGAATTCAGAGGAATATACATTAGAGGAGAGATACGTATTTAATATCCATTAAATTGCCTTAAAATCTCCACTAATGCAGTGTTACATCTCCTTAGGGAGTCATAGATTTGGTTTATGGACTCAGGTTTGATTCAGGACCATCTGCTTCAGTTATGGGCAGTATGCTCATGTGGTGGTTAGCAAGCTCTAGAAGCAGACAAACCGGGATCCCAATTCTGGCTTCATCATTCAAGTGACTTAACTCCATGAAGCCCCAGGACCATCCGCTTTAAGGGGAGTGCTAATAATACCCATGTGTTCTAGAATTGGCCATACTTCCTCCTCTTGGTACAGATTATACTTTGATCCTTTTTTTTTTTTTTTTTTTTAAGAAACACAATGAGGGGCGCCTGGGTGGCTCAGTCAGTAAAGCCTTCGGCTTAGGTCATGATCTCAGGGTCTTGGGATCGAGCCCCACATCGGGCTCCCTGCTCAGCAGGAAGCCTGCTTCTCCCCCTTCTGCTCCCCATGCTTGTGCTTTCTCTCTCTGTCAAATAAATAATAAAAAAATCTTTTTAAAAAAATGTTAAAGGAACACAATGAGACAAATATCACAATAGACCAAAAGATCAAGATTGGCCCGAGGGTCTCACATGCCCTCCATCCATACCCTGCTGAGGACGAGGCTGAGCAGTATCCAGATGTCACTCACACGGCTTCCTTTTCTTGTTTGACAGTCCCAGGCTCCAGAACTGGTGAATCTCCCAGAGATACTAGGGAGGGCAACAGAGGAGTGTTGTCTGTGCCCTACCGATGAGACTCTGGAGGCCCAAGACTGCTACCTTCAGTGCAGGGACATGTGTTTCCTTATGAGGACATAGTTAACGTGTATGTTCATATTCCATCACAATCTCTGCCACATTTGGGAAACTGAGGGGCAACTTTCTACCCATCTTTTCACAGATTCATAAAAACCAAGCAAACATGACTTCTAAACAAAGAGGTTTCTTCTCTTTTTGCCAACAGGCCTATTATATCCAGGGAAGGACCACAAAGTCCAAGATGTTCCTTGCTTGGAAAATTTGATGCTTGTCAGACTCTTAATACCATGGGCCGGTGGCTGAGTGTTACTTGGCAGGTTAGGGTCTCAGCATCGTGTAAGAAATGTTCTTGAAGACCCCAGTTACTCTATGGCCCTGAGTTACTGAGAGAATTCAGCATTCTAGCATGGGTAAAGAATGTTGGCATGGTGTGTGGCTTCTAGGAAGCACTGGATGACTTCTCATTCTAATTACATTTATTCTATGAGTAACTACAGAGACTAACTCGAGTGTAAGCACAGATGTCTACTCTTGCCCTTGTGTTTTCGTAGTCCTCGCTAAAATTGTCAGTGAGGCACAATTTGACCTCAGAGACTTGTCATCCCACCTTTACATTCCAGCTCCCCTCTTTGCTCATCTTAATGGACAGAGAGTACAGACAAGAGGAAACACAGACGTAACCTCCCAATGTCTTCCCTGTTGAACACCAATGCCCAAACAAGCACAGTAGACTCCTAAGGTCATGAGGGAAGAACACTCTTCGAGCTGCAAAGGAAAAGGCTTTTTAGGCCAAATGGCTGAAAGTCATAGAGTCATGTATCCAGTTTAAAAAACAGTTCTCTCCAACACAATGTTTGGAGAGAAATAGAAATGCTCTTTGAGATAGATGCTGAATTGTACCTAACTCCTTTTAAATTCATCTAAATGTCATCTTAACATAATTTAAATCTAAATATTTTAAATGAGATCATGGGAAAAAGATGCAGAAGAAGTACTGCTCCCTTAAAAATGTTCTCCATATTGTGTTCTCAACACACAGTGGGGTGCAGGTTGATTTTTGAAAGTTCTGAAACTCTTTTAGATGATTAGAATATCACTTCCTAGGAATAAGGATGATGCAGGTTTTGGAATCCATTTGCTTGGCTTCAAATCCCAGATTTGCTCTTTAATGCATGGCATTCCACAGACTATTTAATCTCTAGATGCCTTTGTTTTTTCCTCCAGATAATAATAATTGCATTTATGAGATTAATTATAAGAGTTGAATAAGTTAATGGATGCAGATAACATAATAAACACTCAATAGATACTTTCATTGTAACAATGATGCCGACAGTGGTGATGATGTCTATATAGTGCTTCATATTTAACAAAGATCATCTTCATGTCATCTTATTTGATATGACAATGAACCTTGCTAAGGTCACTATTAGTATCTCCACGTTATAGAGGGAAACCAAAACTCAGGGACTTATGTGACAGGCCCAGAGTCATGCAGCTAGTTAGTAGCAACTTTAGAACTTGAACCAAGAGCATCTTTCTGCAAGGACTGAGCACTTCCCACCATATGTCAACATATTCTAAATACCAGGTATGACCATGTTAAAAATGACTTCGAAGTAGGAACCCATTTTCTCTCTCATTTCTGGAGTAATCTGAACAAATATTTATTAGACTTCAAGATTCCTGGAACAAAAAGAATACACCGTTGGTTGGTATTTCTGGAATGCCCTTTATGCCCCTATGTAGCAGCCATCATATGCCTACAAGGAAAATGTAAGCACAATGACCAGGCCACTTGATACTTCGGCATCAAGGGCAAACTGAAATTATTCTTGTCCAGGATAGTATTTTAATCAGACTAACTAGAAGCCCCCCATTTGGAGATTGACTCACTCTACGTTCTTCCCGGAAAATATTCACTGAAATAAAAAAGAAATTTGAAGGAAATGTCATTTACACAATTCCTTGCCAGGACAGCTAATAATGATGCTAACATCTTTCATCTTATATAATGTAGAAGAACACCTTATAATAGACAAAGTTCTGTTGCATCCCTGTGTCATTTGAACTGCACAACAATGGGGTGAGAATTATATCTATTTTTCAGCTAACCAGAAAAATGAAACAAAATGGAGGAGTCCACAGAAGTGTACAGAAAATGCCCACTTGACTTCCATTCTCACTATCAAGGTCTCAGACTCTCTCAGAACCAACAGAAATGCCCCTGACCTTTCCCAGCCATAGTCACCAAACATTATCAGTGGATTCGAGGCAATGGAAGAACACAGAAAGTACTCTTTTCCTGAGAAAAATAAAACAGTACAGTAAATAAAATATAAATATACAAGAAATAAACATATTATTGCATTCCCTTTAAGAGATGACTTACTAAAGAATTTACCTAACAATTGGCTTGAGTGTCAATTCTAACATAGCCTTTCTAAACTGAGTTTCAGAGACTTCACATATTACCTCCAGTATGTATTCCCACTCTGCCTCCTAGGCCAGGGTCTCACTGTGTTTGCCTTGACCAATGGGTTCTGCTTGGCCACACCACCAGCCCCTCCGTTCCAGCTGACACTTGACTGTGGAATGACACGTCTTAAAGAGCAACTCTCCTAACACAACCTCCCCCCCAATCAGAAACCCCCACTGTCCTTAGCAGTATTTGCCAAAGTGAGGAATACTGATTGCATATGAGATTATTTCAGGAGGAAGGCAAATCAATATTTTTAAGAGGCATGTATTAATTTGCATATAGATTACAAATAATGACAACAAAACACAAAACCTTGAATAGTAAGTCTAAATAAACACAAATTGTAAAGGGGACTCAAGTTGAAGAAAACAATCTGATTGTAGTGTTGGTATATAGAAATGGCGAAATAGTGAGGACTGTACCAGAAAGACTATTAGGTTGGAACATACTGGCCTTCAGAATTAAGTTTCATCTCCTTAATGTAGCTTTCAAGGCCCTTTCTGGTCTGGATCTGGTCTACCTTTCCAGCCACAACTACTGGTACCACTACTTTTATACTCCAATCTAACCAAATCTAATTTTCCTTGAGGAGAAACACCATGCCTTATACATCTTTCTGTATTTTGTACAAGCTCTTGAATCCTCTTTTCAAATGTTAAATGCACTAGTTTCTAGAAGCACTGGGATGGATTCTCCACCCCTACCCTACAGCCGATTCTCAAATAGGAATATTACTATCCACAAAAAGGAATACATGGACTAGTGTTTTCCCTGAATTCAATAGAGTAAGAGTTCTTAGCCTCATGTCTAAGAAAAGCAATAAGTCTCCATTAAGTTCTGTGAATCCCCTGAAAATATATGCAAAATTTTGTACATATAAGCATATTATGGGAAGAATGCATCCAATTCTCAGATTCCCCCAGGATGAATCACTCCAGAGAGTTAAGAACCACTGTAGTAGATGCCTTTTCATGGCAACAACTAAGTTTGGATCACAGGAGCCATAAACACTGCCTTACATTCCTTCTAGTCCCTCAGAGATACCCCATCTGGATGAACTTTTAACCTCTGAGCACTGTTGAAATGTGTGCACCTCCATATTTCTCATTAACAGTTTTTGTAGATGTAATCTCTTCCATGATAAACAGTCAATCATGCATTTCAGGAAGCCAGCAGCTTGTAAATGGGCTGTGATCCAAAGATCTATTTACAGCCCAGAACCCACTGTCTCATAAAGTCATGTAAATAATACAGCAAACTACTGGTTTGCTATGATGAAACTGAGAACAGGAAACCAAGAAGTGTAGTTGCAAAGAAAAAGATTGTCATCCCCTTCTCTGGGACAGGATTGACCCTCAACAAAATTGTTAATGTATTAACATTTTAGAACCTGTTCCCTCTTTCTCTGCAACATTGCTCCCAGAGCCCACCCCACCCCCTGCCCCCAACAAAGCCTCTTTGGACACCCGAATAGAATTTCCCCATCTCATTCCTCTAGCATTGCCCATCTCCCAACTGGCACAATGCCATGATCTTACTGCAGATGAGCTTACCTGGGAATCTGGAGGCCAGTATTATTGAATTCATATTCATGGATGTGGGACTGAGAGCCCTTTGGTCTCTGTAACCGACTTAAGCTTCTGACGGAGGATGCATATGGAGCCGAAGGAATTTTTTTTTTTTAAGATTTTATTTATTTATTTGAAAGAGAGAGTGAGAGAGAGCAAGAGCAGGGGGCGAGGCAGAGGGAGAAGCAGACTCCCCACTGAGAAGGGAGCCCAACACGGGGCTCAATCCCCAGGACCCTGGGATCATGACCTGAGCCAAAGGCAGGTCTGACCAACTGAGCCACCCAGGCACCCTGGAACCAAAGGAATTATTGATTAGGGGACTCTAAGGCAGTATAACAAGTGAAGGGGGAAATACGGGGCGGGGGGGGGGGCGGTCGGAAGGGCTGAGCTATCACATAGATTGTCCAGTCTTATTTGGAAATCTCATGTCACCTCTCATATTCACATCTTTTCCAAGCTCTGCTTCTTCCAACATCTCCTTCATGGCCAAATGCAAGGAGAAAAAGCATAACAGACGCTGGCTTACCCTTTCTCTGTTTTAAATTTATCTGAGTTCTCTAGCCATTCCTAGTAACACTTCATTTGACCAAAGACTGTAGAACTACAGTTTGAAAACTACAGCTCCAAAGGACACAGGTGGTTCCCAATGTATTTCCTTCCATCGCTTCAATCCCACAGAATGTACTCAAACCTGTATGTTTTGTTGTGGTTTGGACCCACGGTGTTTGCAGGAGGGCCAAGGGGAAATTAAATGGGAAGGAGCTAGAGAGGCCATTGACGAGCGCAGGTTATTTGTAAACCAGGTGTCCAAGAGCCAGATACTCTCTGCTCTCTCTTCCGTGCTAATCAATGTGTATACAGTACCTCCTGTCATTTGAACTCATTCACGCACATTTCCATCTATATTAGTGTTTATGCTTCTTCTTATTAGGTATGATGCCCAGGCAATGAATACATTCATCAAATCCCAAGGTTTCAGCCCTGGGGCCATTAGCCTGATGCTGATCATGTGTCGCCCAATAGACCATTCTCCCAATTTATTTTCTGCCTTCACCAAATCTAAACCTTGACCAGAGAAAATTATCCTAATCGGGGAGGACAAACATACACTGCATAAAAATGATCACTGCCACTATCATCTCTATCATTTATCTTTGATTTTTATCGGCTTTACTTAGTTATTTTCTCCCTCAAAGAGAATTTAAATGTCCTGCCTGCCAATCCCTTCTTTCTTGTAAATCGGATTTGCTTTTTTTTCTCTTTCTCATCTGGCCTTTTTCTCTCTTGCGCTTTCTTTATTCTCCTGCCCACTTCCACGGTTTGTGATCAGCTGCGGCCAGAGCTCAGGCTCCCTCTGGAGCTGGTCTGTCTTCTTCATTTCCATAATGACGTGACTCACACTTCCCTACCCCCATCCTTGTGGACCATGGCATTGGCCTCTGGTGGCCACACCATGGTAGTCTCCTCCTTCTTCTCCTGCTCCTCCTCCTCCCTCTTTTTAATTCATAGAAACATAGACACATAACCCACAGAAACATAGAGGTTCGGGGTGTTAAGAAACCACACAACAGCGCTTTCAACATGGGCCACGTGTTAGAATCACCTGCGGAGCTTTAAAAACAACAGGCACCTGGATCCCACCCCTGGAGGCTCGTGTCATTGGGCTGGGATGTGGCCTGAATGTGAAAGATGTGGACAGTTCTCCAGGTGGGACTTTCTCATAGAAGGAAATTCTTGCTTCTGTACCATTACCACTTACACATCCTATTTCCTTCTGTGCCTTTGAGCCTAGGGAAGTTCTGGTATAATTTGTCACAAGGAGATGGGCTTAAGTTTTCTGGAAAACAAATTAAGGTTTCACTTATATGAAACTCCTCATTTTCCAAAGATGCTACCAAATGAAGTGTCATGATATATTAAGAACAGGCCTGGTGGGGGGCTGGAACAGAGAAAAAAGCATAATTAGGTGAAATTGGCCACAACCAACTTGATTTTAAATTCAGATCTTCCTCAACTCACAGCGGGGTTATGTCCTGATAAACCCATCATAAGACGAAAATATTGTTAAGTCGAAAATGCATTTAATACAGCTAACCTACTGAACATCATAGCTTAGTGGAGCCCACCATAACACGTGCTTAGAACATGGTAGCCTACAGTTAGACAAAGTCATCGAATGCAAAGCCTATTTTATAGTAAAGTGTTGGATATCTCATGTAATTTCTGGAATACCGTACTGAACGTGAAAAACAGAATGTCTGTATGGATACAGAATGGTTGTCAGTGTATCGGTTGTTGACACTCATGACTGCGGGGTTGACCAGGAGCTGCGGCTGCCCCTGCCCAGCATCACAAGAAAGTGTCCTAACACATATCGCTAGCCTGGAATGATCCAAATTCAAAATTTGAAGCCCGGTTTCTACTGAATGCAAATCACTTTCACACCAGAGTCAAACCGAAAAATTGTAAATTGAACCATCATAAGTTGGGAACCATCTGTGCTGTGATCACATTCTTCTCCAAGCACTTGGCCATGACTTCTGACAAGCGGTCAGAAGGACTGTGGGGGCTTCACTACCATCCTGAGGGCTCTGCACGTGCCCGCAATGAGACAGTCAATGATCAATGACAGAAAGGAAGGAACAGAGGAGGGACAGAAGAGAAGAGAAGGAAAGGCAGGAAGTAGAAGAGGAGGAGTAAATTAATCCCTAGTTTACCAGTTGCTTTGTAATTTTATCTTCCCCACAACATTAAGAGACAGAGAATATCCTCCCCGCTTTTACTGACTTGAGATCACTCAGCTAGTAAGTGGTGTGATCGGGCCTCCTCCTACCCTCCCGCCCACTGCCCACCATCCATTCAAAGACAACTGCCCTGCTTCTTCTCAAGAAAACACCAAGTGTCAGATGGCACCGAGGTTGTGGGTGGGCCTGGGGGTCCCAGGGGTGATGGAATGGGAGACCACAGTGGCTTCTCTGTAGGCCAAAGACAAGGAATGGATGCCTGTCACCAAGCTGAGCCTCCTGGTCAAGGACATGAAGATCAAGTCCCTGGAGGAGATCTGTTTCTTCTCCCTGCCCATCAAGGAATCTGAGATCATTGACTTTTCCTGGGGGCATCCCTCAAGGATAAGGTTTTGAAGACTATGCTGGTGCAAAAGCAGACCCGTGCTGGCCAGTGGACCAGGTTCAAGGTATCTGTTGCCATCGGAGATGACTATGGACACGGTGGTCTGGGTGTTAAGTGATCCAAAGAGGTCGCCACTGCCATCCGTGGGGCCATGATTCCAGACAAGCTTTCCATCTACCAGTGTGGCGAGGCTACTTGGGGAACAAGATTGACAAGCCCCACACTGTCCCATGCAAGGTGACCAGCCGCTGTGGTTCTGTGCTGGGGCGCCTCACCCCTGACCCCAGGGGCACTGGCCTTGCCTCAGCCCCTGTGCCCGAGAAGCTACTGACGGGGGTCGGTAGAGACGACTGACCCCTCTCAGCCAGGGACCGCACTGCCACCCTGGGCTACTTCACCGAGGCCACTTCTGACGCCATTCCCAAGACTTACAGCTAGCTCACCCCGACTCTGGAAACAGACTGCATTCACCATCCGATAGTCTCCCTATCAGATTTGCTGACCATCTTATAACGACCCACACACCAGAGTCTCCGTGCAGAGGACCCAGGCTCCCGCTGTGGCCACCACATACTTTATACAAGAAAAATAAAGTCAATTAAAGCCTACAAAAAAAAAAAAAAAAAAAAACCAGAAAAACGAAGATAACCACCCTACATCTGGTGTGAATGAAATAAAGTTCCCTTGCTGCTTCCCACCAACCTCGTTCCGGGGGGAGGATGGGCAGTTTCTGCCCAGAGGAGAGGGAGCTTGCCCCTCTCAGCCTCAGGTGGAGGCAGGCTGACTTGGGGCCCAAGAAATAAAGCTGGAGTTTTCCTGGCAGCATGCTAACCCCCACAGGGCCCTGGGGCAGGGGAGAAACACAACTTCCTCCAGGAGATTCCAGCCAGCCCCAGAGTGTGAGTCCTTTCATCTCCCCCCGTGGAGAGAGCCAGACGACTTGTGCCATGGAGCCAGTGGTTCTCGTGGAGAACAACAGAACATTCACAAAAGCACACCATTCTGTCATCTAACAACACTAACAATCAAATGCCAATGATTCGAATAGAAGCAGACCACCTGACTTCAACAAAGGAGCATCATTTTGTTTCCAAACCCATAGAGGACAGACTCGTAACCAAAGGAGAAATCTTCATTATTACAAAGTGGCATTTGGGGGGGGGGGGCAGGGGGAAATAGTAGACCCTCAAGAGAAGTTTTCCCTGGGAATGACTGCCAATACTTAACACGTGTGTCTCTTTCCTTACTCTGGCCCTGGTCTCTCATCTCAGCAACTTTGGGTTTCTTTGGTCTCGGACGTTGGCTTGTACCCTTCCTTCTGCCTGAAACTCTTTCCCTCCAGTCTTCACATGGCTGGCTCTTGCCATTTTTCATTCTCAGCTTGAACCTCCCCTCCTCCAGGAAGCCTTCCCTGACCACCCTATATAAAGCTGTTCCCCCATTCACACTACTGTTTGTTTTGTGATGGTACTTGGTGCACTTCTCTCATTTATTCATATTTGCATGTGTTTTTGTCTATCTGCACTTTTAACCTCTAGGAAGACATGTTCTTGTCCAGCATGTCACACGTCTCTAGATACAAAGCAGATGCTTGATTTAAATATCTGCCGAATAAATTGATAAATAAAGCAAGCCCAGGTCTACCATATCTGATGCTGTATTTTCTCCCCCTGCCCTTTTTTTTTTCAACTACTATTTAGGGAGGACTCTATTCCAGACCCTATGCTAGGCACTTTGCACATATATTTCATTTAAAACTCAAAATAACACTATGTGATAGGTGTTATTTCTCCAATTTCACAGATTAAGAAACTAAGGCTTGAGAAATTAAGTTTCTTGCCTAAGCCAATATCATAACTGAAACAGCCAGGATTCAAGCACAGATGTGTCTAATTCCAAAGCTTTTGCTTTTCTCACTCTATGACACTTTCTCTGTGGAAAAAAAAAAAAAGACAGTATCAGGGAGGATGAGTAACTTTCCAAAGACTTGGACAACAATGCTTCTCATTTATCTTTCTTCCTCTCCTTGTATGCGTTCATTCTTTCTACCCATGTTCCCATTTCACATTGCCAAAAACATGCACATTCCCTGGCAGGAAACACAGTAGTCATTCCTGCCAGAGAGAGCGCTTTCTGGAAACAGTGAAGTCAGGAAGTCACTTTGAACAGCAAGTTCCTTTTCCATGGCTCTCTGGAAATCTCCTCTCTTAATACCTATATTTCCAGCGCCTCAAGGCACATCCTCAATCCTTGCACCTACAGAGAGATGCCCCTGCAATGGTGGAATACTCTGGAATAGGACACAGTGCCCAGATAACACACCCACTGGCATCCCAAACTCAGGACTCACGAGAGCCAACTTGCAGGTTCCATTATGGACCAAAACGGGGGCAGGACGATGAAGGAGAGGACCCCATCCTGACACCAGTAGAGCCCAAGATTGTCAGGACCTGTCATTGGCCCTTGTGTGGCATTAAATGCCAATGTTCCAGCTCTGCCTAAGACAAAATGTTTCTCGACAACCTGATTTCTAACCAGACCTCCACCATCTGCCATCCATGAGCCGTAATCTCTGTCTTCCTCTCTCATTGGTCCTCCAAAGTTCTCCATCCCCACTGCAGCTCTTTTAGCTCCTTGTGTGGGGTGATGTTGTCGCTCTGCCAGCCTAGCAGTACTTGGTAGCTTTCTCAGCCCCAGTAGGGGAAGCCAGAGAGCTCAGAGAGGAGAATTTTCCAACCTCCTTACAACACGCGGGCAAACTCCCAGATGCCCTGTGGGCATGGGCACACAAAGGGGCGGGAAGCAGAGCAGATGCCAGGCACAGCACACGTGGTACACAAATCATCATGGGCATATGCAGAAAGCTCACTGCGGGAAAATCCAGGCAGGAAATGCATCTTTTTTTTTTAAAGCCAAACCATCACACATGCCAATAAATGATGAGCATGGAACAGAAGTCCAGAATGTATTCAGGAAATGCTCATGGTGTCCACAGGGTGGGCTTCAGGTGGGAACACTCATTCACATTCCATTTAGGGTCCCCTTCTAAATCACCCAGAGCAAGCTAGAGTCTCTGTGTTACCTGCAATACTCTTCTGTTCAACAAACTATGTTTGCAGTTTTTCATTCATTTCTTGAGTGCCTGCCACGTGCCCAGAAGTATTCACGGGGCTGGGGTTAGAGCAGTACCGATCCTCAAACAGCCTACATGCCAGTGGAGGAGAGAGAGTAAAGAAACAACAAATACATGGAACAGAGGAGGGAATGGCCTTGTGCTCATATATCAAGTACCACCAGGATTAAAGATCAGCCACCAGATTTAGCAAGATGGATTTCGCTGGTGACCTTGAGGAGTGTGGTTTCAGTGGTGGTATAGAAGAAAATCCCAAATGCAGTGCATTCAAGAAAGAATGACACTTGTGAGAAGTAGAAACGAGTGAGAATAAAAAATGTTTTTGAGGAATCTTGCAATTTAAAAAAAATGAGGAGACCGGAGGAGGACAGGTATCACAATAACTCTCGTCCATAAAAAATTCCATGACCTTAAATATTTACCCTCTTCAGTATTGGAAGATGCACGCAGGACAGAGATTTTGGTAATTATCTTCATTCTCTTCTAAACCTGAGAGAAATGGCATTGAAATTCTTTTGGCCTGGGGACCACTGAGAAATCAAAGAGATTCAAATAATAATGTTTAAAAGCTGCCATTTATTGGGTGCTTATGAGATACTAGGAAATTATACATATTCCCTCCCCCCTTCTCTCTCTCTCTCCCCCTCTCTCTATCTCCCCTTCTCTCTCTCTCTCCCTCTCTCGTTTAAATCAAAAACCACCTTAACAACTAGGTATTATTGTCATCTTTCCTCTTTAAAGCTGAGAGAGTTTAAATGATTTGTCCAAGTGACAGGTAGGGTTAAGTAACAGCCTCAAGATTTGAATCCAGACTTGTTTGAATAAACGTCTTGAGTACTTTCCACCTCTCTTGGCTAATGTAAGAAGGACTGGCTTTTAACTCTCCAGCCTAAAAATCTCACCTTCCAATGACTTGATTAGATGGAATACACAATCTAAATGACCTCTGGGTCCCAGCCAGCACTGCCTCTCTTGGGTCCCGTCATTCATTTACAAGGTCAGAATCTTCTTCCATACTTGAGGTTAATTTCACAGCTCTCAGGGAACAATCATCTTGAACCTGAGTATGAACGTAGCTTTGATCCAGTTCATTTTTTCCATTGTAAAAGCAATGCGTGCTGATTAAAAATATGTTTATTATCAATTTAGAGACTACCACAAAATAAAAGGAGGAAAAATATTGCCCACAGCCCCACAAGCACAATGACTTTTGTTAAATTTCCTTCTAAGGTGTTTTTTTTTCCTATATGTGAGTTTTTAGATTTGTTTTACACACCGTCGTAATCATGTATATATTTGTACAACGAGATTTTTCATTTAGCATTAAAACACTTGCATTGTTTCATGTAACTCATAAACATACATTTTTGAGGTAAAATCTTTCATTATTTGATAGTGGGATTCCCCCACTAAAAACATTAGGTTGAGTTTTAAACTCAGGGAAAGACATGGATCATGTACCTAAGCCCTGCTACCCATACTTTTAGAAAATAGCAGGTATCTGGTTATAAGGATACCAGAGTTAGTGCTACCAATCCTCCCCTCTCCGCCATGATTCTCAAACCCGCTTTCTGTAAGGTGTCTGCCTGGACAAGAATTAACTTTGTGGTCATCCTATTATCAATATTATGAATTAGCAGTGTTATGAACTCTACTGAAACACTTTAAAACACTCTGGATTTAGTAGCAGGCCAATCCTACGTCACCTTAACAAAACCTTCCTCACCATTAAGATTGCACATGAATGCTGTTTATGAGCACCTACTGAAAAATGCACAATATTCCAGCATTTGAACAAAGGATGATTGTTAAATATGATAATGCAGAAATGGCCCTTACTACTGGACCCTTTTCACTCGGGAAGTTTATATAATTAATTTTAATTCATGTAACGTCCAAACATTTTGTTGGGCGATTTGCCGAGTTAGAGAGTGTCATGGATTTTTAGACATGGCGGGATTTGACCTTAGTCAAAGCCTCCTAGAGAACCTTTGTCCCCTGCATATGCAGTCCGTGTGAAGGAGCCACAGGACAAGAAGAAATCGTGTGACAAAAAGAAATATGAAGACCCAGGCTGGACTTGACATCACTGATAAATGCAATCTTTCACTGATGTATTCCTACCAGTCTTACCTTGATTGAATTTGCATTCTCCATGAATGTGGCTCTAATGTTGGCCCCGGAGAAAGTCCCATTGTAAGTCTCCTGTTTGCTGAGTATAAGACAACCAGCAAGGTTACCTCCATACCAGGTAGTGACCAACGAAACAATGACCTATTATTGAATAGTCATGGTTTGGTGTTATTCTTCACGTGCAGCAAAGGCTATGTCAGGGACGGTGGTAGAAACCAACTAGAACCACCAAAGAGAATCCCTCTTGACGCCTCCTCTCACGTAGGCTCTATTTCTCTTTTTGTCTTTCTTTTCCCTTTGAATTGTTTTGCAAGCAGTGTTACCAATAAATCTACACCTGATCAGAAGTGGTTCGTTTTGTAAAACTCCCCTGAAATTGAACGACTGATGAATAGTATTTTTTTCTTTTCTGGACAGTTCTCTAAAACAAACAAACGAAAACACCCATATATTCTTAACTGCTTCGTCTCTCACCATTATTTTTTTTTAATACTTTTTCTATGCATTTGGAAGCAAAAAATATAGCCCTCAAGTTGGGTGGAGGCAAAATACTGGGAAACGTAAGGAAAAAATACCGTTTTTAGGAGAGGCCATACTCAGCTAGCTCAAAGCCTAATTTTAAGGAGTTTACAGCCCCCAGGACTAGCGTTTATTCTGCATAGGAGGACACTTGAGAAAGAGAGCAACTGCTTGGGGAATGAAGGATTTACAGTAGCAGTTGTTGGAACAACTGGCCCTCAGCCTATCCAAACATTCTCCTGAATTTATAACATAAAATTGCCGTGTCAGAATGAACCTCCAGGGAGCTACAACAACCAATTGACAAGCTGTTCTGCTCTCCGTGAAGGCTGAGTGGGGTGTCTCTCCTTCTGGATTCCCAAAGCATTCAAAGTTAAGCCAACTAGTTAAGCCCCCAGGGGGAATTACCTGGGGCTGATCATTTCATCATTCTGGCATTATTAAAAAAAAAAAAAAAAAGCGTAGAGACAGAATAGTTATTTTTATGCTTCTATTTGCTACAATGGCCCACTCATCTAGGATATGGGTCACTCCCTAGGAAGTTAAAGGACACCACAGCAAGAGAAAGAAACTTTAGGGACAATCAAGATTAAATCTACCCATTCAAGGTACCGATGAGGAAATCAGGGCTTTAAATGACAGTAATAGCAGCAGCATTTACTGAATACTTACATTTTCCAGGTGGCTTGGTTTTTTGTGCCCATCTATTCAAGCTAGTTCAGTTTCTCCAAGAATATGTCATGGTCTTTTCTGGCTGTGTTATACATATTAATTCACTTTTCTCACAACAACCTATGAAGGCAATCTTTTTATTTAAATTCCATTTAATTAACATATAGTCTATTATTCATTTCAGAGGTAGAATTTAGTGATTCATAGTGTTGTCGGTATCATCATTTGTAAAACAGATGACATGCTCAAGGCCACAGAGCCCATTAAGTGGCCCAAAATATTATATGGTTATCTTTTATTATATTATCTATAACATGTTATGTTATGATAAAATAGAGTCATAACAAAATTATGGTATATAATAATAAGTATTCTTTTTAAAATTTTTTTAAAGATTTTATTTATTTATTTGACAGAGAGAGACACAGTGAGAGAGGGAACACAAACAGGGGGAGTGGGAGAGGGAGAAGCAGGCTTCCCGCTGAGCAGGGAGCCGGATGCGGGGCTCGATCCCAGGATCCTGGGATCATGACCGGAGCCGAAGGCAGACACGTAACGACTGAACCACCCAGGTACCCCAATAATAAGTATTCTATATTGAAACTTATAAAAATTCATTTCTCTAAAATGTTCTATGCATCAAATATTTCAGTCAAGAGTGTTGCAATCCCTCCATCATGCGTTGGTGAGGCCAATCAGGAAAAAATAATATGCCATATCCCACGTAATAAAGGTCCTCTGATTTCACTAAATATTGAATTGAAACACCAACCCTGCAACTGGAGAAGGTGTTCAGAAAATATCTACTAAATCAAATCTGAATGTCACTCTTAGAACAAGTGAACACAGTGGATCATATGGGTCCAGAAACCATAGTTTGAGTACTAAAATCTAGACTAAATGGCCTTGGATGTGAGCTACCATCTGGGTGGAATATTTGAAATAGGAACGATTCTGGAAAATTCCATGTGTGTAGTTAGTGTATGTGTTTTATGTGTCTATATAATGTGTGTATTAGATGTGTGTCAGTGTAAAACGTGGAATGCCATTTTTTTAACTTCTTGGGATTGACATCTAGTCAAATATTTGTAAAAGGTAAAAACCCGATCATTTAAAAACTGTAGGTAAAACCCAACTAAAATTTGAGCTGGAGTGAAAGCAGGCGCATCCAAAATTCTTTCAAAGTCAGCATAAGTAAGTTATGAGTGATAAAGATGAAGTCTTCCCCCTGGATTCCATCCCAGTTCCAGAAATACCTCCTTTCCTCTTGCATATCAGAAAGTCTAGGATCCTTCAGTATGAAAAGGTACATGTAGAATGCTTGTTTCAGAAAGCTGCTAAAATATCCTTTTGCTTTAAGGGACTTTCGAGTTCCTTCCCCCAGCCTTTGCCACATTGGCCTGGGTGGTTCTGTCATTGTGGAGTGTGTTCAACGAAGTAGTGCTTGGAAGCAGTCAAAACCTTGAGTTGACTGGACCTCTAACAGCAGCTGTCCTACTTGAAATTACAAGCTGGACTCTTTGAAATGAAACTTGTCATACCCAGCAAAGCTGTTGACTGCCTGTCACATCTGGGAATTCTTGGAGAAATTGAACTAGCCTGACAGACAGACTCAAAACACCCAGCAACCTGGAAAATGTTCACGAGCCTCCTCCTTTCTTTGCAGTACCAGGGATGCTGGTGGCTGTGGGCTGTCTTCCTTGTTCGTTCCTAGTGACATGGTGGTCATGCATTAGGTGCCTTTTTTTTCCTTTTTTTTTTTTTATATAGGCTCCATGCCCAGGGTGGAGCCAAACCCAGGGCTTGAACTCATGACCTTGAGATCAAATCCTGAGCTGAGATCAAGAGTTGGATGCTTAACCGACTGATCCTAGGTGGCCTTTTTTAAAAGTTGGTGAGTGATACTTGATAAGATAGTGTCTTGAGTAAGTAAAGGATTTGTCACTCACATGATATTTCTTTTGAAAAAAAAATCTTCCTATTGCCTGATTTATTTTAGGGACAGCCTGTCTCACTTCTATCAGGTCTTAGGCTCATGGAGTTATGGTGTCCATGAACTTGGCCTTACCTACCCTTTCAGATTGACAGTATAATTATGAAGAGACACAGTAGTGTCATGCTCTCAAACAGACTCTACTACCTAATAAAAACTAGGTTTTTCTTTTCTAGATGATAAATAAATATAAAACCTGGTTTCCTTTCAAGGAATTAGAATTGTCCATTTTACCCCATGGTAAATTTATAATTTTATAATTTTTCCCCATGGCTAAATTTAGCTTCACTAAGCTGTTAATATATCCTATTGTTTCTTGTTTTGTACCACAATGGCCAGAAAAAATATATATATCTCTCTTAGGTACATTCTTCTTATCTTGTGAAAACTATATTCTTTTAACTAATAACATTGCAGTTTTTAAGGTTCTAAACTTGGGACTGAGCTTTACCTAATCTATATCGTTCCTATTCCATAGAAATAAATATCTCTGTAGAATCACAGTATCGTTAAGCTTTAGTAAAGTGTTGATTGAGTTGTATGTACTCAATTATCCAAAACATGAGATAAAGAGCAAGTGATCCCAAAGGCAGGCACAGTACATAAATATAAACAGATGTAGATAATAGAGATATATTCCTAGGCATATGTAGGTATGCGTGAATATATCATATGTAATATCTGTGTGTGTATTTCTAACACATATCAACTAGTAGCCTCTAAGTAGGTCACCGTGGAGGTGACTATGCCCTGGTTAATTTAAAGATTTTAAAGAGTTAAGATTTAAAGATTCCTAGTTAATATTTTCACTAAAGGCTCCCAGTAAATATGTGTATATATGTATACATTAATTATTGATAATTAGTTATTACTTATATTATTAATATATTTATATAGAATACAATATATTAAATATGATTAATATGTGTGTATGCACATATTAGCTAGGAGCCTTTAAATTTATATGTGTGTATATTGTACAGTGCCTTAATATTTTTGGAAGGAAGGGAAGAAGGAAGGGAGAGAAGGAATGAAGAGGGAAAGAGAGGAGGAGGCTGAAAATATAACCAAAAGAAATGCAGGGTTTGTATGAGAGAGGGACTCAGCATTTCACTGTTCCTTGAATGTTCCCATGCGTCTATGCATACATAACTTTCAAGCTATGTGATGTTTCGTTGCAATGGGCTGATAAGGAAGAGGTTAAAAAAGCAGAGAAGCATCTCTCACCGACATCCAGAAGTGAATAGCAGAGCGGCAGACTCAAAGACAGGTGCTGGACAGAAAATAATTACATTCTACTTTGCACCACTGTCACCTCAATTAAATGCAGGAGCTTTATAATTGCTAGCTAAAAATATGCACCTTTTCATGCCATCCTCCTGTGCCTATTTTTGGGAATTTGACTTTCTTCAGCAGCTTGCTTTATTCCATGCTAGTTCTCCTGCTGGGCATCTAGGGAATTTTCTATTCAAAAAAGCAACGTCCAAAGGAGCTGCTGATCAGTGATAGATAGAATCTGTTTGGATGATCTAACCAATCAACAGGTGCTCTTGCCAAAACAGTAGAGAGGAAGTTCAAGGCTGGGTGGTAACCGTGTCTCTTTCTTTGTAATCACGTTCTTCTTACCCTCTCCTCTGAGTTGGTGGTTTTCCAGGAAATAGGAGATGAATTCTGACCTTTAGAGAGCACTAGGGAGACGGGCCAACTGCCATGATTATTTCTTTCTGCTGGGCTTTTCTTTTCCTTCCAGCCCACTGAGTAGATGACTGCATGGCACCCAACAAGGGGAAATGAGGCTCCTGTGACAGGGCAGCTGGTCAGGGGGCCTGAGAGCCATCAGGCCTCCTATGGCACCTGCAGGGCTCTGCTGCCCCACCCCTTCTTCCAGCAGATCTTTACTTGCATGCAAGCAGTGGCCATGGGCATCAACGATGGAACACGACCTGTGCCCTCAGTGTGGCTGCCATTCCTGCTTCTGTCCCTCCATAGAAGCCTGGAAATTCTAATGAGCCATCCGGCAGAATGAGTGGGGAGGTCTTCAACCGGGTCGTGTCTGAGAGCACGGCCTGGGAATGCCAACTCTGTGACTTTCAATTAGCCTCAGGTATCTCTCCTGGAACACAGGAATGATGACACTGAGGGTCTGCGGGAAGAACCCACGAGAGTCACACGTACAGAACGCTTAGAGACGCACCTGCACAGCCTAGTGGCTGTTATTACCAGGAAGGGCTCACTTCCGTTCCCACCTTAGGCAGAGGTGCTGATTTCACTTAGCAGCTGCTCCCCTTAAGAGTCTAGAGATGTTCAATATCCTTCCTCCCTAAGCAGGGAGTAGCCGGAGGAGCTGAAATAAAATTAATTAGAAAATTTGCCTGCTAAAAAAAAAAAAAACATGACAATACCTAATTTATCGAAAGATCTCTTATACAGAAATGTCAACTACTGTGAACCAGGAAATAAGAAATGAAAAAAAAAAAAAGACTTATCTGAATGTCAGCATTGAGATCAGACAATCTGTGCATGAAATCCCACATGGTCATAGGCACTAAATGCCGTAGAAATCACCACGCTCCTGCTCCAGCTTAGCCTGGTCGTCCTGCCCTTTGCAGCCAGAAAGTGGGGAGGCATAATGAATGAGCACTGTCAGAAGGTTAGTCAGACCGAGTGTCCAGAATCTATAAACAGCAGATACAGGGTCTCTAAACGTGAGAAGCTGGGCCATTTAGATAGGGCCAAATGGCCCTACCTCTCTTGTCAACGAGAACACCACTAAATCATGCCAGAAGAAAAAAAAAAGTGAATTTTCATTGTATTTAATGTTGTCTAAGAAGACAAATGTGTCCATTTCGTTGTAGAAAATTCCACCCAGGAGAATTAACATGTTTTCACTTGGCAGTAAGGGATAATCCATACTTAACTAGAAAATTCTCTTCTGTGGAACACTTCATTCTTTTATGTCTTTAAATAGGATAGACATCATTGTGTAACTGGACAATCGGTGTAACACGGGTGTGTGGAAAAAATACTGGTATTTGACTGACATGGTAATTACAAAGTCAAACATTTTTCTGAGGGTTCTTTGTGGGAAGGGCAATGCTGGTTAAAATGTACATTCTGCCATCCAAGAGAAACACACTCAAGCTGGTACCGAGTTGCCTTCTGGGACAATGGTTGGCATATTTAATATGGCCCTAGTCACATGACTCATAAAAACCACTGCGTGTGTGTGTGTGCGCGCGCACACGTGTGTGCACATATCTTCCTATTGCCATGATAGGCAAGCGGGTATGTATAAAACCTCCCTCCAATTTTGCAGAGCAAAAGAGAGCAATTTGATGAGAGATTCTGTTTTCTTAGTCTTGGGGTTCTCCACATACACACACATGGCTCTGGGGCAATAATACCCTTAAAAGCTATTGACAGCCTCTAAGGTCTGCCAAATTCAGAAGCTCTCTTCAGAACCTCCCCAGGGCTGTGGTGTAGCTGTAGAGAGAGGCACTTTAACAAAGAGGTCATTCTTTTTGCTCACCAGCGCAGAGGTCTGGACTGCATGTGGGCAGCAGAGACTCTAATACTTTGGGTTTCAATGCAGGGCAGAGCGCTGTCCGAGTCACCCCCTGCCTGGCGGGGTCAGCCCTGGGCCTCCGCTCAGCTTTTGAGTCAAAAAGGATAGAAATGATGGATAAACTCCTCACCTTCCCCCAAATCATCCTGGTTTCTGTCTCTGTTAAGAGCAGCCCCATGCTGTCAGCACCAAGGCTGAAAATCTAAGTCATCTTTGCTTCCTCCCTGATTCTTGACCCCTGAAGGTCAGCCCATCTTGGGATTCTCCTTGATGCCCCTCGTGCGTGCCTCCTCCCCATCATACAGCCACCTACTAATCCAGGCCCTTGTTATCCATCTCAAGCCTGCTGCAACAGCTCTGAAGCTGGGCCCCAACTCCAATCCCCACCCCGAGATTAATTTGTGCCTGATAGCATTTGACTTCAGCAAGATGGCTTAGAGAGGCTAGGGGTACAGCCTTTAGAGCTGCACAGACCTGAGATCCAATCTTGACAGTCATGTTCCAGCTAAGTGCTCCGAGTAATCAGTTTAATCTCTGAGCCTCATAGGATTGATGTGAGGATTAACAAGGTAACAGGTATAAGGTGCTTGGCACCAGGCCTCGTGTGTACTGAATTCTGTCCAAATTCCTTAGGGCCTGAAGATCATTCATAGCTTGGCCTCAACCTTCCCTTCTAGGCTTGCTTCATGAGTCACGTTCCCTTCACCCAGGGCTCCAGCCAAACTGAATATTTGTATGTAATGTTTTAATGTTAACTTTTATCTTATTTTCTCTTACCATTTTCTTCTTCCTGCTCCTCCCACCACCACACTTCCCTACTGAAATTCAAACTACCCCACGATGTTCAGACCAAATCCTGGCCTCCTCCTTGAAGTCTTCTTGGGTCACACCAGCCAGAAATGACCTTTCTCCTTCGTCTTTATATCCTGAGCCTAGTTAGGATTTTCTCATGGTGTTCATCACAGCATCCTGATTTTGAGCATCTTTGAATCTCTATTTCTTCCCCAAATGTTTTCCCATTGGACATATGTGCATATGACCTGGAACATATGATAAGAAACAGTAAACCAACTCTTAGGGAGACAGGGAGGAAAGAATTGTTCTACTTGGGACAAAAGTTATCCTTCCTAAACAGTCATGATCTGAGAAGTCAATAGTACTAACATCTTGGCCTGCATTTTTGGGGGGGGCAGGGGGTGGCCAGATACCCCTTTGGCCTCAATTTATTATGCTAAGAATTTGACCCTGGGATAGTTAACAGCTATGGCTTGTGCAATGAGCAACAAGGTGAATGAAATCAACTGTAAAATGGAAGGATACAGGGCTGCGTGTCCATATTGGCCCAAGGAGAAGAGATTACTTGGGTTTGGAGGCAAACAATGGAGCTGATAAACTGAATTGTGCTTTCCTCGAATCAACCCCATCGGAGTTTGAAAGAATAGAAAACTCTTCAAAACGAGGTTCACTGTAGGTTGGTAGAATATGACAGTAGATGGGCCCTGGACTCATACTCCCTTTTGCCATCGAACAAATGTCATGTCCTGCCATTGTCGGGCCAGAAAATGCAGGGGAGGCCTTGCATTCTCCCGCCAGCTTTATTTTTAATTTGCCAGGCTGGTTTAAGGGGAAAACCTACCGGAGCTGCTTTTTGTTTCCCTTTGTATTTTCATTCTTGTCATATAACAAAGGAGGCTCTTGCTTCTTATTCTTCTCGAGCATCCATAGAAAAAAGCTGTGGAGAGAGCACACATTGAAATCAAGACCTGCAGAAAGGAAGAGAGAAAAAAGGCAGCGTCCCCAGGCGGGACACTGTGTACATAAACAAGGGATTTTCTCTGCCCCTGGGACCGTCAGCCAAGCACACAGGAACCAGGAGAGGAGAGCAGCCCTGGGCTGGCATGCAAACTTAAACGAGAGGAGGGTCTAGAGAAGGTCTGACTCTCAGTAGATGATCTTTGTGATTTTCTCTCTTAACTACCATTGTTTAAGACAAGAATCATTATACCTTCTTGTATCTCCACTTGCAGATGCTTTCGAATACATTCATTCAAACAAACACATAAAATTCAGGATTATCTTGGGTCAGACACGTACTCCAGGACACCCCAACATTGGCCCAACATGTCCTTCCAACAGGGGTCCTTCCATCATGTGGTTTGTGTACTCAACCACAAAGCCACTCAGAAGGTTTTCTTCCTTTACCCTCTCACTCAGGCTATGAATTTAATTTAGTATAGGTTCTTATGACCACATGGGGACATTCTTGACCAAATGGCAGCATCAGTTTTGCTTCTGATTAGCATACAAGGGTACACATGAAATGAGTCCTAATCCTTTAGGACCTGGGTGCCCTTAGAATATAGGGCTGAGCTTATCTTGTCTTTACTGGTGAGACTGGGGATGAATATTAGGTGGAAACCTGACTTGTTGCTGGATGACAGACAATGCAGAGATACATAGACACCCAAACCCAGAGGCTGAGCATCTAAGACCCCAGCCCTGCCTTTCTGGAATCCAGTGAGGACAGTTCAATCTCAGATATGTTAAAGAAAAAAATATTCTGACACTTGTTAAAAACAGTAAGAAAGCCTTTATTCAAGGAGCTATGCACTGGGGTTTGTAGCAGAAAAGAGAGATTGGGCCCAACTCTGAATAGAAAAAGAAAAGTGGGAATTTATAGTCAAGGAGTAGAGGGAGGAGGAGGGAGGAGTAGAGGGAGGGGAGTGGGAATTTATAGTCAAGGAGTAGAGGGAGGAGTAGAGGGAGGGGATGGGAAATGACTAAGAGAGTAGGAGGATTCTTGCAAAAGAGACCTAACAAGGTTCTTGCTAAAGGCAGGCCAGGGTGCTCAGATAGCACTGGGGGATGGTGGAGGATAAGGAATTTGGCCAAATATGGAGAATGATCAGATACTGAGGGTGGAGGATTCTTGCTAAAACAGGGCAATGTCAAGGTGAACATGGAAGCCTAAAGGTTGGAGCCTGGTAGAGAAGAGGGTTCAGAGAAGCCAGGCTAAACTTTGGTCAAGGAGAGAGCCTTTGTCATGCATGGTCTCCATCTGAAAACCACAGGCCAGATTTGAACTTGGAATGAAGGATTCATTCCACATTCATCGGACACCCACAACATGGCAAGCACACTACTGGGTAACAGGAATGTAGAGATGGAAGAAGGGCCCTCGCCTTCCAAGAAATCAGAGACTATTGAAGGAGGGAGACAAGAAAACAGGAGACCGTGCCCTCAAACCAGACCGCCTGGCTCTGAACACACCCCAACTTTTCCTGACCGTGTGGCCTTCCAAATGGCATCTAACCTCCCTGGCCTCCAAGTCATCATCTGGGCAATGGGAATCATCATAGAAACTAGATGATAGATGATTTTTGTGGGTCGGCCAAAGTCTGTCTGTGAACTGCTTTGCGCAGCGTTTGGCACATTGTAAATACACAACAAACAACCTTAGTCGTATTGCGGTCACAGATGGTGACAGGGTTTATAGTATAGTGTCAGTGCCGTGACAGAGGGGTCAGTACAGAGGACAGACACCTAACCCCAGGGAAGGTTGCTTGAATCAAGATGGGCTCACAAGAGATGATACTTGAACGGTGCCTGAGAGGACAAGCGGCAGATAGTCAGGCAAAGCTGAAGGGACCAGACGCATCATCAGAGAGAAGAGACAGGACAAAGAAGAGACAGGACAAACTGCCGTGGGAGAGGGAGCAGGCCCAGGGAGCATGCCCAGCTTAGCACATGGCAAGGGAATTAGCAATTATTAAGCCCATACAAGATACTAGAAACTGTGCTATATGATTTTAAAACATGATCCCACAGAAAGTTTTGCAATAATTCTGAGACAAGGAGCTATCCCTACTCTTTGCACAGAAAGAATCTGAAGCTCAGAGATTTGCAAGAGCACCTCAGCAGTAACCTAAGGTTGCCCATCTATCAGCTGGCATGATTCACTTCTGAGTCCGAAGGATTCTAAAGCTCGGCTCTCGTACACAGCCTGTCCTCTCTGAGCCAGAGCATAAACTGTGTCGGCGTCGGGAGGGCCGTGGGGGGGGTGTGGAACATACTCAGGGGCTAGACCAGGAAGTCCCAGGGTTCGCAGTAAAGGATTTGTTACCCTGGGAGTATCAGCTTTTTCCAGAACAGAGGAAAGGTTATCACTAATTCCAGGGGCACAAGAGCTGGGCGTGTAAGTATCACCAAAATGGCATTCAGGGCATGGAACAGAGATTATGGTGCTGTGGATCGACGACCTAAAAGGAGAATGTTTTAAATATGGTCATTTGTTTCTATGAGTTTGGCTTTTTTAGATTCCAAATGTAAATGATATCATACAGTCTTTGTCGTTCTCTGTCTGACTTATCTCACTTAGCATCATGTCCTCAAGGCGCATCCATGTTGTCACAAATGGCAGGATTTCCTTCTTTCTCGAGGCTGAGTAATATTCCAGTGTGTGTGTTATCATCCACTCATCTGTTGACAGACACTTAGGTTGCTTCTGTATCTTGGCTATTGGGAATAATGCTGCAGTGAACACAGGAATGCAGGTATCTTTTTAACATCCTGTCTTCCTTTCTTTTGGATGTATACTCAGAAGTGGGATTGCTGGATCATATCGTTAGCTAATGCTAGAGTGGTAATCATATTGCAATATATAAATGTATCAAATCAACACACTATACACCTGTAATGTATAAGCCATTATATGTCAGTTACATCTCAATAATAAAAAAAAAAAAGGTAATTTGCCCAAAGCTAATAAACAGATGAGAGTGAGACAGCAAAAAAAAAAAAAAACAAAACAAAAAAAAACCACGAGGTTTTCATATGGTACCATGCACAAAAACCAAGGTCCCTTCTTAGGGATGTTCTTGAGGGAATTAATGTATCAGATAGGAAGCCAAACCTATTAGATGCCCCCAATGCAGATTTTCTGCCATTTTGTGCATGAAGAAAGAAATTCTGTGATCTCTATAAAGCTAAAAAGAGCCCCAATGATCACCTAGTCAAAGCTATTATTTCTTTTGTAGATGGTAAAATCAAGATTCAGAGAAGTGAGGTGATTAGGCCAAGATCCTTTTGACATGTGACATCTGCCGTATGAAACTAACCTCATCCTGTCAGCCGTACAAAGAAATCCCAGGAATCTGAAAGCATTCCCACAGGCAGGTGCCCAGACGGCTGCACCGAGGGCATCTGTCTACCAACACGGGCAACTGACAAGATCATTGCTGGGGGAACTAGACTGGCTTAAGAAGGGTCACAAGAGAGCCCCACCATCTGTCGCACTTTATGTTGCTTTCCTGGCATTCTCTCCTGTGGGAGATCACAGAAATATGTGGTGTCTTGATAAATATAATAGGGAAGTCAGAAAAAAGATATAATGCTATCTTGTAATGATGAAAAAAAATAAAGTCACCAAAATAACCCCTAAAAGTTATTACAGCCCCAATAAGAAGCCCGTATGGTGTTGGCCTTTGAGAACCATCTGTGGTCCTACATATTCTCCTTAGAGAGATTTCTAATTATTTTTTTAAAAATATATAAGAAAACGCACATGAATCCAATAATGCCCTTCCTGAGACAGAAAATAATACTTCAGGTCAAATTGAATTTTCACCCATCTGTATATGGCTGACAAGATGGTAGATGACAAATATTCTTGATTCTGCTAGCCAAAGCCATGAGATATATAAAGAAGCTTCTAGAAATGTTATTGCTGGACCTGTAGGATCTGTCATGTTGGCACCCGGTGAGATACATCACATGGTTATATAACTAATGAAAGAGGTAATGTCAATTGTCAGGAAAAGAACTGAAAGCAGGAGACAGTAGATGACAGGCTGTCATATAGTTCCAACCCCCTAAAGAGCCCTGCTGAAATTTCTCCAAAGAATTAATAGATGAGGAATTTAGCCTGTTCCCATTTTTTGCCCTCATCACAAAATCAGCTGGGCTGCTTTTTCTGTCCTCCCTACGTGTCACCTTAGGATCGCAAAGTGTTCCTCAGACCAGGAAGGATATGTCAGTCATGATCCAGGAAGCCTTGGTTGAGTTCCTGACTCATATTTAACGATTTCCTTACTGTGACATGACTGAACATGCTGAAGAGCAAAAAAACAAAAAAAGAATAAGTCTCCAAAGCTCATGTTCACCAAATGATTTCATTTGCACCTTCCAGTTATTTAAGCCAGCACTGCCCTGAGACCAAGGCAGCAAGCTAAGGGCTAAAGGAAACATCAGGAAAGGGAAAGTAGGAGAAAGTGATGAGGTCGTTTTGTTTTTCAAGACCCCTTTTCCCACAAACAAGAGCCTGTTGTCGGTAGTGTTGCAAAAAGATGGCAGACAAGAGCTGATCCCGCTCAGAGCTCCTGTGTCTCCAGATCAGAAGGCTGCACTGTGAACATGGAGTGTGCCGGTTTCCCATTGCCCCTTTGTACAACGAGCTTGGTGAGAGTTGTCTCCCTCTGTCCAGCACCTTCACTGACTGGGTTGGATGCCATTACAGCAAATCTGGTTCAAGAACAACACGAGTGTTTTTTGTTGTTTTGTTTTGGGTTTGGGGGTTTTTGCTTTCTGTTTCTGTTTTACTTCAACTCCCTTATGTACTGAAATACTCATTTCTAGCTGTGAGACAATTTGTGACAAGGGATCCAAGCTTTTGGGAATCTATCCTAAGGACAGAATGCCACATACAGATCAGGTTTTTTTTTTTTTTTTTTAAAAGATTTTATTTATTTATTTGAGAGAGAGAATGATAGAGAGCACATGAGAGGGGGGAGGGTCAGAGGGAGAAGCAGACTCCCCGCTGAGCAGGGAGCCGGATGCAGGACTCGATCCTGGGACTCCAGGATCATGACCTGAGCCAAAGGCAGTCGCTTAATCAACTGAGCCACCCAGACGCCCCAGATCAGGTTTTAAATGATATTCATCCCATTGTTATTTATATCAGACATTTAGACACAATATAAATGTCCAACAAAGAAGGTATTGATTAAGTGAGCTATTCACATCTATTGGACAGAATATTCTATAGATACTGGACATTATGCTTTTAGAAGAGTTCCGAATAATACAGGAAAGTGCTTAGTTATCAGGCTAATGGAAAAGAAAATGAGAATACAAACTAGTACTTCACAAATATGCCCACCCCCCAACACACACACATATATATACTGTGCCTATGGGGAGAAAAAAGAAAAGGAGACTTGAAGGAAATATACCAAGGTATCATTAATAGTTATCTTTGGGTAGAACTTGGGATTTTGGAAATTATTTCTCATTTGACTTTTTCTAAACTTTCTATAATTTTTCATGACAGTCATGCATGGTCATGCGATGCTTCTATAATAAGAAAAAAATTATTTCTCATATTGGCACCAGTGGGCTTCTGACCTCTGAATTGTATTTCTTAAAGGGAGAAACAAACACTAGTGTTCTTAATTACAGTGGGAAAAAGAGAAAGGGGAGTCAAGGGTTAGAGTCAAAAGAGCAAAACCTCCTCCATTCTCTGGCACTCAGGTAATTGCCCAGTTGTGCATGCATGAAGGTCCCTTGAGAGAGCATGGCGTTATGGTAATGTGGGTGTGCTTTAATCTACTAAAAGCAACCTAAACTGAATTGTGTTCCAAAAGTAGAGAGAACACACCTTTAAAATAAACTGGCAAATCAAATCAATCAATACACTGGCAAATCCAATGTGTAATAAAATATCCTTTCAAAAGTCAAATAATTGCATATTTTATTCGATGTGTAAATTCATACATCTGAGTGTTTTGAAAGTAGGGCATCCTAGACTTACAGTAATTCATCCAATTTCTATCTCCATAACATTGCTTTTTATTCAGCCACTTCAATATGAGACTGTGAATCTTTTCCAAAAATATTACACGGAGAGTCAATATATAGTTTATATGGAACTCCATAACAAATAAGTATACTTACTTGGTATTAATTTTCTCACAAAAATTTTGACTCACTTTCTGCTGATCTTTGGTTTGCCCATTTCCAGATGTGTTTGAATTTCCTCTGATTTCCTCCCCTCCTCCATATAAATCAGCATGTGCATTTCCAAGCCAACACCTTTGGCACAATATTACATTTAAGAACTTTGTCAACCAGGAACGCCTAAGTGGCTCAGTCGGTTAAGTGTCTAACTCCTGATTTCGGCTCAGGTCATGATCTCAGGGTCCTGAGATTGAGCCCTGTGTCAGCCCCGTGGTCAACACAGAGTCAGCTTGAAGATTCTATCCCTCTTCCCCTCCCCCTGCTCACTCTCTCTCTCTCTTTCTCAAATAAATAAATCTTTAAAAAAAGAAAGGAAAAAAATTTTGTCAACCAAGGGGAGTTCTTTTTCGCAGATGGTGGAAATAAAATGGGAGTATGTTTTAGGTGCATAGGATCCTATTCATCAAGTTGCATCGTTGTCTTCCCTGTCCCAAGTGACCTTTAGCTGTGCCAAAGTGAAAACTGAAACCAGTGTCTGCTCAAAGGCCTTTTGTTACCCACCACAATTCCTGTTTAGATCCTTATTAGGGGTCTTGTATCATTCTGCATCTTGATGAACATAGATTTTTGCATTTCCTATTAATCACTCAATTGTTTCAAATTATTTTGAATATTAATATTTCATCAGGGAACTAGTCTGCTTAGCTGGTGATTTTCTTAAAGATTTATTTATTTTAGAGAGAGAGCATGCACGCGAGCGGGGGAGGGGGGGCGGGCAGAGGGAGAGAATTTCAAACAGACTTCCTGCTGAGCAAGAAGCCCCACTCAGCGCTCAATCTCATAACCCAGAGATCATGACATGAGCTGAAATCAAGAGTCCACCACTTTACTGACTGAGCCACCCAGGCGCCCCCTTGCTGGTGGTTTTTTTTTTTTTTTAATTTTTTTTATTGTTATGTTAATCCCCATACATTACATCATTAGTTTTAGATATAGTGTTCCATGATTCATTGTTTGTGCATAACACCCAGTGCTCCATGCAGATCCTCAAAAAGTTGAAAATAGAGCTACCATATGATCCAGCAATTGCACTACTGGGTATTTACCCCAAAGATACAAAAGTAGGGACCCGAAAGGCTACGTGCACCCCGATGTTTATAGCAGCAATGTCCACAATAGCCAAACTGTGGAAAGAGCCAAGATGTCCATCAACAGATGAATGGATAAAGAAGATGTGGTATATATACACAATGGAATATTATGCAGCCATCAAAAGGAATAAGATCTTGCCATTTGCAACGACGTGGATGGAACTGGAGGGTATTATGCTGAGCGAAATAAGTCAAACAGAGAAAGACATGTATCATATGACCTCACTGATATGAGGAATTCTTAATCTCAGGAAACAAATTGCTGGTGGTTTTTAAAAGTCACCACGTTGTGATGATTGAATGACTTCTGGGTCTAATCATCTCCCTCTCTCCCTACTCCTGTCCTCAGGAGACACATCTCCAGATTTTATTAAGAAATTGAATGAGTAAATAGGAAACATTTCAGAGACAGTTCTTTTAAGGAAGTTTCAGATGTAGCATGTTAATGTCCTCAAAGCTATTGGTTAACATTATTATAGGTGGACTCTTCTAAATTCCTACAGAATCATAAAAATTTTGCTGATTATCTATTGTGTAGCTTTGGTGTTTCTCTAAAATTCTCTGACATGTTCCAAACAACTTGTCAAACCCAGGTATCGTCTCTTACATAGCTAACACAGCATGAAATGATTGTGGAATGTTCCTTTCTATTTTTGATAGATGGAGCCAAAGTGTCCTTGCAACTTACAGATATTTTTCAGCTTAATATCATGGTTATTTTCATTTTCAAAAGCTTGCCTCAATCTCCATGTCAATTTTCACAGACTGATTGCCAGCTCCCACATAAATACAAATCACAAATTAAGCTAATTAATAGACACCTTGAAAAGGAGTCAGTTTAATTTTTCCAATATGTTTTTCTGTACCTTCATCTTGTTCCACTCCAGGACCTGCTGGGTTTTAGAAGGGGAAAGTCCATGATTAATTCAGCCACATATACTCTATTTTATTATTTAAGTGGTGAATATACTTGTTTGTTGCCCAGAAGATGAACCAGACCATCTTCAAATATAAAATTACTTCTCCCAAATCATTTTTATACTTCTGGGATTTTGTCATTTTTCTATAATACATTCCTGCTTTGAATCTTTTTCTATACATGGTTTAATCTACATGGCACCAAAGTTTCAGACACTTTGGTGAAACATACTTCTGGGTTAATCGGTGCTACATGTATCTCAAAAATGTCACATTCATAATAAGCCTCAAACAATTTCTAAAACTCGGGCAGCCCAGTTTCTATCACATAATGTTTGACTAAGTGCTTAGCAATAATACAGTGTCCAGTAGACTCTTAATTAAACTGACAGTTAACACTTGAAATATGCGCTTGACGTATAGCCTACATGGCCATTCACTTTAGCTGTTAGCATTCCATGTGAACTGTGCTACTTTTTCACTTACCAGTTTCCTTAACACAGTGATTTGGTAACAATCCATCTGCTCAGCAAACAATACTGAGCAAGGACAAGCTAGTGATCCTGTCTGCAAACAGACTTCTCTTTTATACAGAGACAGAGACGTGTACAAATAAGGGGAAGGGAGGGCTAAAGCAGAGTGCTGGATAGCTTCCTAGAGTGTGCAAGAGGCACAGGGAGAAGTGAGGGTTCTATCCCCGTTCTACAAAGGCTTCCTCAGTGGCACGTGGCAGATGAAAGGCTTGTGGTTTGTTCTGCAAGCAGAGGGAAGGGCACTCCAAAAAAAAAAAAAAAAAGGGAACTGAATAGACAAAGGCTAAGAGGATAGAAACAACGCTGGGGGTCTTTAAAGGAGCAAGTTGCTCAGCACAACTGGGGCATGAGGTGTTTGGGGCTGGGGCTGTGGTGGGGGGAGTAGCAGCAAGGGTGCAGTTGTGACCATGCATCAGCAAGAGATAAAACTGAAGAACTAGACAGGCGTGTGATACTGGCATTCCTTGAATACCTTACTAAGAATTTTTAGCAATGGGGGTGCCTGGGTGGCTCAGTCGGTGAAGCATCTGACTTCGGCTCAGATCGTGATCTCAGGGTACTGGGATGCAGCCCTCTTGTCCTCAAGCCCCCTGCTCAGTGGGGAGTCTGCCTCTCCCTCTTCCTCTCCCTCTGCCCCTCCCCAACTCATGCTCGCGCACTCTCTCTCTTTCTCTCAAATAAGTAAGTAAAATCTTTTTTTTTTTTAAACATTTTTAGCAATGGAAGCCACTAAAAAATTTTAGTAAAGGAGCGTGATATAATCAGGAAGATTGCTTGGGTAGCAGCATGGGGAATAGAAATGGAAGGACCAGCATGGGGAGGACCAGTAAAGAAATTCCTGAATAGTTCCGAGTCTGCAGGCTGAATAATGGCGGTGACAGTGAGGACTGAGAAGGAGGAGGAGGCCGTGAGGCACCTGGACATACCATATACTTACTCACTTCCCTCTGCCTCTCCTGTGTAGAATGCACTAGAAGGAGGTAGGCTCTGGGAAGGCAGGAATTGTTTGTCAGCTCTGTTCACTGCTCTGTTCCCAGCATCTCCATGGTGCCTGGCACAGAGACACTCAATGAATCTGTGTTCCACAACTCCCTCGTTTGCAGGGGGTGCAGGTGACAGATACGACACCCTGACTCCCGAACTTTGAACGGGGTGCAAAGTGAGAGCGAGAACGTAAGCAGAAGAGCTGCTTGGCAGGAAAGTTCAAGGGCAGAGAATACGAGCATCTTGTCATTTGGAAAGACTTAGCCTCCCTTCAGTCTGAGAATCAGAATTGCATCTGGGCTAAGGCCATTTGTCCACAAGTGAGCTGAAGATAGAAAATGTCAACCTGAATTTGGGGGAACATTGTGTTTTTTAACAAAATATTTGAGGTTTGTTCTTTCAAATCTTGAAGAACTTTTTTTTTTTTAAGATTTTATTTATTTATTTGGCAGATAGAGACATAGCGAGAGAGGGAACACAAGAAGGGGGGAGTGGGAGAGGGAGAAGCAGGCTCCCCACCAAGCAGGGATCCCGATGTGGGGCTCGATCCCAGGACCCTGGGATCGTGACCTGAGCCAAAGGCAGACGTTTAACCAACTGAGCCACCCAGGCATCCCCAAATCTTGAAGAACATTTAATCTTCCTATATTTCATAGCGTTTTGACAAAATAAGCAACCATGTCAAACAAATCCAAGAGTTACTTTTAGGGTACATGTTGAAAATACCAATTTTATGATAAAGGAAAATCAAGCTTTATTTATAAATCAATCAATCAAAATAACTAAATAACTTCTACATAATTAAAATTTTTTTCTATTAAAGGCTACAATGATGAGATTTGATAGAATGAGTGTATGTGAGTCTCTCCCTTCCTGCCCCTCAAATACAAAAAAAGGCAAAAATAACAAAAAATATATATATTTTTGAAACAAATCCCTATCAATGCTTAGCACAGAAGAAGATGAAAAAAGATACCATGCTAGGAGACAAGAAATTTTGAGTAGTTTCTGGAATATTAAAAGCACGTATAGAGACTAGAATTTGCAAGGGCACCTGGGTGGCTTAGTTGGTTAAGCATCTGACTCTTGATCTCAGCTCAGGTGTTAATCTCAGGGTCATGAGTTCAAGCCTTGCATTGGGCTCCATGCTGGGTGTGGAGGCTACTTACAAAAACAAAAACAAAAATTAGAGCTTGCAAATTATTTTAGGAGAAAAATATATATACTGTGAAGTTAAAAATTATTTCAATTACCATACAGGATCAGAATAAACAAAGGCAGGAAATAAGAGTGTTCTACAGATAGACTTAGCCATGTGCATTCCATGTGCATTCCCTGCAATGGTGTTTATCATGACCAAAAATAGGGAGCCACCCCAATGTTCATTAGTAGAAGACTGGTTAAATAAATCATAGTCCATGCATATAATGAAACATTTGGCAGTCAACAAACAATGAAGCAAGCACTCTTCACGGCTGAGTGGAATGGTCTCCAGGATAGATGGCCAAGGAAAAAAAGTGAAGCGTAATAATGTGTAAAGCTCACTACCACTCGTGTTAAAAGGGAGAGATGTGTGCCTTTCTATTTATTTATGCGTAGAACATCTCCAAAACCGGTCATACTGCTTGTCTTTGTTGAGAGGTGCTGGAAAACTGGGGAGAGAAATGATACCCTTCATTTTCACCACATATTTCTTGATGCTGTTGGGATTTTTTTTTTTTTTTTGCCATGTGCATATATTATCTGAGGAAATATATTTTTAAAGGAAAAGAAAGGTAAAAGGGAAATGATAAAGTCTAGAAAATAGAAAACATAAAATAAGATGGAAAAAAAGATGAAAGAAATCAGTAGTCATATTAAACCTAGCTGGATTCTTTTTTACCTTTAAGAGAAAGATATTCTGATTCAGTTAAAAAAAAAAAATGTATCTTGCTGTTTATAAGATACACAGCTGAAACAAAATGACCACCAAAAAGTGACCAAAAAACCCCCACAAATGCACAGATAAAATAATACATCAGACACATTCTAATCCCCCATAAGAGTATACATGGCAATTAAAATATAGATATCAATATTATATTAATTATAATTATATTAATTAATTATATCACTATAAATATTAATATAAAATATAATACAAAGCAACAACATTAAATAGGAAGGGGAGAGATTTTATGTTGATAAAAACTGCAACCCACCAAGAACAGACTGTCACGAACCTCTATACATTTTTTTAAAGCTTCAAAACATGCAAAGCGAAGACTATTTACTTTGAAGGAGTAACTGTGAAGTGTGTACTCATAATAGGAGATTTTAACATGCCTCTCAGAAATAAGTAAATATGTAGAGTATTTGAATAAAAAGTACGTGTGATCTGTACCTAAAACCCAGCAAATAGACACACTTTTTTTAAAGCAAAAGAGCATGTTTACAAAATGTTACAAATACCACACACATTCTAATATTAAAAACAATTTTAAAATGAAAGAAAATGACATAATGCATATAAAAACATGTGAGATACATAATCTTAAATGCATTTATTAGGAAACAAGAAAGAATAAAAATAACGTGACCACCACATCAACTTAAAATTCTAGGAGAAGAGGGCGCCTGGGTGGCTCAGTTGGTTGGGCGACTGCCTTCGGCTCAGGTCATGATCCTGGAGTCCCAGGATCGAGTCCCGCATCGGGCTCCCTGCTCGGCGGGGAGCCTGCTTCTCCCTCTGACCCTCCCCCTTCTCATGTGCTCTCTCTCTCATTCTCTCTGTCTCAAATAAATAAATAAAATCTTTAAAAAAAAAAAAAAAAAAAAAAATTCTAGGAGAAGAATGGCTAAGGAAGCAAAAACAGAAGAAATGAATGGATAATGATAAAAGCAGAAAATAATCACTTCAAATTATAAATAATAATATTGATCAATAAAATGAAAACCTGGTTCTTTGAAATGATCATGATTTTGATTAAGTTAAAAATAAAGAATAAAAAAATCCATGTAATTCTAGACATAAAGGAGATTTTTAAAATAATAAGAGAATTCTGGGGGCAGCCGGGTGGCTTAGTTGTTAAGCATCTGCCTTTGGCTCAGGTCATGATCCCGGGGTCCTGGGATCGAGCCCCACATGGGGCTCTCTGCTCAGCGGGAAGCCTGCTTCTCCTCCCACTCCCCCTGCTTGTGTTCCCTCTCTCGCTGTCTCTCTCTCTGTCAAATAAATAAATAAAACCTTAAAAAAAAAAGAGAGCAAATTCTGCATATAACTGTGTACCCATGAACTTGAAAATCTAGATGAAATATTTGATTACACAGGAAAATACATGAAACTCAGGGAAAGGCAGAAAATCTAAATTGATCAATAATTGCTGGAAAATTTATAAAGGTGATCAGCGATCTATTCTTTTGTTATATAAACTGTTCTGGGGCATAAGTAAATAAAAAAAGACTTTCCAATTCATACTGAAAAGTTAGTGCAACTCTAATACTAAAATGAGGCAAGATTGATGACATGTACCAACCTCATTTCCAAACATAGTTGTAAAGGCCCTAAATAAAATATTAGTGTTGTTAAAGAATCATACATCAATACCAATGAATTTTTTATCAACCTATCATACTCCAAAACTATTCTTTTGATTCACAGCCCCACAAAGAATATTTAAGAATACTGATTTTCTGCATCTCTGCCAAACTTGGGGTTGGTAGAATGGCTCTGATTTTATTTTATTTGACCTTTTTCCCCCTGAGGTTAGCTATATACATGGTGTAATTGAGATTTTAAAATGTTTTAAATTTCAAATAAAAAAGTTTTAGAGTAGTGATGGGAATAGGTATCTCAGGTCGGCTCAAGGCAAAATTATGAGATAAATTTTGTTTTTGGATCCTCCAGCGTCTTCTTAGTACTTCCTTCTCATCTTGAATAGAGGCATGGACAGATGGACAGCCATTCCCTCCACATCAGTTTCCCAGAAAAACTATGAAGCCCTGGCATACAATTCCACTTCAGGCTCCTTGACAAATAAAAACACAGGGGGGCGCCTGGGTGGCTCCTGGGTGGTTCCATCCATTAAACATCCAACTCGATTTCGGCTCAGGTCCTGATCTTAGGGTCATTGGATCGAGCCCCGTGTCCAGCTCTGCACTCAGCGTTGAGTCTGCTTGAGATTCTCTCTCTCCCTGCCCGTCGGCCCCTTCCCTCTCTCTCTCTCAAATAAATAAATAAATCTTAAAAAAAAATAAACACAGATCTATGTCTCCACTGCCTCTTGTCCCAAATCCTTTAGAAACCCTACACTATACACCTTCCTTCCCCCCTCCTCAAATCTCTTCCTAGGAAGTCTTGATAATGTTATATTTCAGGGTAAATTTTTCTATTTCCTGCCTCAGAAAAATTTGCATAAGAAATGTGTTCTCTAATTAGGCAATAAAACGAAGGCATCTACAGAACAAGTAGGTCCCGTGTTTAAGGAACTCTGATGCCTAAGTTTTAAATTCTTCTAAAACAATGAACTCACATATTATCCTGATTCTCCTAGGCTTGCTCCCAGCTAAGGACACAATGATACCTTTCAGACTATAGCTGGCCTGCTCAGAGTTAATCTGTAGGGTTGGCCAAGTTCCACTTCTGCTCCCTGGTTCTTAATCCTGTGGACCTCAGATTGTCTTCCCAATTCACGCACCTGTTCCTGAGTTCAGAACCGCGAAGAGATGCCTCTCTTCTTCCAAGTAGATTTTGTGGCGGCATCAGTAGCCATTTGGGAGGATGTTCTGTTGGCCCTTCAGCCAAACCTATAGCCATGCAGAAGCAGATTTCAGTGCAAATCTAACGGAGCTGGGGCACGCCTCCACCCAATGGTCCTTACCAGAGACCACAACTTTGGCCCATGAGCCAAACACAGTGTGTAGATAGATTTTGTTTGGCTCTCTCTATTTTTCATGTTTTTAAGTTCAAATGCCTACGAAGGCATTTCAGTCTACGGTCTCTGCTTTATACTCATTGCACATTCTGACCTCAGGACATAAACAATCAGGATACGAAAGAATTAAGCAGCTCACAAATCAGATGTTTGTATGATCCTTCTTCCCCTCTCTTCGTCCCTGTGTTTAAGGCACAAGACAAGAACGTGAGAGCTCTTGAGTTCTAATCACAACTCTCCTAACTAACTCATTTTGTGACCTTAAGCAAGTTACTTTGGGTAGTGGACTAGATTTCTAAGGCAACTAATAGTTTAACAGTCTCTGAGTCTGTCTATTCTCTCCCTCATACTGGCAAAACTTAGAATTATACATTAGCAAATGCTATAAATTTTACTTCCTAGGTAGTTGGAAACAGGCAAGCACTATTATTTTCTCATTTTACAGCTAGAGAAACCTGAAGCCTAAAGCAGCTGAGAAAAATAGTAATTCCGTGTAGATATTCAAATAACCTTTTGGCTTCCCTCTGACTTGGAGAAGAGATCTTTGTTATTGTTCCACATTATTTTGGGACTTTGTATTAATCCTTCATTGCTCTATCTTTACTCTCCTTCCTGTTATTCATCCCTGGAGAATACTTTTCTCCCCTGGATTACCAAAAAGAAAGATGTTATTGTATTATCTGCTTTCCCCTTCTTACAACCTGGAAATAATTGCTAAGTTATTTTCAAGGGAGTTCAAGGTTATTTTTTTTATTTAAATTCAATTTTATTAACATATAGTGTATTATCAGTTTCAGAGGTAGAATTTAGAGATTCATCAGTTGTATATAACACCCAGTGCTCATTCTATCATGTGTCCTCCTTAATGCCCATCACCCGACCTCCCCTCCAGCAACCCTCAGTTTGTTCCCTAGAGTTCAACATCTCTTATGGTTTGTCTCCCTCTCTGTTTTCCTCTTATTTCATTTTTCCTTCCCTTCCCTTATGTTCATCTGTTTTGTTTCTTAAATTCCACATATGAGTGAAATCATATGATAATTGCCTTTCTCTGACTGACGTATTTCGCTGAGCATAATACCCTCTAGTTCTAGTCACAGTCGCAAATGGCAAGATTTCATTCTTTTTGATGGCTGCATAATATTCCATTGTATATATATACCACATCTTCTTTATCCATTCATCTGTCGATGGACATCTGGGCTCTTTCCATAGTCTGGCTATTGTGGACATTGCTGCTATAAACATTGGGGTGCACGTAGCCTTTCGGGTCCCTACTTTTGTATCTTTGGGGTAAATACCCAGTAGTGCAATTGTTGGGTCATATGGTAGCTCTATTTGCAACTTTTTGAGGAACCTCCATACTGTGTTCCAGAGTGGCTGCACCAGCTTGCATTCCCACCAGCAGTGTAAGAGGGCTCAAGGGGGTTCAAGGTTAGCGAGAGGACTGAAGGATCTAGAGCCGTCACAATGTCGAGACCCTTTGTAAATATTGCTGAGGAGTAAGTGTGGTGATGGTTTTATCGTACGCATGCACACACACACACATGTGCACACACACATACACAGACAGACACGGTAGGACCACTTACTGAAGGGCATACTAAACTAGCTACTTTTAAACAATTTCTCAACTCACAGTTTACATCACAGCTTACACATTTTTTGTAAATCCAGCAAGTTTTAATTTTCAAACTGAAACGATAGAAGAGGACATTTTCCTTCATTGTTTCTCGTCATTGTAAACATAATCAATGCAATTATGTGAGGTGGTCTCTGTTAGGAGGCTATGAGACATCTTCCTCTTAATGAACTGCAGAACCCTCTAGCCGAATTCTGGCTCTGTCTGCTTTCCCTGTGGTGAAGAATCTACCTTGTAGATATTAAGATAGTCTGTGTTCAGATATGGTCTCTTTGACTGAATTTCTCTTGGGGAAAAACATGCATTGCTAATGGTCACCTTGTCTCAAATTGCAGATTACGGTATTTCGGATGGGATCAGAAGGACACCAGGACATTGATTTAGCTATCCTGACAGCTTTGCTCAAAGGTAAAAGAGTTTTTCTGTGTCGAGAGAGTGCAAAAATAATTTAAATGGGTTAACACAGCAACTTTGTCTCCTAACAGTAGATATAATCCCAAATGATACTGTGACATCCAATTATTAATAACATAAGGACTTCTCCTGGAAGACATTGTTCCTGCTATGAAATTCTTCTGTGATAGATAGAGCTGTCAAAGTATGACTCAATTTCATAAAGTTTAAATATATTACAATTGGGTCATGTCCATTGAGTCATAAAAATATACAAAGTAAAAGGCTAATGTAATATGTAAGACACTAAGTTACTGAAGTTATTTAATAATTATTACCCTGTCTACTTTCAAAAACCATTTAATATGGCATAGATGATAGATAGATATAGAGATATCATAATGCATTAAAAATGGAAAATCAAAATCATTGAGAGGAAAGGAGGAAGAAATAAACAAACAAAAAATAGGCTACTATACTTGTTGTAATGGAACATTAAATTTAGCTCTAAGTTTCCTTGAAGTCCAGGCAAAAATAGAAATGCCCTGGATTTTATGATTTTCCTTGAAGGTGGATGTTTGTCCTGTTCTCTAGTCCCTTTGCTGTCAAGAGGTCTCACTACATGTGCTCATCCTTGGAGCCATATTCAAGAGAAGAGCAGTTTCCTCTGGGCTCCACAGATCAAATTCTGCCCTTAATGTCCCTTAATAGGTCTATACATTTGACCCATAACATTCAGCATTAAATAAACAAAAGGAAGTTATCTCTTTTAAGCACTGAACTGAAAACTAGAACTATAAGATGAAACCAAACCACAAATCTTGTTGAATGTGGTTCTGAGTTCGAGATATCACCCTCGTTCTCCCGAGCCCCATACTCTACCTGCTGCCCCATTTATCACAAGGTTGGTGACTGCCTGTTGGCAAGCCTTTCTGGATCGTAAGCTCTGTGAGGACAGAGAATGTGTCTTTTCCATTCGTGGATAAGACACACCTCAGCACCTCACATAATCCCTTACACATGGCAGCATTCAGTCAATTTTTGTTGAATAAATGAAGGAATGGATTACTGAATGAATGATTACTTAATGATTCAGTGGTAGACTTAACATTCCAAAATTGAAATTCAGAATAGCAACCATTGTGTTCTATTTTCCAGTCTCCCTACCCTTTTTCCACTATTAATACTTCCTTGAATACCCATTCTGTGGCAGCCATTATGCCTGATGCTAAGCTTTTTACAAATACTATAAACGTTAATTATTACAGCAACTGTATTGTGTAGCAGCTATCTTTAATCCCCATTCTACGGACAGGTAAGTGGAGCTACAAGATTTAAGTAATTTACTCAGGGTTACCATGCTAATTAATAAGCCTGAATTTAGATCTAGGTCCATCTAACTCTTCACTGCACCACATATGGGCCCCCGTGACTCTAGCAGCCATTGATCCCCTCCATGTATCCCCCAAAGGTGTATTTGCACATTCGTTCAAAATCCCAATCACATCTCAGAAATTCACAATGCTGCAAGGTGTATCATGTGTCCCGGGTTGAGAACCTTTGCTCTGAAGCATTTCATTCCAGTGAACTGACAAAGACATGAAGAAGAGTTCATGCATGGGACCATGTGTGGGAGGAACCACAAAGCACACTTTGGCCTCCGTTCTCCGATTGTCAGAGAGAAAATTAAAAGTTTGAGGCAAGAAATTCTCTAATGCTGGCTATTCTTACACGAAAATAAGAAAAAGTAATAAAGCCACTAACTAACACTTATTGAAGACTTGCTAAGTGCCAAACGCTGTGTTAGATACATTCTGTGTATAAATTCATTTAATCTTTACAAATTTGATGACCAGTTCATTACAAGGCTCATCTTATCAGTAAGGAAATCGAGACACGGAACAATTCAGTTACATGCCCAAGATAAGCTGACCAGGAAGTAGTAGAGAGAGGCTGCCCCCATAGCCCTCACTTATGTAAACCACCAAGGCATCCCTAATTGCATTGATAATAAGAAGTAGAACTCCACATTTATCACCTTGAACCAGAACTCAGCAAATGGAGAAGTGGCCCTGTTATTTGGTTAAACACATATAAGCCATCACAATATCTTCTACTGTAAATATTTTCTTCTGTTTTCACCAATTTGTGACTTAAATTTGTGTTTCACCTTTAGATCATAGAATTTATTTGTTATAATATAGGATAATGTGTCCTGACTGCATGACAGACCATATGAAATACATTTTATATTGTAACCAAGTAGTTATACTTATGTTTTTAGAAAGCTGAAGTTAAAGCACATGAAATTATATTTACATTGTATGCAATGAAATTGGATATTTTCTATTCTATTCTATTCTCTTTAATGCTGATTATATCCCACTAAATTGATTTCATGACCCACTAATGGGTCATAACCTGGGGTTTAAAAAACACTGCCATAGTAGATTAAAGGAAATTATGATTGCTCTAAGAAATTAACATTTCTAATCACTATAACGAATATTATTTATGCAACAGTTGATGCTAATGGGAATTTCTGCCATTAAAAGATTATGATGTGTCATCTCTATTTTGCAAAGGCTTTTAAATGCTCTCTGATTTTGACCCAGTTGATGTGTGAAGGATGTCAAGCTTAATCCTTTTGCTGACTTTCTTGGAGGCCAAGAGCATACTTCTATCAGTTTCAAATTCTTTAGTTTGTTAAATTATGCTTATGTATTTTTTTAAATTATGCCAGGGCATGTAACGTGGTTTAACACTTAACTTTTACAATTATACTTAGTTTTCAATTATGCCATGCATGAGGGATTTTTTATAGTCAAGTTTTTATTCTTGCCATCATCTGAAAAAACTAGAAATTAGATAGGAGGAGGGGGAGAAAGCCGTGAGACTAAACACTAGTCCATAAATCCAGAGCCCCGCAAGGAAAAAAAAAAAAAAAAAAAGGATGTGTTAGGAACCAGGTGGCCATAGGGAAATTCTACCCTTGCTGACCCCTTGTTTCTGATCCCATTGGGTTCAATTTTCTTCAGTATCTGTATATATTAAAGAATACTGTTTATAGGACACAGACTTATTGGGTATCTGTTCAAAAATGAAGAAAGAAGGAGATAAAAAGAATGTCGTTCCAGAGGTCTTAGAGGCTCATAGGTTCTTCAAAGGCTGACCTGGGGTAGCTTTTGAGAATACACGATATCACATCTGTCTTTCATGTTAAGGTAACTGCTCTCCGAGAGTGGTGGTCTGAGGCTAGAAACTGTCCAACCTACAATGCTTCTCCTTTTCTGCTCTCTCCTCTCCCCCGCCACACATACCCAAGGGGACCCAAGGAAAATGCAGAGAAAATGCAGGATGTTGACTATTCAGATAAACAACAAATACATTTTTAGTATAAGCATGTCCCAAACATTGCCTGGGACATACTTATACTGAAAAAGCTGTTTATTATTTATCTGAAATTCAACCTTAACTGAGAGTCTTGTATTTTTATTGCTAAATCAGACTTCCCTACTCAGAGGAGGCCTGGTGCCATGAATATTTTTGGATTTCAGACACTTTGAGTGGTTCTAGGGGAAAAAGTACTAAAAAATCTAGGGAAGTCACCTAGTTCCCCTCTGTCTGCCTCCTTCTCAGCCTGGCCCTGTCCAAGTCATAGCAACCAGAGGCTTCACTGGAAACAACCCCAGACTTACCTTCGTAAACTATCCAGTGTTTACCAACCTGCTCTGAGTCACCTTTTCCTAGCCAACGTGCTCATGCCCCTTGCTTCAGCGCCCCCTGCTCCAGGCTCATAAAGCCAGAAAACATCTGCTCATAGCAGGGTCCCTTGACCCTCTCTGTGGGTATAATTACTTCCAATTTTTAAGTCCTCTCTTGTGCACCTCAGAAGTCAAATCATGGGGGTGTGTACCCTTTCATTTCTATGCATGTACTAAAGTAGAGTATGTGGCTGGCGATCGCTATCCTCCATAAGCAAGACATTCTTTTTCTTTGGGTTTAACCTGCACTGGTAAAGACGTTCTTCTGTGGCACAGGAAAAGACATTTATTGCTTACTTCTTTTTTCTGGAAAGCATTTTTTAAAAGCTCCAAGGGCCTGCAAAACTCTATGTTCCTCCTCAAAACTGCCAAGGTCATCAAAAACAAGGGTAGTTTGAGAAATTGTCACAGGCTAGAGGAGCCTAAGGAGGCGTAATGACCACATGTAATGTGGCTTCCTGGATGGGATCCTCAAGCAGAAAAAAAGAAAGAGTATTAGGTTTAAAACTAAGAAAATCTGAATGAAGTATAGACTTTCATGGTTTTTTTTTAAGGTTTTAAGGAAAAATTAGGATAGCTGTGCTATCATATATTTTGGAGCTGAGCAGGAAACATACTGTCACCAAGAAAACCTTTCATGTCATGTCAAAATGACAAAAAAGGAGAAAGCATCTTATGGAATTAGCTGTGAAAGTCAGGTACATATGTAATCAAAGTACTGGACTAGGTACAGGCCGTATTTAATATTTAAAGTGTCTATATAAATCAGATAGGCGTGGATAATAGCTGATCACTATAAGAAATGATTAGAAATCTCACTGGGGAATCTAACAGGAGATATTTGAATGCAGGACTAATACGAAGCAATTTGTATGAAATCCAATTTCCCTATGGACTTACACAGTCATTTCAGAGAAAATTATCTAGTTCTTCCCTTTTTTTTTTTATGTTTCGGCTCTTCAGACAAAATTAATCCTATCGATAATTAATAAACTAATTAATTACTTATGATACTTGTAAGTGGAGGGCGACAACTTCTTTTTAAGATACACATCTGTAATTTTCTTGAAACTATGAGGGAAGGAGTTTGAAAAAATGAAATGCGAAACAAAGAGCCAGTATGTTCTAACTTTAGAACATTTTCAAGAATGCTGTTGATTAGATCATACAAAACAATGAAAATCACTATGTTCTGAACCATTTTCCTTTAAAATTATACCTTTACAAACAACTAAACTTGAAATGGAAGCGGATAAAATATAAAAAAAAAACAACAATATATTTTAATGTTTTGAAACCACTTCTGAGTGCATGCCCCTCTGACTCTATTAACCAGAAAATCAATTATTATCACAAACTAGCCCTGACATCAAAAGGCAATTAGTCTTGCTAAATAACTCATCTTAGTTTTTAAATGACTTAATTAATCCTAGTAAAACAAAACTGTGGCATTATTCTGAAGTAGTGTATGTCCGATAATTCTATGTACCCGGTAGATCGCAAAAGCAACTAGCATCCAGAAGTGTTTACTGAGAAGCTACCTTGCTTGATCTCAGATGATTAATGAATAGATTTAATGGGAATTGATTATGGCCTTGCTTTGAGGATAAAAAATTATTTCTGATTAAATGTTCAATCTGTCCCATCCCTCTTTCTTGTGTGTAGGCAGCTTAAAACAACATATGCATGATTGCTTTCCCTTTTTTTTTATTGCTTTCCTTTTAATAATATTTTTTTAACCTAGAATTGTTTAGATAGCCTTAATATGGCCAAAAAAAAAAAGAGAGAGAGACATTCATGTTGACACTTTCATCACTTATATGAGATGCAAAGTTACCATAGTTATTAAATATTACACAAATGGAAGTAGATGAAATTTTATCCAAAGAGATTGACAAGGTCAAAATGTGTGGCATGGTCACTTTATTTTAAGCTTAAAAGGGCATGGGGGGGAGGTACACAAGGGAGAGCAGTGAAATATATCAGTTAGAGACAAAAGTCACTAGGTAATTTTTACAATGAAGATTCTTTCCAAAAGTGTTCAATCCTTCTCTGCGTGAGGCCACATTTGGTCTTCCTTCTGTCCTTTGACTTGTCAATCAGGCTTCCCCATGGGCACCTGTTTCCTAATGGCTCAGTTTGCCCCCTTTTGTCAAATCTTTAACTTAGATGTCACAGAGCAGATTGACCAGAAGCAGGTAGAGTCCTGGCATGGGCCCCCCAAACCCTTTATAGATCAAGACATCTGCTTCCTTAAAACTCTCTGAGCACTTAGCTGCCAGATGACCTTGGCTGCCCACACAATATCTTAGTGACGAAACCAGAATGCCCACAATTTCTCCAAATGTGATGGCAAGAATCAGTGTGATCTGACCCTTGTTTTATTTTTAAAGATTAGACCACCAGTGGAATAGGGTTTCAACCAGGAAGCTTTTTGGTGACAAGTCACAGAAACACAATTCAAATGAGCTCAAGCAAAAATAAATAAGATGGGTTTGTGGGTTTACATGACATGGAAGTTGAAGGGTAAACTGAGTTCAGGCAAAGTGGGATCCAGGGCTCAAATGATGTTATCAGGGTCTGTCCTCCATCTCTCAGACATGAGTCTGTTTACCTGTTGCATAGAATGGCCATCAGCAGTGCGAGGCTCATACCCAACCAGCTAAGTAAATCCCTGTTAAATTGCGGGTAACTAGAGCAGAGGGGACCCAGGGAGGACTTGCAGATGCTTGCCTTAGATCAGTGCCCATCCCTGAATTCATCCCTGTGGCAAAGGCCACGGGAGAATGCCTGTAACCATGAAATGGGAGGGGGGATCAGCTCCACCCAAGTCACAGAATTATGGGTCCCCTCCCCCACCCCTCAAAAGATTCTGTAGCCACGAAGTAGAGAAGGAGAGTGCCAGAAAGCCAAAAGCAACTAAAAATATATATACTTCTCTGAAGTTGTATGAAAAGAAGTACTGAGGGTCAAAGTGTGTCAGATTTGCCTCAAATGCAAATGCCTCAAAATCTGTATATCAGGAATAAATTCTTCATTCCGGAGGCAAAAAATAGAAACTAGGTCGAATGAATACTAATTAGGGTCCAGACATTCACCCAAGCCATACTCATAAGGTTTACTTCAGGTAGACCTAAATATATAGCTTATTAATATTTTTTACTACACAATGATTATGTATTATTATAATCACTATTACCTTTTTCAATTTTCATAGTCTGTACTTGAGTCTACCTGCCAAAAATTTTAAAGGAAATTACATTCTTTTTTTTTAATATTTTATTTATTTATTTGACAGAGAGAAACACAGCGAGAGAGGGAACACAAGCAGGGGGAGTGGGAGAGGGAGAAGCAGGCTTCCCGCTGAGCAGGGAGCCCGATGCGGGACTCGATTCCAGGACCCTGAGATCATGACCTGAGCCGAAGGCAGACGCTTAACGACTGAGCCACCCAGGCGCCCCAAGGAAATTACATTCTTACCATTTTTTCCCAAGACTAAAGTCTATTCCTTAGAAAAAATGATTCCATAAAGGCCAAGTCACCCCAGGCTTTCCCCACTGGGCTCCTGCACTGCCACCCCAGCCCCTCAGTGGGCTACCGGCCACAGCAGGACTGCCCAGCAAAGGTCCTGATCATAGTGACAATGACACCCATATGCAAACCATCACTCTTCCCTGTTGATCAAACAGCTTCCCCTCACTGAAGCTCGGTTTCCTAATCTATAAAACCCAAAGGATTATAATCTCTCTCTCACAGCCGTTGTCACCATTTTCATCAATAATGCAAGTAAAGCATTGAACCCAGTACCTGGAAAAATCTGTTTAATAAATGATGGTCTGACTGATGATGATGATGCCAAGCTAGATATGAGAACAAAGACCAGCTCTGTTTTACTCACCGCCATGAACACACCAACACTGTGCCTCGCACGTCATCAGTATTCAAAAACTAAAAAAAAAAAAAAACTATTGTTAAACTCATGAAGAAATGATCAACAGGCTTTAGAATCAGATTAGATATATACTTAGATCCTAGCGCTTTCCTGGCTGTGGTATTTATTAACTAGGTTACTTAACCTCTATATATGTGCCTCAGTTCCCTTCCCTGTGCAAAAGAAAATCACAGCTCTGTCATGTGGAGGGACATAAGGGACACCTGAGACATTGACACTGGGAGCTCCTCGAGGGCAGGCACTCTGCCTTCTTTATGGTAAACACCTAACAACTAGTATTTTTATACCTTTTCCTTCTCAAATAGGCTTTAAAAATTCCTAGGGAACTGGCATGTCCCTATGTCCAAAATGCAACAGAATCAGAAAATGTTAAATTCGAAAGGACCCATAAATCTGCAAACAACAAGCAACCCATAAATAAACCTCAAGCATACATGTAAGGATCTAAAACAATCCACAAACAGGAGTTTCATCTTGAAACTGGTTGAGAACGTGCTAAGCTGCCTTAAAATGAAATTAATTTTCCGGCAAGTTTATTTTCTTACAAATCCAAGTAGATCTTAGAGCAGTAACAGAGAGCAAGGTAGAGAGCAATTGTAGACATTTTTGGCTCAGTAGGAGAATGAAATAAAAGAACTTAAATCTTTTCATCCTGTTATTTGTACGTTTTACAATTCACAAAGCATTTTCACATAAATTTTATCATCTAATCTTTGCAACAACTCTGTGGAATGGTTATCAGATAATTTATCTCCAAACTGAGACTTTTTTGGCCATGAAAGTGAGCAGTATTAATAATTATGCCAGAAAAACTAGAATAAACCAAGAATATCCAGGTAAACTGGGAAGTGTGATCATCCTGATTACAGACCCACCTTCCATAGGAAGTTTCTGGAGCAAAAGGATTACGTCTTCTTTGTCTTTGTATCCTAGCACCTAGAAAAATGCTTGACATATGGTAGGCATCTTATATATGTATATGTGTATATATCTGTGAATATATGTGAATATCTAAGAATATATGTGAATATATATGAATATATGTGAATATGTATATGAAAATATATATGATGATTATATAATCATCAATGCAATAATTCCAGAAAATGTCCCAGAACTCTGGAACACACATTTCTAGATTATAAGGTCCCATTGAATGCCCAGAACAATGGTAAAAATAAACCCCTATCAAGTTGTATTGTAATATTGCAGAACATGGGAAACCAAATACATATATATATTATATTACATATAGTTTAATATATTATAAATATTATATTTATAAATTATATTTAATATATTTTAATATAATATTTATATAGTTCATAAATTATATTACAGAATATTATATGGTATTATAAATATATATAATTTTATATATACATATATAAAACATATACATACATATATACATATATACACACGCACATACCTATATAGATACACATATATACATATATGTACATATATATAAAATTCTCCTGTGAGCTTCCAAAGAGAAAAACAGGTCTCATGCAAAGGACCCAGAATGCTTTAGACTTCTAAACAACAATGTAGAAATCGATTGTGCAATGCCTTAAGAATTCTGAAGAACATTTATTTGCAATCTAGAATTCTCTGCGTAATCTACCAGCCACTCGCGAAGGTAGAATAGACATTGTCGGACATGAGTTATCCAAACGTTTACTACCCATGAACTATTTCTTTGGAAATTGCTGGAGGGTATGCACTCCCAAAATGAAAGAGGAAACCAAAAACAACAACAACCGAAAGAGGAGACGTGGAATACGGGAAGCGGGCGCTCTAGCACAGGAGGGAAGTGTTGGCAATCCCTGGAGGACCAGACTCGGGGACACCTTGTGCACCCAACATAGCAGGCAAAAGCAGGAGCTACCAGACCGTCTTCCTAAGACTCAGTCAAGCCTGGAATCGGCATCGTGTCATTTCTGCTGCATTCCAGGGGCACATGCCGTTGCAAGAGCAGCCCAGATTCAGTGTGAATGCTGGGAGCTATCTCGTTCTTCAAAGACTAGCTACAGTGGAGGACCAAAAGAATCAGCTACAAGAAGGGAAGTGCTTGCCTCTGGGTAAAGAGGCCTGGGATGATGAGATTTGTGATTTTATAACAAATCTTGTTGGAATAGATGACTCTAAAATCTGTGCATGTATAACCTTAGTAAAAATGAAGTACAAAATGGATTACCTGGTTCTCAACGAAAGAGACAGAATGAGTTAAAGACAAAGGAAGAGAGAACAGAAGATAGGAAATCATCAATGCAGTAATTCCAGAAAATTTGCCAGAACTCCAGAGTGTACATTTCTATATAATCCTGCTAAAAATCACAATATGGAAGATGCAAATATTTTACTTACTCATCCATGTAAATGAATTCATTTTTGTCATATCACAAGCAAGCAGGATAACCCAGTAGAATTTTTTTTCCTTTTATTCCCTCTGTCTTAAGTTGATAACGTTTCTCAGTTTTGCATATTGTGCATAACACAGGAACACTTTTATAAAAAATTTTTTTAACATGTTAATGGGAGACATTGTGAAGTATTGGCTTCTTTTATTGCAGAAAGGGCACAATAAAGAGGACTCATCCATTTAGCTAGGTTGGCAAAAGGAAGGAAATAGCATAGTGCTCCACAATGTTATTAATCATAAGCCATATAATTTCATTTGTCCTTTTTGCTTGCATATGTTTTTAGGACACAAAGAAATAGTAGCAATATTTCCTGTAGAAACTCTTGGCAAATATCATCACATAGACAAGCAGACTTTGTAAGGTTTTTGTGGAGTGTTGGTCCATAAAAGTCTTGCACCCTAACTCTGAAATGAAACGAACTGTTTTTCGAAGTGAATGAGACCTTACACAGAAAACACAGACCCAATAAATTGGAGAAAAACAAAACAAAGTTTAATCACCACCTCCTCCCACCTCGAGAAAAACAAAACAAAGTTTAATCACCACCTCCTCCCACCGCTAGATTCAGTGTCTAGGAAATGTAGGGACCCAGGCGAGAAAGAGTTCAGCTTTTACTCCAGGCAGGGAACAAGGTTGAGAGAAGTCAGTCCCCGCAGAGCCTCAGGTCACCTCCGACGGGCCAGAGAAAGTGCAGGAACCCCGCAGCAGGTTGCAGCAAGTGTCATGCACAGGAGTGATGTTCTGTTACACCAGGCAGCCTGGGGAAGGGCCAGAGGCACTTCCCTAATTGAATGTGGTTATAGATTATATGGAAAACACCCAGTATCTCAGTTTACATTCCTACAAAACCATCGCCCATTCTTACATTTCAAAGAGATCATTTCTATCTAAACTCAGCCTCTTGCTGAGTTGTAACAAACGGACCTCTTCTTGTTTATATCAGCACCTACAAGCTTCCGCTCACCTAAGGGAATGTCTGAAGAGAAAACCTCAGTAGAAGGTAGCATTTGATTGATTCCCCAAGCTCTATCAGAGGACCACTCCCCAAGCCCTGCAGCGATTCTGACGTGCGCCTAAGCCCTGGGTAATTTAGGGAGTGTCAGCACTTAATTCTGAGAATTCCTGTTTTACTACGTAGTAAGTATTCCTTTTAAAAAATTCAATGACGCCTGATCACTCACATTGACCACAGTAGAAACTGTAGTAATAGTCTGGCTGATAATTGTTCTCCATCAAGGAGCATCTGCCTGCCGATGGCATTATAACTGGATAGATTTATTAAATTATTATTAATCTGGCAAATTCAGTGTTGGGAATAGTAAGATACTGAAAATATTTGCACAGTGCTTTAATTTAAGAAAGCAGTTTTTCCATCTACATTTCTATTTAACCTTCAAAGCAATCCCTGGAGGGAGATATTATTAACCTCATTTTATGTAAGAAGCAGCTGAGTCTGACGATAAGTAACCTCCCCAAGCCCCCACAGGAACTAAATAAGCCCTTTCTCTTCGATGCAAAAAAAGTCCTTAGGGCCCCTACTTCACACTTACCCCACCCCTACCCCCAAAGGGTAACCTGACACAGATATGAATCGAACCAAGAAGCTGCTGCCAGGCTAGTAACTCATTCAATAGGCCACTATGCGTCAGTCTTAGTATCAGAAGTTAATCCCCAGAACACCTACAAGGCATTATCTTAAGTTGTACAAGTCCTCAAAGTCTTAAAATATGGTAGAAGTACACATCATAATAAAAAGTAAATAAAACACTAAAAAGGTGCAAACCAAGGGGATCCCCAGTTTTCAGGAAAATTTTATTATAGAGGCAACATTTGAAATGCCTCTCAGAGTGCCAACCTGTGATGTCAAATAACAGCCTGAAGAAAGACAAATAAATAGTATGCCAATTACTTTTTCAGAGGAATTTAAAGTTAAGAAGATAACAAAAAATAAAATAAAATAGATACTTTTAAAAAATCTTATTAATCCTTAAATTCCACATATGAATGAAATCCTATAGTATTTGTCTTTCTCTGACTTACCTCATTTAGCATGATACTCTCTAGCTCCTGCCGTATCATTGCAAATGGCAAGATTTCATTCTTTTTATGGCTGAGTCGTGTTCCATCACATATATACCACATCTTCTTTATCCATTCATCTATCAATGGACACTTGAGCTCCTTCCATAATTTGGCTATTGTACATAATGCTACAATAAGCATTAGGGTGCATGTATCCTTTCAAATTAGTGTTTTTGTATTCTTTGGGTAAATACCCAATAGTGTGATTACTGGATCATAGGGTAGTTCTATTTTTAATTTTTTGAGGAACCTCCATACAGTTTTCCACAGTGGCTGCACCAGTTTGCATTCCCACTTTAAACTTCATTAAGTTTAAAAACTTAATAAAAATCTTATCAATCATGAAAATCAGAACCTTCAAATAAACAGGATCTAGGAATATCCAGACAGGGCTCATATTGCCCAAACAGGTGTACATCATTGTATCCAATCAATAAGTTCCTTAAAGTTTATTGACAAACTGTACCTTTTGAACTGCATCCTATTTTAGATGCACTTATAAATGTTTTTAAATAATAAAACCAGATAAATCAATCAATCAATCGATCTCCAAGCCCAAATGGCTTGGCTGACAAAAAATAAAGATAAAAAATAATTAAGCTGATAAGTGAATTTTAGATCTCATTTTATCAATTTTGGCCCTAATGATAGGGCATTAGAGAATATTCTGGCTTCCTTCATTCATGCAATGTGGGTTGTTTTATGATAGAGAACACAAAAGCCTGTTTGCCTACTTCCCTTTGTTTGTATCACGAGTTCAGTAAAATTTTCTAAGTTCCTATGAATTAAAAAAGAAAAAAATTCAGCTCTAAAATCAGACTGCCTTTGTTTGAAGCTTGCCTCTGGCCCTTCCTGGCTACCTTACCTTGGACAGGTTTCTGTGCTTCAGTTTCCTTGTTTGCAAAATGGGGGTAACGGCACCTCATAGTTTGTTGTGAGAATTTAATACATGAGCACTTAGAAGCAGTGCCTGTCACAAGCTAAGCATGAAAGAAATATTAGTTTTATTATCTTATTTCCTAAAGATAAACCGAGAAAGAAAACCCTATCCTCCTGCAAAGGGCTCTTTCCACTCAGCGCCTGTTTTGTCTCTTACAAACCAAGTGTGAATTTCTTCCAGCTAAAGTTAATCCAATTTTTCCTGATTCCTTTTAACCTTCTCCTGGGAATCTACCTAAAGTTATTTTTTACGAAAAGGAGATAGTTATCATTCAGGGCAAGAAAATAGAGCAAAGAATAAATTATACACAGACCTCATCTACTTTTTTATGTGCATGTTTCAAGCCTTTAATTTGGTTTTTCTCGATGTAGCAGCCACATCCCTAAGAGAGGCTCACCGGGGTAGGTGGGCGGCTCTGTTCTGGGGGACCACTGAAGCTGTCTCCTAGCAACCCAGTCACGTGACAGGGCCCTTCAGCTAGTTCCTTTCCACCTTTGTGGTTTTCATATAGGAAGAGAATGTGATGTCTTTAAATGAATGGATGGTGAGGTTTTCATTGACTGAGACCCTATCGCATTTCGGCGCAACATCTACAAACAAAGTAAATTGATGGAAATGAGCAGAATCCCTAGGATGCATATATAATCCAGACAAGATTCCTCAGATAAAACACGGAAAGGTCCAAAGACCCCCACAAAAAGAAATGTTTCTCAACTAATATAGAGATAGGTGGCATCATCCTACGGATCAGACGATCATGGCACCACTACGGACATTGCAAGGTCTGCAAATCCTGCCCCCTCCACCACCCCAGTCCATCACGCAGGACCATACTTGAACTATCAAGGTCAGATGACACACCTGACATTTTTATTTAGCAGCTCTCTCAAAGGGAGTCCACAACTCCATTTACAAGCCACCGAAGTATTTAGTGACCCTCAGGGTATTAAAAAAATAAAACCAAAACAAAAAAATCTTTCCTCAAACACTGAATCTCAGGTCCCTAAATAAACATTCCCTGCAATATGTGCCTTTGGTGCTATGTCATAGTTGGGAGGTCTTACTTCACGTGGACCCCCTCCTTCTTAAGGCCTCAGCCTGTGGCACGTTCTCCACGTTCCAACATTCTCTTCAGCTCCTCACTCCTGCTCACTCTCAGCAGGTGGTAACCTCTCTTACTTCACTTTCAGTATTTAGCTTCATCCAGGCTCCCTTTTTTCCCCCCCTCAGGAATATTAGTTTCTCCACTCAGCCTCACATCTCTTCTTTGCTGGCTGACTGCTCCCTGGCCTCCGGGCTTCAGGATCTCATCCACCACATACTTGTACTTCCCTCTCTGATTGCTCTTTCCCTTCCGCTCTCAACATAGTCAGGCTCTCTGTCACAGGAAACCTTGGCCCCTCTCCACCAGACCCTCCAGGAAGCATCTGCTTTTCCCCTCTTAACCTCCCGGCTCTGAAAGGCGGTCTGCCTTTCCACCAACTGTCCTTACCGTCCACCTACTCTGACTTCTAGGCTCACTGGCTCACTCTGCAAAGTTTTGTATTCCCCACTTGACCCCGTCCACTTTTCTCACACAGCTTTCAGTACTCCTGAAGACCCCAAATACTCTTCCAATCCCAATGGTTATTATTATTCTTGAACATTCAGAAACTTTTGACAGTGTTTATCTCCTTTTTTTTAAAGATTTTTATTTATTTATTTGAGATAGAGCAAGAGAGAGCAAGCGTGGCAGGGAAGGGCACGGGGAGAGGAAGAAGCAGGCTCCCCACTGAGCAGGGAGCCTGATGTGGGGCTCCATCCCAGGACCCTGGGATCATGACCTGAGCCTAACGCAGACGCCCAACCCACTGAGCCACTCAGGCGCCCCGACTTTATCTCCTTCTTACTGCAATTCTTTTCTAGCCTGAGAGAAGGCCTCAGTTTAAAGCCTGGTTCTACAAGTTACTCCATCTCTCTGAGCCTCTGTTTTCTGATCCTCAAAGTGGGGATAAAGATATTCACTGTACAGGGTTTTTGTGAGTATTAAATGAGATAATAAATGTAAAATACCTAGTATGCGATTGGCTTTCAATAAATGACAGTAATCGTATTTATTTTTACCTTTCCTTGGTATCAGAGGTACTGAGTGTTCTACATTTCTGACTGCTCCTTTGTCTCCTTCATCAGACATTCTTACTTCTCAACTCTGCCCTCTGTCAAAATTATAAAATACCATGGCTTTAATATCATGTCTGTACAAATGACCTCCAGTTATATCTCCAGCTCCCGCTTCCCTCCCTGCCCCCTTTTCTAATTGCCTACTGGACAGGTCCCTTGGGTGTCACTATGCACCCCAAATTCAAACAAATTATCTTGAAATCTACATATATTTAAAAAAAAAAAAGTCATCTTTCCCCAAAAAGTTGATTTCTACTTGAGTTCCCCAGTTATGTTCATACAGCCCGTGTCTGTGGAGTTCTCCAGCCTCGAAATCTCCATCACATTTTTCCTCCCTTTGTTCAAGCAAATTCTTACTAATTGGGGGCATTTTTGCCCCACAGTATCTCATACGTCTATCCCTTCTTTTCCTCCTTGCTTAGCACCAGTAGACCCTTCAGGACATTTGACCTGATTAATTGCAGTGGCTTCTTACAGGATCTTCCCTGCTTCTTATAGGCGTATCCCTGTCCATCCTCAATACTTCAATTAGAGGAACACTACTAATGAAAAGGTCTGATCAAAAACACTCTTCTACCTACAGAATCCTTCAGGATGTCCAGTGCAAACATGGCAACACAAATTCATCAGTCTCTTCTTCTAGAAAGCTTCAAAAACCAGTAATGAAAAGGGAAGGAAAAAAACAAGAAAACTCTATTTTTGGTAAAAACTGGGAAATATTCCAAAATATTTGTAAATGCAAGAGCTCTGTGGGAGGAAAGAGTAAAAGCTGAGGAGAGAGGAACTAGCAGCAGCAATCCTCAGAAAGCACGGAAATGTAATTCCTAGATGTGAGGAAGGCCGTAAGGTGCAAAGTTCTCTCCTTTGCCTGGAACAGCATGTGCAAGAACCAGAGTGAGTTCGATGGTGAACCCTGATCCTGACTTTGTACCTAGAAATAGAGGCAGTTGGCTACATATAGAATTATACAGTTAAGTCCTGTTTGCAGCAAGGAGCTTGTCTTTGTGGGAGCTGAGAAGCCTTCCAGTTGTGAATAATAAGTAGCCTGGAAAGCTATCCTGGGCCCATTATAACCCAACTCACTAGATGATAAATAATAAAAAAGCAATTAGCATATAGATACATTCTAAGAAAAAAATAACAAAAGGGCAAAATGTATGCACAGAAGAATACTCTATAAAAATGTTTCCAGAGAACAGATGAATGTTATGAATAAATATTTTACCGTGAACTTTAAAAAAAAAGTTAAATCTCAGTGAAGCACTTAATCTATGAAGTAATACTTCCAAGTTGGAATACCAAAATTCAGGTAAGAGTAGGTGAGGCAGCAAGAGGAGATAAAATGTGCGTAGCACTCAGGAATGAAGTCAAGGGGGAAACTGAAATCAGCACAAAATTGCAGACTTGAGAAAGGGTGCAAGATCAAACATGCATTGTGAAAAACCTAGTGCAGGGCACAGAGGATAGAAATGAGGAAAGTGAACAGAAATAAAATTGAAACATAAATAAAGAGTTAATTAGGATTAAGGAGAAATTATATTTATAGAAGACTGAAAATGGAGATCCAACATAAGCATAACTGGTATCTCCAAAGAAGAAAAGCAAAGTAATGGATCAGAACACATAACTTAAGAATTTTTTCATCAAATAAGTTTTGAAACTTTGATCTAAATATTAAAAGGGCCACCTTGTGCCAGGTTAAACTGATTCAGAATCCTCAACACCTAGAAACATCCTAGTAAAGTTACTGAACCTCAAAGAAAAATAAAGACTACTTTGGGCCACCAGGCAAAAATGATCAAGTCTTTCATGAGATTAAAAAATCAAGTTGTCTACAGACCTTTTCACAGTAACATTCAATGCCAGGAGATAATAGATCAACAGATTTTTATACTGAGACAATGTCATTCAACTATAACGACTACTTAAAAAAAAAAGTTTAGAACATTCTAGAACTCTGACAATATTGTTCCCATGAGTTCCTCTTGGAAAAACTACTAGAGAAGATGCAACCTACCAACCAAGAGATGGTTGGGTACATTCTGGCAAAATTACTAATTGTAAGCATTGATACTAGAATCTAACAGAACTAAGAGAAAAACAAAAATGGGACTTTGAGTAACAGAAAGGAATTTAAGTGTTTCCTGCTTTCCAAGGTAGAAATAACACAACAACAAAAAGCAATTAAGAGGAGAAAGGATGGAGGTAGAGGTGGTAGGCTTTTTGACTCATTATAACATCTGTACCTTTTGCCTAAAATAAGGAATATAATTTAAGACTGACAATTCAAATATTAGTAATAGAAATGTAAGCATATTTAACAGAACCAAGTGAAACACTAAAAATATAATGGTATATTCTAAAATCGAATGGTGGAGGAGAGAAAAGGGAGCAAGGGTACATGCACAAGATTAATCATTGCTCGCAGTAGTAATGAGTGCTGTCTAAAGAAATAGAAATAGGAGTCCCACCCCAGACCAACTGAATCAGAGTCACCATTTAAGCAAGATTCCCAAATGAATCATATGCACATTAAAGTTTGAGAATCCTACACTGCACTACAGCCAACATGTTAAATACTCGTGCTTTCTCAACTCCATTTTACCTTCTTGTCTTGATGGTTTACCTACAATAGTATTTTTAATGGCTAATAGTGTTAGTTTTCTTTTACTTAGAAATTACCACAAACTTAGTGGCTTAAAACAAAAGAAAAAAAATTCATTCTCTTAAAATTTTAGAGGCTGGAAGTCTAAAATTAAGGTGTCAGCAAGGTTATATTCCTTCTGAAACTTCAGGGGAGAATCATTTCCTTGCCTTTTTCAGCTTCTGGAGGTTGTCCACATTCCTTGACTTGTGGCTCCTTGCTTGCATCGGTCCGACCGATGCTTTCATCTTCACATGTCCTAGGACTACTTTGAATCCCTTTGTCTCCCCCTTATAAGGACCCTTGTGATTATATTGCATTGAGCCCACCAGATAAACCAGTATAACCTCCTTGTCTCAAAATTCTTAATCACATTTGCAAAGTCTCCTTTGCCATATAAAGTAACATCTTCACTGGTTCCCAGGATCAGGACATGCACAACTTTGAGGGGTGGGGGCATCATTCAGCCTACCACACACTCCATTTGTTCAAATCTCCACCATCCTTCCCTACTAGAATCAAAGGCTATTTCCTCCTCAAAGTGACATAGCTGACAAGGAAATGTTCTGGGCTTATGCACATAGCTTCTATAGCACTTAACCACTTTGTTCTTTGATAGAGTGATTTGTAGACTTGTCCTAGCTCTCCCTTTACCCATCCCACCTCCATTCTTATTAGATTGCATTTTCCTTGAGGGAAGAGATTGCAGACATGCTTTTATTCTCATACTCTACTAAAGGTGCACACACTAACATCATCAAAGACTTCTTAATTGCCAAATCCAATGCACACTTTGGGGTTCATTCATTCATTCAACAAATGGTTATTGAGCACCCATTATGTGCCAGGCACTGTTCTGAACTCAGAATACAACAGTGAATAAAGTAGACTAACTCCCTGGCCTCTTGAGGTTTACACTCTGGAGAAAGAAATAAATAATAAACTAATAGATACATAAGCTGGCCCCTTGTAATAAAAAGAGCTGTAAAGAAGGAAAGCCAATTGGAGTGCCTGGATGGTTCAGTTGGTTAAGCGTCCAGCTCTTGATTTTGGCTCAGGTCATGATCTTGGGGTCCTGGGATCTAGCCCCAGCATCCAGGGCTCTGCACTAAGTGTGGAGTCTGCTTGAGATTCTCTCTCTCCCTTGCCCTCTGCCCCTTCCCCCCACCCCACCCCCACTCTCTCTCACTCTTTCTAAAATAAGTAATCTTAAAAAAAAAAAAGAAGGAAAGCCTATCTTTTTTACTTGCCGTCTTTGCAGCTTTGGACCTAATAAGCACCCCCTCTTTCTTAAAAGTCTCTCTTCCCATAGTTTAGGGCACCATGATCTCCAGGTTCTCTTCCTATCTCTCTGTTTTCTGTATGTGTTTGTGTGTGATTGCTTTCTAAAGATTTGCCTTACTTTCATAGCTTTTAAATATTGGTGTTATTCAATGATCCATCCTCTGCTCTCTTCTTATCACCTTCATGGTAATATTTTCCAAGTCTCTGTCTCCAGACTCACCCTTCCTCTGCCCCACATCTCAATATCCAGTGGCCTCTGGTCATTCCCACTGGGATGGATATACCACAGGCATTTTAAGCTCAATATATTCAAGAATGCAATTTTGCTGTCCCCCAAAACTTGTTTTTATCTTGCATTGCCAATCTCAGTTGGTCATTATGTACCTGGGTTCCCAACCTAGAGTTAGGAGACCACTTTTGACTTCTCTTGCTCCCCACTTTAAATCTCTTACCCAAAGCTATCAACTGTGCTTTCTAAATATCCCTCCATCACAGCTGCCCCTTCAGATCATTATCCCTTTCCTAGAATATGGCAAAACTTTCCATATTGCTCTTCCTCCCTCCAGTCCAATGTCCCTCCCTACCTACCCTTCACACTGCTGCCAGAGGAATTTTTCTAAGAATGCATCTGACTGCATTATTTTTCTTTTTTTTTTTTTAACATATAATGTATTATTTGTTTCAGGGGTACAGGTCTGTGATTCATCAGTCTTACACAAGTCACAGAACTCACCATAGCACATACCCTCCCCAATGTCCATCACCAGCCACCCCATCCCTCCCACCCCCCACCACTCCAGCAACCCTCAGTTTGTTTCCTGAGATTAAGAGTCTCTTATGGTTTGTCTCCCTCTCTGGTTTCATCTTGTTTCATTTTTCCCTCCCTTCCCCTATGATCCTCTGCCTTGTTTGTCAAATTCCACATATCAGTGAGATCATATGATAATTGTCTTTCTCTGATTGACTTATTTCACTTAGCATAATACCCTCTAGTTCCATCCACATTGTTGCAAATGGCAAGATTTCATTTTTTGATGGCTGCATAATATTCCATTGTGTATATATACACCACATCTTCTTTATCCATTCATCTGTCGATGGACATGTAGGTTCTTTCCATAGTTTGGCTATTGTGGACATTGCTGCTATAAACATTGGGGTGCCCGTGACCCTTCAGATCACTACATTTGTATCTTTGTGGTGAATACCCAGTAGTGCAATTGCTGGGTAATAGGGTAGCTCTATTTTCAACTTTTTGAGGAACCTCCATACTGTTTTCCAGAGTGGCTGCACCAGCTTGCATTCCCACCAACAATGTAGGAGGGTTCCCCTTTCTCCGCATCCTCGCCAACATCCGTCGTTTCCTGACTTGCTAATTTTAGCTATTCTGACAGGTGTGAGGCAGTATCTCATTGAGGTTTTGATTTGGATTTCCCTGATGCCGAGTGATGTTGAGCACTTCTTCCTGTGTCTGTTGGCCATTTGGATGTCTTCTTTGCAGAAATGTCTGTTCATGTCTTCTGCCCATTTCTTGATTGGATTATTTGTTCTTTGGGTGTTGAGTTTGATAAGTTCTTTATAGATTTTGGATACTAGCCCTTTATCTGATATGTCATTTGACTGCATTATTTCTGAAATGAGGTGTTCCAGTGGTTTCCCCACGTCTTCAGAATAAAGGGAAACTCCTCCAATATCATGTACAAGTCCTTCCATTCTGGTTTCATCTCTCTCTGCTTCTAACTCACATATACCTCAAGCACTGATTCTCCCTCAGTGTCTTCCCATGAATTTCCCAAACTCACTGGGCTATTTAACTCTCCCAATCCTTGCATAGGCTGTTCCTTTTGCTACAATGCTTTTCTTCATCTCATTTGCCTAGTGAACTAATCCCTTCCTTAAAACTATTATCTATGCACTTAAATCTTCCCTGACCTCCTGCGAAAAGAGGAAATATTAAAACTATTTTTTTATGTCTTATACCTATTTGTATTCATTCCCACATCAGGGCCTTTATATTTGATGTTCCCTCTTCCTGGAATGCTCCCCCACTCCTGACCCCTGCCCAGATCTTCACATGACGGCTTTTTCTAATTGTTTAGGTCCCAGTTCAAATGTTATTCTCAGGGTGGTCTCCTGTCCATTCATCCTAACAGAGCAGCTCCACCCCTACCTGGGTCATTATCAGTACCACCATGAAGCCAGTACTTTAAAAGGCCTTCTCCATGCCCACCTGGGATCTGGCATCAGCCAGGGCCACAGTGTCATATGGATGGTGTACCCTTAGCCCAAACCAGGATCTTCATGGATTCCCAGACCCATTTCAATACTTCAGGGCATTTTCCAACCCTCTCTTTGTCTCACAGGACCAACCAGATGCCCCAAAGGACACTCAGACTTGTATCTATGATGTTATCCAATGGCTTCGTATCCAGCCCTGGTTTCAGGAGGGCATCCTGGCCAGCAGATCACTCCAGCTGATTGGATCATGTGAGGCTGGGTAGCCAGAATGGTGTCGCCACATTGAGTTGGAATGACTCAAAGTGTTCCTCTAGACACAGGTCCCACGTCTCTCAGGAAAGACTCTGCTTCTTCTCAGCACTTACACAATCAGAAAGTACACTGTTCCTTAGTTTGCTTATTCCTTTACTTTCTGACTGCTGCCCCTCCATGGGTAGAAGTAAGTAGTAAGCTCTGTACAGAGTGACCTTAGCTATCTTCCTCACCACTGGATGGATGTTCAATGATAAAACAATTCCTGCCATAGAAGGTATTCAATATCTGTTGAGCAGATAAATGAATGACTGCATGAGATGATGTATTTACTTACTGACCTAGCTCTTCCTCTAGAATGTAAGCTCTTAAGACAATGGACTCTGTCCTACTCACCTTGGTCCTCAGACTGGCATAGTGCCTGCCATAAGAGAAAGCATGAAATCTGGACTTTTTAAATGTGTAAATAAATGAATAACCAGGGGAATAAGTGAATGATATATTATCTATCATATTATGTTATTATCATATATTATCTAGATTCAAGGTTCTTCGCCTTGTCTTCATGATTCTAATGTGAAGATAAGGTTAGGGACCTCTTGTTCTTAAAAGCTCTTGGGGAGCTTTTAAAAACTGCAATGCCCAGGACCAGTGAAACCAGAATCTCTGCGATGGCTCCCAAGCACAAGTATATTTCAAGCTCTTCAGGCAAATTCCAGCATGCAACCACAGTGTCACATAGGGTGACCAGCCATCCAGGTTTGTGCAGGACTGACAGGTCTTCCAGGACTGACACTGCTAACAGCCTGACTCTCCTGGGCAGCTGGGATGGTTGGTCACCCAAGTTGAGAACCTCTGATCCAAACTGTCACCCAGGATCACTTTTGAGTGATGTATTTTCAATTTTTGAGAAGTCAAGACACACTGGCTTTGTGATTTCACTTGACACTTAATGTAATTACATTCAGGTAACTCACATTGACCCCAATAGCTGCTTCCTGCTTTGTTCTTGTTCATATTTGTGCTGCTACCTTTGACTGGGTGACATACAAATTTGTGGCATACAATGGCAAAGTGAATGATTAAACCATTACAGCAGGTCAGCAATGACCAATAGAGCTGCTAAGGGAGCAAAGTATAAAGTGCTAGCTTTCCAAACGCATCCCCAATGAGCCTTCCCTTTCTTTCCTTAAAAAAAAAAAAAAAAAAAAAATTCAAAATGATGACTGTACGTTTTGACATGTTCCTATTTATCACTTGTTTACACCAGTTACCCTGGTATTAGTTTGTGGTTTCTGATGTTATCACCTGAGGTGATAAATAATTTTTAAAAGAAAAATCCTTATGTAAACTGAATTAATATTTATCATCCCAAACACTAATTAATTTACTACAAGTATGTGGTTTATACCGAACCCATCAATGTGTAGACACCAGAATCAAAATGCCCTCTGCCTGTGAGGAAAAAGTGGCACACAGCTCTCTAGGGTTTTTGTTATTCAAATGAAAGTCTCAGATCATCAGCACCAGCACCACCTGGGAGATTAGAAATGCGGAAACTTAGATCCCACCCCAGACCTACTAAATCTGATTCTCTGGAGGTAGGGCCCAAGACTCTGTGTTTTAAAAAGCTCTCCGGGTTATTCCTATGCATGCTCAAATTTGAGAGGTGCTGTCTAGAGAGCATTTTGCTCACCCAGTTCTTAACTTTAAATGTCTCAGAGCCAAGAAGGAAGAGTCAAGGGGAGGCAGCAGACGGAATCATGTAGCACAGTGGTTCCCAAGCTCTGGGGCACATTGAAAACACCTGGAGATTTTTAAAGCTATCAAAACCTGGCTCCCACCCTACCAATGGGATTTGGTTGTTTTGGGGTGCAATCTGGGCATAGGGATGTTTTAAAAGCTGCCCGGGTGATTCTAATGTGCAACAGACTTTGTGAATCCCTGCTTCATCACCAGCAACCCTATCTGCAGCTCATTGCTTCGAGCCTCCACTGCTGAAGAATCCAGAAAGATGGGCAGTACTAGCATTTGCTAGCCACCCCTCCCTCACAAACATCGGAATCAGCAGAGGTGGAATGAAGGGAAAACACTGGGGCTGAATCTCACGTCTGGCATGATAAATGCCTCTTCTGTTTCCTTTCTGTTAGTAGCTGTTTGGTTTTTAACCTCTCTGGACCTCAGTATCTTCATCTGTCAAACGGAGACAATAAGACCCATTTCCCAGGATTGTTTGGGACATTACATATGATAACATTACATATGATATGATATGCAAGTGCCTAATATGTTGCCTAGCACACAGTAGATGCCCAAAAACTCTGAGGCAGGTAAGAGTGCTGTCTCTATACCCTGCTCCCCTGCTGGTGGGACATCTAGCAGCATGGGGTCAGGCAAATATTTAGGGATGGCTCCTGGTCAGGGTACCAAGGGTGTTAACTGCAAAAACCCAGTTCACATGTGAATTCATTTATATGATCTCATTCTAGTTTCCCATCCCAGCCAGTAAACAGGATCATTCTTATTGTCCCCATTTCACAAGGTGACAGAACAGTAATACAGAGAGGACCAAAGTCACACAGCTGTAAAATGGCAGACTTGGGTCCCCTGACTGTAGCCCAGTGTTCTCTCCACCTCCCGTTCTCAGGCCTCACACCCAGCTGCTTGGCAGGTCACATTTATTGACAGGATGCATTGATCTAGACCAGCCCCTTTCCAACAGAACCTTCGATGGTGATGTAAGTGTTCTGAATCTGCACTCTCCAAGTCAGAGACCACCAGCCACATACAGCTCCTGAGCATTCAAAACGTGGCTAGTGTGATGGGAGAATTAAAGTTTTTGTTGTATTTCATTTTGATTAATTTAGATTTAAATAGCCACCCGTGAACCACACAGATCTAGCCACAGAGTCTGGAGAATAACAGGAAACTGAAAATTTATTCCAGTGGCTTCTACCCACCAATCAAAAAAAAAAAAAAAACCCTAAGCCACTTGTTTGCCTTTCTCTTAAAAGATCTTAACTCTTTTTCATAGACTGGCCAAGCTGGCTCACTAGTTGACGAGGGCACAGCCCCGTGCAACACACAATCGGAACAACGCTTCGCACCAGTGATCAGCCAGCACAAACAACACGTGTTACAGAGTCCTGCTTCTCAAACTTGAATGTGCGCATGAACCATCTGAGACCTTGTTAAAATACGGATTCTGATTTAGCAGATCTAGGGTGGGGCCTGAGCATCTGCATTTCTAGCAAGCGCCCAGGTGCTGCTGCAGCTTCAGCTCCACGGGCCACATGTGGACTAGCAACAGTGCTGAGCAGTGGTCTTCAGTGAGCTGATTTTGTCTCTTTCCTTCCTCCTGGAGGCATCTGGCAATGTCTGGAGACATTCTGGATTGTCATGACTTGGGTCGGGGTGTCATGGGCATCTACTGGGTTGAGTTCAGGGATGCTGCTAAATAATCCACAATGTGCAGGACAGCCCCCACAGGAGAGAATTATCCTGCCCCCAAATGCCAGTAGTGCCCTGTCTGAGAAGCCCTGTTGCCCAGCTGAGTCTACTCTTCAGGAAGAGGGGGTGTTGATGGGAGAGTCGTGGAGTAGGTCTTCTTGGTATAATAACTCATCGTTGCTTTCTCTCTCCCACTCTTTCCTCCTCCTTGTCTGCACAGGAACAAATGCCTCGGCCCCAGACCAGCTGAGCTTAGCTCTAGCCTGGAACAGAGTGGACATCGCTCGCAGCCAGATCTTTATTTATGGGCAGCAGTGGCCGGTAGAGTATATGTCACCACCCCTGCAAAGCCCACTTGCTTGGGCAAGGGTATTTGCTTAAGAAGTCTCCGTCCGAGAGCAGCTCGGAGAAGCTGCTGCCTCTTCTCTAGGATGCAGATGTTCCCTCCCTGGTAGCCCTCCTCGGGCTCGGGCCCCTTTCTCATATTTAGGAAAACACTGCCACCTGGTTGACGCCATGACAAAGCACAACTGCAAACATTCCAGACAGTTCCCATCTCCGGGTGGCCTCTGATGGCAACGTTCAGCTGCAAATGATGCCATCTCTTCCATACGTCTGAGAAAACACAGAAGACAAAAGTGTGTTCGTGCAAGTGAAGGAAGGCGTAGAGCTAGCGGTTTGTTTCTGGTTGTCTCTGAGTTTGCTGCGCCCGAGCGGCGGTGCCCCATGCTAGCGTATGGCCCCATCACACCTCAGGATGCAGGATTAGCAAGCTCCCGCGTGCAGGTACCATCTGGTCCTGGTGGCTGAGCACAGGTCCTCCCTATTCCCAAGCACCACAGAGAGGGAACCAAAGCTTTATATAACTGTTCTTGGTTTGTTTCCCTCGACCGACACTACCAAAATTAAAAACTCGGAAAATTGGCTATTGGGTGGTTGGTGCCTAGATCCCTAGGATGCAGCCAGCAGTCTGAGATTTGATTTCTGTGCTGGAATAACTAAAGGGCAATACCCGCACGGACAGGTCTTCTTTAACTCTGTCTTTCCCGCAGAGAGCTGCTGCCCCCCCCAACCCCCCATGAAGCCCCTGTCTTTATTTAGTGCTGCTAGTGGATGGCTAGTGTGGAAAGATTTGTCAAGGAGTCTAGACACTGGGAAATTTTCGTGAAATGAATTGAATAAAACCCTGGTAAACAGACCAAAGAACCCAAATAGTTGCTGCATCTCTGCATAGAAATGGGTGAGGCAGAAGCAAGGTAGTCTAACACTTAATTAAAATAAAGAAGGGCCTACTGTATATTTTTTGCTGGGGTCCCTCTTTTCAAGGTAGCAGGGATCTAATTCAGAGCCTCAGGAAGATGAAAAGGAGGACAGCAAAGCACCCATTTTGGCACTTCACTAGTACTGCAGAAGTTTGGTCAGAGAATACAAGGAAAATTCTTGTATACCCTGCATCTTCCTAGGATCCAGAAGAGAAAAAAGGAGTCAAGGAGGAAATGCTTTTGGAACTAGAAAACTTTGAATTCTATTTGCAAAGACAGGTCCCAAAACACAAGCGAGATTGTGGCTGTCCCAAAAGTGGAGTTGGGAACAGTCTTGCTAGCATGTTCTTGGATGTGCTGAAGGTTTACCAGATGTCAAAGGCATGTCTAAACTGTTCGGGTGAACACGAAGGAACTGCATCCCTAGAACCTGGGGCAGACTAACTCAGTGACTTGATTTGCAGGTGGGGTCTTTGGAGCAAGCCATGTTGGATGCCCTAGTTCTGGACAGAGTGGATTTTGTGAAATTACTCATAGAGAATGGAGTAAGCATGCACCGCTTTCTCACCATCTCCAGACTAGAGGAATTGTACAATACGGTAGGACCAAGCTAAGGCACTTTTTATTTTCTCTGTGGTTTTTTTTGTTTGTTTGTTTTACCTTCTCCTGCCCGCCCCCCACATGCCTGTGAGTCTCTTCCCTCCCCTCCAAATGCATGGATCATTTTTCACAAATGTTCCCTTAGACCTTTAGACAACAATGCCAAGTCACCAAGATTCCACTTGTTTTAACTGCTCAGTTGTCAGCATCTAAGGGGGAGAGTTACACGATCACACCAAAAGCTAACATTCTCAGATTCTTACACAAACCCACGAGGCTCTGAAAATTAGAACACAGTGTATGCTGTAAGCCCAGAGGGCGTTTGAGGCAATCAGCAGAGGAGAATTGATTTAATTCAAAGTATCAAAGGAGACCGATTAACTATCTCGCACCATCTTGTTATCCTCAGAGCTATGACATTCATTCCTTTTCCTCTATAATAGAATAAAATGTACAATACCCCTTGCTTGGAGTTACCCCAAAATATTTTTTGTGTTGTTTTGTAATAATTTGCTACTTCATTTACTAGGGATACCAAGGAGTAATCATAAAGAAAAGCTATTTAGGAAGTTGTTTATAGTATTCAGTGAGTTAAGTATGTTGGCTCGGAGCTGATACTCACTAAAATCCAATGACGTTTAAAGAGTAGATATTGGAAACTTCAAGAGGGAACAGGCTGCTTGGAGAGTACAATTCAGGAAGGTTAAGAAATCTTTCTTCCCAAAGGTTCTGGACCTACCTCAATAGCATTCACTGCTTGTTCTTTTGTTTTGAATTCCACAAAGGCACATCCCTTTGGATCTCCAGTAGACTATAATGTGGTTTATACTTACATAAAAACAACGTTGCTACATTTCCCAAATACTCTTTCAGTCCAGCTGTGATTAGCATTTTTGGGAAGTAATTCCTATGATACATTAGAAGCAGTATTAAATATGTAAGACTTCTTAATCAAGATCAATAAATTTTTACTTGGAATATTAAAAGAAAGAGTAGGTATTGTTTTCCTGCATTTTACAGGTAGGAAAACAAAGGCCAAGAAGTGAATTGGTTTATTCAAGGTCACAAAACTCCTAAGTAAAGAAGAAAGCCAGTACTGAACCAACACTTCCGTCGTAGAGGTTATTCTTCCCCTCATTTGGAACTGCTTCTCTGTCCACCACCCACAGCTCTAATGAGATAGAGCTTATTGACCTTTCCTCCAGCCAGTGGTGGGTGTTAGGTGGTACCACACTGGCTCTCTCTCCTTCCTGCTGCTGGAACTAGAAAACAGTTTAGCAGAGCAGCTCCAGGTGTCTGTTTCCTCTGCAGATTTTTCTTGCTTCTGCATAGTGACACTTTCAGTACGAATAGACTAAAAATGATAGAGTAGGAGGTCCCAGTTTCTATCCCCACCAAAAGATCAATAATTAGCCCTAGGTGAAATGGATAAATTCCCAGAAACATGCAACTGACCAAATCTGAATCATGAAGAAATAGAAAAATTTTAACAGACCAATAACAAGTAAGGAGATGGAATCAGTAATCAAAAACCTCCTGACAAGAAAAGCCCAGGAGTAGGTGGCTTCACAGGGGCATCTTACCAAACATTTAAAGAACTAACCCCAATTCTTGTCCAACTTTTCAAAAAACTTGAAGAGGCAATACTCCCAAATTTATTTTAGGAGGCCAGCAGTACACCAACACCAAAGTGAGACACTATAAGAAAATAAAACTACAGGCCAATATCCCTGATGAATATAGGTACAAAAATTCTCAACCAAATACTAGCAATTGAAATTCAACAGCACATTGAAAAGATCATACACCATGACCAAATGGGATTCCATCCCTAAATGCAAGGATGGCTCAATATATGCAAATCAATAAATGCACATCACATTAATAGAATGAAAGACAAAACTCATATCATCTCAATAGGGAGGGAGGCAGGGAAAAACAGGCACCCAATTTGGAAAAGAAGAAGTAAAATTGTCTTTGCTGATAACATGATTTTGTATATAGAAAATCCTAAAGACTTCACACACACACACACACACAAAACTGTTAGAACTAATAAATGAATCCAGTAGAGTTTCATGATACAAAATCAACATATGAAAAGCAGTTGAATGTCTATACACTAACAATGAACAATCTGAAAAGAGAATAAAACAATCCCATTTACGAAAGCATCAAAAACTATAAAATACTTAGAGATAAATTTCACCAAGAAGTAAAAATCTATAAAGCAAAAATTATAAGACATTGATTAAAGAAATTGAAGAAGACACAAATAAATGGAAAGATATCCCATGTTCATGGATTAGAAGTGTTAATAATGTTAACTTGTCCATATCACCCAAAGCCTTTTATAGATTCAATACAATCCCTTTCAAAATGCCAGTGGCATTTTTTCATGGAAATAGAAAACACAATCCTAAGATTCACATGGAACCACAAAAGACTCTAAATATCCAAAGCAATATTGAGAAAGAACAAAGGTAGAGGTGTCACCTTTCCTGATTTCAAACTACTTCACAAAGCTATAGTAATCAAGACAGTATGGTATTGGCATAAAAATAGTCACATAGACCAATAGAACAGAGTCAGAAGCTCAGCAATAAACACATGCGTATACAGTCAACTAATATTTGAAAAGGGAGCCAGATATAAAAACACAGTTTGGAGGATCCTCAAAATATTTGGGGCTGAAGGGTGGGGAAAATGGGAGATGTTAGCCAAAGGGTATAAACTTTCAGTTACAAGACTAATAAATTCCAGGGATCTAACATACAGCATGGAGTCTATAGTTAACAACACCGTATTGTATAATTGAAAGTTGCTGTGAGATTAGAGCTTTAATGTTTTCACCATAATCAACAACAAAATGGTAATTATGTTAAGTGAAGGATGTGTTAACTAACCTAATTGTGATAAACAAATCACATCATACACCTTCAACTTACACAATGTCTTATTTAATTATATCTCAATAAAGCTAGGGAAAATGGGGTTTTCAGTAAAATAAATAAAATAAAACACAGAGTTTAATGACTTGCATATCAGAGAATCAAGGTAATGTATTTATTCCAATGATTGGAAAGAAGGAAGTAGGAAAGTTCTAGATCAAGAAAGGCCAATAGATTTCATCACCCAAATCAACTGGTGGTGGTTCCCCAGAGAACTCTGTCAAGAAGGATTATGGGACTGCAAATGGTCTCAGTAATAATAAGGAGCTTGCACATGGTCATAGCTGGTAGGCAGCAGAGCCGGGTGTGGAGCCAGGCATTCTGACTCCAGAGTTTGTGTGTTCAATCCCTATATCAGACTGCATTTCTCAGTGGAAAAAGAATTCTGAGAAGGATGTCGCATGAATGGGCAAGGAGTTGAGGTGATACCTAGGATTCGTCTCCATACCTGAATCTGTTCCCACACTGCTGAAGGATTTGCCATCCCTATTTGATATTCTCCAATAGGGTCACCAGATTTTGCAAATAAAAATACAGGATGCCCAGTTAAATTTGAATCCCAGGTAGACAATGAGTAATTTCTAATATGAGCATGTCCCATGAAATATTTGGAATATACTCATACTAAAAATTATTTCTTATTTATCTGAAATTCAAATTTAACTGGGTATCCTGTATTTTATCTAGCATTCCTATTCCCGAAAGATGACAGGGATAGCAAGTCATTTCACATTAGCCTCTCTTTTCCTTCCAAGAGCCTGTGGCTTTTTCTTTAGACTAGATTTGAACAAACTGCTACCAAAGAGTCAAATCCAGCCCACTGCCTGTTCTTGTATGGCCTGCAAGCTAAAAAGGTTTTTTAAACATTTTTTAATGATTGCAAAAAATCAATAGGAGAATGATATTTTGCGACATATTAAAATTATATGACATTTGATTCTCTTTTGGTGTCCATAAATAAAGTTTTATTGATACACGGGCAGGCTCACTTGTTGACATATTGTCTCCAGCTGCTTTTGCACAATGGCAGAGTCGAACGGTTGCAGTGAAAAGTATATGACCCACAAAGTCTAAAATATTGACACTTTGGCCATTCACAGAAAACTTTGCCAACCTGTTTTAGACAATTTCTCATTTGTTATGGGTAATAAACAGGTTGCAATCAGCCATGTGCCAAAGTGTATTTCCAGTGCTCTAAACTGGCCCCTTTTATCTCCACCCTGCCTCAAAACTAGCCCCTTTCATGATGTTTGGGCCCAGCTGTCCACAGGTTGACAACCTCCTTTACAAAGTTTGAACCTAGAATCTCAAACGCTTTTTCTCGAGGAACCACAATCCAAAAATCTGCCAGCGTGTTGGTTTAGAAAAGACAGGTACAACTGAGCATCTACAACAAGGTTCATCTTAAAGAACTGTCCCTCCACCGGCCAGAACCCTTCCTTCCAGATCCTTCTTGCCTTACCAATGAGAGCCCCTGACCAGCAAAACCATTTGATTCTTCTTTATTGTTTTCAGAGACATGGGCCCTCAAACACATTGTACCACTTGGTCAGGGATGTCAAAAAGGTAAGAACCCTCTCGACTGCAGGTCGGAGGCCCTGTCTTGACTGCTTCCTGTGATTAGAAAGCGCCTCTGTTTTGCATGAGCTGCCAGAGCGTTCCTGTCTCCCCGAGCTCCCTCATTTCAGGACACTGTGTGTATGTCGCCTTTTAACGATGACTCTGCTTACAATGCAGCTGCGGTTTTACCTCCCGTCTCTGTGGTTTTAGACGCTTTCATGGGACATAATGCTTTTGGATAGCAGAATGCGTAATGTTTTTGGATAGCTTTGCGCCACGCTGCGTGGATTTCTGCCATTGCCCGTTTTCTTCCATATGCCCCTCACTGTTTGGGGGGCTAGTTTCCATGTTGTCTGACTAACCATAGGAGGTATCTTCATGTCCTAGCTCCTGATGCCATGCGTCACTGTCACTTCTAACGTTATGCAGAGCGCAGGAAGCGTAGCTCAAAAAGTCTCAGGGCATCAGAGACAAAAACACGTGTGTGCATTCCATTCTTCTAACACTTTATTTTTTCCAGTAGGTTTTTTCACGTTATCATCTAATTGATGGGGTGGGGCGGGAAGGCAAGAGGTTTGGATCAAGGAGAATTGTTCCCATTTTACAGATACAGAGGCTGAAATGTAAGGAGGTGAGAACTGTAGTACGTGGTTAGGGAAGAGGCAGAATTCAAACTCAGATCCTTTGATTAACAATAATAAAATTTTAGTGACGACCAGGTGCGTGGCACTAATCTAAGCCTGCTGTATGTCGCAGCTCGTTTCATCTTCATGACAATTCTATGAAGTTGAATTACTCTTTTATTATCATTATTATATAGTATGATTCCCGTTTATAGATGAGACGAGTGAGGTGCAGGGAAGCTATGTTTAATCTTAGCTAAGTGCTTTTTTTTTGCTCCATTTGATCTCTCTCAGAGGTAACTTCATTCCAAATCCTTGACAGCATTCCCAGAGACTGCTGTTTTTAACTCCAAAGGAGGAAATAGATGGGGGCACTTTTCCCACCCCCTACACATACGTATGCACACCCACCCACCACTCACCAAAGCCTGTAGGACCTACTCAGAGGAAGCTACAAAGTAAGGTCAAAAATAGAGTACGACTCCTTCATCTCATATGGAGTCATTGTCTAGAACTTCCCTTAGGTGTTTCCCTTGAAAGGCCAAGTAAAAGTCCTGGGGCTGCTTAGAATGTTCCTACTAACCAACTAGACCTTTACCAGTAATGAGTAAAGGGTAAAAAAAACAAACAAAAACCTTCTGTTGGCTCTTGGAAACTTTCCTCTCGTCTCTACACAACCTTACTGAAGGATTTTTCATCTGTGTGAGCGAGTGAAGCCTGGTGTTCTTTCAAAGCAAGAGAAACAAAAGCTGTGCAATCTACACATCCAACCCAACCACCACTTTACCAAGATCTCCTCTTTCCCTGATCGGCCCCATTTCGAGCCAGAAGCACATCTGCCCTCAACAGAGCCCTTTCCCTTACCCTCAAGCCTTCCAATATTGTGTAATTTATCCTGGCTTAGAATTGCCTGGAAACTAGGGGGAAGGATCTCAAAAGATTAAGTGTGTACATCTAATGTGGATTCTTTGCCATGATATTTGTCGCTCATGTACAATAAAATGTCCTGAGAGTTTTTAAATGATAAAGAAGATATTATCCCCTCCCCCATCACCTTGAGCTAGTCCGTGTCACTGCAGGAATTGTGAGGCTTGCTGAGGAGACAACTATGCCTTTGTCCCTCAATCTCAGCCAGTGGCCAATTCGAGCCTTCAAATAAAGTCACTGATTCACCTTCATCCCCTAGTTTCTCAATATCTTGCCTGATTTTCAAAGGGATTTTTGCAGTTAGATTTCATTGAATATAAATGATCAAAATCCCTCCTCTTAGGTTCTCTTCCTTGTACAGCTCTGCTTTGCAACATCATCTTCTCCCTTCTGAAATCCCCTTCGCCTGCCTCTTACATTGGCTCATGTCACTTGCATTAGAAGGCATGTATTTTTAAAGTAGGGTTTTTTTTTTTAAACTTCTTAGCTAAAGATGTACTTCAAAAGTAATATAAACTAACGAGAAAGAATGGGATGGTAAGGATTTGGGAGGAAGGAGTATTAGGATCGGTCTTATTTTTCTTTCAAGTGTGATCCAAATATTGGAACAGAAATACATAAGGATTCACTTAGGTACTGAATTAGTAACTGGAAAAAGTGATTACAGATGACCCAGTATAGTTCTGAACTGGCTTAGGAACAATTTATCCTTTTACCTGGGAAAAGAGACTGCCAATAAGGTGGGGAGAAACAGACAGCCTGTTTTTCGTTTCTTCCCTTGGGAAGAGAGAGGAACAGGAAAAGCAGACTCCTGTTTACTTCTATGATAAAGCTGAGCCTCTGACTTGGACAACAAAAAGGTATAACAATGGGAGCCAAAGGAGTTGGAAGTCTCTACGTTTTATGTAATATGGATGAAGGGAGCTAAAAATGAGGGGTTTTTGTGTTTTCTCAAGAAGTAAATGGGAGAGGGGTGCCTAGGTGGCTCAGTTAGTTAAGTGACTGCCTTCGGCTCACGTCATGATCTCAGGGTCCTGGGATCGAGCCCCGAGTTGGGCTCCCCGCTCAGCGGGGAGCCTGCTTCTCCCTCTCCATCTGCCTCTCCCCCCACTCATGCTCTCTCTCGCTCTCTCTCTCTCAAATAAAAAAATAAAACCTAAAAAAAAAAAAAAGTAAATGAGAGAAATTAACATTGGTTCTCATCTTCCTCAGGTGGTTTCAGATGACTTCCAGAAATTTAGGCCAATGCGATACGCAAAGTCTACAAAAGCTAGGTTTAAAATGCTAAGAAAATCTTGGGCAGTTTAAGCAATTTTCAAAATTAAGGAACTTGATAATTAGCATGTGCTTTGTGCTATATGATTGTAGGACTTTATGTTACCTATTAGTTGATGTGATCTGTGACAAAAAAATATTAACCAGTAAGTGATAAGCCCTGGTACAAAATGCTACTCCTATGTTAGGATCATAGTTCTGAACCTTAAACATAGTGTTTGATGATATATCTGGAAAATCAAATGCAAGTAACTCTTAGGAATCCAGGCAATGCATTTAGGAATCATCAAACGGTCCCACGTTAACAGCATGATTATCTCCAAGTCCAACTCTCCCTTGATATCAACAGAACTGAGTTTGGAGAACTGAATCTCAAATTAGTAATTTCAAGGGAACAATCTAGGAGCAAGGAGGTAAAAAGTTGGTTATACAGCATCAATCAGAAATTTAAAATGAGAGAGTCCAGCCCAGTTCCTGGAACTGCTTTCCTGCATAAATCCATTGGATGCACCAACGCGACATTAATCCAGAGCAGCCCGAGTCTGTCTGCTTTTCCGTGAAATCTAACTTGCTATTTTTAGAAGCTAACTGTCTGCTCGATTTGTGCCTCTATATGTTTTAAAGTACTAGTTTTTCTTTCTTAACTTAAATGTGCTAATACTTCAGATGACCTGTACTATCATCTCCCACCAAGGGAGGGTGATAGTTGAGTATTATATAGAAATAGTTGTGAAGTTATGATAGTTTAAAATTCATTCACATGGGAATTAAGACCCAGAGCTTTGGCAGAATGAAAGGGTGGGGGAAGAATTTAAGACACTCTTTGGATAAAGAAAGGACATTTTGATAATCCCATCTGCCAAATTCATGCAGATTTGCAAAAGCATTTTTATTTTTTAAAAGATTGCCTGGTCTATAACCAAGCTGAACATTGCGGAATGTCCTCTTTTCCTTGAACTTTCACCAAAATAGACTTTTGCCCACCCTTCCTTGGTAAACCCAACAACCAGCAATCATTTTACACCCTACATACACCGGAAGGAAGCAATTTTGTTTTGAAGGCTTGTTAATAAGTTTCCACAAAATGTGTTTCCTAAACAGCTGAAATCTGATAGTGATATCATGAGCTGACTTCTGAAAAAGAGTATATTCAGAAGAGCAGATCCAATACATGCATTTAAACTACTCTTTTAATTAAAAGTCATCTTTAGGATGGCATGGATTAAAACTTAGCTTCAGAGAAGTAGCTCATGGCATGAGAAAAGGGGACAACATTTTCAGGTTGTTAGTTTGTATTTACTGATGGAGCCAAAGTTCTCTGTTTCACTCTGTGGATCAAATGGTTTGAGTCACATGGCTTGCAATGTGTTGTTGAGGCATGAAAGGGGACATAAGTGTTCAGGCATTACCAATTACCAAAGTAATTACCAAAATAGGGAGGAGGGAAGAACAGAAATGACAGAAGGAGCATTACTCCAGTGTCGTCGTTGGCTTCCTATTTGAAAAGCACCCAAGCGAAGGAAGACTCCTCCAGAAGGTTTTTGGACATTACCTGTGGTATGTGAGGTGCTGTTCACTTTCTCTGCTTTTTCCAAAGGAGGTGGATGTGATGTGCACAACACCATTCCTGTCTAGCCCTTTACCGGTCCCTGTCTCTGAGCCCTCAGCTCCACTAACCACATTTCAGGGGCGATGAGTAGAAACTACGTCAACCCTGCACACTCTGGACAATAATCTTTGCCCAGTGCCCGGGCAGCATAGAAATAAGAGCTGCCTGCCAGGTAGTGGTCAGACAATTGGACCTTTAGAAATAGACATGATCTTTCGAAGTAACTCTGTCCAAAGTGCCTGTTTTCAGAGTGTAAACTGAGGCACAGAGTAAAGAAATGATCTGCCCAGGGTCACAGAAAGGCAGAGCTAGGACCACAGTGCAGCCCAGTGCTGTTTCCACTGCGGGGTCATACTGCAGGCTGTTCTCTGCGTCTTTGACATCTAAGGTCACAGGTGGCCAAGGCCGTCAGTCCGGCACATCAGACATACCCCAGTGCTCCCAACCCCTTCAGAGTCATCCAGGACAGAGGTATCACAAAAGGCTCAAATTGTACCTGATTTTATTAATTTTATGAAAGCTATTTCTTCCTCCCCAAAAGATTTCCATTCTTCCTAGTAAAAATTGTGAAACTAATTTCCCTTAATTTCTGTGCTTTCAAAGCCTCTGGGGGGTAAAAAAACAAAACAAAACAAAACAGATGCAATCAGTCTTGCAGGCTTTCAAACACATTACTTGGTAAAGTAAGCTCTCCCTCCTCCAGATATCACTTTAACAAGGGCATCTGACTCTGACTCTCTCCTGATTTCCAAATCCTCCAATCTGCTATATTCATTTACATCGCTTTCTTACACATATAAAACAGAACAGGCAGGTAAATGCTGGTGGAACCGCCATTGGCTTTGGTCAGGTGAACATCGTCCCCTTGTGGTCAAACAGAAGGCAGGCCAGTTCCTTTAAGGCCTTCGCTCCAAGCTGGGCAGAACCCAGAAGGTTCATTGAATCCCTTCTCTGGCTTGAGACCAGATCTTGTATAAGTCACTTCAAAATAAGCTTTACATGAGAAGTTCCTACAAAAAAAGATTCCAGCATCTTCTTTGGTAGTATATAAACCTAATAGCCCTTTATGAATAAAATCATTTGCAAAAAACGTTTTCTTTGCCCCTCTCAAATTTTTATTATTTTGCATTTTACCATGATCACTTTCCTGATAACCCCCACTCCTATAGACAATCCAAAAGCATAATTATCGCCACTCACTATTGGTCTTCAGGCAATATTGGTGTCTTGTTCTTAGAATTCAAACTGATGTTCACACATTGGTGTCTCAAAAGAAAATCTATAGGGGTTAGGTTCGCTGTTACTCGTGTGTTTTAAATTTAGAAAATTCTTACAGGATTGAAAATGGGCACAAATTTGTAGACTTGCCATTCTGCTTTTCGACAGCATCACACTAAATCTTGTAGGGATGTTTCTGCAACCTGGTACTTGAGCATCATAGACCATAGAGGCCATCGAGCTCCACCCCTTGTACAGGGAAGAAAACTGAGGCTGAGGGAAACTGGTTGACTTATGAAGGACAGACAGAAAGAAACCCAGGGCAGTTGATTCTCGGCCAGTGTTCTTTCCCCTGCCTGCCTCACAGTGCCCAGGAAAATAACACAAATGCAGGGCCTCCTCTGCAGGTCATCCTTATGGGAGCCAAATGCAGAAGAGAGGAGGCCGACCCATGCGTGTCCAGCCTCTCAGGCTCCTCTACTCTTGAAATAAGAGGCCTGCCTAACCGTCGGGTACAGCCCATCGAGACAGAAACTTGCAGCCTTGTTCACCTGCCCCCAAACAGTGGAGAAAAGCAGTTGCATGAGGAATATTTTTAAACTGTTTCATGTTTATGGAAAGGGCAATCCATGAACAGTTACCATCTTCAAACTTTCTCTAAGTTCCCTTTTCTCTGTTTTTGCCACACTTTGCATAAAGAGGTCAGGCAGGTGGCCTTTTCTGATGGCCCACAGGGAGCTTCCCCTTGCCAGTTCCATTAGACTGATGAGCTGGTCCTCAGAGGAGATTGTGAAATTCTGAGCATGGCGGGCAGGAGAATAAGGCCATTTTTATGAAAGGACGTTTCGGTGGGGGTTCTGATGAGCCAAGCTCAAGGATGGGAGGGGTTCTCTGCCTCAAGGTGCTTCCACCACAAATGCGACCGACCGCCTTCCCACTGTCCCATTGTGCTCAGCTGGCTCAAATAAGGTCCCCCGAGCCTGCTTTGTGCCCCAAGCCAAGGGAGAGGTAGAACCTGATGGGTAGGAACTGGTCAGGGGCAGCAAGCAAGTCTAGAGGGTAGCACTAGGATCTCCTATGCTTAGGCTGGTGCATGAACTGCTATCCCTTCGTTCCTACCCCACTGAAAATACCGACAGAGCGATCGGCGTATTTCAAGTCAAGTTTCCACAGTGACATGGGGCTATCCCAAACACGACAACTCATAGACTGTGGCTAGTTAGTTGTGTTACTGACAAGAAAACAGTACTGAGAAACCTGAAACTGAGACTTGATCCCAACCACATCAATGAATGGCACTGTTTTACTCATTCACATCCTGAATGCCTACCACACACCAGTCACTATAAAAAGGCACCTGGGAATACAAAGATCAATAACACCATCAAAGCTATAGGTTTGATGGAAGGATACAGTGGGCCTCCTCTAACCCTGAATCCCCTTCAAATGGATGCTGTTGGCCATAGCAAAGCTGAGTAAGGATAACTGAAAACCTACCCTTGGTTCCGCAAAAACAAGTGAAGCTCATTTCCTAATGACAATGTTTATACACCATGAATTTTCCGATTCTGCCATGTGAGCCCACCTGACCCACCTTATTTAGTACAAACTTCATCGTATCTCAGAATCACCTGGGGAGCTGATAAAGCTCGTAGAAGCCCATACATTGAAGCCAGTCTTTTGTGCTGTCACCAAGTTCGCCAGGTGATTCTGATGCCACCAAAGGTGGAAAGCCACCACCATGGCTATGAGCCGCTTCTGTGAAGTGGCAGAGATCTCACACAGCATCGGAGCGCCCTTTTGATGTCAAAACCAGTAATGAGTAGACAATGTTAAAACCTCTTGTGTTTTTGCATGTATATATGCAAGCAGCTAAAACTTACCCTATCACTCTCTTAAACACAATAGTGTTTAAGAAACACTATTCTCTTTGAAAGAAAATATCCAAAACCTCCTTAATTCCAGGAAAACAAATATTCCCTCAATAAAATCTCTTCTCATGCCACCTCCTTTCTCTTTAACCACAAGGGGTGCTCATAAATGACTTCACCCTGACATCCATCCACTCTCCTTTTATGAAAAAAGTGCTCATTTTTTTTTTCATTGTTAATAGAGGTTTTGCCAAGGAACTCTAAGCATATCCCACCTGATGTAGGTCCTGGTAATAACAATCATCTTCTGGAAGGAGTCTTCATTTAGTGAGTGGGAAGAAGTAAATGATCAGCAGGAGAGTGGTAACAAGCCTGGGTCAGAGGCAGAGCAGAGCTGGGAGGGGGCCCAGGGAACGCTTGGGGAACCGAGTTGCTAGCGGCTGGGACTCAGAGCATTTGCCATGTCAAGCCTTGTGTTTTTTCTGCTACACTGGTGTTTTTTTCTCCCCAGCTGAAGACTTGAATAAATATTTTGATTTTCTGTTATTGCCGACGATTACTGCATCTTCTTATTTAACTTATGTCTTCTTTCCAAGCGAGAATATCCAGGTTTCGGTTGGATCTATTTTAAGGTGAATTAATTAACCAGCATAATACTACATTCATATGTTTCTTAATTCATTTTTTTGTACTCTAAAATAGTTACAGAACACATGGCATCGAATCCCTAGTAAACCACGCTGTCTTTTGGATTTGTTTGTGTGTGTGTGTGTGTGTTTCGTTCTTCCCTCATAGGGGAACCTGCCCCCAGACTATAGAATCAGCCTGATTGACATCGGCCTGGTGATCGAGTACCTGATGGGCGGGGCTTATCGCTGCAACTACACGCGCAAGCGCTTCCGGACGCTTTATCACAATCTCTTTGGCCCCAAGAGGGTAAGTTTTGCAGCAAGTTCCCTTTTCTGGACTCCTGGGAGGACTAGGGCGGGACACATTGGGGAGGTGGCCTCCTTATCTCCAAGGGGGAGATCAGATAAGAAGGCAACTGGCCCACCCACCTCTTCCTTCTGCCATCAAATCCATTAAAAAAAAAAAAAGCAATGTATTGGGTGATACATCCTTTCTTTTCCTCACTAGGTCCAGTTAAAATCAGAAACTGGCACTGGGAGTGAGCCTTAATGATCAGGGAATAATAATTAAATTCAAATTAATCTTATCTACCTCAGTCGTTTTCAAGGTTTTTGGTATTGGGATCTATTTATACTTTTAAAAAATTATTGACCACCCCAATAAGCTCTTATTTATGGGAGTTCTATCGATCACTATTATCGTGTTAGAAATTAAAGACTTAACAATATTTATTAATTAATATTAATTCATTTTAAATTAATGTAAGAAGCCCATTACATGTTAACATAAATGACATGTTTATGAAAAATAACTATATTTTCAAAAACAAAAATTGGTGGTAAGAGTATCATTGTTCTAGATTTTTTGCATATTTCTGTAATATCTGGCTTAATGGAAGAAAGCTAGATTCTCATATCTACTTCTGCACTCAGTCTGCCAGATGTTTTGGTTGAAATATACAAAGAAAATCTGACTTCACACAAATATGTGACAAATATGACATATATGTTTCATATACATATGTATATAAAGGAAGGAGTATTTTAATAAAATCTTTACAGATCATTATAGATACTCTTTTTTGATGCTACATACATCAAAACTCAGTTCGCAATTTCTTAAAGATTAGTTGCAACACAAAATCTGAAATAACGTCAATGAACTTTTCATACTCTGCTACTTTAAAATGCATTGATTGAGCTTACACTTCATATGGATCTTGGAACATGGTAGACTGGTCATTGTAGAATACTGGTTTGTTGAGTTATGTAGATCTGATGGTTGACACATTTCATTAAACAATTTCAAAAACTCACCTTCATTAATATCACCTCCAATTTCATCAGAAAAGTCTTTAACTTCTGAAAAACTGTCCAGGTCGTGGGGGAAAGGATATGCAAGTTTTCAAAAATTCTAATTTTTTCTAATTTCTGCTTGGAAAATTTTGTCATTGGCAACAGATACCACCAGTTATTTTCCTTGAAACAACAGCCTCACTTCGGCCATTTCCAAAAATGTCTGCCAAATGTCCAAGTCTAAGTAAACCATGGTTTGTCTGCCAGTCGTTCCTTCAAGTCAATCGCCCATGAAACAGTGTGGCCATAATCCAAATAACTGCATGTTTGTCCTCAGGACAACCCGTCCTGGTTCAGTATGTAGCAGAAGTGCTTTATGCACATTTCCCATTTCATCCCTCAAAATAGTCAAAAGACATTTTTTAGTATCGAGGGTAGAGATTTAATAAAGTTAATATTTTTTCTTAGGCCTCATCAAAGGCTTCTTAAGTACAACTGGTTTCTTGTTTGTCTTTAAACTTCAAATGCATAACAGTGGGATCTAATGACAACTAGTAAAGTTTGGTGTCCCTGCCTTCTTCTTTCCTGCTAAGGCCCTCAGCAGTTTGCTCACCACTGTCTTTGCACCATCACTGCAAAATGTTAACACGGTGTCAAAACCAAATAGCATCTTAGTAGTCTTAGGAAAACACCCTTGACTTCACAGAGCCCCAGAAAGGATCACATGGTTCCTGGACCACATTTTGAGAACTGTTACTCTAGCTGGTAGTGGGCATGATTTCTACTTTTAACACAGCTGATCTTCTGATGATGAAAGTATTTGATGGGGCTCGAAGACCACTTTGAAAACATCAAAAAGTATAAATAAGGAGAAAAAAAAATCACACAAATTTCAAACTGGTGGTCACTTTAGAAGCTAAAAGGGAAAGAAAGGGAGAGAGACAAGGTTCAGGCTATTCCTACTTTTGTTTTATTCCAAAATAAAATTTGGAGGAATGGTGAGTGCTGTAACCTTATTAGTTACCCGAACAACTTCCAAGATAGCACTCAACCATTCTGTAATGCTTAGAACACAGAACTGGAATTCCTGACCCCTGAGATGTAATTTCGTATCTCCACTTCTTAGATATAAATCAAGTTCTGTAATTCGCTGAGTTGCCTTCTCTCTCCGTCTTGGCCTGTGGCTATTTTGCACATTCCCAGCATGACCAATGATGCCACTGTATGTGCTGACACTTTCCGTGTCATTGAGCACCTTCTGCCACGGTCAGCACATGCCTCCGTAGCCCCACACACCCTTGCTTTACTGGAGAGCTACATAGGGAGATGGCCGGCATGAAGCCTCTGAACACATACTGAATCGTAGTATTCCAAGTCTCCAGGTAGTAGAGGCCTTTCAGAGGTTTGAGAAACATCTTATGGTTTGACTGAACATTTTATGGCTCAGCCAATTGCTGGAGGTCATGGAGATGTCAGCCAACCAGGACGTTTCTGGAAAGATGGAAGAAATTTTGGTCCATGAAAGAGATTACAAACCTGCAGGCTCTACCCTTCGCAATCTCATTATGCCTCTCTGGAGTTCTGATTCTCTGTGATTCACCAAAATCACCAAATCCCTAATTCTCCTAGAATTTCTATAAATGGGTTCCTCTTGTGGTGTTTTATTTAGTGAAATGAATAAATGCTGTATGGTACAAGAGAGTTCTTCTATTACCTGGTTAAGATATAATAGGATTCTTTTCTTACCTCTATAAAGAAAGATCTAACTTTATGTATAACATTTTTTTTAAACAGCCCAAAGCCTTGAAACTACTGGGAATGGAGGTAAGTATATGCCCAAATTATTAATGTCAATTATTTGTTCTCTTTATTTTACATTTTAAATATATATATGTATATACATATATATGTTCATTTAATTGGTAAGGCTTAGTACATGATTCTAAAATAAAGAAGGGAATTTTTTTCCAGTATTGAAGGGGGGGGGGACAAGTTACAGTAGCTTTGAAAATTCCACCATGAGGTTGCATTAGCATTACAAGTAAGAAAATAAATCTTATTTGAAATACTAACTTGAAAACCAAGGAAGCATATAAATTCCAGTGAGTGAAATCTATTCATGGGTGTTTACAACTGGCAACAGATCCAAAGGCCAGAAATACTTCACAAATGCACCTAAGAGGTATGTAGAAACTGGAGACAGATCATCTGTTCCCCATTTTCCATCTTTTGTTTGTGTGGGTATTGTCGTTTATGCACCTGCAAGAATAGGATGTCCTTGTCCTTTCAGAGAAAAGGGCAGCGCTATCCATCATGAGGCACAAATAGCCTTACCTGTAGGAAAAAAATGGACAAAAGTGAAAGGAGGGAGGGAGGAAGGGAGGAAGGGAGGGAGGGAGGAAGGAAGGAAGGAAGGGAGGGAGGAAAGAAGAAAGGAAGGAAGGAAAGAAAAAAAAGAAAGAAGAGAAGAGAGGAAGGGAATGACCCATTTTAAAAAATTAAGTATAACACTGGCATGTTCCCATAGGGCTGTGCTTATACACTCATTATAACTTGTTTTATAACTTGTTTTAAAGTTAGGCATGAGGGCTTTTGGGATAGGAGCTAGGATAGGCTAGTTCATTTCTCTGTCAATCCCAGAACAGGACCCATAATAGATATACAATAAATAACTATTTTAAAAATTTAACTGATTCATTTCTAACTCCACCTCTATGTTTTTTCCTTAAAATTACAGGATGATGTCCCCTTAAGGCGAGGAAGAAAGACCACCAAGAAGCGAGAAGAAGAGGTGGACATTGACTTGGACGACCCTGAGATCAACCACTTCCCTTTCCCTTTCCATGAGCTGATGGTGTGGGCCGTCCTGATGAAGAGGCAGAAGATGGCCCTGTTCTTCTGGCAGCATGGTGAGGAGGCCATGGCCAAGGCCCTGGTGGCCTGTAAGCTCTGCAAAGCCATGGCTCACGAGGCTTCGGAGAATGACATGGTGGACGACATCTCCCAGGAGCTGAACCACAACTCCAGGTTGGCCAGCCCAGCAGGTGGGGTGGTCAGGGGACCAGGAGAGAAGGCGGGCCTCAAATGCTGGAGGGTCCTAGCTACCCAAACCCTTAAGTGGAGGTAGTATCGCCTCACACAGAGGGTGGGCACGAATAATTAGCATTTGTGGCACACGGTGCTAGATACAGAAGTACACAGAGATACATAGATTTTTATTTCATCCTCTCAACTGCCTCAAGAGGTAGGTCCTCTTACTGTGCATATTTTAAAGCTGAAGAAAATGAGACTGGGAGAATTAAATAACTTGTCCAAGATCACACACTTTGGGGTTGATAAAGCTCCAATATGAACCGAGGTCTGTCCCATTAAGAAGACCTACTGCACTCTAATTGTTGGTATTTTTGGTCTGCCTCCCCCATCCATAGCCTTGAATTGGGGGCCTTGAGTACCAGGACCAGGTCCTGCTTGACTTATGCCCCCAGCACATAGTAGATGCTTAGTCGATGTCAACTAGCTGAACGAAAGAACAGACTAGACCCTGTACGAAACAACGAGACCACACAGTAACCACCTCCCGTGGCTTGGCCACTGGGTCCCCGCTTTCATCATCTAAGTCTCCAAGATGGCCAAAAGACACCTCCTTGCATTCTGTCTTCCAGGGACTTCGGCCAGCTGGCTGTGGAGCTCCTAGACCAGTCCTACAAGCAGGATGAGCAGCTGGCCATGAAGCTGCTGACGTATGAACTGAAGAACTGGAGCAACGCCACCTGCCTGCAGCTAGCTGTGGCCGCCAAGCACCGCGACTTCATTGCGCACACGTGCAGCCAGATGCTGCTCACAGATATGTGGATGGGCCGGCTCCGGATGCGCAAGAACTCAGGCCTCAAGGTCAGCATGCCCAGAAGGCCCCATTGGCTAGGAGGACCAGAGGGTTGGTTTGGAGCTTGCCAAGCCAAGTCTGCAGCGGGACTGGGCATTCTCTTGTCTCAGGAGGCTGGTTTTAAGCCCCAACTATGTATCAGAATCTTCTCTAGAGTCTCTAGAGTGGGTTGTTTTTTTTTCATATAGAGACTAGGGCCTACCCCAAATTCTGCTAAGTCAGAACCTCTAGAGATGGCATCCCAGGCATTAGTATTTTGCAGAAGATCCAGAGGTGATGGGCACCCCGAGGTGCTATAGGAGGTACGATTTGCTCTGGCATAAGCCATGCTGCACCAAGAACCCCTTACTGGGCAACCCGTCACCACCGCCTGAGCCTGAATGTCTTGGCCCTCCTTTGTACCTTGTCATAGAGACACTGGCTCTTAGCAGCTATGCTTGAGAAATGTTTTAAACTGAAATAAAAAGGAGATGGATTTATACGTAAAGATGTTGCTAGATCATCCCAATCTATTCTTAAGTGAAGAAAAACAAGTTGTAGACCAGTTACATAGAGCCTGAGTCCATATATGTTTTTTTAAGCATGTATGTGCATAGTTATATTTGTACATAATTTTGTTAAGTAACCAGGAAGGATACACCATAAGTTGTTTGTAGTGGTTACCTCTGGGCTCGAAAGTACAAGACGTAGGATGACATGTGGCTTTGCTTCTTTGTTTTCTATAGTGTTTCACAAGGAAGACATTAAACTGAAAGAAGTACAGAGAAAGAAAAAAATGGGAGGGAAAGATTGAAAGAGTGTTTGCAAATGCTTTCTCTGTCTAGAGTTTATGGCTCTGACAACGGAAGTCAAGCTCATATTACCTGGAGCTACCTGATCTAGGTAACTCTGAGGTCAGCCCAAAGCAGAAGGGCCATCAGACCAGAGCATTTTGCTGAGGCCACCCTGATGGAACCAGCACCCCTCCCCCATGCCACCCTTCCTGTGGGCTCTTGGCCCAGAGTCACAGAAGGACTCCATGACGTGGGTCGTGGGCGCTCCACAGCCACACCACTAGTGACCGCCAAGCCTGGCTCTCAGCTCCGAGGACAGGGTGTCATGTCCCCTGAAGGCTGCCAGCATGCCACCTGAGCCTTCCCAGGCCTGCCAGGCACCCCGACTTCAGGGTCACCACCCTCCCTTTTCTCTTGGCTGCTCCGGAGTCCCCGTGGGCATTCAAGCACAGGCTGTCCCTGCCTCATTACTTGAGGATCATTTTCACTTACTGTTCGGGATCTCTCTGAGCCCCTCACCTTGATGCGGTTTCTTCAAGGAGGCTCGCATTCAGCAGCCTTGTGTAGCAGAACCAGTTTAGTGACTGAGAGGAGAGGCAGGAGAAGATCGAGAGGGCACAAGTCACATGCCTGAATTATCATTCAAAGGCAGAATGAGATCGTCCTCTCAGGAGAAGGGCCCATGTATTTATTAGCATCACATGGAGGTGGAAGCATGTCGTTTATACATGAGAGGAACACAGTGCTGAGCCTCCTGGAGTCTTTGTATAGGGGGGTTCTCATGGCAAATACTGAACCCACGGGTGTGGGTGTCTGTGTGCGCGCGCTATAGTAACAGATGCCAGGGGAGTCATCGGCAATGAAAACATGCTTTCCCACATGGACTTTCTCAAGGTGAACTGGGGACAGCATTTTTTACAGGGATAACAAGATGATGCATAATCAGCTCCACTTGACATGTTAGCAAATAAATGCCAGCGGACGTACGTATGAATTGATTTCACAAAGCCAAGTGCTAATGGCTAAAGGAGAATCTGGGTTCTTTCCCACTTTTGCCTCGGGCAGGGTCTGTCACTTTCCTCAGTTTCCCCCATGCCAAGTGGATGTTAACTGAGTAAGATGTATTTGAGCAAGATGCTCTGTTTCTCCAAAATCGGGCTGAGCTACCGCTGTGTGTGACAGTTCTCAGACGGGCAAGAGTGACCCCCTGGGCAGTAACATATGCAGGTCCTCGCTTGGGGCACACACAGCGCACACGCATGCGTACACGCCCCCCCCCCACCCTAGGCCACTCTGATTCTGAAAAAAAAACCTGCCCTAATCTTAATCCTTTAAATGTGATTATTATTATTATCATTATTATTACTTTAGGTAATTCTGGGAATTCTACTTCCTCCTTCAATTCTCAGCTTGGAGTTCAAGAACAAAGACGACATGCCCTATATGTCTCAGGCCCAGGAAATCCACCTTCAAGAGAAGGAGCCGGAAGAGCCAGAGAAGCCCACGAAGGAAAAAGATGAAGAGGACATGGAACTGACAGTAAGGAAAACTACACGGTCATGGTCCACGGGCAGCAACCCTAACCCACTTGTCCCGATGCTACGGCTTAAGTCTCAGTCACTCCCGAGCTCACCCTCCAACCAGGTGCTTCGTTGAAGTACTGAGACCGGGTATTATAAAAGTGTCTTCTCTGTGCATAAATAGCATAACTATAGGGCCTATTTCTGTGCAAAATCCTTCAGCCAGAGTCGGTGGCACAGGACAACCCAGGGAAATTCAAAAGCAAGGCACCCTCAGCTTTCCAAACAGGCAATGCTTTATACACAAGCAGGTGAGAGGGCAGTCTGCGCCTACAAAGGAGGCAAAGGCATTTATGTGGTGGGAGGAGCCAGCTTCCCTGGGCTCGAACTGTGCTGGGGATCAGATGCTACGCCTTTTTCTGTCTTCAGGGTCAGGCTCACAAACACAGGATTAATTGAATTTTGAGGTTTGTATGGAAGGCTTTTATTAGCTCTCCCTGGTATAATTATAGAACGTGGATGCTTTGTTCTGCAGGGAGAACGGGGCAGCTGGGCATGGGACAGCTTCCCACAGCCCCTGCCTGAGCAGCATGACTGCTACTGGATTGTACCCAAAGTCTAAAAATATCACATGCCATTAAAGGGACAGACAGGGCTTCAGAGTTTTGGAGACATCAAGTAACAACTCCATAGGCCTTCCTTGATATCCCCCACCTTCCCCACCATGACTGTGATGACCCAAAAAACCTGTAAGGAGAGAAAACAAAAATTGGTTTTGCCCGGGTGACAAAAGGCTCTTCGCATTATTATCCTAGTGGGACCACCCTGTGAATTGTTTTTCTTCCAGATCAACAATATTTCCTTCCTAAAGGAAACAATCCCAACCCCAAGTACAGCAGGGCATAGGCATCTGACGACTCTTTTGATTGATTAATCATTCACAGTGTTTGACTCACAGAGTTAAGTTTGTTTTCCATTTCAGGATTCTTATAAAAATGAGTGGACAAGTCTGCTTGCCTCTGTGATAGGATCAGATGACTGTCTTCTGTAAAGATTTTACCATAGTGTTGGCCTCTGAATCCTTCAAGGATAGGGAATGATATTTTAAGCATTAACAGAAACATTAGTAGTAATAATACCAAATCTTTACTGAACACTTCAGTAGAGGGGTAAAGAGTATACACCCTGGAGCTAGAATCCTGCCCCGAGCCTCCTGCCACTCATGGTGGGACCTGGGGCACAGTTGCTTAACCTCTATCATGGGAATAAGAACATTGTCTAGCTCACAGGTGGTTTTTCAGTTTAAAAAGTGTACCTGTAAATTCTCTAGACCAGGGCCTGGCACACAGTAAGCCTTGATAAATGTTTGCAAATATTGTGATGATAGTGACAAATGTTTGACGTGTGCTTACTCATGGAATCCTCACACAATCCCATGAGGTAGGTACTATTATTATCATCCCATTTTACAGATGAGGAAGCTGAGACTCAGAGAAGTTAAATTGCCCAAGGTTACCCAGCTAATTAGTTGCAAGGCCAGGATTAGAACCCAGGCATGGAGATCCCACTGGTCATGCTTGGAGGCCTGTAGGCTCAGGGATGCAGAGAATTCCTTCTTGGTCTCAAATGTAGGTATTCAGTTGGTTCTGTCTACCATATAGCAGAAAGAATCCAAAAATAATGCATGGGCCTCCTACGTCAAGTATAACATGGCTTGAAGGCTCAGGAAGGATCCTATGAAGGCGGCCTGGTGCTGAATCAGCATTCTTTCTGGTTGGGTCTCAAGCAAGAAAACAAAGGAAGCAGCTCCTTCTCCTGCTCTGGGTAGAGCTTTGAGGATCTGGTCCAAAGTCTGCTTCCCAGAGAGTCAGCCCTGCTGTTGTTCACTGAGAACCCAAGTGAAAGCCAGCCCATGAGCAGTGCTGCCTGGCCTTCTTCCCCACAGGCAGAAAGAACTAGGAGGAATGGAAGAAGGGACTTGTGGGCTGATAAAGTCAGGGCTGGACAGCAGATACCTTTAAGGTGGAGCTTCCTTTGACCCCAGTGACAATTCTGTCACTGCTGGATCACTGGTCTTCACTCACCCCAGGGAGGATTGGAGAATGCAGCCCATTGACACCTCCACTCTTTTCATAGGAACGATATCTGGACGTCCGTGTTTAGCCAACATCTCCTTTCTTGGACTGGGATGTTTTCCCGTGGCCCTTCCAAAGTTATATACAAAATATGAGTCTCAGTTTCATCTTGATAGCCTTTCATAGATCTTTCCCAGACTTGACATCTGTGTCCAGCCAGCAAAAAATTCTCCAATCCATATTGTGCAGTTTTGCCTGTATTTGACCCTATTACATTCTGCTAAAGGAATGTAGTCAAAGGAAATGTTTGGCTACTGGGAAGAGAAATCAAGAAAATCAGTGAGTTAAGCTGCTTAGGCTGGAATTAATGAAATTTCAAAAATGCTTTCCTTAAACCCACGAAAGAAAAGCTTTTTAAAAAAAGCATTCACTTGGGAATGTATCAGAATTATAAAGGCAAAACAGGCTGTGGTGTTTTTGTTTTTGTGTTACGCATTGCCAGGTAAGTGTGTTTGCACTCTGCCTCCTAAAGTCTCAGCCTGTCCATGGACCCAGGGCATTGTTTCAACTTTGTTGGGGAAGCCGCTGTCCCTAGAGGTTACCCCAAGATGTCACTCTCCAAGATGCCTAAAACTCCCCAAGCTGCCTTTACTAACATCCTATTATGTCCCCAAATGGTACTGTATTATTGAGCAGATAAAGAAGTAGAACAGAAGCAGGATAATTATGTTACATAAATTATAAATTATAGAAGGATAAATACCATGGAACTTCAGAGTTTCTTGAGGTCAGTGGTCAGTATTTATAGAAGTTTAATGTGCTATATCCATCATGAAGGTTGACCCAGCTCACTGATCAAAAGGAAGACGTGGATAGGCCATCAAATGGGATCTTACCTATTCATTAAGTCAAGGTAACTGTCTAACCAGAGAGTCCATATAGGAATGGAAATTACCTTGTTACCTTCTCCGGAAATCCCATTGATTACAGGTTCATCATCTGTGATTGTTATATATTTGAGTAGGTGGATAGTTGAGGCAATGACAAAAGTAGTTGAAACTTACATATGTATGTCTTGAGTAAGGTGGTTTGAAACCAGAATTATCTGTTCTCAAATTCAAGATAAACAAATTATTTCTATAGTTAGATCTCTCAACTGTAAACCTGTATCCCAGTCCTTTTTCTTGTCCCAAATCCTTGTCAGTCTCTGAGCAGTTAGAAGGATTTGCCGTGTTCTTACACTTAATAAAAATCTCATTTCCCTCAAAAAAAAAAAAAAAAAGTCTTACCATTTGCAACAATATAGTTGGCACTAGAGGGTATTATGCTAAGTGAAATAAGTCAATCAGAGAAAGACAATTATTATATGATTTCATTCATATGTGGAATTTAAGAAACAAAACAGCGGATCATAGGGGAAGGGAAGGAAAAATAAAATAAGACAAAAACAGAGGGAGGTAAAACATAAGAGCCTTAACTATAGGGAACAAACTGAGGGTTGCTGGAGGGGAGGTAAGTGGGGGATGGGGTAACTGGGTGATGGGCATTAAGGACGGCACTTGATGGAATGAGCGCTGGGTGTTACACACAACTGATGAATCACTGAACTCTACCTCTGAAACTAATAATACACTCTATGTTAACAAATTGAATTTAAATAAAATAAAATAATAAAAATAAATAAAATCTCCCAAACACTGTAGAACTAACCTTGCTTTAGAGTAATATTGAAAGAATTAAAGCCAGCACACCTGAGTGGCTCAGTCGGTTAAGCATCCAACTCTTGATCTCAGCTCAGGTCTTGATCTCAGGGTTGTGAGTTTGGGCCCCATGTTGGGCTCCATGCTGGGCATGGAACCTAATGAAAGAAAGAAAAGGAAGGAAGGAAGGAAGGAAGGAAGGAAGGAAGGAAGGAAGGAAGGAAGGAAGAAAGAAAGAAAGAGAGACAGACAGAGGAAGGAAGGAAGGAAGAAAAGGAAGGAAGGAAGGAAGGGAAGGAAGGAGGGAGAGGGGGAGGAAGGAAGGAAGGAAGGGAAGGACAGCCAATAAATTATGCTATATTAGACCCCTGATAACACTTTTCTTTTTTCTGGTGAGAGATTCCCAACTAGATCATTTCAGTCAAGAATATCCAAGGAAGTCTCAGTTCATTGTAAACACTAGCTAGAATATACTGAGCACTTATTAAGTGCCAGATGCTTATTGATTTATGGACCAATCCTATAAAAGATGTTATTATTACCTCCAATTTAAAGATAATTCAGAGAGGTTAAAAGATTTTCCCAAGGTGCCATGGATTCTGAGTATCCAAGAGAGGATTCAGTCATCCTTCTGAGTGACCCAAAGTCTGGAACTCTTCACCAATAGGATCTTCAGCCATCTTTGGGACACTTATCCTGTCACTTGCTGCCCAGACAGGCGTGCATTTGCCTTTCCTCAAATTCTGCCTTTTTTGTGATGTTTAATCACTGTTTTTGCTGCTGCTGTTGCCATGAGTGAGAAGGAAACAATTCTGTTTGTAAAGAAACTTCCAACAGCTTGGAGATGAGGCCTCTCCAGGTCAGGCCCTGTTTCTCCTAGTCCCACTTGGCTGACTGTCCCACACAGAGGAAGGTGGTATGCCTAGGAATTGCCATGAAACTAATACCAGCAGTAATTCAGGATTTATGGGGTTTGAAATCAAGGAACCAAGGTTTATGCCTAAGGGTTGAGGAGATGTTTCTCACCTAACTAAGCTCTAGGCACTTCAGATAACTTAGCCTCTGGAACACTCATAACATTTGGGTAAGTTAGGTATTACTGGTCCAGTGTATTTTTTACTTAAGAGTCATTAGCATGAGTGAAGACAGAATTCGTATCCAGATCTTCCTGTCTCATTACATATATGGGGAGAGGGGCTGGAAAGAAAAGACAGATTCTTGGCCTTTCCGGGCTGTAATTTTTCTCCCTCTCAGAACTCTGGGTATCTTCCATCATGGACATCTTCCAGAGCTCCCAGGGTAGAAGAAAAGAGAATAATCAAGAGCTAGCCCTAAGGCCTTCCATCCCAGGCAAAAACCTTTGATGATTCTATATATAATGCAAATGCACCCTTAGGGAAGGCACAGCCTCTGAATCTCTGGGGACCTTGGACAAAACTCTCTAGCTCTATGAGCATGCATTCCTGATTTGTAAAATGAGCACATTAAACTGCCTGTTCCCCAGAGCCCTGCCATGATGGTATTGATTCTCTTCCACTGTAGGCCATGTTGGGACGAAACAATGGGGAGTCTTCCAGAAAGAAGGATGAAGAGGAAGTTCAGAGCAGACACCGGCTAATCCCCCTGGGCAGGAAAATCTATGAATTCTACAACGCACCCATCGTGAAGTTCTGGTTCTACACGGTAAGCATCTTCCTTTCTCGTCTTCCTCATGGATGACCACAGAGAGTCAAGGTCAGGTTCTCGTGCACCTACCCGGTTTCCTCTGTGAGTCACAATGTAAGGATCGCACAGGCAGGAATGAAAGCTTTTCCCAATGTTCTGCAAGATGTGTGGAATTTGCGAGGCAGCTTCCACAGTGTCTGCGTTTCTCCTCCTTGCAGAAAATAAAGGAAATGGTAGAAGTGAGAACTGACAGAAATAGAGGTGAGATGAGTATGAGTCTAGTCTAGCAGGAAAATAGATGTCATTTTCTAAAACACTTCTGTGTTCTGGATGGATGAGCGCTGGATCAGAGTTGCCCATTTTTGATGCCAATCCTGAGTTTGGGGAGCACGTGAAAGGTAAGGGCTGAGCAGAGTGTTAAAAGTAACACCACTAAAGGGGGGGGTAGTCTAAGTGTGTGACTACTGCCAACCTGGGAGTGTCATCAAACAACCTTTCTTGCTCAGACACAATTAAACAACATGCCAACCAAAGCAGCAAAAACCACTCACAGTAACCTACAGTCACAGTAAAGACAGTCCAGTGCCCACCACACAAGAGTTTTCTGCCCTCGAGATGAAAGACGGTCCCTGAAATAGCCTCTGGATATGGTAGAAATGGCTCGACTGTTGGTTTTCTACTTCTACGTTTCATGGTATTTTAAGCCGAAGGTCAGCTCGGGCCCAGGTCAGCTCAGGCCCAGGTCTCCCAGCCACGGTGGCACTGTCCCAGGGGAAGGGCAGGCGTCTGTATTTTTGGCCTTTCTCACAACCAGCTACATACGCACCAGTCACCTGAGTCAGCAAAGGAAAATCCGAGTCTGAGGCCAAGATGACTCAGATGACTAGCTGAGGTCTTGTTCTGCGTGGTTCTGTATGCTAACACTTAACGCCGGCTTTTAATCAGGCTTTCGGAACCTCAGCGCTATTGACGTGTTGGGCAGAATGATTCCTGGTGAAGGAGGACTGTCCTATGCATCGTGGCATGTTCAGCAGCAGCCTTGGCCTCTGTCCACTAGATGCCAGTAGCAGTCTCCAGCCCCCGAGCGTAACAACCACAATGTCTCCGGATATGGCCACATGTCCTCTTATGGGCTGACGCTGCCACCAGCTGAAAACTACTGCTTTCAACTATGGTCTTGGAAGAGGATATAATCAAAATATAATTATCAGATTTTTTCAGTGAAGTAAAAACTCAAATATATGAATATTACAAAAAAATACTCCTCTGAAAGAATTAAGACTTGCAAAAATAATTTTGATTTATGTGTTTTACATATATACGATTTTTACCTTGCAGTAAACAAGTTAGTGGTGACCAGCATGGACTTTGGGGTAAGACAGGCTGAACAGAAATCCTGTCTGTGCCTCTCAGTATTATTGTGTGACCTCAAACTAGCTACTTGAGCACTCTGTGCCCAGATTCCTTAAGATAGGGATAATAATAGTACCTAATTTGTAGGATTTAGGAAAGATTCAATGTGTTAAAATATGTAAAGCACTTAGAACAGTGCTTGGAACATGTAAGCACAATATAAATGTAACTGTTTTTATTCCGAGGCTAGTCACATTGCACAGTGATAGTGTTTTTTATTCATCCATCCACTCAATAATGATAATATCCCATTCTTTGAACACCTACTGTGAGGCACTGTTATAAGTGCTTTACATATACTTTCCTTAAACTAACAGTTTTATCAAGATAATAATTTTACTGCATTTTACACCCATTCCTGTCCTTCCTCTTATACCAGGCTGCCTCAATTGTCCCCGCCTAGAACAGGACTCTGCAAACTACATTCCCACAGGGCGAATCCAGTCCCAAATCCAGGCCCATTATTGTGGACTGTGAGCTACAAATGGTTTTTACATTTTTAAAGAATTGAAAATAAAATCAAAGGAAGAACACTTTATGACACATGAAAATTATATGAAATTCACACTGCAGTGTCCATAAAGTTTTATTGGAACACAACCAATTTCACTTGTTTACCTATAATCTGGCTGCTTTTGTGCTACAAGCGTTGAGTCAATTACTTGCCATAAAGATTGCCAGACCCACAAAGTCTCAAAAATTGACTTTCTGGTCGTTTACAGAAGAAGTTTGCTAACTCCTGACCTAGAGCGTAAAGGAACCAGGAGAAGCAATAGTATCGAGAATTATCTATCACCTTTACAAATACAGGCCTCCCTTCTCTTATCCTTCCAAAACATCTCTTTTTTCCCTTGATCTTTGTTCAGTATTAACTTTATTTCCTTGATTCCCTTGGTCCCCATTTATTCAGCTATAGCAATTTGTTAGCCAAGGATGCTTTTATTGTTGTTGTTGTTGTTGTTGTTTTAAGATTTCATTTATTCATTTTGACAGAGAGACAGAGAGAGAGGGAACACAGCAGGGGGAGTGGGAGAGGGAGAAGCAGGCCTCCCGCCAAGCAGGGAGCCCGATGCGGGCCTCCATCCCAGGACCCCGGCCGGGATCATGACCTGAGCCGAAGGCAGACACTCAACGACTGAGCCACCCAGGCACCCCAAGGATGCTTTTAAACCAATGCCCTGGACAGTGGTTTTCAGTCTTCGGCTACACATTGGAACCACCTGGAGTACTTTAAAAAGAAAAAAACACCTGGGTTCTATTTAATCTCTATCTTCATCTATTTTTGTAAAGGCACCTAGGTTCTCTTCTCAGCGATTCTGACATCATTGGTCTGGGGCACAGCCCAAGCATCGGGATATTTCAAAGCTCCTAGGTAGTTGTAATGGGTAGCCAGGGTTGAGAACCACTGCCCCAGACAGAGGGCTCAGTTTTTAGCCCAGTATTTTCCCAAAATTCTATGATGATAAAGAATCTTGTTAGAAATGCAAATCCTGGCCCCATCACAGACCCATTAAATCAAATCTCCAAGGAGGAGATGAGGAGGCTCTAGGTTTAACAAGCTGCCCGAGTGAGTCCTGTGGTTCGGGAAGCTTGGGACACACTGCTTTCCTTGTATCATTAGTCGCAGGTCGTGAAGCTGCCTCTGAGAAGGGGAGCCTGTGTGTCCAGCTCCCTTCTGCACAGCTGACTGTAGACAGGACGCCCCAGTCCTGTTCGGTTGTGTTTACATGACTTTCAGAAATCCACGTTTATGCATTTGCAAAGCCCAGGCCTCAAGGAAGTACGCCGAGACGAGGAGCACCCAATTTTTAAGTCCCCAGAGAGGCTTAACAGTAGAATTCAGCTTTAGAGCAAAGGTCCCCTTGGCTTGCGGTTGTGTTCTTTTCTGTAAGATTATTTCCCACTCTGATTTCAAAAAATATCCCCTTCTATGCTCCCAAGTTTCTGAAAGATAGGACACACCTCAATTCCGCATAACCTCACTTCTAATATCTTAGCAAGCTTCCGGAAGAGCAGGTTGGGTCCTCTTCTGTTCCAAGAAGAAAGGAGGCAGGGATCCAACTGGCTCCCAGACCTGGTTTGCGATGAAAGCCATTTCAAGTGCCCAGTTGGAGAGGATGCCAATTCAAGGTATAAAAGAGGACCCAAGTCAGAGCGCAAGGGACGTGCTCTGGGCTCCTCCAGCAGGGACAGACTCCTTCCTCCATTTCAATGCCACGTGTCCCCTCCACTCTCCAGCAGCCGTGGGCAAAGGCCCCCCAGGGATCCACGCAACCTGCCTCGGGCTGTGGGGCTTGCATTGCATAGTTTAGGAGTTGTGCATCTTGGTCAATGGAAAATTTATACAAAGAATATAGAAGCCAATAAAATACAAACCCTTATAGGATTCCCACTGACTTCAATAAGAGTCATAAGGTTATGTTTCTGTTCAAAGCTTTGACATTCTACACAGAGCTTGTTAAAGCTTACAGAAGATATGTGTGTACGTGTCTACACACACACACACACACACAACATGAAAGCATGTCACATTAAGGTAATCTGCAGCAAAGACCCCATGAATGTTGGTGAGTTCTAAGATAGGTCGCCTCCCAGACAGCCGCCAGTCCTCTGTCGTGCCATTTAAACACGTTTAAAGCCGTATTTTTGGAAGTCCATATTTTGAGAGTTGTCCCAAAATGTTATATTGCAGCCTGATTATGGAAGGAAAAGCATTATAGAGTAACTGGGATCTAAAGAACAGGCTGATCATGGAAGAAGCATAAACAATAAGGAGGGTAGTTTAGAAAAGGAGAGGTATGACTAGTTAATGGGATCAAAAGGAAGCAAGGAGTGAGGTTAAGAGGAGACAAGAGGAATAGAAGTTTCTTGAAAAAAAGAGGCAAATAATAACAGTAGCCACCATTCATTGGGCCTCTACTGTCAGGAAGGAGACACACATTGTTCCCCCCACTCTCCCCCCAATCCTCCCCAAAGCTCTGTAAGGTCAGCAGCTATCATCACAGGATTGGAGGCCCAGGCAGGTGACGTGATTTACACAAAATGATACAGCTTGGAAGGACCTGAGCTAGGACTTAAATCCCAATTTCACTGACTTGGGTGTGTACATTCCTTCCACCAAAAGAATACGCTAGACCCGTATTCGGAGGACAGAGGCAGGTTGGAGGAGTTAAATGCTAAGATGCCGAGGTTCTGGGAGAATGTGTGGGTCTCACTGCGCCTACATGTGACAAGAGAAGATAATGCTTTGGAATGTGTTGCAATGAATTGGGTAAAATAATAAACACCAGGGCAGTTAAGGAGATTGGTTTCTCCTAGAAGCAATGGAATGGGATCCAACAAACAAAAAGAAGCAACCAGAAAGAAGGATTTCAGGCCGGAAGGAGGCTGAGAATATGTTTTAGAGTTTAGCCATCAAAGTCCACTGTGTCTTGAGAAATACTCACGGGGACCAGAGAGTGGGATGCCAGTGTATAATGGAAAACAGGAACCACATGAACCAAGTTAGATTTTAAACACCATCCTACGTGATTTTAAGTAGAGCTGACTTCTCAAGTGAGGTTTGCAGAGGGTGCTAATGATCCTGAAGGGGAGGAGTGGGACCTGAGGTGTGGAACAGAATGACAGTCCCTGAAGGGGTGGGCGTACAAAAGCGCATCCGTGAGGTGGAGAATGAGCCCTCCTGGCCCTCCGGCCTCTCCACAGCTTCCGCACCTAATCTCGTGGAACTCTGACATCCGCTCACCTTGCCAGAGATGAGAAATTATAGGGTTGTGTCTGTAAATGCACCAACGTTAATAGGGTCTTTAAAAATACCTTTGACTCCTATTAAGAATCTATGTATCCCTTTTATTGAAAAAGGAAAGAAAGGACGAGAGAGAGTGAGTGGCCCCATTAGCAGAGAACGCAGCTTGTCTTTAGCTCTGTAGGGCTGCCAGTTCCCCTTCTGTCTCCCAGCCAGGCTGCACCTTTCTCCACCTGCTAAGCTGCCCACCAGGGCGTGAAAGCTACACCGTACTTCCAAGGCCTCAACCTCTTTGCCCACGCCGTGTCCTGTTCTTTGCTATGTGGGCTCTGAAGAGTGCAGATAGGAATAAACTCACTCTCAGTTCCCACTCACAGCCCCGAAGGCCCCCAAAGCCAGCAGGCGCCTTAGTCAGCTCAAAGCATTGCCTAGAAAAGGCTGAGCTTATATGCCATTTCCCTGAGGGGGCCTTTTTCTCCAAAGGTTCCTCGGTCCCCTGTGCAAGAACCTCACCAGCCCTCCTCCACTCCACCCTACTCGTTGAGACATAGCTGAATCTTCCAGTGACAGTCACCAAACGTGAGCCCTGAGTTTTCCTCGGACACCTAGCACTTCAGCCAGTCCTGTCAGCATTCAACCAGGATTCGAGCCTCGTGAGGATTACACCCCACTCCAAGCCACGGCTGGCCACACAGACCCATTCCTTTCTATACATCGCCTTATCTTCTCTTGTATTCTTTCGAAGAAGCAGAAACCAGGGAGGAATATCCCAACTTGGATGGGGTGGGGAGGTGATGCAATGGAAAATAGATAAAACCCTCCCAGGGTCCCACCAAGCCAAACACATTAAGGTAGGAGGAAAAAAAAAAAAAAAAGAAGAAGACATGATATCAGAAAAGAATTCAAGTGGGACTTCGAGATAAAGTCCAGTCTATTTTTACGTTGGTTTGACTGGTTTACAAGTACAGAATGTGTCTTCCTTTCCTTCCTACAGACATTTAATCTACCTGGCGTCCATTAGGCACAAATCCACTGTGTGCCCTAGTTCAGGAACCTGAGGCTCAGGCATGAGCAAGAACTGCCCTGAGAGAAGAGGTTCCCTTTTTAGCCAGAAAGACACGAGAAAGTGGGTAATTGCGAAACAAAATGATGCATCATGACACAGAGGTATAAGCAAAGTACTGGGACCCAGAGACACATGTAAGGGTCAAAAGGAAGACAGCATATCATATGATTTCTATTATTACAGTCTTTTTTAAATTATTATTTGACTAGTTGAAAGCTTTGAGGTTAATTCCGTCATGAATTCTACGTCCTGCTTGCTGACCTTGTTCTGTCCTGCGGGGCAGTGGCCTTGCCCGAGTGCAGGGCCCCTGGGTCTTCGGAGCCAGAGTGTGCTATATATTGTGTTTCCTTACAGCTGGCGTACATCGGATACTTGATGCTCTTCAACTATATCGTGTTAGTGAAGATGGAGCGCTGGCCTTCCACGCAGGAATGGATCGTCATTTCCTATATATTCACCCTGGGAATAGAAAAGATGAGAGAGGTAACTACTTTTGTAAAAGAGAACATTGGAGAAAGACGGTGGTTAGTTACACTTGTGGGTGGAAGGGAGAGGTGGCTGCTAGGGATCCAAATTAAGCCAGAAACTGGGTTGTCTAATGCTGCCATAGAAATAACAGACTTGGCCTTGAGGGCCGCTGACAACCTGGGGAAGCATCACAGTGTGTGCGTCTAGAGGTTGCCACTCCGTGTATGCTTAGGGTTTGCTCTAGCTTTTGCCCACAGAGCTCTTGCCCCAAGAAACCCTCCAGTTGTCTTCGACACTGTTTACGCCTCTCTTTCGTCAACTCTATAAACAGGACTTCTCAAATTGTTCCATTTTCCCACTTTTAACTCCCACTGCAACCCTTTACTCTGGGTCTCTTTGGACACTGTCATCCAATACCTCTGATTCTTCAAATGCGTTTCAGCAGTCTGGGAGGAGGAACTATGCTCTCATTCATTAATTTATCCTCTGGTTTATTCCTTCTCAACATTTATTATGCACCTGCTTGGCACCAGCCTTTCCACCAGCGCTAGGCATCACTGAGGTGAAATGAAGAGATTTCTTGTCCTTCAGGTTGAGGGTGTGGGTACCCCTCTTCTCCCCCTAATCCCCATCTTGTAAAAGGAGCTATCGTAACCCCACTCCCATAGGACTTGCTTGAAGTCAAAGCCAGTCTCAGGGGCCTTCAGAATGTGAGCTGCTAAAATGAATGTGCTCCAGCAATGGTCCACCAGAGGGCTCTGCAACCCTGCTCAACGTGCCCCACAAATTCCCATTCCCTAGGCTGGAGGGAAGGCTGGCTCGTGCTGTGTGATGATTCTTTTGCATTTCCCCCTGGAACTACAGTCAGCAGGCAAGGTCTTTTCTGGAAAAATTACTCTCCGTCAAGTCCACTGCACCCTCAGGAGCTCTGGAACAATCCTACTCATTATACTACAGTGAGTGGGAAAATAGATATCGGGCTCCACAGAAAAAAAGGATTCCTACAAATTTATAAATTCACCCTTGCCTTCATTACCAAGACAGGTGAAAAGACCCTCAGTATCTTAGGTTATAGCTCTCGAATGTTCTCTTCCAGAAAAAAAGGGATGCAGAATCTATTAGATGCCATCATATGGGGATCACCCCCCCAAAATTTTTCAAATATATTTAGAGCCCTTCTTTTGGGCTTTTAAACTGCTTTGCGGATACTTAAATTCTAATCGGCATGCCCCCATCCGAGTTTGGAGGGGTACACTAGTCCCATTCTATGAGACTGGATTTTTTTTATTCTTGTTTTTTTTTTTTTTAATGGATGATGCCTTGCCTGGCCTTGTTCTACTTGATCGTCTACCCTTAGGTCTTCCTATTCACAGCGCCTTCTACTCCCTGACCAGGGCTGTGGACTTCCCATTTGTGAACTCAACAACTGTAATCAATTTGCTGTGGTCTTTGCGTCGCTCTCTGAGAACTGAGGCCTCCTACTGCTAAGGGCTCTGCGCTGCTCAGTAGGAGCTCCTCTCCCGCGACTTAACGCCCTGATGCATGTTCCTTCCCCAGGATAAGCAGAAAAGGGAAAAGACTTGGGCAGGGAGACTGGAATCCCTCCAGGGACCAGACTGGAAGAAGACAGGGAGCAGTCTGTACTCCACGGACTGTTCTGGAAGAGGCTGCCAAGCAGGCGGGCTGCCAGGAACCTCCCGGCCTGGATATCCATTTCTCCTGAGGCGGCATGTAACAGCGGACAGGGCAGGGCTCTGCAGGCTCGGGTCAGCAGGGGGTCAGCCCCCGAGTCCCGGCGTCCGAGGAGGCCGAGCAGGGAGGCGCTGACCACCTTCCTGTCCGACCTGTTCCTCTCGGCCTGGCGAGGCGGCCGCCCCCGCCCGGCGTCCCTGGACCCAGCCCAGATGCTCAACCGCCCCGAGGCTGAGGACCCCACAGGTCCCGCCTCCGCGCCTCCCGCAGCGCGCGGGCACGCAAGATCCTGGAAACGTGGAAAAGTCTGTAGGCTTCCCGGCCTTCCCATATACAAGTAGGGCTTTGTGGTTTCACACGCGGCCCTCCCATTCCCAGCACCACATACTTCTGCGCGCAGTCACCAAAGCAAGCCGCGGGGATCCCTCAAGAGCCCGGACCTGTTTACAGCGCGCGTGGGCGGACGTCCTCCCGCCCGGACCCTCCTCCCCGCAACCCCGCGACGGCGCGGCGGGGCCGCGGCTCGCCGCCACGCCCCCTCCCGCCGCCACGCCCCCTCCCGCCGCCACGCCCCCTCCCGCCGCCACGCCCCCTCAGGGCCTGTTGGAGAAGTTCTAGCGCCGGGGTCTCTGCTTCTGTTTCCCCGCAGCCGCTCAGCCCTCGTCTCTTTTATGTTGAGATTTCACAAAAATATTTCCGCCGGTTAAAAAATGAAGCTATCAACCTCTGTGTTGTCCAGTTAGGTGTAGGAAAGTGTGGACTCAGGGTTAGAAAAACTCCCAAGTCATTTCCCATCCCCCCCTTTGCCCACACACACGGAGTTTTTCCTCCTTAAGATGGAGCCCGGTGAGAAGCCACCAGGACGGCAGCAGGTGCGGAAATCCCTGACGGGTAGGACAGTGGCCCTCAACCTGTTGTCACCAGCTTTACCTGGGAACTCGTTAGAAATGTAAACTCTCGAGCCCCACACCAGGCACACCGAAGCAGCCTCTCCAGACGTAGGGCGCAGCCATCTGCTTGCGCCAGCCCTCCAGGTGATTCTGATGCATGCTCAAGTTGAAGAAACCATGGGCTAGGGTTTAGGAATACAGCACTGCGGACGAGGAAGCATGAGGCTACCAGCTGGCTCTGGTGTCTTGGGCAGCACTCCAACCCCTCGTCCTAAGACCTCCCTTCCTTAATATTTCAGGCCAAGGTAAGCCAGGAGAGGCGACACGAGGATTCAAATAAATAGCTGCAGATTAGATCTGCCCCCTGTCCTTGCTTTCCTCTCCTTTGAGAGGAGGTCCTGGGCTGGGAAAGGGGGGCTGGTGATGGCTCGAAGGGACGGAAGTCTCAGGGTAAACACAGAGGATTCGTGAAGGTAGCCCAGCTATCAGTCTCACTAGGCCTCCCTCCTAGCCTTCCTGGCTCCTCACATCCACCCAGCAAGCTGTGCTGCGGGACGGGTGGTAACTCCCACCATCCAACTGTGCACTTCATAGAGCCTATGTGTGGCAGCAGAAAAGCCCCTCTAGATTTAAGGTCAGTCAGAGCCCCACCCAGCAGCTTATGATAGAGGAGGGAGGGGAGAATTCCTGTGAGGTAGGTGTCTATGTAGCAGTCAGTCAACAAACATTTATTGAGACTCTATTATGTCACAGGCCCTGAGGAACAAAGGGTCTGCCCTCAGAGTTTACAGTCTAGTGGAGATGATAATTAGGTAGACAGACACATACAACATATTTACGCGCATACAGAAGTTGATTTCATATAGTGATAAAATCTTCAAAACATAAGGGTATTATATTAGTTGGGGATGGGGAGGCCCCTGCATGTAGGCTAGTCAAAGAAGGTCTTCCTAAGAAGGGGACATTAGAGCAGAGATCTTGAGGATGAGGCGGAGCCAAACATGTAAAAATCTGGGAGAAGAAAATGCCCAAGAGAAGGAACAAGTGCAAATATCCTGAGTGTAGAATGGACTTGTTATGCTGAAGTGTAAACCACTGTGTCTGCAGGTGTGGAATGGCAAGAATATGGTGGGATGGGAAATGAGGCCACAGGAAGGAGTTTGGATCTTTCTCTATTTGTATTAGAAGCCATCGGACGATGCAAATATTCACTTACCACAATGTGCTTTAGTTTTTGTTGTTGTTATTCTTGCTCATGCATCTCTCAAGTCTCTCGCTTTTTTAGATGTGGTATAATGTACCTGTAAGAAAAGGAACAACTCGTAAGGGTCCAGCTTGATGAGTTTCTGTCTACCTGTACAACTGGGTAATCACCACCCAGATCATGGCTTCAGTTTTTAAAGCTCATTCTGTGTGCTGCTCAGAGAATGGATTGAGGAAGGGTGGGCAACAGTGGTGGCAGAGATACCAGTTAGAAGATGTTGCAATCATCTGGTTGACGTGATAGGACTTAGAATAGAGTGGCAGCAGTGGGTAGTGGTGAGAAGTGGTTGGATCAGATTGTATTTAGAAATAGAGGTGATATTGATGCAATTCTCTGGATGTGAAGAGAAGACTGAAGTAGTCCTCCCTGGGGATCTGAGGAACTCAATATGGTGGCACCGAGATGGAGCAGAATTTCAGAGATTTACAGCATATTAGGAGCAGTAATTTTATAGCAAAACCCTAATGCGTGTCTTAGAATGGTAAGGCAACCCAAAGGAGCAAACTTCTTGCTTATATTTGCCTCTGGAATGTTTGTATCTACGTGGCCTAAGTTTAGCTCAGTTGTATATTCCTAGCATGCACGTATTCAAGTAGACCCAGCTAAACAAAACAAGCTACTGAGGTCAGCTGACAGACCAGGCATTTTCCAACTGGACTGAAAACATAGACTGAAATCAGACCTAAGCCCATTCTCTTTCCTGCCTTTTAGATTCTGATGTCAGAACCAGGGAAGTTGCTACAGAAAGTGAAGGTGTGGCTGCAGGAATACTGGAATGTCACAGACCTAATAGCCATCCTTTTGTTCTCCGTCGGAATGATCCTTCGTCTCCAAGACCAGCCCTTCAGGAGTGACGGGAGGGTCATCTATTGTGTGAACATCATTTATTGGTACATCCGTCTACTAGACATCTTCGGCGTGAACAAGTATTTGGGCCCATATGTAATGATGATTGGAAAAATGGTAAGCAGGGTCCTCTGATTCCACGTTATAAATCTGTAGAGGAGGAGTGGCAATAACAGGAAGAGGAAAATAATTCATTTGGGCCTGCTGTGATGGTCTGAGATGGCCCTGGGGGTGCTTTATTTTTTTTCATTCCTTTTGAGTGTTTGGGAGTTTGACTACATCTATATACATCACTGGAAAATCAACCATCACTCACCCATTTACTTACTGAAAAACAATCACAGATCATCTATTTTGTGCTAAGCATTGGAGTAGGAGTTGGGTATATAAAGGAGCTCATTCCATGAGATCAAAGATGAGAGAAAGAGAAGTAATTACCATACGGTGTGAGAATGCTGTGATAGAGATGCATATAAAGTATAAAGGAGCATAGAAAAGACAGTGTAGGTCAGGGAAGGCTTCCCATGGAGGTTACATTTTAGCTGGATCTTAGAGGAGGAGTGGGTGTCCACTCCAAATTTTTAACAGATTTTTCAATTTGTAACATTGCTGCTGCTGCTTTTTTTTAATAAAGTGCTTGAAAAATGCCTTTCCCTACACAAAGGAAAGAAAAAGAATCTACTTTAGCTGAGTTGAGCTAGGTTGAATTTGAGTAAGTGTCTCTTACTTCACCTTTACAGGGCATACGTGGAAAAGCCAAATACCTCCCTCCTACCATGGTAACTCTTACTGAAAAACCTCTGGGCTAATAACCTCCACTCCACTTCTACTTGTGAGCTGTGGAAAACCAACCATTAGTCAATAGATGTCCTTTATCATTCTCAGTCAAGTTTTACTATATACATCATCGCTGCTGACCTTTAGGTCAGCAAATCAATATTTGTTGTTATTATTATTAGTGTGTATGTGCATATATAACTCTACTGAAATGAATCTTAAATAATCAAGACTCTTCCTACAAAAGCACTGACAAACACATGCCAAGAGGAGAATTTGAATCCAAAAGGAAGGGGTTGTGAGACCTTGAGCAATTTATTTAACCTCTTTAAGACTTAGTTTACTCATTTAAAGTAATTATAATAAATGCAAGGTTGTATCTTGCAAGGTTGTTGTGATGATTAGAAATAACATGCTAAATAGCTAATAGTAGGCTCACAGTAGGTAGTTAATAAATGGCATCTGTTATATTTATATATTTATGTTCGAACAGTTTTATGTTTGTTAAAGTATAATAAAAAAGGGGTGGGGGGATTGGTGAGCCTGGTTAGTCTGCTCTATTCTTAACCCTTTTGTACAAGAGCTTGAGATTTATAACACCAGTATTGCTTAAGGGAAATATCACCAAGCCCATTCTAGAGAGGAAAATTTGAATTCAACAAGCCTGAATTATTTACCCAAAACCGAATCCCAGTTCAATTGGGATTTTTGACTAGATAAAAAAATGTGTATCTTACTCTGTTGAACAGCCTGTTAAATAATCTTCTCTGTGTTTTAGTAGTGAATTTGAGATTGTGGTGAAGATTTGGATGTCTAAAAGCAGAGACTTTCAACTTAGAGTCTTTGGGAGAGATTTAGGAGAAAGGATTCGTGGACCCTCCACCCAATTTATATATAAAAAATACATGAGTGTATGAATTTCCTGGACAGTTAGGACAAGCTTCCATGAGATTCTCAAATGTATTTTCAAATGAACCCAATGAAAGTGAAGAATTATAACAGCTGCAAAATTAGGCTAAGTTTTCTCAACCTGGACCCTACTGATATTTCAGATTAGATAATTCTTTGTTGTGGGGGCCATCCTATTCATCATAGGATATTTAACAGCATCACTGACTTCTACCCACTAATGCCAGTAGGGTAGATGTGCACACACACACACACACACACACACACTCATGACAACAAAAACATCTCCAGACATTTCCATAGGTCCCCTGAGGACGCAATTGCTCTCTGTTGAGAACCACCAGAGTAGACAATTACATAATCTGATGGCTTGTTTTTTCTAATTGATTGGTTGCCTTGTTTTGCTTCAATAAATAAGATCTGAAGTCTCAAGCCAGCCAAATATATTACTTGAAAAAGGTTGGGTGGCATTGAAATACTTGAAATATCTAAAGTCACACTAAAACAGCAAGCTTATTGTAAAATCCCCGTCTATCATTTTAATAATGGCATAATTATCCCCAGTTTTGACTTGAATGAAACCTTACTATGGAGTGAGCAAGAGAGATGTACTGCATTTTCTCTACCTTCCAACTGATGAATGACTTCACTTATCAGTCAAGAATAAGTAGAAAATGAGTGTATTTGGTGGCTTTGTTCTCTTTCATGGAGCTTTTAAGATACTTAGTTCAATAATTGAGTCACTGATCCAGAAGGTAGGTAAAATATGCCTATAGAATTTATCAGTGAGCCAGATGGACTGCCAGGCAGGAAACTTAACAAAATATGCCCAGATGTGATTATTCTGAAAGCCCCACAACATTGGAGAGTCCCTATTCGGTACTAAACAGCCAAGTAACTCACTGTGGCCTGTGGTAAGGGATAGACAGACAGCTGCTAAGATACCTGGACACAATGCTGATCCACTAGGATTCCAAATGATCGTTAAATCCAGGATCAGTTACTGGAATCCTGACCCCTTTCCTCCATATTTCACTTCTCAATGCAATTCCTAGTACTCAATGCAATGCCTAGTACTAAGCTCACTTATATAATGCAGAATAAAAACAACAATAATAATAGCTATCATTTACTCTGTGCCAAACAGCATGTCAGACATGTCATCGTCACTACAACCCCATGAAACGGCTTTTAGTATCTTCGTTTGGCAATTGAATAAACTGAAACTGGGCAAAGAACAAAGGCAGGATTCCAGCTTGTATGGGTCTGATTTCACAGGCTGACCATCCAATGCTAAAAATAACAATACATTAACATTTACAGAGATCTACCCACATTGCTTCACGTATTACCGCATTTAATCCTTATGAAATTAACATGCATTGTTATTGTCTTTATTATCCGCATTTTGAAAATGAAGAAGAAAAAAAAAAAAAAAACAAGATTAAGTAACTTGCACATGACCACCTAAGCTATTTTTACTAGCAGAGTCAAGATAAAAACTCTGGTGGTCTAACACCTGTATGGCAACCAATGGGTATTTACAGGAGTGAGACAGAATCAGCTCTCTTCATATTGAACCAACTGGATGACTTAGCTATAAAAACAGAGGTCCCCAGCCCTAGTTTTTACTAATAATGTTCTGTTTCAGCACTCTAGCAGATTTTAGTATTTGTGTGGAAGACTTTTTTGAAATCTATGAAGTTGAGTGGGAAGAATCTTTCTTTTTTTTTTTAAGATTTTATTTATTTTACAGAGAGAGAGACAGTGAGAGAGGGAACACAAGCAGGGGGAGTGGGGGAGGGAGAAGCAGGCTTCCCGCGGAGCAGGGAGCCCGATGTGGGGCTCGATCTCAGGACCCTGGGATCATGACCTGAGCCGAAGGCAGACGCTTCACGACTGAGCCACCCAGGCACCCCGGGAAGAATCTTTCTTGTCTTTGGTTGTTTCGGCCCTTTGGGTGGATAGCAGACTCAATCTGAATGAAAACAGCCCTGAGAAATTAAATTATAGCAGTTGCTGTGTGTACTGGCTGAGTTTGCTTGGGTCAGACTGGCTCCTAAATTTCAAGAGTACATACCTTCCTCTTCCCACCCACCTTTTAATCAATCCAAATACACAACATGAAGGACCCATTAGTGTTTTTTCATTGATAAAACTTTCTGTAAATAAAGGATGAAAGAATTTTACAAAATAGAGGATGAGCAACAGGCCTATGTTTCCTATAAAACTGTTTCAACACAGCTGGCTTACTCACTTTTAAGAGAGTTCTGAGGCCGCTATGCTGTGAAAGGAATAACCAACTAAGTAGCGTGTATTTTTAAGAACAGTGAACAAATATGAATGAACGTCAAGTTTTGAGAGATTCCTCTTGAGTCTCAAGGTCAGACGATACTTGACAGCTGGGTTTGGAAGTTGCCTTGACGGTTGATTAATTGACCTAAAATATATTGAGTCCCCCAGTGTCCTCAGACAAACAGGAAGGCTCTGGTGTTTTAATTCTAATAACAGGCACCGTGGAATATATTCTTTTAAAATTAAATTTTAAAGCAAATTTAAAGCCTTTATCATCATTGATAAAATTATCATTAGTGTTTCTTCGTGAACGGGTATCCCTTCAGGAAGTTTGATATCCAAGAGAAGGTCGTCTTTTGTATTAGATGGTTTGATATGAGGGATAGAAGCCAGTCTCCAACTAGCTTAAGCACAGGAGGGATATATTGACTTCTAGAAGGGCAAAATGAAACCGCCCTTAAGGGCTATTGCAATCAGGCCCTCAACCACTGTCAGGACATACTCTCTCTCTGTCTGGAATATCTGCTTCATTCACTCCTCATCAGTTTCACTAGTGGGAGCCTCAGCCTCAGACACTCTGAATTCATATCATTACGGAAAAAGAAAGGGAGCTTCTCTCTCCCAGCTTCAGTTGAAAAAAAATCCGAAGAAAAGATTCTGATTGGCCCGTCTTATGTCACATGCCTACCTCCTATCACTGTTGCCAGAGGGTGAGGTACCATGATTAACCTAGCCTGGAAAAGGCACCTATCTTTGTGGCCAAAATGGGTGGGAACTGCTTCTAAAAGAAGGAGGCAATGGGTTCTGGCCAGGCAAAATAATAGTTATTACATCCCCATCTATTTTTGGTGATAAAAGGAAAGTAATTTGGCATATGAGAAACAGATCCCAGATAATATGTATCATGAAAACAAGCAAAAAAGAAAGGAATCAAGAGGAACGTTGTGCTCAAATGCAGTCAAGAGAATTTTATAAACATGTCAAGATGAAAATCCAACGTTTCAACAGCAGACACAGAAATGGGCCATTAGACAACCTGATTATACTGCCCACAAAAACACCATCCATAACTGATAGGATATGCTACAAGAGAATTAAATACAGAAAGAATGGTTCTCTGAGAGACTGGTTTGTGGTAGAACACCAGACGATGAGGTGGCGCCACAAGAATAAGAAGGTATATGATGGATATTTGGGTTGTCCTCCTTTGTTCGCAAATGATTATTTTCTTGAGCATTCCAACTCTTCATTAGCCCTTCCAACTTAGGGAATTTACAGCATTGCAATAGTTCTTGAAATAGTTCAATTATCCCAATTTCAATTTTGCTAAGAAGAAAGAGACCCAAGGAGGACATTTGCCCTTCCCAGGAACAGAGACAAAGTTAGTACTGGATTCGTAGCGAGACCCGAGCTTCATGTGACTCCCATGCCTATTCTTGACTAGGTGGCACAGACAACAATGAAAAATGAGGGGGTTCCATACTATGTGTGCTTTTTTAAAAATGATTTTTGAGTTGCTGATAAAGTTCTGTGGAAATTGCTTCAACAGACCAAGTGTTCTCTTTCTTACTTGGACCCAGCTGTCTATCTGTATACCCCTTAGCAGTAATATTAAAACTGATCCTCCTTCAAAGGTCTCCATCAATGTTGGTGTCATAGGAACATTCAGTCATATGGATCTTCTTTTGTTTCTCCCTCTGCTTCCCCACCCTTCCAGATGATAGACATGATGTACTTTGTCATCATTATGCTGGTGGTACTGATGAGTTTTGGGGTCGCCAGGCAAGCCATTCTCTTTCCCAATGAAGAGCCATCATGGAAATTGGCCAAGAACATCTTCTACATGCCCTATTGGATGATTTATGGGGAAGTGTTTGCGGACCAGATAGACCGTAAGCAAGTTTATGATTCTCATACACCAAAGTCAGGTATTGAACTTCAATTGGGTCATGTCTTTTCCGAGTTCATTTGTTTGTTCTCAATAAATGGCTCAAGATAGAGGACCGATTCCTAGCTTGCTATCTTGGAAGAAAAAAAACAATTACAGAAGGCGAATATACAATTTTCATAAAGTAGTCCTCAGGTGTTTCTGCAGGTATGTCCTTTCTGTGACACAAATCGATATCTGACGTCCCAAATTTGATCAAGAACCATATAAAAAGATCTAAATTATTTGGGGATTCTAAATCCTAGGGCCATGTGTTGAATATTTCAATATTATTAAAATATTATGTCATTACTCCCCACCCTACCCCAGCCCCCAGCCTGTAAAAACTAAATTCCTTGGGTTTGACTTCAGAACAAATAAACAATTCTCTATTTTGCCATCAGAATTCAGGAGGGCAAACATCTGCATGGTGTTTTCCTTGCAATGGAAACTATTCTTCAGCTCCTTTTCCCACTGTCTTAAATTATGTGCTATTGAGACTCAAAAGAAACTAGTATTCATTGCCTGGAAGTATGGAAAATGCCTTAGGTTATAAACTGAGTTGCTTGCTGTAAACGCCAGAAAAAAAAAAAAAAAGTATCTATATCATGAAATGATTCAGTGTGAGGAGCGAGCACCAGCAGGCCCCCCAATGTTTCATGCCCTAATAGATGCCAATTCTCTATAATAAACACCCTCTTATACAGAGTTTGGAGGTAGTTGTATCCGAGGAGTCTATTCCAGCATTTTATTTGGACCAAATGTCAGGGTGCGCCAGGCTTTGGGAAATTATTTGGGAAGAAAGCATCAGGAAAGAAGTACCTTCCAGTATGGAAGAGCTAAATCCCTAAAGCAACTCTTTCTCATTTTCCCCGAGGAGTTTAGCTCTAGAAATAACATCCCTCCAACATTGTCGAATTAACATTTTTGAAACGTTTTTTGCTGACAAGCCAGCCATCTGAGCCCTGGACTGTGGTCATGGATCGGGGTTACATAACCAGGGAGTATAGTTTGTGAAGCACAGCAGCAGAGACCAGTCAGGACCCGCCTCCTCCCCAGCCAACCCCAGGTAGGACTGACACCAAGGAAATAAGGAGCAAGCACCACAGAGCATGAGCCCTCTGGACCTGTGAGGAGTATGTGCACACTGGCAACAGGACACATTAATATGTCATTCTCCCTCCTGTGATGGATTCTGAACAACTACCTTTCTTAAAATGAGTCATCTGAGGCAAGAAGCCTTTTTGGAACACCTAATTGGAACAAATATTCATTTCAGGAAACTTGGCCAACCTCACTGAGGAAGAATTTTAACTCCATCTCCTGGTTGTAAGATCTTTGGTTGGCAATGTGCAGCCTTCACCGAGACAGCTTTCTAGGGCCTGGGGAAAACCCTTTGGGGATCGTCCTTTCAAATGGTCCCTAAAGGCAAAACAACTTAAAAGCCCATCTATGATCATTCTCCTCAAAGATTAAATGTATTATTTCCCCCCAAGAAATTGCTTTCCACGTACATTATTTTGCCTTTTTTAGTTTTCCTTTCTTCCCCAAAATGAGATTAAGCCCCCATGGGTGTTTTGACAGTGCAACATTTTGGGAGGGGAGAACGCAGGAAGTGTAGGTGTGTTTTATAAATGGGATTCTGTCTGTCCCTCTACAAGTGGCCATTTATTGATGTTGTACTATGAGCCCAACCTAGTGCAACAGACACCACCATCTGGCTGAATAAGAGGATTTATTATTGTTATTTTAAAAGAAGGGCTGATTGTAGTTTAGAACTGGAACCCCACCCCCACCCCCAGAGATGGAAGAGAGGTGTTTTGTGTGAGTGAAGTATGAAAATAGATATCCCTTATTGTTCATTAGATCTGTGATGCTCTATGTGTGTGAGAATAAATTTCTACCCCAAATCTCAATATAGAACTGACCCAGCCTTGGATGGATGCAACCTTCGTGACACCCTTCCCCCACTTACCTTCCTTCTTGACTTTCCGAAATTGGCTGCAATGGTAGCCACTGTTCTAAGCTAAATCAGCCAGTTTGCTGTTTAGAGTGCTAAAGAGCATTTGTCCTTTCTCAAATGGGTATAGGAGGCTGCCCCCAAATCTGTCATTACATTTGGCCAAGGTCATTGAACATCCATCCCTATCTTGGAAATAATTTGATTTTCATGTTATGGCACTGGACAGGCCCAAGGGCCATTAGGTGACTGCCCCACCTAGCCACACAGAATTGCCTGGGAGACCCAAGAACCGAGCTATTTGAGAAAGGTACAAATCATTGACGCTGCCCTACGGTGTCTTGCCTCCTTTCTGTGCCGTGTCCGGGCTGGTTTGTGAAGCATGTGTTCAGGCTGATGGAATCTCATGTCCACCTGGACCCGCGGCCCTGCCCAGGGTCTGCCAGTCCCATCCTGTGGATGTGGCCCTGTGGGGGCCTCTTCGGTGCTGCTCATTCACACACACCTTCTCAGAGCGACTCATTTCTAATGCGATGCACGTGCTCCATATCGAACTCTTTCTGTTTTGAACTGCAAAACTGCTGAACCCATTTCATGTTTGGGGAAAGAATCTTTCTTGGGATGAATGTACATGGATGGGTAACAGGGCCCAAGGGGTGGGTTAGTAACATCTGTCTTCCACCTCAGATGGGAGGACAGCTATAATGCCCTCACTTCCGGGAGGCAGTGTTACTGAACGACAGATTTTTTATATACACTCCCCATTTTTTTTCTTGTAGTTTGTCCTAAACCCAGAGACTTTCAATAAGGCCAAAAAACCTGGAATGAGACTTCTGAGGTTACTTTCCAAATGTGCTTAAAGACTGAAAGCCAAAGAAATAAGAAAGAATGGAGTCACTATAAAATCACAAAATAGTTTAGGGGGTTTTCACCTCTAAACTAGGTTAGATTAACACAAATGATAGTCTGGCATGAGTCTCAATGATCTGTAGAGGCTAAAAGATTTGCTTTGTGTCAGGAGCAGATGTGAGTGCAAGATCGTGATTGGCAGCAGTGGATGATGAAACTGGGAAGGGACAGTCATGGTCTGCTCTGCCGGGATGTTTTGCCTAGCACCCTGATGAACTAATGAGAAATGACCTTGCCGTTGTCGTTGGGTTGATGTTTAAGTTATATATAACAGCAGCCCTCTACAGCCCAATCTATGGGTTACTGTTCAGTGACTTGGGCCCCAGCTTCCTAAATGCATTGCTACCAAATGATGACATCCTTTTAAGTGTCTCATTAAGGTGACCCATGTTGCATGGCATCTGAGAGCTGGTCAGGATCCCACTGGAGCCTGAGTGAGGAAAAAACCATTTAGAGAAAAGGAGCAACAGAATAAATTTCCAGCACACTCATGCCAAGGCCAGGGCAAAGCTAAAATTAGAGGGCCTCTTTCCAGTTGAGAAATGTGGTTCCATGGTGGATGAGGTACCTAGATATACACCTTTGTTGGCCGAGAAGATGGGGTGTCTCTAGCTTCCTTGAGCCTCTGAATGAATGAGACTTCCCTTTATTCACAGGGCATCCTTGTGTTTCCTGCCATACACTCAGATTACCCAGGCTGTACCCGCACAGGGGAAAAATGAATCACGCTCTTGAATGCATTAAATCAGGGTCTAAATTTAGTCCTTCTTTCTGCTGCTCTGAGTATTTTTACAAGTTTGGGTACTAATATGAAAGCAGAATGTCCAAAACTTACTTTCTACCATAACCACTTGATATTATTTGGTTGTTCCCCTTGGTCCAAATTAACTATCCAATCTGCTTAATGCATGGGTCAAATTTTTTTTTTTTCTCTTACGGCCTATAGGGCTTTCCATCTGAAATTAATATGTAACCTGGAGTGAGAGGGCTTACTTTTGTTGCAGTTTGGTTTGGTGTTGCTCTATTTTATTTCTTTATTTAGTACAAAAGTTTTGCTATTTAAAAAACAAACAAACAAAAACCTTGCTCTTTCATACCCTTAAGGTGTCTGTGATGTTGACTAGATCGGAAGCATTGTTTTTGTCAGGAAACAAGGAGCCTGTATGTACATGTAAAGCTAAAACATTGCCTCGTATTACTTTTCTGTCTCAAATTATTTGTTCCTCACTTCACGTGTGGAAGTTAAGATAGCTCAAGGGGTCTCTAAAATGTACCTGCTTATGGCAAACCTTAGAACAGCATGAACAGAGAAGCTGGCTATTGTTATGCCTTTCGATCCTTAGACTCCTGGAAACTCGGGGCTCTGCAGCTGTTTGGTATTCAGGACTGACCTTCTCTAATGGATTCCGAGCACACTAATGCCTAACAGCCATAGCGTGGGGAGTGTTGCCTGACCAAAAAAAGTATTTTGGAAAAGAAAAACTTGAGCCAGGGCCAACTTTTGGGAAATGGAGAATTGTTTTTGCTGGGTTTTGTTTTCGCAGATTGCTAAGGAAGCAAGCCAGCAGAAGGCACCACCCCCTTTTTTCTGTCCCTGGAAGTCAGCTTACATTCTAGAGAATACCCACCCAACTTGTTTGCTAATGCAAACTGAGACTTAGTGAGTTTACAAACAGCAGAGCTATCTGCAGACAAGCCTTTGTGATGATTCAGTACGCTATAGTGATCAACATTTGTTTCACTGTCACAATATTCATTTAGCCTTTGCTCATAGGTTGGGCTCCATTTTTAATCCATTCAGTCTTCATTCAGCGGATATTTATTTTGATCCTACTATGAGCCAGGCACGAGGTAAAGAGATGCACATGTCAGAGATATTGTCTTTGAGGAAGTTTACGGTCCAATAGAGGCAAACTGACATTGACAATAGATATGTGGAGATGGAGCCCCCAAAGAAAAGTAATCGGTTCTTAGGGGCACAACAGATGAAGTCTTGCAAAGAATGGGAAGGTTGAGCTGAGACCTGAAATATGAGCAGATATTTGCTGGGCAGATGGGAGCAGGGGGTGTAAAGGAGAAGAATGGCATTCCAAACTGAGACTCAGCATGGACAGTTCCAGGCGCAGCAGGTAGTTTAATATGGCTGACTGTAGGGTGAGAGGCAGAAAGCAGGAAGCAGGGACAGATGGGTCTGAAGAGAGAGGAGTGTAGATCTTGGAAGACTTATGCTCCATGTTCAGCGTAGTACCATGATCTGACATGTTTTATCAGAGCTCTCAAACAAAAATATAAAGATGGGAGGTGAGAGCGCACTAGCTAATGCAGTAGCAGTTGGGATGGAGAAGATAGGCAGCCTGAGACTTTAAGAAGATCAAATCAGAAGGACCAGGGCAGAAGTCAGATGGTGCACAGGGTGGTAATGGGGAAGTGGATAAGGATTTGAGATGGAGAAGTTGAAGGTCACTCTAAGGTTTCTGGCTCAGTTGAAAGAATGATGTCATTTAGTGAGATAGAGAACCTAGGAAGAAGAACTATGAGGAGAGGTGGATTTATTCAGTTGGGGTCAGATTAAGTTTGAGGTTCCCATGGGAATTCCAGGAAAACCATGAAGGAGGCTATTTTGTGCGTGGATCTCTGGAGCTAAGTAGAAAGACCTGGCCTGGAGATACAGATCTGGGGATCAAAAATATAATTCCAGTTAAAGCCACGCAAGTGGGTGAGCTTGCCAGGGAGCACAAGTAGAGAGAGGAGGCCAGAGCAGAACAGTAGAGTGGAGGAATCAACAGTAGCAAAAGCAAGAAAGAACTACAATTAGCTGAATATTTAGAGAAAGTTCATTCAGCTAGACCTTTAGGAAGTCAGCGGTAATGTTGGCCAGAGAATTTTCATTTCAGGAGTGAATACAAAAACAAACTACAGTGATTTAAGAGTAAATGAGCAGCTGATGAATCACAGACCTGTACCTCTGAAACAAATAATACATTATATATTTTTAAAAAAGAAGAAGATAGTAGGAAGGGAAAAATGAAGGGGGGGGAATCGGAGGGGGAGATGAACCATTAGAGACTATGGACTCTGAGAAACAAACTGAGGGTTCTAGGGGGGAGGGGGGTGGGAGGATGGGTTAGCCTGGTGATGGGTGTTAAAGAGGGTACGTACTGAATGGAGCACTGGGTGTTATACGCAAACAATGAATCATGGAACACTACATCAAAAACTAATGATTTAATGTATGGTGATTAACATAACATAATAAAATAAAATTTTTAAAAAAAAGAGTAAATGAGCAGCAAGGCAAAGCATTTACTAGGGAAGAGAGAGAGAGAGGTGTTGTGTCCATGTGATGGTGACAAGGGCAGGAGGAGGATCAATGAAACGGGGCTTTAAGAGAAAGAGTAATGTTTTGTAATCACCACTCAGGGAAGTCACTAAGTACGCATCAAAGGATTGCTTAGGGCCACCTATTTGCATAGTTGGGTTTTCTGTTTTCTCAGTCAAGACTCAGCAGCCCAGATCAAGAACAACAAATAGTTGGATTAATCCAAGATTGAGGCGCTGCTGTGCCGGTATGGCAGAAAGAAAGGAGACTAGGTCTTTTGAAGATGCTTACAGGGGTTTAAAGTTATGCATTAGGAGGTCTGAGATGGAAGGAGAAGAAAATTAAGGTATAATATTGGTAAGTGCCTAGGAGGAAGAAGGAACAATCAAAGGATGAGAGTCCTGGCCTGAGCACCAAGTGCTTTGAGAACTAAGGATCCCGAGAGGTGTGATGACAAGATGTTGTGGTCAGAGAATGATAAATTGGTATTCGGAGTGCAGAGGTAGAACAACTTAGGAGAATGATAAGGTCCAGAATGATAAGGTCCAGAATCCAGGAATGCTGGATTCCAGGATATGCTGGAATTGAGGTCAAGCATCTTGAAGCTAGGTTCTTCTGTGTTTGTCACTGCAGCTATCGAAGTGTCTGTAGTGACAGGAGAGAGAGCGGACAGAAAGACTTTGATCAGAATTACCTGAAACTCAAAGGAGAAAGGGCTTCTTGTACAAGAGTGAAAAGCAAGAGGTCGGAAGAGGCAAAGTATCAGTGACAATGCAGACATTACTTATGGGAACCGCAATGGTGGATGTACAAGAATGTGCAGTTTTCATTTGAGGAGGTTACAGGGAAGGGGTGTCTTTCTGCAAAGTGGGATTTAGTTAAGGCAAGAGAATGGGGACTGGGCTTGTAGAAGTCTGAGAAGGTAGAGGAGTGTGTGTTTCAATGACAAGGGTGTTCCAGAAGGCTCCGGGGAAAGGGAGGAAAGGGAGAAATGGGAAAATTCAGTGGGCAGAGCCCAACATCACATGAGGACAGGAGCATAGGGGAGGATAGTTGACCAGAGGAACTTGCACTGTAGGAATCGAGGATGGTAGGTAAGAGAAGTAGGATGGGAATAACTATGTAGAGTTTTGAGGCAGCCAAAGACTAGAGCCCTAGTAGTATAAGGGCCCAAATTAGCCTAATGGCAGCTTGGCCTCATAGGCAGTCTAGAGCAACTTTTGCTCAGGTTTCCAAGATTGTGTTGAAGACAAATCGTTCTGATACTCTCAATGGATGAAAGTGGAAACTTCATGTAGTGACGCAGAACAACCAGATTCTAAAGAGGAACCACCCCAGATGGCTTGGTGAATTCTCCTGTCTTGGGGGAGGCCCTCCTTTTGAAATTAGCAGTCGCCTGTGATACGAGGGAAGCATCATCATTCGTTACCTTTCACAAGAATGAGCTCTTATTTTCACCCTGGAGTATTCCATTTTTCTTGCCTATAATTAAATGTAGTGCTTGGCCCATCCTGGCCATTTTCAGCCTCTGTTGTAACAGAGTTGTAACTCTGTTAAAACAGAGTGCCTTTGGTACATGGTAGGTTTGCATGACTCCAAAGCCCATGCTTTTTCTACTCTACCACAAATACTCCAAGCAGTCCTACATAACCCCATGGAAAATAAAGCATCAGCAGATGGGATATATTTAAAATTTTTGAAACTTTCTCAAAAAAGCTCTAAACCATTTCCCAAAAAGTTTACTTGGGAGAGAAAAGTTAGCTTCCCATCTAGCTGTGGAGACTATTTTGTCACCTCTGGGGAGCTGACTTATCACTGGGGACAAGAGATATAAAAAGTATGTATCCCTCCACATAGAAGCAAATCAGTAGGGTTTTCTTTAAAACTCTGGTGGAATTTGTCCTCTTTAGCACATGCAAAAATAGAAGGGGATTCTGTAAGATACAGAGAAAAAACTAGTCTCTGGCAATGCTGAATACTAAGCCAACAGTGAAGGACAGAAAGAGTTCATGTTTTGTGCCAGCAGAAAAGTAGCAGAAAGGTTTACTAGGAGCATGTTTAAGATGAAAATAGTCATTAAAAACCAGTAATAGTCTGGGGCACCTGGCTGGCTTAGTGGGAAGAGCATACAACTCTTGATAATGGAGTTGTGAGTTCAAGCCCCATGTTGGGTGTAGAGATTACTCGAAAATAAAATATTTTTTAAAAAATTAAAAAATTAAAAAAATCAAAACGAACAAAAAACCAATAATAGTCTGTCCTCTAGCCAGATGCAATTGACTACAGGTAGGAAAAGGTAATCACTGTAGATTGAATACTGGAGACACCTGCGTGGTGTATAACTCAACACAAAGCGATGCTGAACGTTGTCTAGAATAGCATTAAAAGCAAAAAAAAAGGGGGGGGGGCTATTTTTACCTGATCTGGAGCTGTGGCAAATCTGTACCTGGACACTGAGGATGGTGCTGGTCACTGTCTCTCAAGAAAGACATACATGCATTGAGCCAGAGAAGAGCAGCCAGACTTATCGAGGGAGTGAATGAAAAGCTGTAATTTGAGGACAGATCAGGAAGATGAGGACTCTTTGCGCCGAAAGATGAAAGCAACTATGTCTGGAGTCTGTGAACTCCCCAAATGAATCTCTCTGCAGAGAAAGTGCATATGACATGGGTCCCCAAATCCCAGTGTACTCAAGCCAAGGATCCATTGAAGTATGAAAGTTGTACACTTGGGTCAAATAAGAGAAATGCCATTCTACAGAGTGGGTAGAGAACTTCAGGGATTTATTTCCCCTTGGAGATGTTACAGGAGAAATAATACAGTCTTAAAGTGAATTTTGAACATTTTATCTTTTTAATCATAACAAAGGAGACCCTGAACAAAAAGTGGCTTTTTTGTTTGTTTGTTTCCCCCTCCAAAATTTCTTTTGAAGAAAAAGGAAAAGGATGAGGGAAAAGAGGAAGAAGATTCTGCTATATACTGGAGGGCCCATATCATAGAAATGGCATGGATGATTCAAAATGGCATATAATTCCAAATCACATGTAAGCATTTGTGGAGAAGACATGCAGTCTGGCAAGTAGCAAATACTGTTAGTCCCCTTACCCAGATCCCCCCGCTTCCCCTTTACCAAAGTTCTGTTCGTATCGTCTGGTTTCTGTGTGCTTTGATGCTAAGGGCTCTTAGCTATGAACTTCACCCTTGAGCTGCAGGTGCCTCCTCACCACCCAAAGAGCCTAAAGTGCCTGAGAGTTTTTGTACCTCCAGGGCCTCCATACTCTCATGCTGCCTGCTGGGGAAGAAAGGATGACAGGGCATAAAAGCCCAGTTCCCTTGACTCTTGGCTTTAGTGGAAAAGCTACTATCTTTAGGACTACATAGTCGCTTCTTGAATGTGAAGTGCAATTCGTACTCCAAAGATCCCAGAAGGATCAGGCTAAGGCTTGGACTTCATCTGAAATTGCACCTTGTGTTTTTTTTTTCTTTTTTTCCCCACTACTTATTCTGTTTCCTCCCCTTTCTTCTGTCTGGTTTCTTTTTTGGAGCACGGCCTTAACAAATCACTTTCATGTGAATCCTTTGCAGAGGGTCACTCCTGGAAGAACTCCACCTAAGAAAGGCACACAGGCCATGTGTATTGGAGGTTTCAGGACCCTACCTTGCAGGGCAGAGCAGGAGACCATGGGCACCCAGATTATATACAAAGCAGACAGTCAATCTGGTCATCTGTTGTAACAAGGCAACAAGATTATCTCTTTCATTACAGATGACAGAGACTGATTTCCACCTTGTCCTTCTTTAACACTTGAAGTTGATGCTGTAACTCAAGGAATTATGTACCCAGGAGTCCATTAAGGAGGTCATTCTTGAAGCAGGAAAATTTATTTCAGTCTTAGAATCTTTTCCACCATATTTCTCAGATCCCTGCTCTGCACCTGCTCCTCCACCAGGCAGGCCCTGCCAGGAAACAGGAGATGTATAGACACTGTCTTAGTCTTTCAGGAGGTTATAATCTGAGCCAAAGGGTCAGCAGACTTTTTCTATAAAAGGTCAGGTGGTACTGAGAGCCATACAGTCTACATTGTAACTCCACGACGCAACAATAAATAAACTAATGGGTGTGGCTGTGTTCCAATAAAACTTTATTTACCAAAACAGGAGGCAAGCCAGATTTGGCCTGTGGGCAATAGTTTGCTAACTCTTCATTGAAACCATCCAGTTCTGCGATGGCTTTGGCTTCCTTCCCCCTTACTTCCATGGATGAACTTGTGAAACCAGAGCTCCAGGATGGAATCAATTTCCTATTTGATGTTTTATCCAAATACAGAAGGTGACACTGCTTTGTGCCTTTATTTCTTCCAGGAGAAATGTTACCTTACCAAATCAAGTACAACAGACCAAAGGGGATGAGGTCTGTGGTTGTTGAGTTAGTGTACAAGGAAACCACACTGCTTGAGGCGTGGGTATGGCTTCCAGACCACAGATGCAGATGCTGCCAGAAAATCAGCTTTATTTTTTATTATAACTCCACTGATTTCTGTTTTGAACATGCATCCCCATAAGCCGGAGGAAAATCACAACCTGAGGCTCAACCCTCATTACCTTCCCAGAGGCGGGTTAAGGTGGGAGTGGGGACAGGACGTAGTGGAATTAGCACACAGTTAGCTGCTAAAATGTCCATCATCCCAGTCAGTTTGACCCTTCAGGTCTAGTGGATTTATGATGTCTCCCCACTGTCCCAAATCCTAGACACTGTATCCCTCTGGGATCCCGCTGTCCACAAGAGAACGGCCAGGAAAACCATGCAGCCTGAGCCCACAATGCACATGCAAGTTGGCATTCCCTCTCAAGCCCCCTCACCTGTGTGCACAGACAAACATTTCTCTCTCCTCTCCTCCAGTCCTGCTTCTGCCAAGACATTTTTACCTATTCCCCAAATCCTCCTTTCTGTTGCCCCTTCTACAAATGCTCAAAGGTCCTGAGCTTGTACATTTGGACCATAAAAGCAGCCAGAGACTCAAAGGCTATTTCTGGATTCTGACCTACAGCCCCTCCTTCTCTGATACAGAGCCAATACCTGCTTGAAAGACAAGAGGGAAAAAATGAGTATTTCAAAAGGCTATTCCGCCACACTGATTTAGCTGTCTTGTAAGTAAAACAGGATGCTCAAAATAAAAATAAACTCACTGGCTCCAGACATGCAGGGCATAAGCTCCATGTTTCAAAGGGTGGGTTGTATATAAAGGAACCATGATCTGGTATCATAATAAATCATCTCATAGTATTGCTATGGGGATTTCTTGGTAGTGGGTCTGGCAAATTCCTCCAGAATAGCCTTGTTCAGTAGAGTCTTCTGCAGTGATGGGACTGGTCTAGATCGGCGCTGTCCAGTACCTAGTTGCTAGTCACGTGTTGTTAGCGAGCCCTTGAAATGTGGCCAGTACGAAGACAGTGAATATTAAATTTTATTTAATTTTAATTAATTTAAATAGCTGCATGTTGTTAGTGGCTACCACATTGGACAGCTCAGTTCTAGAATACAAAAACCCTTTAAAATGCCAGCCCCATGAGAAAAGAGACCACCTCTGCCTCGCTCCCTGCTGTAGCCTCAGCATCTCAGATTGTATCTGTCCCATAGTAGATGCTCAGAAAATCATGCACAAATTAAACCCCGTGAAGCAAGGAATAGAAAGAGATAAGGTTGTTATCTGCTTTACCCCCAAAATTGTTTTGAGTTAAGTTAAATACAGTGATAGTGGATTCATGCATCACACACACAAACACACACACACACGCACACACACACACAAAAGGAAAAGTGAAATTAGCTGAATTTATGTTCAAGAAAAGAATTATAGCCAGGCTCAAGGAATATTTACTGAACAAGTTCTTATTCTAGTCTTTGCGTAGGAATTATTGCTGGACAGCTGTAAGGAAGGGAAGAAAGGAAGGAAGGGAAAGGGAAAGGGAGGGATAAAGGGAAAGAGGAGGAATGGAAGAAGGCAGGCAGGCCAGCCCTTGCTCGCTGAGGGCAGCTGGGGAAGGAAGAGAGGGCTGGGCGGCCCCGCAGTGGGACTGGATGAGCCCCGTGCGGAGAGCCCTGGCAGCTTGGAGCTGTGCTGTGCGGAAGGGGGTTGCCATGCCTCCTGGAACTGCAGTCCTTCCCAAAGGCACAGTGTTCTGACCAAATGCAGTGAGGCAGATGGCTGCTTTCTACTCAAAGCAGAGCAGAGTACACCCCTTCTGATAACATGGCCAGATTTTAGCTGATCCGTATTAACAGCCACCAAAAAATAGACCGATCTCCACGCAGGTTAACTATTAGCAGATAGGCTCACATGTTCATTGTTTTTTCTCAGATGTGACAGAGTCCAAATAAACCTGCAGCCTCGATATGTAGGGGGAGAGTAAGGTGCTCAAGATCTCGTACAAGATACTGTCCAGTGGAGCGAATAGCTTCCTCTGGCTAGATTTCAGGCCATGTCTGCCAAGTGATGTTTGACTGAACTGCTTGGCTTTTAGCCAAGTTTGTGGTATCTGGAATCTCGGGCCTGAGGTTCAAGCTGAGGACATGCTCTGCTGGAGACCCCAATAACTGCAGGTCAGATATGGAATTTTGAGTCCTTGTCTTCGTGACACACTCAATTGGAGTAGATGACACCCACTGAAGAGTTAAGAATAGAGGGGAGCAATTTCTTGACCTGGGTTGTGGTTACATGGGTTTTCATTTTATACCAGACATATATGTTTTATGGACTCTTCTGTGTAGAAATCTCACGATGTAAGATAAAAGAGAATAAAGCAGGCAACCTGCAATCACATCTTCCAGATTCTAGTTTGAATGAGCTCATTCACACAGAGACGTTTACTGAGACTTTCTGTGTGCCAGGCACTGTGCTAGGAGCTGGGGGTTAAAAAGAGATATACTTCGTTGCCTCGGCTTTGAAAAAAGTGTACTGGGGAAGACGGACAAGTAAACACATCACTGCAAATCACCATGATACGTATTTCCATAGAATGGATGTTTAAGCCTAAAGAAAAGAACACATTTGAGGGTGAGCAGGGGGAGACATGGCAAAGCAAAGCAAAGCAAGAGAGGACAAAGTATGGTCAGAGAAATTCTCCTGGGGGTAGCAGATAAGCCGGATCATGAAGAGTTTTCCAGACAGGAGAGGGGAGGGCATTTAGACAGAGGGACTGTCAGGTACAAAGCTAGAAAGAGGTAACAAGGTGTGTCCAGTACAGGCATACTGAGATAGCCGAGAGACTCCCTCCCTGGACCAGCCATTGGGGTTAGTACCCCCTGCACCGTGCTCCCAGGCCTCCTTGACCTAACCTGGGCCAACACGTGACGTTATATCGTTTTTGTCTGGTTTGCTTTGTGTAGCCCCCGCTGGACAATATGCATTTTTGGAGAGTTGGGTACCAGGATCTGTGTCCCATCTTTTTCACCAAGTTTGAGTGAATGAATGGAGAAGAGGTGAGAAAGGGGGATTGTAAAGGGCTTTGTTGGCCAGGCTCAGGAATTTGGGTCATTTTTTTGATGGGAAACTCACAGCTCACCTTGTGTGGAGCCCCTGTGTAAGTTAATTCTCCAGTTTATGGATTGTGTAGGCTGTGCTCGCCAGGCGTGGAGACTGGCTGGGAAAAGACACAAGCAGGATGCTCACTTCAGGGAAACTAGAGGAGCCACGGGAAAGTCCTTTGTTTCCAAGTGTCTTCTAGAAGGGGAGTAGCAAGCTTCAACGAATCAGTAGGTTAAACCTACTGACTCTTCTCCCCTTAGTGTGAGGTATTTGAGTCTTTAATCTTAACCCCCGAAGTAGCTGAAATCAGCATCCGGGTAAGGAGAGTTAGAATGGGGCAGGTAATAAAGCAGATGACTCAGGCCGGGCGAGGCCGACTTTGAACAGCCAGAGGACCCCGCAGGCTCAGGCGACTGTGTGCCTGGAGGGCAGAGAAAGTGAGACAGGGCGTGGGCGAGGTTCACAAAGAGAGGTGGTGGCAAAAACAGCTTTGCCTACACGGCAGTTTTGCCAAGGGCCCCGGCCAATGCCCGGCCTGCCTCCAGAAACTGTCTTTCACCCTGCCGGCAGTAAATCGCTGATGCCCGGCTTGAAGTTCGAAAATCCTCAGGCCCTCCCCGTTTAGTCTGCAGGCACTGGGCTCCCCAGCTCCAGCTTGTCCAGTTCAGCCAGGGTGCCCCTCATCTGCGCCACCCCCCCACCCTTCACTGCTAGAAGACTAACAGGTGCGGGGCGCCTGGGTGGCTCAGTCGTTAAGCGTCTGCCTTCAGCTCAGGTCATGATCCCGGAGTCCTGGGATCGAGCCCCGCATCGGGCTCCCTGCTCACCGGGGAGCCTGCTTCTCCCTCTCCCACTCCGCCTGCTTGTGTTCCCTCTTTCGCTGTGTTTCTCTCTGTCAAATAAATAAAATCTTAAAAAAAAAAAAAAAGAAGACTAACAGGTGCAGACGAGAGGGAAGAAGAGAGAGAAGAGGAATCAAGTGCATTCGGGTACCACCCTCTCAAACCTTTTCCTTTAGTTCCTCCTTTGCCTGTCTGCAGGTCTATCAGAAATCTATTTTCCAGGAAACTCAAAGGTCTTAAAGCCCCAGGACAGCCAAGAGAAGCTGGAATATTCCAAGTTTTCGTGTGACCATGCAATCTCCCACAGCGAAGGTCTACCCCACAGGTTCTCCACCAGGGGCAGTTTCACCCCGCCCCCTGCCCCGAGGGGACATTCGGCTGCCTAGAAGTATTTTCAGTTGTCACAACTTGGAGGGGCTAGCAGCATCTAATGATAGAGGCCAGGGATGCTACTACACATCTTGGGATGCACAGGATGGCCCTCCCAAGAAAGAATTAGCCAACCCAAAATGTCAGTAGTGCTGAGCTTGAGCAAACCTTGTCTATCAGAATCCAAAATTCAACTTCTTATTGCTTCTCAAAAAAAAAAAAAAAAATGTCACAACAGAGTTGCTCTCGACATCTGCAAAGTCCTCGAAAACAAATCCAAAAAGATCCCGAGTCCTCACAACCTGAAGCCAGGAACAAAGTGCACTGGCCCCCATGTGCCATCCCTTACAGAGTTCCACATCCCCCTCTGCTCTGCTCATTCTCTTCAGACCAAAGACCAAGTTGGACATCACGCAATGATGGCATCACAATGACCAACGTGACAAACCACCTTTGGCAAGCACCCGTAGGTCCCATCTCCTGCTCTTGGGCACCAGTTTTAGATAGAATAAAGCCAACTGCCATTGCAGTGAAGAATGAGAAGAACCCAGAGGCCTGACAGAATTCACCAAAAATGTTGCTGATCTAGGCGAGGTCTAGCAAACTTCAACTCTTCCCTTCCCAAGTACATATCTGAGAAAAGTCAATGACTTTTTTTAAAAAAACAGGAAAGCACCATCCTGCACTAACAGAAAAAGTGGTTTGCGTGACCTCAGATGTCCTGTGACATTGTCCAGTTCAATCAGTCCAGATCATCATCTGGGACAAAGCGGGAAGGAGAACCACACTGCCCGTGATCGGACTCCATAGTGATAGTTACTGACCAACTTGAGCACCACTGGACCCCCTTCAAAACCATCTTTAAACATTTGCTGGAGCCAGTGACTCTCTCCTGAGTAGACCACGGGGTCCAACTTTACAAAATCACAGTCCTCGAAGCAAAGGAATGAAGTCTGCTGCGTGCCCTTTTTAATATTCTGAACAAGGGCTTCCGAAGCAAAATGTCACTGTGAACTGAGTAGTTGCAGTACGCTTCCAGGAAAGCCAGTTGCTGACAGGTACTTCAAAGTCACTTATGCCACCTGAGGAACATAGTGTTCAGCTACCAAACTATGTGTGGTGCATACGGTTCTATTATACAGCAAGTAATTGAATATACAGGGGAGGGACACCTCTCTCAAATAGGTCATGCACTAAAAGACTTGCTTCTTTTCAGTGGATCTAAGGCTACCCCCTCTCAGGAGTCTGCATAAGATAACCAAGTATCGAAAATGTCACTGCTTTGTGAAAAATGTATGGTAGTTATACTTACGTTGATTGTACCAAACGTAAGGACGCCCGAGTTCTTTATTAGCTGTCAAGTGCGTTACAAGGGCTGTCATGAGCTTCATGGGTTTCTTCTGGCATTTGTAAGAGAAGGAAAGTCAATTAACATTTGTTGAGATCCCAGTACTGGGGTTGGCACAGGCCCAGGCACATGATATCCCGGAGCAGAGTCCTGAATCCTGGTTTACTGCGGATGCGCATGAAGAGCCGAAATGAAATAACTTGCTGCTGGCACATGGCCAGGGAGACAGAGGTGGAGCTGGAGCCCAGGCCTGTTGAACTCCTAAGTCTGTGTTCTTATTTCTCCATGAAAACAGAAGGCTGCAGCCAGCTGATCCCACAGTCCTTCCTTTTCCCTGCATCTTACTGTGGGGACTGGACCCCAGTCCTGAGTTTATGTACTTAACAACAACCTATCGAGTGCCTTAGTTGGCACTGGAGAGAAAGTAGTAAGCAAGAGATCTCTTCTTTTGTGGGACTTATATCCTACTGGGGGCAAGAGGGAGATGGGCCATTAGTAAACAAATAAATAAGCTATTTGGGGGTCATAATAAATCCCATAAAGAAAGTAAGTCCAAGTAATAGACAAGGGGGTCATTGGTGTGAGGAGTTGAGGGTGCAGTTTCACATAGGATGGTCAGGGAAAGGCCTTGAAGAGATAAGATTGAGTTGAAACATGAATGATGAAAATAGGTTTGGCAAGAACTGGGGAGGGAATGTTCCAGTCAGAGGGAACAGCAAGGACCCATGCCATGCGGTTGGAATTATGTAGATGCATTCAGCGAGGATCAGAAAGAATACCAGTGTGATTGGAGTTTAAGGTCGAAAGCAGCTCAAGTCGGTGTAACATGTCATGGTGGAATTCCTGGGATCCAGCGTGTGACTTAATTCTAAATTATGGACTGAATTTAAAAACAGGATCGGCAGCTCTGCCATAGTTTAGGAAACAGCACACCACCCTATGCTGACAGGAGGGCAGGGAATCTTCCAGAAGTCAGTGGCTTCCAGAATCAGGAGGGGAGCTCCCTCCAGTGTTGGATCCATCCTGGGGCCTCACTGAAGGTTTCCTATGGCCCTGGAATGGTGATGCCTTGACTACTCTCAGAAGCACCATCACGATGAATTAGACACTCACATGAAAAATACATCATCCCTCCCAAGAGGAGATTTACCTGGGTCCTCTGAGGATGTGAGGATAGCATTCATCATCAAAACTGTGAACATCCCAGTAATGTAAATAAGAAGAATGAAGCATTTGTAAATGAGACATGGCTCACAGATGGCTCCGAATTTTACAAATTGGGAAGAGCCAGCTAAAAGGTGTTGATTCCCCAGGTACCAGCAGCATGTACTGGATACGACATTCTCAGGGGAAAAGCCTGACAGAAGAGTCTGCTTTGAGGAATGATCATTAGTCCCATCACAATTCACATTTATGGAGTGCCTGGTGTGTGTGGAGAACTCGGTTAAGAATGGTTTGAGTTCATGTGACAGGGACAGCCCAGGACAGAGACGGGAGCCAGACACTCTGAATCCCAGTTCTGTCAGCGCTGATAACTCTGTGACCTTGAACAAGTTTGCAGACCTCTCTGTTCATCAGGATTCTTAGCAAATTAAGGACAGTAAGGAGGTCTGCTTTGGTGTGCCTCCCCCACAGGAACACGGTGAAGAAAAAGAGCAGTCCTTCCCAAATGAATATAACAAGCCCCAGCAATACAGGAGTTCATGCATATTAGTGTGTGTTTTGAAACTAAAATCTGCATCAATGTCAGGGCGTGATGGGTTCAAAGAAAAACATTAATAAATAATAGCACTGGTGATGTGCAGATGTGCCAAATTAATGAAAGCGATGCCCAAAGGACTGAAGTTTGGGGAAGAATGAAACAAAACTTGCACTTTAAAAGGCAGGATATCAAGGACTATTCAGAGATAGGATGATATTGGTAATACCAGGGGAAGGAAGAAGTGTACCAGGGGTACCCGTAGAGTTGAGTCTTATAAAGCCGAAGCTTGCAAAGCTATTAGTTGAACCTCCAGTTCCTTCTAGCAGGGAAGCTAGCTCCAGATAGATGCAGGAGCTTTGAGTTATCTAAACAGAGGTACCTCCCAGCCTCCTCTATGCGATGGTGTCCTTTTGAAACCAAGCCCATTGAAACAATGAAGCCAAAAGAAATGGTCTCAAATAGCATGCCTCTCTGTCTTCCCCGCAAAGCAGAACCAAGGTTCCATTGCTACTGCCCGTCATGAAAAGCCGTGATTTTGTGTGCCCTATTGTGTCTGCCTTCTAGCCAACCCGAGAGTCATTCTACACACCTGATGCAATTATTTGTCCCTTCGTGAGTTTGCAAAGATTTAGAACCTCCTCTGTTCCAGGCCCTAGGCTATGTGCTGGGACTACAATAATGAGGAAGGCCAGTGAAGCTCCTGCCTCTTGGGGAGCCTAGTGGAGGCATCAGATTCAAACACAGAATTACACGAATACTTAATCGTAAGCTCTGATAAGTGTATGTTCAAGAAATAGAAGAAACTAGAACATCTAAACAAGGAGACTCAGGGAAGGGCTTTCTGAATAAGTGACTTTTAAGCTATGCTATGCAGAGTAAGAAGGAGTTTGCCAGGCAACAAGTAGGAAAGGAGCCAGGGAGTGGGGGATAGTATGTGCCAAGGCCCTGTAGCAGGAAGGAATTAACTCTTGCCAGTAACTGAGAGAAGACCAGCATGGTAGAAGCTTAACATGCAAGGGGGAAGAAATTACATGAAATAAAGCTGAAGGGGCAAATGAGGGTCAAGTTGAGCAAGGCCTTTTCAGTCAATGTAAAGAAATGAATATTCTCCTATATTTAATGGAAAGTCTATGAAGGGTTAGGTGAGTTGTGGTGATGATGGTGGGGTGCGTGCAGGCATGCGTGTAGGCGTGTGCATAGGTGTGTGTGTAGGTGATGTGAGTTGCATGATTTGATCAACCAGCGTCAATCCAAGAGTTACCAGTGGGTCCTGTTGGGGGTTCAACAAGCACCAGATTATGCAGGTTAGGAACTGGCAGACCTGACTTCCAGGCTAAGTTTTGCCCTCCTGTGCTGGCTACAAGGACCCGAGCCCAGCTCCTAGGTATGAATAGAAGCCATTGAACATCGACTATCAGTGGTGGTCTTAAATGGGACAACATGGCCCCCATAGTTTGGAAATTTTATCTTGAAATTCGAGGAGTGTGACTCTTTGCCCTCTCTGATTCGGGTACACCACTGGCATGTGGTAGGGGGAGTCCGAGGAAGGCCCGTGTCCTACAATGCACAGGACATTTCCACAATCGAGCATTGTTCTCTGCCCCACACAGCTTTGCACTGTTCCAGCACACACACATGTAAGTGGAAAACCTGGTTATGATTATCGGAGCCTAACTCCATTGTACTTTTGAGGGCACAATATTTTTGCATGGTTTTCGTAAGCAGTGAATTTTCCCAGGAATGAAACACCATGAAAATTGAGGGTGATGGTTATTTTGTTGGCTTTGGAGCTTTCCCGAGGGTGGTTTACCCCTTGAGAAAATCAGCTCACCAATGACAGTGCCGCTCATTGCCCTTGAGTCCTTGATCAGTCCGTACATTTGTGTCTGTCTCATTTGTGAATGGCCTTCATATAGGTGTAAGCATCTGACCACATCACTAGGGCTTGTAGAATAGTCAGACCTGAGCGTTTATGTATGGAAATGTTTATTATTTTATTACATGTCATTTTCCTTGTATTGTCCCTTTATATTAAAATTAGGACGTTATGTTGATTTTTCTGTACTCATTGATCATGAGTACAGATAAATTATACATCTATAAATTTTTTTTCTCAGAATAGTAAACAAGGCATTTGAAAATATTTATTATTTAAAAAAAGGTGTTGGGTCTGATAAGGTTGAGAACAACCAAACAAGCCTGTTCAGTGCTTCAACATGCTATGATTTTGGCAATGTAGCTACTTACTATGAGTGTTTGGTTGGTCTCTCAGTAACTTTAACATGCAGAATTCTATGTAAAAATTGTAGACCCACAGAGGTATCAAGGTTGACGTCACCAATGAGAAGTCATGTTGGTATCATATACTCCCAAAATAATATGAGAAGGACATTTGACGTTTCTGGTGTTCCTCCCAAAAGTCCATAACCCCAATCTAATCATTAGGGGGAAAAAAAACAGATAAACTCAAATCAAGTGACACTCTGCAAAATGCTGGACTGGGATTCCTCAAGACTGTCAAGTCATGAAAAACAAGGAAGACTAAGAACTGTCACAAACCAGAGGAGACTAAGGGGACAGAATGACCAAATGCAACATAGGGTCCTGAATAAGATTCTGTGAGAGAGAAAGGACTTTAGTGGAAAACAAGTAAAATGTTGGATCAAGTCTGAAGTTTGGTTAATAGAAGTGGACCCATGTAGATGTCTTCGTTTTGGCAAATGTAAAATGGTTGCAGACGATTTTAACATTAGAGGACACTGGGTAAAGGGCATTTGGGAATTCTCCGTACTAGCTTTGCAACTTTTCTGTAAGTCTAAAGTTATTTAAATTATTTTTTAAGTCTGTTTAAAAAAACACACATATAGGACGATTCTAGGAGGTCCCACACTTGGATAGAATGGAAGGATTTTTTCTAAAGATAGAAAATAATCACCCCTTGGAAAGACACAACGTAGAAGAAATGTCATGTCCTCCCAAGACCCTCACACCCCAGGGTCAATATGTGAAGAAGACAAAGATAGCACAGGAAACACAGGTGGCTAATGGGAAACCATCACGTCCTTGGTAAGATACAAATGCTGGAAGGCGTGGTAGCAATGGAGGGAATGGGGGGGGTGGGGGCAGGGCAGTTGGACGGACTGAGACCAAGCCTTGAAGGACAAGACGGGCATTGCACAAGAGCCAGAAAGGTGGAGTGACAGAAGCAAAAAGAATGATTACTAAGCAGGCTCTTCTTGGGGACAGTTTGTGTCAAGCGGTAATGAGATGTGAGGGTAACACAAATAATAAGAGCACATACTTAAGGAGGCTCTCTGTATATCAAGCACTGTCCCACATGTTTGTGAATGCACCCTCCTTTACTCCCCATAATAACCCTAGGAGGTGGGGTTATGGCCCCTGGTTTTAATGGACAAGTGAACTGAGGCACAAAGAATATCTTGCACATACTAGATTGAACCCTGTGACATTGCCATTTCTGTAGAAACCGGTCACATGGCTTGACCTAATAAGTAACTTGCCTCAGGTGCACAGCTACTCGAGAGTTGGAGCTGGACTTTGAGACCTGGCAGCTGGCTCAGGAGCCTGGGCTGGGGGCCTCTCAGCCAGAGGGCCTCTTACAGAAATGGCTGACATTTACTGAGTGCTCACTATGTATTGGGCACTATCTAAAGCTCTCCGTGGATCAACAACTCATGTCCCTTTGCAGCAACGCTCTTGAGGTAGGTGTGATTATCACCCAACTTATAGTAGAGGAAAGTGAGGCCCAGAGAGCCTCAGTGGCCTGCTATTGGTTGCCCAGCTAACAAATGGCAGAGCTGGGATTTGAACCCAGGCTGCTGGGTCCAGAGCATGGGTCCAGGGCCCTCTGCCTCTCGAGTGTTTCTAGATGCAGTATGGCAGCATTGACGGAGATCAGCTTTCACAACAGTTTGAGAATCTGGAGAGAAGAGGCTTTCCCTGTCAAACCTCAAGGCAGATGTCAAGGGCTTTGCATTTGCTAGGATGTGCAGGAGGGGGACATTGGATCTTCTGGCCAGGTCAAAACGAATGGCATTGTTATTCTGGGGGAACAGAAAATTGACCTCAGAATCTCTTCAAAAAATCAGCATGGAAATAAAAGAGAATAAAAGACAATGGAGCAAAAGAGGAGAATATTGAGAGACTGGAAGCAGCATTGCTGTGCTGGAGCTATTTGGAATCCAGTACTTTATTTGCAATTGGCTGGCTTCTCTCTACTCTTAAATGACTTGCTGGACATCCCATGGACATTTGGTGCTTGGATCTACTATATCCAACAGTGAGGTGGTCATGTCAGAATGGCCCAATACTTAATCAACTTAATTTACACCAGGATTCTCTTAGGCGGAGAAGAAAGAAAATAGCCAAATGTTGCCTGTCTGGCAAATTAACTTTTTACAATGTCATTGCATAGTATGACCTAAACCTTTACTAATGTGAACTGCCAACTGAATCCAAATTAGCAACAAAAACAACAACAACAAAAATCTGTACTACATAATTTTAAGAAATGTAATTCCATTATTTTTACACGTATACCATATGTTAAATTAAGCTAGCTGTGGATTGCCTAGCAAGAAGATTCTACACAAATGAAGGGTTCCAGACTCTAAAGTAACTCCAGTCTTGAGCACTAAGTAATTCAGACTGCCAAATTTACACAAAGATGGAAACCTCCTTGGTTTTACCTCTTCAAATCTCAAAATAGAACAAATTAAGTACCATTGTTCATGGATCAATATTCTGGGTCAGTTGTGTGGAAATACAACTTAGACTAGAGACAGACCTGAACAAGGCACAGGTACCCAAAAAATCCATTCATTCATATGAAAACTTAATTAATTAAATGAAAAGAGCACCACAATGAATATATTATTGGCACCGCTCTGCCCACTGGGCCCTGTATACCTGTCATAATGATGGCAATTCTCTCCGATCCTGAAGCACAAAACATGACTGTGAACATCTCAATTGATCTCAGATGCTCCCACACTTCCACCGGTTGGTAAAGCCGGATCCCTTTGCTTGATATTCCTCAACTCCACATCATATTGTGATGTGGGATCAGTTGGAGCAGTGCATATCCATGGCAACCATGGATATAACCAGTTCCTTCGCTCACCTAGTAACGTGAAGGAATAGGCTAATTGTTCATGACACACAGCAAAACAAGATTTGGCTTTGTTCATTGATCATACATTATTTGAGGCCCTTCCTCGGCCTCTTCCCAACAGAGATCCTACTGCAAACCCAACACCATGATGCTAAATGAAGCCGTCAGTCACAGTGGGTGCGAACAGCTATGCCTAAGCCCAGTGCTTATGCTTGGGCCCATCTGCACCTCCTAGTGAAGTGGGGAGATCTCTGTGTCCAGGGGTTAAAAACAGCCTGTTTACACAGGTGACTTGGATAAGGGAGACCTGAAGAGGACTGAAATCGAGTCTTCAAGCCTACAAGATGAAGCAGCTTGTCCAACACTCTATGAATGGCACATCCTGGCCAGGAACTAATTGTTCATGCCTCTTGCAAAAAAATATCAGTTTACTCATTTCCAAAAGCAACAGTGGACAGTCAATAAAATGAAAACTGGGCTTTGTAATTTCTTGCACTATATTTGTGGTGATCAATCTATATTTTCCATTTACATTGAATGTATTATCCACAGAGATGTGGTTCTAAAGTAAGCATGTTGGCCAAAAATTACTTATGCTCAAACTTACTCTCAGAAGTCTTTATACAGAGTATTCCCTATGGACATCACCCTTTGGGGCCCCTGACCCAGACAAAAGAATGAAACACAAGGAAAGTCTATATGAAGATGTCTGGACATTCAACTTTAACATAGAGAAATGAAACAGTATGGTAGCTAAGATGATAGAATGTCTTAGGTTTGAATACAGGCTCTTGAGGCCTCTTACTAGCCATGTGCCATTGAGCAAGTGACTTCCTATTTGTGTCTCAGTTTACTTATCTGTAAAATGGACATAATAGTACCTACCTGTTATGGACTTAATTATTTCTCCCAAAATGTATGTGTTGAATCCCTAACCCCCAGCATGACTGTGAGCAGACCCTCAGAAGGTAATTAGGTTTAGAGATGAGAGGGACCCTCATGATGAGATTAGTGCCCATTTAATAAGAGATAGGGGAAGGCTTGCTTCCTCTCTACCATTTGAGGACACGATGAGAAAATGGCCATCTGCAAACCAGAGAGAGGGCTCTCACTGGAGAACTGATTCACCTGGCACCTCGGTCTTAGGCTTCCCAGCCTCCAGAGTTGGGAGAAGTTAATATCTGTTGTGTAAGCCCCCCCAGTCCGTGGCATTTTGTTAGGACAGTTTGACCTCACTAAGACACTACCTTATATTTTTTTTTCTCATATTTTTTTAGGAGCTGAAATCTATAAAGCATGCAGAATAATTCCTGGGATATAGCAAGTGTTTTATTAATTGTCAAATGGAATTTTAAAAAGTAAATGAACAGATGAGAAATCCTCAAGTGTTTCTTGGAGGATTTTCACCATGTTGTCTTAACATTCAGCCTCTGTAACCTTAATATCTTTTTTATAAACGTATTTGTTATTACGATGATTAAATGAGCTAATATATGTGAAAGCATTTGGCATAGAATCTGACATAGAATCTCCGAGATGGTTGTAACTACAGTTTGTTTGCTATATAATTCTAAATCCTTGCTGTACCTGAGTTTGAAACTTGTTTCATCAGACCCATATCAACCCTGTTCTTTGAAAGGCCATAGATGAACATCCGCCTTATGTCTGTGCACGTTGGCGTATCCTCTTGTGGCCCCCTGGAACAATGATCGCTCTCATTCCATCGGACATTGGTTTTCTCTTGCCTTAAGTAGCACTGCATCTCTCACTGGGTTTTGATTGTAGCCAGGTCAGACATTAATGCACACAGGGGATCGGCTCCTCTGTATCTTGCTAGCTAACTTAGCAGTCAAGCTGAACTTGACCCCACAACTCTCTTTTAGCTCCCCTCACTCCTCTGTTCCCGGGTGTGGCTGCGCTCACACACACGTGTGTATGTGTGATCACCAAGCGTGCAGCACAGAGCCTGCATGTTCATCATTCTCCTTTGACTCAGTGGTGTACAATATATGGGGAAAGAAAGAACATTCAGTTATAAACTCCCCACGTTTGTAGCCCACAAGCTCGTCCACCAGAAAGCCCAGAGAACACCCTTTGCTTCATCGTTAGGCAAGGGATAGAGTGGGGAAGCCCAACTCCGCTTGTAATTTAACGTTCAGATTCTCCCGAAGATCTGGCTACGGGAAATGCCACCACCCAGGGTTATTTGGAGTGGAGCTGCGAGAAGCATAAACTTGTTAAAAAATGGGGTGGCTGTGTTTTTTTTAAAAAAAACACAAATACAGGGCGCCTGGGTGGCTCAGTCGGTTGGGCGGCTGCCTTCGGCTCAGGTCATGATCCCAGGGTCCTGGGATCGAGTCCCGCATCGGGCTCCCTGCTCCGCAGGAAGCCTGCTTCTTCCTCTCCCACTCCACTTGCTTGTGTTCCCTCTCTCGCTGCGTCTCTCTCTGTCAAATAAATAAAAATCTTTAAAAAAAAACAAAAAAAAAAAAAACACAAATACAGGTTAGCTGTCACATCAGTGGTGGTTTGTGCTTTGTGCAGTGACAAAGTGAAGTCATCTTATCCTCCAGCACGCTAAGCAACATGGTCAACTCAGCAGTTCATTTGCGAAAACAGCCCCATCCGTGGGTGGGGTGGGGAGTACCCAGGTCTGAGAGGAAAATACAGTCGTTACAAAACCCTCTCTTTCACTTACAGAAGCAATCACAACCTTCCTGTCTTTGGGAACTGTGAACTTAAATCCACCCTTTCTCTTCATAAACCGTGCGAGAGCTGCGCACACCGCTGAGTACAACTGTCCACGCATTTTTCAGACTAACCGCTGGCCACAGCTTTTGGTTGGGAGTCCTGCGCCGGGAAAGGTTAAGACACTTGAGGAATCGAGGGGGTCCGCCTGTCCCTGAGCTTGTTGGGGGGTACAGCCATTGGCACTAAGCAGCTGCGGCTAAGGGGTTTCGCTGCAACCAGAAAAGGCAGGTTTGTGTTCCGAAGCCATCGGTGGGAACCCTGTTCCCTCCCCCAGGCTCACAACGTGAACGTTTCTTCTGTCTAGAAAAGGTGATTTCGCTCAAGTCGGATTAGAAATCAGCTCTCCCTAAGCAGGCGGCTGTTTGGTCAGTAAAGGCAGGACAGCTCTTCACGTGGGTGGGATTGTGGGCACAGGTTTTGATGAGCACCCCGTTGCTCTCTGGCAGGGGGTTGCAGAGGGGAGTCCGAGAGTCCCTGTTGCAGAGTGCGCAGGACCAAAATTCAGCCGGCTTCAGCCCTCCCACCTGGGGACAGGGGTTTGGTCCGGATTTCATTTAAGGGCATTGGGGAGCTGTTGAGAAAAAAACAGAAGCCATGAAGAGAGGGCTTATTTAGTAGGACAAGAAACCATCAGGCAGGAGCTAAACTGGGTGAAGGGGAATTACTGGTTCTTTAGAGCCAAGAAGGATGACAGTAAGTAATAGCACCTTATCACTCTCTGACTGGATCCTGGGAGGTCCTGCCCAATGCCCCACATAATGCCCTCCCTCCACCCCTCAGTGCTCTTCCTTCTTCTTCAGCTCCAGTCCCCTGCACTACTTCACACACAAGAACGCGCATGTGGCTCACAGAATGCAGTAGGCACGCGACGACCCCAGGGCCTTTGCACGGGCTGTGCCTGCTGCCTCAAGCACCCTGTGGCCAGAAAGCCTCTTGGCCAACCCCCTCATCTGCTCCCACATCTCCTTCTCAGTATGGCTCCCAGCCACCCACACGCCCTCCTGATCCTTCTTGCCCTGCCCTTGCCTTGCCCTTTGTTCTTCCACATTGCTTATCACCTACACACCACTTCGTTTACTCATTTATTATGCTATTGTTTATTTTCTGCCCCCCCACTGCCCCCCCACGCCCCCTTTCCAGGCGCTGGCTGTGGAAGGGCAGGGGTCTCTGGTGTGCCATCACTGGTGTACCCCAAGCCCTCAGAACAGGCCAGAGACTCTGTAAGTGCTTGAATGAATGATGAGGGAAGCTGGACGTGCATCATCATTATTAATATTATTTCTACTATTAAATGACGTCAGGCTTAGACGTGAGGACACTGAGGCTCAGATACAGGAATTGACCTACTCAGTAGTACACAGATGGCAAAATACCCAATCTAGGACTCAGACTGAGCCCACCCACGGCCAGCGCCTTGTGTCCAGGGACTACAGCACATGACTTAGTAAGATGGATCCGTTACAGGTAGATCCCCGAATGGGAAATGTACGCCAATGTGCTTATTTACAATATTCAAACCATGATTAACAGCAGAATGCTTTTCCCATCCTGCACTTCTCTGTCCCCCCACCTTGCGTCTCCACTTGACCCGCACCCAAGTTTCTTATTTTTAACAGATCTCTCGTTTAAGGTGAAAGTGTTGATTGTAACTGGCGTGCGTCAGTGTTGCCCTGGGAGAGAAAAAGGTTGTTAATCTACTATATGTAGGTGTGCTGCCCCCAACTGTGTACTAGAATCACAATGCTGTTAGATGCAGTACACAGCTGGGCTAGTACTCACAACGTGGAAGCAAGCGATGGGAACCGGTGAGCCCGCCCCCGGGAGTTTAAGTTTAAGCAGAACGTGCACCAACTATGATCTGGATTCTCTGCTGTTTGAGGAGCACCCGTAGCAGTGTGAAAAGCTCACGTTTTAACAGTAAACAGAGACAAGGGGGCAGCCTGGCCTTAAGGTAACAGGAGAGGGGGTGGGTGAACAGAGCCCGGGCAGGAAGGGACCGCGGGCCACACGAGGGAAATGTGCCAGCACACAGAGCCAGGCGCATGATCTGTGAGTATAAATGCGTCTCTTGCGTTGTTGCTTACCAGGGAATTCGTAAAGAATGTCAGCAGGAACTCGTGTCTGCTTGTAAATGCTTTACTGAGTATTAGGGGCCACATTGATTGTTTCCCTTGAAGTCATGTAACTCCGGGGCACGATCCCATGGGAATCAGCGGGAGCCATGGATCATTTTTGTGGAGCCGGCCTAGCTTCGTGTCCGTGATGTACATCCACACAGAGACATGAACAGTCCGGCTCTCTGGACTGATTCTTCTCGGCACAGAAAGCCCTGCAGGAAGATTGCTGGTTATTTTGATAAGACACTCCCTCTTTTTTTTTTCTTTAATTTTTTATTGTTATGTTAATCCCCATACATTACATCATTAGTTTTAGATATAGTGTTCCATGATTCATTGTTTGTGCATAACACCCAGTGCTCCATGCAGAACGTGCCCTCCTCAATACCCATCACCAGGCTAACCCATCCTCCCAACCCCCTCCCCTCTAGAACCCTCAGTTTGTTTTTCAGAGTCCATCGTCTCTCATGGTTCTTCTCCCCCTCCGATTTCCCCCCCTTCATTCTTCCCCTCCTGCTACATTCTTCTTCTTCTTTTTTTCTTTCTTAACATATATTGCATTATTTGTTTCAGAGGTACAGATTTGTGATTCAACAGTCTTGCACAATTCACAGCGCTTACCAGAACACATACCCTCCCCAGTGTCCATCACCCAGTCACCCCATCCCTCCCACCCCACCCCCCACTCCAGCAACCCTCAGTTTGTTTCCTGAGATTAAGAATTCCTCATATCAGTGAGGTAAGACACTCCCTCTTGAAGAAGAGCCTGGCTCTTCCCTCTTCAGACACCTTATGGAATAGATGTGTGGGTTTCTGAAAAATCACGCAATCCCTTTTCAAACAAAAACAAGAAGCATATTCCTGTGGCATGATGGCTACGGTGGGGTGGACCCACTGGGGAAACCTTCCCCGGTTAAGGCAGTGAGAATGGATTCAAGCTCCCCACATCTGTGATGGAAGGGGAGGGGATATTGTTGCCACATGAGGAGCTGGGACAGGAAACTCCCAGTCAAGAATGACAGTGGGGATGGATGGTGGCACATAGATCTGGGAGAGTAAATCATTTATTTGACTTTTTCTCAGGCTTTTGTTTTGTTTTTGTTTTGGTCTGAAGAAGAAAAAAGCTCATCTAATCCTAGTTTTTTAGGCAAATATCAAAAGGAGTGAGGTGAGCCCTCAGTAAAATTGTAAGTTAAATGCTTTTTATTTCTGTCCTTCCAAACCTTTCCCTGAGCCCCCTCCCTAACTGCCATGAATTCCCAGTGCTCTGGATCATTGTCCCCTCTGATGAAACTTCTAGCCCCAGACGCTGATTCTCTCTAAGGTGTTAATGACTGTCCTCAACGAGAGAAAAATGGTAATTGTGAGAAAACAAAACCCACTCAAACTAGAATAAATGGAGAAAGACCAACCATCAGTGTATAAGAGGAAACCTCAGAGACATTCAAAGACAGGAAACAAAGCATGACGTGAGCTGACTGGAAATGAAACTGGAAGTGGTTTGGGGGAGCAAGACTCTGAAGACATGACCGCTCTCGTCTGCTTTTCTCACCACTTCCCTCCAGCCTCAGTCAATCAGTCATCTCCCTGTCTCTCCCCTTTCCTTCCTCCCCTCACTCCCGCTCCTTCTCTTCCGATGGCTTGCTTTCCTTTGACATGATCTAACTTTGGCCTGACTCTAGTGATCTTTCAGTGAAGTCCTGGCATCCTCTCCCTAAAGTTCCTGCACCTCAGTTTAAGTTCTAAAGACAGAGTCTGATTAGTCATTGGTCATTCAGTGAATTTGCTCCTCTTTGGGTAATGATGGGAATGGCCTCAAACTGGGAGGGGCGGGGGGGAGGGGGTGGTAGTGAAGAACTTAGGGCTTTGTCCACCTTGAAAGGCAGGCTGCCTGTCCTAGCTGTGAGCAGTGCAAAGGAAGTTGAGTGTGTGTATCAGGTATATATTGACATTATCTGTTGGCCATGGATATGGACATTACCTATTGATAAAGCTATGGGACACACCACCCCGGAAGGTGGTGGCTTAAAGCTGTAAGCATGTATCAAGCTCAGGAGGATGTGAGTTGGCTGGACAGTTCTCCTGGTCTTGGCTGGGCTTGGTCACGTGCCAGGGACTCAGCTGGCTGTCAGCTGATCCAGAACAGCCTGAGCTCCAACAACAGAAATGACTGGAATCAGAGGCCCATGTGTTTCATCCTCCAGCAAGCTAGCTAGGGCATGTTCCTCATGGTTATGACTGGGGTAGAAGAGTGGAAACAGAAACACTCAAGGGTTGTTCCTAGCTTCTGTATGGATCACATTTGCTAATATCCCATTGGCCAAAGACACTCACATGGGCAAACCCAGAATCAAGGAGCAAAGAAATAATTTCTACCTGCTTAGTGAGAGAAACTTCCAAATCGTATGGCAAAGGAGCTTGGATATGGGGGGAGGAGAGAAACTGGAGCTATTAATACAGTTGATCCAGTGTGTCATGGCAACAAACTCACGGACATGTGTGACAGGCTACATCCTGCCCCAGCAAGACTTGCCCAGAATCTTCCTGATACTAATTACCGATCCCAAAGAATGAATTACCAAGGAAGCTTCTCAAATAACAGCAAAAAAATGACAGTTTTGTCTCCAGGTAAACCATGTATAGAATAGCAAGACCACAGAACCAAGACAACAGAGGGAATTGAATTTTTCCCCATAATGCATGCCCTGCCCCCACCCACAACTCACACATGACCTACCTAGGCTTGTGACATTCTGCTTTCTAATTCACCGGATGAAAAAATGAGGTGTATTCAGTTTAATAGTGCTTTTTAAGTAGCTCAAGGCTGAACATGTGTGCAAACAGCAAGTAGACCAGAAACCCTGAAGAGTCAAAGCCTTTGTCGTTGGTGCCCCCCACTCCCCGATGGTGGCTGGGTTCCATGTCAGGCAGTGGGTGCTAATTATTTGATTGCTTTTGTGCCAGGAGTGGAAAGAACAAGTGACCTACAGTTAGCTCCAGGGATAGATGATCCAGTCTGAGAGTTATTCTGGTCTTTTGCTCCTCGTCACAGAAACACAGAATAATACAATAACAGGGCTAGATGGGCTTGGAAATCATCTAGTCCAGCATTTTTCAATTGTTAGTCACATAAACCATTCATTGTTTTGTAGAAATGCGTTCTACTCTTTGATGGTTTTAGAGATACTGGCTTCTTTTTCAAACCTAAATTATTTTTGAAAATGTATTGTCACGGCCATAAGTTGAAAAATCAGTATGATTTGATAGAAACAGAAGATAACCATAAAATAAACAGAATGACAGCCACGTTGTTATGAAATTCTGTCCAGTTGTTTGAGCCTTCAGCCTGCCCAATTTTCACTAACAAGGGAGTTTAGCAAACACGAAGGAAGTGTTACAGAAATATTATCCCCAAACTGACGTATTCTCTGTGATGGCGTCAAGGAGATCAAAGCGGATTTGAAAAGGTCATCAGTTTCTCACTCTCCGATTCAGTGTTATTTAGTGCCCTGCCCCTGTATTCTAAAATCGTCTCGGACTTCCTGAGTAGTTGTGTGTGTCCCATGCTGTAGGGAATAGCCATGGTCCTGGTCCCTCCATTCACAGATGGAGAAACTGAGGCCTCCTCTCGCTCCTTCCTGACGGTTACCTTTGTGCTACGTCACTACTACTTTGCTTCTTACCTAGCAGTTTGGCTAGGGGGAGGGAAAAGAAATGACCCACAAAAGAAGTCAAAGGCAGGTGGTGCTTTTGACTCTACAAAGTTGGAGCTTCCCTGGTTTTCTATTACGCCTGCTCTTCCTGTTCTCCATTACTGGGAGACAAGATGGTAGCCCTCTTGAAAGAAACAGAAAGTTGCCCCACACTTCCATAAAGAAAACTCCTGTCTGGCTCCACCACCATCTAAGACGTTTAGATCAGGAACTTCTAGAAGGATGTAGCCATACGAAGGAAGGCATCTCTAGTTATCTTGCCCAAAAAAAGCGTTGTGTGAGAAAAGAGCAGAGCCATCTAAATCTAATTCATCCTTGGAGTAAGCCATAGGAGCTGAGCTAATGGAATTCTAAATCCTCTGGCAAACTGTATGGATTTTCGAAAGGAGGTGGTGAAATCCTCTTTGTCCTGTTATCTTCTCAAGATGGATTTTTAGTTGAAAATCCTTTCTTTAAAAAAAAATATAGGATAAATGTAGTCATACACTCAGCTAAGCTCTTTATTCCATTGCCTGTGATCTGGAATAAGCTTTTGAGATGTTTCTTCAGACAGGAGGGGAAGGGACAATCTTGGAGAAATATCCTTCTTCATCATATTTTTAAGGATGACGCTGATTGTATCAAACACTGCTTAGTGTTTCATTTTAAATTTCTGTTACTCTTTGGGGAAAAGGTAGTGTGTACATTAAAAAAAAATGTTTCGGGGCGCCTGGGTGGCTCAGTCGTTAAGCGTCTGCCTTCGGCTCAGGTCATGATCCCAGGTCCTGGGATCGAGCCCCGCATCGGGCTCCCTGCTCCACGGGAAGCTTGCTTCTCCCTCTCCCACTCCCCCTGCTTGTGTTCCCTCTCTCACTGTGTCTCTCTCTGTCAAATAAATAAATAAAATCTTTAAAAAAAAAAAAGTTTCTTTTCCCCATATATTATAGGATGAAATCAAAAGGGCATGCATCTTAATCTTTGCAACGTGGGTGCCTACATCTGATACCTATAATGTGAATCAAATTTCTTTCTTCACACTCCGAATTTCAGTGTTCGATACATTTGTTACCTCGTCTGAACAGCTCAGGCCATTATTCATGTTGATGGAAACAAAAAAAATTCCGATGTCTATCAGCTTGTGTCTGCATTTGTTTATAATAGAAAGACTCCCCTCCACCCTATGTTGGCCCTTTCTTCAGAGGCATAGTGGGAACTGCGTAGTCAAGAAGGCTTTCATGGACCTCCTGACTCTGTTCTTTCTGTCTCTGAGATCCTGACAGGGATCCTAAAGCTCTCTGAGCCTCCGTTCTTCGTCTGTAAAATGAGGATAAGTATATCTATTGTGTCAAAATGTTGTCACGATTCAAATAAGGTGATATAAGTAAAGCTCATAGCACAGGGCCTGATATTTAAGCATGCACTAGGTGGTCACTACTATTATTATGTATTACTACCTTGGAAAGGCCACATGAGATAAATCAGAGTACTTACAGGCTGTGGGGCCAGAGAGAAGACAGGACTCACTTTGTCATTCATCACCGCATCTCCAGTTCCAGTTGTGCTGGCCCGTGGCAAGAACTTAGTATTTTTTGGATGAATGTTTGAATGGTTCTGGCATTATCCCTCATTAGCTGTGTGATCTTGGGTAAGGCATGTCACCCCTCGTGAGGTGCCCAGAGCAGAGCCTGGTACATGCTATGCTTTCCCCAGTCTCTACTGTCCTTCACTTATGAGGATCCCAGGTAAAGAACCGGGACCAGCATTTCCTGGGGAAGATGGCAAGGAAGATTTTATTCAAGAGGGCGGAGCTACTACAATGGCAGTTCGCGATAGGAGAGAGAGATCGGCCCCGCTCTGAATGCAGCCAGGGAAACTGGAAATCTATGGGTAGGTCAGTAGATGGAAAATCAGGAAGAGGAAATACCAGGGTAAGGGGGATCTGGCCCTACCAGCCGAACCGGCTTCTTGGCGAGGGCTGGCCAAAGGTGATCAAGACACAGGCTGGGGAATGGTGGAGGATGAGAAAATGGACCAGATATTGATGGTGATGAGTTATTAAGGGTGGGAATTCTAGCCAAACTGGCGTAGCAGGATTCTTGCTGAAACTGACAATGAAGAGACAAGAGTCCAGGCCCAGCTGAAAAAAGAGCCTGAGCAGAGCTTAGCCAGGCAGAGAGTCTCTGTCAATACGTACCCCAGTCTTGGCTGGAAAGGGCCAGAAAGTGAGCTGGGTGGGCTCCAGAAAGCTCCAGAGTGAACATTGAAAACTGAACAGGATGTACCCGGGTGGAGCATGGGAGTGGGAGCAAGGTTTCAGAGGGGCCTTCTGGAAGCAAAAGAAGCATGGCTGAAAATCAGGAAGGAAGAGAGAGCATGACATTTCTAGGAACCTCAAGAGACTCAGTCCAGTTTGTATGCTGAGGGAGGGGTAGGAAGTGGCAAGAGATGACACGGGGCCAGCCACCGTCAGGGTTCAGACTTCATCCTGAAACACGTGGTGTCCTCCATCACTGGGTTTTCCTTCCAAGGGAGTAAATGATCAACGCCTTCCAGAGGACTCTCTTGTTTAGTGCCCCAACCTCCAATAACAACGATGCCTGCTGTTGGAACTCACCTGACTCCAGCACACAATCGCCTTGCAGGCTGATCCAAAGGAAGCATCTTTTCTGGCCATAAAAAACAAGCTCTTAGTGTCCTGACATTATTAAACCCCTCTTAGGCTAAGAACGTGCATTTTTGGACTTGAGAGCATACGCTTGCCAGCCTGAGTCTAGCTCAGTGGACTCTCCTGAGTGGCACCTGGGAAGTTTTAAAAGAAATATCTACCCTTGCCTGGGCCACCCTCAGAGATTCGGATTCAGTTGTCTGGGAGTGGAACGGGGCATTGGCGTGTTTAAAAGCTCCCCAGTGCAGCCAGGGTTGCGAACCATAATGGAGTGCACCGCACAGCAACGTTAGCTCTTGAGAAGGGAATGGACCTCCCTTGCCAGATACTCCAGCCGAGATTCTGGGCCAACATTGCAAACCTTCCTGGCAGATCTTCAAAAGCTGCCTGTGGTGACTGCTGAGACCACTGCATGCCCCACCCGCTTCGCACAGACAGGCCGCCTTCGAAGGCCAACATCCGGCAGCTGGAGAGGGAGAGCGACCTCACCTCTCCCCGCTCACCTCGGGGCGTGATCTCACTCCCCGGCCACGTTCTCTGTGCAGCACTAAGGAGCTCTGTCAAGGATTTGCCTTTCCGCTAATTTACCTGGAAACTCCAAGCAGGCCTAATTAGCACATTACTCACCCTTCCCCAGTCCCACACATCACCTCCCTCCTCACCCCCACCTCCAGAAATTTCTTCCCCCGCCCCTCCCCACTTGCCCATTTATTCAGTGCAGTGGGGTTTCGTGCCCTGGGCCCTTGAAAAGCACATTTTGGGAATGGAAGTGCTACTGGAAGAAGGCAGGTAACTAAGGTCTTCAGGGTCCCAGCTCACCTCTCATTGGCCTCCCGGCGAAATGCCATCCATCAGGGGCACTGAGCGACAAGCCCTCCAAATACTTCCCAAGGCGCTGCCCTGTTTTATGCCTTCCACGCTGAGACAGCAGATCGTTAGCTCGGAGCCCCTGGGTTGTTTCCCGCAGCAATTAACTGCTGCCCTGGTGTTAATTCCAATCAATAATCCCCCTGCCATAGCTCTTACAGCTGCCTGGAGGCTGCGACCTCCATAGCACATTTTGGAAGTAACTTGCTGGGGCAGTGACCCCTAGCCTCTCCCCAGGAAAGCCCTCACCAGGCTTCCTCATGACAGCAAGTATCCTTCAGTGAGTGTCGGGGGCAAGGGACAGCATGAGCAAGCAGGGGTCCTAACACCTCTTTCATGTCCTGTGACAACTCAGGAGACAGACCAAACCAGCTCCCCTCTGGTATCCCTTGGGATATTCACAAAGCTTTCATTTTTCTATTTTGGCTTTTTTAAGAATTCTTTTGTTTTTTTTCTGTTTGTTTTGAGATGGCTGTCTTTTTCCTCCATCTAAAAAAACCCTCTCTCATTCAAATCAGTCCCCCCCCCCTTTTTTTTTTATCAGAGAACCACAGTTTCTCATTTCTTGCTTCTGTTGCTTCCTTTAGCTCCCTGTGGACAGAATGAGACCCGGGAGGATGGCAAAATAATCCAGTTGCCTCCCTGCAAGACGGGAGCCTGGATTGTGCCGGCCATCATGGCCTGCTACCTTTTAGTGGCGAACATCCTGCTGGTCAACCTGCTCATCGCGGTGTTTAAGTAAGTGGGTCCTTCCTCAGAGGACTTGGGATGGAGTGGGAGGCTGGGGGAGGGCAGGCTCTGGTGCCTCAGAAAGGAGTGGAGCTTCTCACTTGATTCTCTCTCATCTCTATTTCAGCAATACATTCTTTGAGGTAAAATCAATATCCAACCAAGTGTGGAAGTTTCAGAGGTATCAGCTCATCATGACTTTCCATGAAAGGCCAGTTCTGCCCCCGCCTCTGATCATCTTTAGCCACATGACCATGATATTCCAGCATCTGTGTTGCCGATGGAGAAAACACGAGAGCGACCCAGATGAGAGGGACTATGGCCTGAGTAAGCTTCGGGTGACAGCCCTGGGCCACCACAAAGTAGGAATTCCTACTACCTCCTGTAGACAGTCATGTAGGACCCCGTGCCCACCTGGTTCCTCTGGCATCCCGCAGACTGCTGACAGCTCTGAACACTCGGGAGGGCCCTGGAGGGTGCGCTTCCATGGGAAACAGTGCTGAAAAGACATGAGAGGCTGAAATGGAGCATTCGTAGCCTCACATCTTTCTTAGGGAATAAAACCAGTCCTCCGGCAGAGCTGTTTTAGCACCTTCACAGGTTCTAAACTTCGTGCCGTCCAGAGAGGCCCCACCACAAAATATATGCACCGTATTAATGTGCTCCCGACGCTACATTATATATAAGGTAGACATCATTACCTGGGTTGAGTTGGGTTGCAGGTGACTAAGTTTGATTCTCCATGATCATTTCTGGAGCTATCATTTTTTGGGGGTCTTAAACATTCCCCAAGTCTTAGGAAGTCATGTATGACTTCATGAGGAAACCAGCCCTGCTCTCTATTAGTCAAAGGAAAAACAGAAAACGCTCCACCATCCACATTCTACCCAGTGTTTCTAAAAGGAGGCTCTATTGGCTTTGGGGTGGAATAATTCTTCAGTGTGTGGGATTGTCCCACACGTTGCAGAAGATTTAGCACATCCGGCCTCCACACATAGAATACCAGTAGCTCCTGCAGGTCCCTAAATGTCCCTCACTACCCCACCCACAGTTAAGAACCACTGAGAATCAAGCCCCATACAAGCAAGCTCCTGTGGTTTCTCAAAGTGTGTCAAATAGACCGCCTATACTAAATCTACTGAACCAAAGCCTCTGGGATTGTGGCCCAGGAGGTACCTCTCGGTGATCACTAGTGCTCTAAAGCTCAAACCAAAGCCACTTCCTCAACTGCTTCTCAAAGTCTGAAGCTTTTAACAACTTCCCTGACAAAGCAATGCCCAACTTCGTTCTAGACATTAAAACTAGAGAGTTGAAGAGGGCCAGGAATTCCAGAATTCACTGTTTCCACCAAAAACACAAGTCTAGGCAAATAGAAAGCTTCGAGGGAAAAAGGTTCAAATTTCCACTAGGCTCTTTCTACAGTGTATCACTAATGAATTACTCTCCCTGATAGTAACAGAAAACCAGACTAACAACAACACAAATCAATAAAGTTCTATTTTTCTCAAGTAATAAAAAATGAAGAGGGTCCAGAGCTCAGCAATGGCTCCCTGAAGTCAAAGACCCCGAGTCCTGTTTTTAGGTTCCGCTATTCGTTATTGCACTGTCTTACCTCGTGGTAGCAAAATAGCTGCTGTGTTCCCAGTCATCACATTCATGTTCAAGGCAGGAAGAGGGGGAAAGGTGAGACAACGTAGAGAGAAGCAGCTACCTCTGAATAGTTTATCAGGAAAGCAGAACCTCTTCCCAGCACACCACCCCTCCCTGCAGCAGACTTCTTTCTCTGGAGCCGAACTGGGTCCTGTGGGTGCTACCAACTTTAGAGGGGGCTGGAGATGTGGGGATGTGGCTTTCCAGCCTCAGCTGTGGGTGTCTGCCTCACTCCACAAACCAGAAATTGAACTTTTGAGTAACCTGCTTTTTCTTTGATTTAGCTCCTTTCTCAGCCTTACAGTATGTATAATCTAACCAGTCCCTGCAGTGAACCAGATACACTGAGGACAACTTCAGGGCTCCATAGTGAGTCTAACGCACGGGAGGAGGACAGTGACAGAGGTTGCCCAACTGGGTTTGGATTTAGCTTGCGACTTCGTAAAGAATCTCAGCCCCTTTTCTTAACCTTGATTAAATGAGGAATGTCATTAGGCCCACAGATTTGATGCCATTGCTTATCCTTCCTGTCTTATATCTCTCCCTTTTTTTCCACAGAACTGTTCATAACTGATGATGAGCTCAAGAAAGTACACGATTTCGAAGAACAGTGCATAGAGGAATATTTCAGAGAAAAGGATGATCGATTCAACTCGTCCAATGATGAGAGGATACGGGTGACTTCAGAAAGGTACGTTCCATGGGCACGTGCCTCTCACAAGGATGTTTTTTGTCGTGGCATGCCTTATTGATTGTTTTTGTTTGCACAGTCCCCCAAAACAGAGATCCCCCTTGTGTTTATTCTTATTGTCTAAGCTTATGAGAGAATGGAACATTGTCTGAAGCATTTACAGACCAAAATCCCATACTTATAGATCCTGGACTTCTCCAGGAGGCAGTAGCACCCACTCTCCTGGACACTAGGTTGTTGAGTCTAGGACAGGGCTTGCTGGCTCAGACTAGAAATTGGAATGTTCCAGCCCAGACACCAACCATGAGAGACTCAGCCCAATGCAAGGGTCTCCAGCAGGTTGGTGTTTCATGTAGATCTCTGGGCATCTTTTCAGGAGGAGTAGAACAGTCGTCGTATGTGGTTTATATGGGTGTCCAGTGCCTTCTGAATCAACAGCAGCGAGAGACGTGTGAATTAGTTACAATAATGGGTGAGGGATTTTTTTCAGAATTATTTTGTTTTATTCTTTTTATAGAACAAGATAAAAGCAAAGGAAGAGAAGCAGATTCTTCTACCCAGTGGTGATATACTTTTAGATCTCACTGGCCAAATAGTTTTGTGGACCAGTAAGACTATAAGAAAAAAAAAATCCCAAAATATAAAGAAGAGAATCCTGGAAATGTAATAAATCTAGCATAATGCAAAGGAATTTACATTTTCTGATTTTTCTCATTTGGCTGTAGACTAATAAAAACTTCATTCTGGGCTGGCATGTTCAAAACCCAGCATTTGGGAACCACTGTGGTAAAGAACGTGCAGACTATTACAAAGCATTGATGTAACTTTAAATTGTAAGCCTTTGAGATATGAAGATGGCACTATTATAAATAGTGGGAAAAGGCATTGTATTGATGCCTTCAGTTGATATGATTTAGACTTCTAAGATATGAGTCAGTGACCTCGAGTTTTCAAGAAATGACATTTTATCTGCTCACCCACTTCGTACACTCTCTAGTGGCTCTGTAGAAATTACACAAGTGGCATTCTTCTGTCCCTGGCTCTTCATTTCTTTAAAGAATGCAGTCTAGATAAGCAGGTATATACACACATGCCATTGAGTGATTGTATCCATTGGTACTCAGCCAATATTAACAAAGTTTAAAGCTGTGCACACATTCTATGCACATCTGTCATTGCACAGTAGAGCATTCTAGGGTGATATGATGTGAAGCAATTTTCTGGCAAACAGAGGAAGAGGAGCTATAAATCTAAAAATCTCTCATTCTGAGGCCTTGAAAAAGCTATTTATTAATGGACATATAGCCATGTGTTTTCCAGAAAATTGTGCTACATGGACACATTGCCTATTGCTCAAACATATTTCCAAAGCATATGTACAAGAGACTTTGCAATGCTTTTTGACCTCAGAAAGCTACAGACCTGGGAGCAAAGAAAGGGAGGGGGAAGGAGTGTTGAGATGCAAGGAAGCCTTCACCTCTCTGGGGAACTGGAATGAGACGTACAGACACCAGCACCTGTGAACGTGTTGTGACCATGTCACCAATTCCTTGGAACTGGATAGAAACAGGAAGGAACTATATATAGCACCTTCACCTGAGCCTCTCACCCCCCACCTGCAAACACTTCCAGGAGACCCCTTTCCCGAGACCCTCTTCCTCTTGGGGTGGTTACAGAGCTATGCCCTCAAGGATGATGACCTAGGTGAGCAATTCCCAGAAATTCTGGACAGATCATAGGCACCCCCTTCCTGTGTCTTCCGCATGAGCTGGCTTTCTGGAGGAACAGGGGGCTGGAGGACCAGGACAAGTTCACAACCAAGCCCAGGTGCCAGAGAAGTGAATCTAAGCCCAGGCGTCATCCTACTTCTGTTGCTTCTGTCTGTGTTTGGGGTTTGATTTTTGTTGTTGTTGTTGGTGGTGGTGGTGGTTTGTTTTGATTTGCAAGTGTACCAAAAAATAAATCTTTAAACACTAGAATTGCACTCCACAAAACAGAAACACCACAAGGTGCATCAGGGAACAAAGATCAACCAATGAAATAGAGGATCCATATTATCCGTCTCACGCATTCTCTAGGACATCGCCTTTCTGAGTGGAGTGTCAGGTGAAATCACCTGTCCTATTTACATTCAATAAATATATAGATAATAGAGATAATAAATGATAGATAATAATAGATAATATACATACACATTTGGATAGGTACATATGTTTAATTTACATAATTAACTATACACATAGTATATAGGGTATTCTATAATTCTCCCTTCATGTTAGACAGCCCCAATACAGGGATTTGAGATCAGAAAAATTAAGAGCTGGCTCTGCCCTGCTAGAAGACTTGGGAAAAAGGTTTCTTTACATAGTGAGCCCCACGCTCCTCTCCCTGCCACTGCGTGTAAAACATAACTTATTTATATAAGTTTTACTTGCAGAAACCTTTTTAGAAATACAAAGATACTTCCATAATTGTCAACTTAAATGCATCATTCCTAAGTCATATTTTTGTACCCAAATGGTATCTAAAGAGCGCAATACAATATTCGGGAGATCATTAACACCTCATAAGAATCGATTCTGAAAAATCCTTCTTTTTCCCATTTTATATATATATTTATCTTTTTCATTTTATCTCAAGACAGAACCAAGACATTGGCATGACTCCAAAAATAGCTTCCATGACAGCATTGGCCCCTGTTCTACCACCTCTCCTTTGGTTAATAACCAGCCAGGTATCCACGTTTCTCCCCTCAGCCCAGGGTGTCAACCTCCCTGCTAAAATCATAATGTACTCCATCAAAACATGATGCATCTGCGTTACTGTATTGGTCTGGATTATCAAGATAAGATGAATATTGTGCCCATAAAGTCTCCTGTTAATGAACCTATCTTTTTATTTTTTTTTTAAAGATTTTATTTATTTATTTGACAGAGAGAGACATAGTGAGAGAGGGAACACAAGCAGGGAGAGTAGGAGAGGGAGAAGCAGGCTTCCCCGCGGAGCAGGGAGCCCGATGTGGGGCTCGATCCCAGGACTCTGGGATCACGACCTGAGCTGAAGGCAGACGCTTAACGACTGAGCCACCCAGGCGCCCCTGCAGCTATCTTTTTAAAGTACTCAAAAGGTACTGAGCTATTCCATAATGCTGTCTAGAATTTACGTCGAACTCATATAATTCCTAGAACTCAGGAACTTCTCATATAAGAAAAACCTTTTCCTATCTCCAGTCTCCTGGCATTTCTTTTTTATTTTCCCACTGGTTTTTAAGGGTTGCCTACATTTTCTGGTGATCACAGCTGCAAGTTCTTTTCTGGTTTCTTTAACTCATTTAAAGCTGGTGGCTCGTGGGCAACATCTGCCCACAGAGCGCCGTTGGGTTAGGCTCGCAGTGATTGTTAAAATCCATTCTGAATGCCTCTGGCCTGGGCATGTCCTCGGCTGCCACAGAATCCCTGCTTCTGTCCTCACAGCCTTCCCTACTTCACCTACCTCCTCAATCTGCCCTCCCTGTAGGCGTTTAGCTCTCAGACCCCTGACTTACAGCTTCCAGATCATCCTCCCCATCACCCCACCTGTCAAGTTCCACTTGTCAGAAGAAGTTGCAGTTTGAATTTTCTTCTCTCCAGGAACAATTTAAGCAAATAGGATATACATTGTTTCTAGCATCGTTTATCTAACATTATCTTTCCTGAGCCAAAGGGCTTTGTGCCCTTTTTGCTCTTCACCTAGATCCAAAAAAAAGAATAGTCATGTGACTATTAATAGTGTATTCAACTTCTAATTTTCATAACAAAGGGAGACAAGAATAACTTAGGATATATGAGTCTTATAAGTAACAAAAACCAGTATAAGCCAAAAAAGAACTTCACCCACCTCCCAACCATATCTTTTTCCAGTGCTGATCTTTGGTATCTCCACTGACTGAGTTGGATTTAAATTGCGCTCCCTTTTTCTTCCCAGAATGACGAGGAGAAGGATGACTGGCCCAAAGGGAAGGGAAGGTGACCCTAAGGGACTTAAATAATTCACAAATTAGATATCAGTCTGTGGATACGCAAGAGTTTGCTTTATTTGTTCTGCATCATTGCCTTTCATTTGAAAACCTGTGTAAGCATACCCTGTCCCCCCACAAGAGGCCCTGTGATTGGTTCGTGTGATATGGGATTGTGTTTGCCCTTCCTCCTGTAGCCATCCTATTGCTAGCCCTCCGGGGAATATTTTTTAATTTAAATTCAATTTAATTAACATATAGTATATTATTAGTTTCAGAGGTAGAATTTAGTGATTTGTCAGTTGCATATAACACCCAGCGCTCATTCCATCATGTGCCCTCCTTACTGCCCATCCCCCAGTTACCCCAGCCCCCCACCCACCTCCCCTCCAGCGACCCTCAGTTTGTTCCCTAGAGTTAAGAGTCTCTTAGGATTTGCCTCCCTCTCAGTTGTCATCTTATTTTATTTGAGATTTAAAACAGGCATGGTGGGGCACCTGGGTGGCTCAGTCGGTTAAGCATCTGCCTTCGGCTCAGGTCATGATCCCGGGGTCCTGGGATTGAGTCCCACATTGGGCTCCCTGCCCAGTAGAGAGCCTGCTTTTCCCTCTCCCTCTGCTGCTCCCCCTGCTTGTGCGCCCTCTCTCTCTTTCTCTCTCTTTATCAAATAAATAAATAAATAAATAAAACAGGCATGGCCTGCCAATCCTCATTTTTCTTTTACTGCATTTCCTTTAACCACATTTTGAGGTTATCAGGAAAGAAAATGAACTTGTAGAAAATAACAGTTCTTAAGAAATTGCATTTTGAAGCTGAAATTTTCTGTGTCATTGGCATCTTCTTGTGAATGCCCTTTTCTTCATCATATTGACCATTACAGGCTGGCTGTCTTCTTCCCTGGGCTTTTCACCAACCCATTTCATGCCCTCTGGTGGGGTCCTGGCTGTCCCTTTCTTGGGCATCCAGGGACAGGAGACATCTCACATCCTTCCAGGACCCCGTTGTGTCCCTCTTATGCTTGCCTCCTGAGTGATGCTGAATAAGCCCTGTGAAGCCCAGAGACATGAAAAAGGGAAAGAAAAATAGAGTGTTCTTCCCACACAGCATCTTCCTTTCCATGGTCCCTCTTTTTTTCCTTACTTAGTGACTTCCTGTATCTCTCTCCTTGAGACTTCCTATTGATTCATAAATTCTTACCATTCTTACCTCCGTTTTATCTCCTGAGTGGTTTGACCAGAGTCAGCAACTAGTGACTGTAATCGTGACCCAAAACTCTCGGCTTGTCCCTCACACCTATTTATATCGGTGACGCACACCCATGTACAATCACTTCAGGCACTCTGTTTATCGAAAAAACCTATGTAAATTTGATTCCAAGATCTTTTCTTCCTTTATAACTCCTGTATTAAACCTCTACAGTTATATTCATGACCTAAATGATCATACAGTTTGGTGGTTAAACACATCCAGAAATCTGGGAGAAGATGAATGAAACAGCCCATACCCCCCTCTCCCTGCCCCCCCCCCACCCAAGTCTTACATTTCAAAACACCTCAGAGCCCACAGGAGAACCCACTGAGGAGAGATTCGGTGAAGAATAGCTCCTTGGTCCTGTTCTAGCTGTCTTCCCCACCACCTCCCACTGTTCCATTCCCCGGGGCCATGCTCCTTTCCTTGGCTCTTGAGGTTCCCCCTGGGCACCTTTTTGCTTTCCTTGAAAACCCTCTTTCCCCTTGTACCACCTCTCTGTTCTTCCCATCCTGCTGGGCTCCTTAGTTTCTGTCTTGTTTACTATCCACGACCAGCTCCTAATTCTTCATTGCCTCATGGTGCCTTAGCTCTGCCTCTCATCTGCTACTTTTCTCTGCAGTGTTGGATCCTTGGGCTGAAGGCAGGTGGGACGCAGGGAGGGAGCTCCCCACAGAGCAGGGAGATACTTTATAGTGTTCAAACCCATGATCACAGGCAGTTATGCTAAAAGAGCATCTTTAGCTCTTTCCATACCAACCTTGTATATACCAGGTTCCAGGAAAGGAAGAAGAGGGAGGAAGAAAACGATCCTGCCCTTTTTGACTCTGCCAACACTAAACAACTAGGAGGACCCAGTGCCTAGAGCATCCAAAAGGGAAAGTCTCGTTCTACAAAAATGCATCTCTCCTGCTCCTGACTTTAATGAGGACATATTTTACCCACTTGCCCAAAGCTTATTGCATTGCAAAAAATGAAACTGCAGTACTTGCAAAACCAAATTGCATAGACTACATGGTGACAAAGTGAATCGTGAGTCTATAAGACACACAAACTTACTATTGTTAAGTAGTTTGTTTCTCAGGCTATGTTTATACCACAAAATGAACTGAAACAGGGGAAAGTTGTATTTTCCTCCTGAATCAGCTGCGTTAGCTGGGTGAAGAGCATTGCGTTTGCCAGATACAGAATTGCTCTATTTACAAGTCCTTTAGGAATACACCTGGGCGTGGCGGCGGAATGTTCCTGGACCCTGGAAAGTGCTGTGTTCTGGAGCATCAGGAGCACGTCTCCAAGGCAGGGCTCATGAGGGCAGTCCAGACCTCGGGCTGGGTGAAGGGAACCTGAAAGATAAAAGAGCAGAGTGGGTGGAGGGAGTTGGGGGGTAGAAGGGCTATTGCTGATAGAGGCAGAAATGTGGCCTGAGGCCAGAGAATCACACACACCCACTCTGGCCACAAGAGTGGTTTTGTTTGTTTGTTTTTGTTTTTGTTTTTTAAAGGTCTGGGGCGCCTGGGTGGCTCAGTCGGTTAAGCGTCTGCCTTCAGCTTGGGTCAGGATCCCAGAGTCCTGGGATCAAGTCCCGCATCGGGCTCCCTGCTCAGCGGGGAGCCTGCTTCTTCTCCCTCTCCCTCTGCCGCTCCCCCCTGCTTATGCTCTCTCTCTCTCTCTGTCAAATAAATAAATAAAATCTTAAAAAAAAAAAAAAAAAAGACCTTCAGGTCCTCAGAGAGGGGAACCACATGCCTCTTATTCCTCCTTGGGGCACTGAAACGTGTATTCTTCTCTGATGGAGGTGTTGCTACTTTTAACATATTGCCGCCACCACCCCCCTTGCCCCCATCACAAGAGCTGGGGGGACCCAGCTCCAATTCCCACCATTGTTCCGTTGTTCATAAAGCACATTCTATACCCGCCGGCATGTTCCTTTGAAGGGTCAGCCGTCAGGGCCTCACTGTGCACACTGGGAGTATCGGAAAAGTATCTTTATCTTCAGCCTCTCCAGAAAGGTTGTGAATGGATCTCCTGTAGAGCCTCCCGAAGATTTGCCTTGGGGCATTTCACAGTGAAAGTTGAAGGTCAAAGCAAAGCTTGGCTCTCGTTTCTCCTTTCCCAGTCAAGTGAAAGCTGTGGCACAATTTTATTTTATTTTACTTTTATTTATTTTTTATTTTTTTATTTTTTTAAAGATTTTATTTATTCGACAGAGAGAGACACAGCGAGAGAGGGAACACAAGCAGGGGGAGTGGGAGAGGGAGAAGCAGGCTTCCCGCGGAGCAAGGAGCCCGATGCGGGGCTCCTTCCCAGGACCCTGGGATCATGACCTGAGCCGAAGGCAGTCGCTTAGCTGACTGAGCCACCCCAGCGCCCCACAATTTTATTTTGAATATGTGGACTCTGTCTTTGTAAATAAATATCCAGGCAGCCTACTAGACCATTGGAATCAAGTTCATAACCGCGATTGTCTAGGTGAACTGTTGGTGACACCTGGCAGCATGGCAATGGAAAAAGGAATATGAGACAGATCACGCCCTTGAGAATTACCAGTGGGGAGGGTGAAGACATCTAGAAATAACTGTAAAAGAAGGCATCTGTGACCAGCTATCCAGAGAGACACAGAGAGAAAGAGAGAGAAGAGTAGCAAAATTTACTTGTTGATACACACTCTAGGGTTTACCACAAATTACTTTATATAAACTTGGTTAAATTCCTTGATGTTTGCTTTTCCTTTATTAATGAAAGTCTTGGGTTAAATTAGATCACCTCCAGGTGCCTCAGTGACAGGACTGTATTAATTCCTTTGGAGGCACTAAATTTTAAAAAGATTATTGTGAACAGCAACAACAAAAAGAAAGATTATTATATAAATGCAAAATAGGGTCACCTGGGTGGCTCAGTTGGTTAAGCTTCTGCCTTTGGCTCGGGTCCTGATCCCAGGGTCCTGAGATCAAGCCCCAAGTCCAGTTCCCTGCTCAGCGGGGAGCCTGCTTCTCCCTCTCCCTCTGCTGCTCCCCCTGCTTGCACTCTCTCTCTCTCTCTCTCTCTGTCAAATAAATAAATAAATAAAATCTTCTAAAAAATAAATAAATGCAGAGTAAAAATAACCCCAGTCCATACTCCAAGTCTTCCTCAGTCTCGTGGACACTGCCACGAGAAAAGCTGCCTTCTAAAATTCTGTTGTGCACTTCTGAGTAAAGCCATCAAAAGGCAACATTCTCGGGCGCCTGGGTGGCTCAGTCGTTAAGCGTCTGCCTTCGGCTCAGGTCATGGTCCCAGGGTCCTGGGATCGAGCCCCGCATCGGGCTCCCTGCTCCGCGGGAAGCCTGCTTCTCCCTCTCCCACTCCCCCTGCTTGTGTTCCCTCTCTCGCTGTGTCTCTCTGTCAAATAAATAAATAAAATCTTTAAAAAAAAAAAAAAAGGCAACATTCTCATTTTGGTGGTGACTGAGTAAGCCGACGCCCTAATACTTGGTTAGTTCATTAAACCCCGCCCCAGGTCCCAGCTAAGTCATGAGGTGCTTTGGCCCCACTCCACTTCAATAAGAACCAGTCAACTTTGGTGTTTATTGGGATTGTGCATTAAATTTTACTGAGTGGAAAGGGGTTTGGTAGATAAATACCACTGGATTAGATCATCTCTCAGGCCTCTTCCAGCTCAAAACGATTTAGATTCTCCAGAGAGGAACCCGGCCTTGCGTGACCCTCATTCTGTTTCTCTCCCAGGGTGGAGAACATGTCCATGCGGCTGGAGGAAGTCAACGAGAGAGAGCACTGCATGAAGGCCTCGCTCCAGACCGTGGACATCCGGCTGGCACAGCTCGAGGACCTCATCGGGCGCATGGCCACAGCCCTAGAGCGCCTGACAGGTCTGGAGCGGGCTGAGTCCAACAAAATCCGCTCCCGGACCTCGTCCGACTGCACAGACGCCGCCTACATCGTGCGCCAGAGCAGCTTCAACAGCCAGGAGGGGAACACCTTCAAGCTCCAAGAGAGTATAGACCCTGCAGGTGAGGAGACCATGTCCCCAACTTCTCCAACCCTAATGCCCCGTATGAGAAGCCATTCTTTCTATTCAGTCAATATGAAAGACAAAGGTGGTATAGAAAAGTTGGAGAGTCTTTTTAAAGAAAGGTCCCTGAGCCTACACCGGGCTACTAGCTCCCACTCAGTAGCAAAAGAGTCCAAAGCTCCTGCAGCCCCTGCAAACACCTTGGCCATCGTTCCTGACTCCAGAAGACCGTCTTCGTGTATAGACATCTATGTCTCTGCCATGGATGAACTGCACTGTGATATAGACCCTCTGGACAATTCCATGAACATCCTTGGGCTGGGTGAGCCCGGCTTTTCGGCTCCAGCACCTTCCACAGCTCCTTCAAGTAGTGCCTATGCAACTCTTGCACCCACAGACAGACCTCCAAGCCGGAGCATTGACTTTGAGGACATCACCTCCATGGACACTAGATCTTTTTCTTCAGACTACACCCACCTCCCAGAATGCCAAAACCCCTGGGACACTGAGCCTCCAATGTACCAGAGCATTGAGCGTTCCAAAAGCAGCCGCTACCTAGCCACCACACCCTTTCTTCTAGAAGAGGCCCCCATCGTGAAATCTCATAGCTTTATGTTTTCTCCTTCGAGGAGCTACTACGCCAATTTTGGGGTGCCCGTGAAAACAGCAGAATACACAAGTATTACAGACTGTATCGACACAAGGTGTGTCAATGCCCCTCAAGCGCTTGCTGACAGGGCCACCTTCCCTGGTGGTGTTGGAGGCAAAGTGGAGGATTCGTCCTGCTGCCATCCCGAGCGAGAAGCAGAACTGAGTCACCCCAGCTCTGACAGCGAGGAGAACGAGGCCAAAGGCCGGAGAGCCACCATCACGATACCCTCCCAGGAGGGTGATAACTCGGACAGAACGCTGTCCAACAACATCACGGTTCCCAAGATAGAGCGTGCCAACAGCTACTCAGCAGAGGAGCCAAGTGTGCCATATGCACACACCAGGAAGAGCTTCTCCATCAGTGACAGACTCGACAGGCAGCGGAACACAGCAAGCCTGCGAAATCCCTTCCAGAGGAGTAAGTCCTCCAAGCCGGAGGGACGAGGGGACGGCCTGTCCATGAGGAGACTGTCCAGAACATCTGCCTTCCACAGCTTTGAAAGCAAGCACAACTAAACCTTCTTAATAAGCATTGCAGGAGGCTCAAGAATCCAGCCCTAAAATTCTCCCCGAACCCCACCTGTTCCCCTTCCTTGAAACGTACCTGCTTTATTCTTAGCTGAGCAAAACAAGCGATGCCTTGGGAGGTGTTAACTCAAAGGTGACTTCTGGGCCACAGATTGAGAAAGCACTTTGCCTAGCCCAGTGCCAAACACAGGGGCTTTAAGTCACGTTCACTCTTGATGGGTAGGGAGGGAAGAGAGGGAGAAGAAGGGCTGTGGTGAATGTGTATGTCTGGTGACTTCAGAAAGCCATGAGCTCTGGGAATGAAGGGGCTTCGAGCACTCTCCATGCCAGGAGGCATCTTTCCATTTCTGACCATTATCAAGAGTTTTAGGATACAGGGCTAAATTGCAAAATAAGATAAAATAAAGTAGCCAGCATACAAATGAGATATTCTAAACTTCAATTCTGTTTTCTTTTCACATTGGCTCCATCACTGGTGACTGATGAAGAGCATCCTTTTTATTCAGTATAAGCCGGCAGCAAGCAGTTCTACCTAACGTCCCACATCCTTCTCATGCCAACACTTCTGTAATTGATCATTATAAAGAAAAAACAAGGTAACAGTCATAGTTCACCTGTCTCTTATATATTCACTTCTGGTGCCACAACTGTTTATCTTTCTTGAAGAAAATAAAGGGAAAAGAAATGCCTTTTTGTATTGCAATCAAAATGAAAGAAGAATTGAGGCTAAAAACAAATGTCAAGTGGTTTATTATATACAGTGGGCATTCGAGTATAGTCGAGCAAGCTCAGGATGAATGTAATTAAATAATTTTATATTTTTTAATTTATTTTGTATCTCACCTGTCATCAATCAAGTCACTCACTGAATATGTGATAGTGAACTAAAAGAAAAAAATATATGCAGTGGGCAGAAGTCACCTAAAATTGCCATGTGGTATACTGTTACGTTCTCACCATCCGTGTCATGTGTCATGCTGCTGTGTGATTGTCATCATTTGCATGGCTCCACCATGTCTTCTGAACATCTCCAAGATGTACCTGGAAATTCTTCACACCACTCATCACATGACCATTTTGTATATGAAGATCTGCTCACACATGGATATTTTCATACCTAGAGTTTTGCCGTTTAATCTGAGCTCAGCATAAATTTCATTGGAGTTTTTCAAGGGCTGGTATCTTTTTTATGGAAATGTTCCAAAGTACTTTTTAAGGAAGTTTCAAATCATAAATAACCTGAGAATTGACTGGGAATTTGGTATCAACCCAAAGCCATCAGTTGCAGGCATACCATGAATATTTTTCTTATATACAGAGCTATAAAAATGATACAGTAGACTCAAGTAGAAAGCAAATAAACTACATAAAGACTTCTATAGTATATGCTGCTTATATACATATATATGCATTCACATGGAGACATGTTTATATATAGTATATAAACAGGCATATAGAGCTTTCTTAAGATTTCTTTTCTATCACCGTGAGGTATAATCAGGATATTTTCATATTCAAGGAGTTCCATTGAAAGAGTTCATTCGGTCATGTTGGATTTTTGACAGATGTTGAAATTATGTTTTTTTTTAAATCCCTGTGACCTTAACTCTTCCTTGTACCAAACTAAAGTTGCCAAAATGACTGGCTTCCTGCCCTCTGCTTGTTTTCTGTCCGGAAACACTTGCTGCAATGACATCTTATTTAGTCTGGTTTCTTCCGCACAAAGTTGATTACGCTAAGTACAATCTGAATTAGACATGTGATTCTAAACCAGATAGTATTACGGACTCTTTAATACAGATGTCCACTACTAGGTCAGAATCTGGATTTGAAGGAGAACAAAGAAATATTGACCCTCAAATCTTCCGATTCCTACTTGCGTCACTGATTTTCAAAAGAATAAAATCTTTAAGGACAATGACCTAATGTTCTTGGCCCCCAAAATACTATGTGGTTCTCCTGTTGAGTTGTCATTGTGAGCTCCAGATTTTCTCATAATGTGAAATCAAGTAAATAACGTGGACAAAAGCTCTAGCCTTTAAGTTTGTTTTTGTTTTTTTATTAACCCCTCTGCCCCTCTGAACAAGCCTTTTGGATATAGAAATAGTTATGAGGCCACATATAAAGAATTAAAGAATTCCTTTTCACTCTTTGGTATTTGGGTGAATCGGACATAAGCAACCAGACTCCCTCATGTGTAATTGCTCTAGAAATGCTTACATTTTTTATTGAGCCCCACATTGACTGTTTCCCTTTCAGCAAACATGCCTTTGGTCTGAGAATAAATCAGTTGCCCTTTTACTTCCTTGAGTCATGCATCTCAGTGAGAATCTTATGAAAGCTCTGGGCCCTCTCCCCAGAAAAAAAATATACATACATGCAGAGTTGCAATGTAACTTGAAAGGGTTCATGTACCCCTGGTTCCATGTTGCTTGATAATGAGGAAGAGGAACCATGTTTGTTCATAATCAATACAGTTGTAATAGGCACTTTACATTTGAGACCATTTCTCTGTGATTCTCAGGAAGGCCAAGTCTCAGCACCAGAGTTGGAACCAGGATTTTGTTCTTTTCGTCCCTTAGATTATATTTTGCTAGTTTGATATCCTTGTATCCTAATGTTTGATGATTTAAAAAGCCAGAAGGCTCTCTGAGTGAGTCTGTAGAGGAATCCAAGGAGGAGGTGAAGCCATTATTCTCTGACCACAGAGCAGGACATCACAGCACCTCTAGGGCCCCATTCTGGACCGGACGGAAAGTGAGGGAAAGAAATTATGTGCACAAGTGTTTCCATTCATCATGATTTCTGGAGAGAACAGAACAGGACCAGGGAAACGCAGTCCTTACCAGTCCTGACCTTGTGACTGCCTGGTTCTTTGGTTGTACAGGAAAATGAAGCTCTTACATCTTTCATGAAGTGTGCAAAATATATAAGCCAAATCTAAATGACGTTAAATGTAAACCGTGCAATTCTCGTGAGCCATTTCTTTCCTGTGCACATACGTGTGTATTCTCTTTCAACCCATTTCTTCCCATTTCTGGGTTCTCTGCACCCCACTGTGGCCTTGATTCAGTGGCCTTGTGCAGTCAAGCTTATGTTCAGCTCATTTATTCCATCCTGTCCCTGATCAAGGAGACGTTAATTACCTGTCTCTGTGAATTAAGCAGCTCATGAGCAGCACATTATTGAGGAACGTAAATAAAGTCATAGAGAGCTCACAGAAGTAATCACTTTGGTTCCATCATCTGCTTCTGAGGTGCCAATTTTTACATGCTACTATACATAATGATTCGTTCTAAGTCGCTTGTTCCTTTTGAAAAAAAAAAAAAATCAAGGGTGTTTTATGAAAATGGCCATGGAAATTCCCTGATTGACCCACATACTTATAGTTAGAAACTTCCTCCTGGATGGATTTGAATGAGGAGCTGGAAATCTTGGACACAATTGTCATGGCTAGTTCGTATATTTCTCCAAGCCAGAAGGCGTATTAGCAGGCAGAATACAGCACTTTACCAGAACTGGCTTTCCTTTTAAGTCTAAGCTTCCAGGTCTAGGATATATATTTAGCACTTTGAAAGTCCCCCTTTAAAAAATATATAAATATATATATATACACGCACACACACATATATATATGAATAATCCAATGGGAAAAATATACTTGTAAAAACACACAGTGTGTTTCTTCTGAATGTTTCAAATATATTCTAAAAGATGGTTTCTATAGATAATATTATGGTAGATAACTGGATAGTACATTAATTCGACTTTCTGAGGCTACACAGTCCAATCTTCCCGAGTGTTTGGGCTGTTTAACTTCTATCTTGGTAATCAGTATTATCCAGTCATCCATCATGTGCTATCTGTAGACTGTACCATTCGATGTGTCGAGCAATGCTGTATTATAAAACACATGTACACATATATGTAACCCATGTTTCACCCAGCATAGTTGTAGCATGTGGTTGTATTAATGAACGTTACAGGACAGCTTTATAATCATTGACCAATCTGTAACATTCAATAAAGAAGCACATGTTGCAAGGATTAAGTATGTTCCCAATTCCATGTTATTCAGCATCCTCGCAAAATGAGCACTTTTGTTCCCGATCTGCTTTATGGTTTTCACAGTCCTCTAGCCCATGAGGAAATACTTGTATAAGCCGATGTACATCCTCTAACCAGCCCCGTGAGCTGTGGTAGGCGAGTTGTGTTTTGCGAAAGACGAACTGGCATGTGATGCGAAAGACTCTCTGACAAATGAACTTAAAATAATATTTTAAACTCCAGTTGAATTAGCTGTTTGTTTACATCTGCTAACCCCCTGCAGAAGCAGTGTACAGTATTTTATAGATATGTTCATTTAGTAACACTGATATGTTTGTTTCTAGATAAAGTGATGCTACTGTGTAGGTGGTTATATATGTTCTAGATATTGCATTATGACTCACTATTCTTTAACAATAGCAATGTAACTTAAACGAAGTAATCCCTCTCCAAATCCAGTCTTAATTTTGTGGCAACAAAATGCATGCACTGCTTTATGCGTTTCTTTTGACTTTTTAAAGGCACTTAACATTTGACTATTGCCTGCTGTAACGCTTAACCCAGCTAGGAATTCGCTCACGTCATTGGGCTTCTTACACTGTTTGGGGATTATGTTCGATTTTTAAAAATTAAAAACTAAAAAATAACCAAGGGGTTTTTTTTAATCTTTTTTTAAGCTCCGAACAAATAATATGAAATAAAGTATTAACCACAGGGTGTGTAGCTAGGGGACCCAGAGATGATTGGCTAACACCCATGCAGGTGTTGGTGCATCTGTGATATAGGAAAGACACGTTTCTGATTCTTTAGGGCCACTGGGTGCAAATTGCAAAACCAGAGAGGAGAGTGAGAAGTCCATTCGGACAGTGCAGAAAGCCACAGATCATTATGAATGAGTGGCCCAATGATGCACGTGACTTCCCTCCTACCTGGTGGCTTTTCTACCTTGTGCGTGAGCCTGGTCCGGGGGAGAGTGAGGGGTGGGTGACTGGGGGTCTGATCAAGAACTGGGTGACTCTGAAGAGCTTGCCCTTTAAAGAAACCACCATGTCATTATCAGAAGCCATTTATTCAACATTTGGAAAAGAGAGGAGCCACTTTGCATAGTCTTATAAATGACTACTCTTCCAACCTGGAGAGAAAACTTCTCTCAGCCTGTGCTGGCCTAAGCTTTCTCTTCCCTTTCCATGTCAAACATTCTCTTTCCCCAGATCAGAGTCAACCAAAGCAGGGCTTGGTTCTGATTTAAGGAAAACAAGATTTTTTTTCCTTTTCTTTTTTAATTCACTCGAGAAGATCATTTTGTTACCTTTTCTCTGATGAGTTCCTTGTACTGGTCGCTGCTAATGACATCAAGACACGACGATTTCTATATGTCCGTCCAAGAAAGGATTTTGGTGGCCACGTAATCCACCTGGCAGTAAGAGTGAGGTGAATTTTCCCTTCCCTAAGTTCCCTCGTCTGCCAGCCCCCTTAGGCCTCAGCCCCTTGCCTGTTTGCACAGTGTTTATGTGCTGGGAAGTGAAAAGGGCACGTAGGGCCACAAGTCCGTGGGCTATCTGCAGAGCATCGGGACCAACCTTGACCCAGGCGTTCCTCAGGAAGAGGCAGGCTGCCCAGAGCATTGGGTCACAGAGGGAAGTTCAGCTTTGCACCTGGATGTGCAGCCTTCTTCACCCCCTTAACTTTCTTCCTTTCTCTTAACCCAGCACAACATGCTTTTTGCCAGACCCACAGACCCTTGGTCCTATGACCTCAGTACCCCACGGAGCCTGGTGCAGTAATCTGAAACAGTGGCCCCTTGGAAAAAGTCAAGCTTTCAGACTTTGTCCAGCCCTCGTCTTCCCACTAACCTAGGCTCCTCCCTCCCCACACTCTACCCCTTACCCCAAACTCAGCTGGTGTTTGTGTCAGACCCGTCCAATTCTTTGCCTGTCTGAACCCCAAGAGAGTCCCTCATGTCTTCACCCCAGCTCCCCACGTATCATAAGAACCATCCATCTGCATCTAGATGGGGGGGCTGCAAGCTCAAGTACATGCAGGGGCTGGATCCAAGACACAAATGTGCCCATTGGACTCAGGAAAGACAACAGGAAGAGGTAGGGTTTGTAGGGCATGAGAGAACGCGTGTCCCACGACAAAAACATTCACATTCTGATTTGTAAACACTCTGCTAGCCAAACAAACATGTCTGCCAACAGCATTCAGTCCCAATAGCAATAGTTTGGGACCTCTGATTTAGGGCCAACCAGGATCATGTTCTTGATCCTGACTTAGTGAGTGTATACAAGAAATACACCGAGAACGGAGGTGGGGGTGGAGAGGAACTCACCCTATTCAGGGTTATTCCTGCTCTCCTGAGTGAGAGATGCATGTGTATTTGCTAGCTGCATCTTTCTGGACCCAAAGGCAGGATCTTTGTGAGGGACATATGGAAGAAGAGTACCATAGCACTGTATCAAGGCTTATCTGCTTCTTGTCACTACAGCGTCTAACTTGAGTTTATATTGCTGTTTCTGCTGTGCAAAACAGTCCACACAGTATACTGTACTCATAGTCATTTCATAATCTAGGACTTAGACTCTCATTTGTAAGCATTCTAACCATAGTTTATAACGGGGGAAATTATTCAAATATCATTTTTAAATGAATTCCTATAAATACAACAATTTTGAAATTGGGTTTGTTAAATATATATATACATCTTTTCCTTCTTTGTGTGTGGATAGACCACAGTTGGCATATCTATCGACATTATAAATATATATAAATCCTTAGAGGAATTGTTCTTTTTTAAAGGTCTATTATTGGATTCACAATGCACTTTGAGCTTGTTTGTTTAGATACATAATTCGAAGCAGAAGTTGGCAGATACCATGGGAAAAACTTTCTGAAATTTCTGTAACAAATGTTTTGCAATAAAAAGAAAAAAACTCAGTAGTTTAAAACATGACTTGGGTTTCCTTGTGCATTTATTTGCCATCACTTGATCTCCACCATCTTCATGCCAAGAAGGGTTGGGGTATGCAGAGATAATTGCCTACGGCCCCATCAGTTAACTTGCAGAGCAGAAGTTGCAAACTGGTAGCCTGTGGAAAAGGCTACCCTGGGATGTGTCTAAGGAACAGGGAGGGTTTAATAAGACACAAGGAGGAATTTCAGGTAAGGGGAACACTAATTTGACCAGCCTTCAAATGTTACAGTGCTTCATCCTGGTTAGAACTCCCAGGCAGCTCCATGGAATCTCCAGCATTGACCCCAGTTTTGTGAATGAGGCTTTGCTCCAACTAGTCTCTTCATCTGTACCGTTCCCATTGGCTCTGTCTAGTCAATTTTTTGAAAATGGAATGGCTGGCATAGGAATGTATCATGTTTATAAATATGCACATTTATGTAACACACAATCTTCAACCACGTGCCCTCAGATTTCTTGGAAAATCAGGCCCACCATCCTTTGCTATCAAAATCTCAGATTTAGAGCTGCATAGAGCTTCCTTGAAGGAGAGATTGACGAAGGTTGAAAAAGATGAATTCTCTAGGGCTAAATTTAAAAGTTAATTTAGATTTAAAAGTAATTTGTCATTACTTACTTGTTGACATTACCCTATTTGATTAAGAGCCAGAACACGGCTTGTTGTATAACGGCCTAGATTACACATCCTTAACAGTGGAAAGTTCTCAGGAATTACTCCTTTTTCTCCCTCCCCTGATCTCTGATTGTTACCTTGGTCTCTGCCCAACAATCGCCACACTACTTTCTTATAGTTTCAGTATCTCTCAGAAGCCTTGTGCTATATCATAGTCATTATCTTATGACACAATACAGTCACAGTAGAAAGGCCTTTACTCAAAATCATGAACCGTTGCAACAGTATTCTTCATCTCATGCACTAAACACCAATTTTATTGAAGACTAGTTTAGTTTGCCAGGGCTACCTTAAAAAAAATACCACAAATTAGGTGGCTTACATAACAGAAATTTTTTGTCTTATAGTCCTGGAAGCCAGAAGTCCAAGATCAAAGTGTTGGCAGGGCTGGTTCCTTCTGAGGGCTGTGAGAATCTATTCAATGCCTCTCTCCTAGCTTCTGGTGATCTTCTGGCAATCTTTGGCATTCCTTGGCTTATAGAAGCATCACACACTCCCCCTGTGTGCTGTGTCCAAATTTACTCTTTTATGGCACTCACTCTATTCCAGTGCAATCTCATCTGAACTAGTTATATCTGGAATGACCCTATTAACCAAAGTTCACATTCTGAGGTTCAAGGGGCTAGGATTTCAACATAGAAACAGTGGGGGAGACAAAATTCAACCCTTAATACTAGGTGAATTTATGAGTAAGGGTGTGGTGGTCATTTATCTTTTTAATATCTTTCAAAGTAGAGAAATTAGAATTCAGGAATCAGTTGGAAACAATATATGTACTGATCAGTAGGAGAAAAAAATAGACCAATTATGTCATACCGTGGAGCCATTAACAATAATTAAATCTTTGTATATTGACATGAGAAGGTGCCATTGGTATATTGTCAAGTCTTTTTATTTTTTTTTTTTAATTTTTCTATTATGTTCAGTTAGCCACTGTATAGTACAGCATTGGTTTTTGATGCAACGTTCAACAATTAATTAGTTGCGTGTTAACACCCAGTGCTCATCACAACACGTGCCCTCCTCAATACCCATCACTTGGCTACCCCATCCCTCCCACACCCCTCCCCTCTGAAACCCTCAGTTTGTTTCCCCAGAGTCCGTAGTCTCTCGTGGTTCATCTCCCTCTCTGATTTCTCCCCCTTCAGTTTTCCCTCCCCACCCCTATGGTCCTCCGTGCTATTGCTTATGTTCCACATATAAGTGAAACCATATGATAATTGTCTTTCTCTGCTTGTCAAGTCTTTTTAAAAGGAAATGCAGAGCAACATATAGGGTCTAATCCCAATTTTTGTCAAAATTAAACCAGGGATATAGATGTGGATATATTCGTATGTGAATAGTAAAGATTGAAAGAATACAGAGGAAGGAGTAGAAGTTGTGTTGCAGAAGTTTTTCTTTTTTTTTTTCCAAAAATTCAAATACTGTTGAAGAACACTCTAAAGTGGCCCAAGAAAAGTTGGTTCGAGGATCAACAGACACCTTTGCCTTCTTTCTGCTCAGACATCTGTTCTAGACATCATCACAATAATCACAAGCCCTGGAAAGGCAACATGTCTCCTCCGAGGAATGGTAAATTTGAAAGAAAAGAAAAGTGGTAGCAATAGTTTAACTACTAATGTCGTGAAATTGTCATTTTAGGCAGAAATACAACCAATGTCTTTTGAGCAGCTACTTTGTTCCCCTGGAAGAACTGAAAATTTTATTAAAAGGGCAAGACTGTCATGACTAAAAAGATAATTACATGGTGTAGTTATTTAATTAGAGCTGTTGAAGAAATCGGGATGAGCGGCCCAAATTTAGCTCATCAACACTGAAAGTGTTCGTGTGGAAGCAAAATGGCCGCCAGGAAGGCAGTGTGTGGATAGTTTCCCACATTTGGGGAGGAACCTGGACTACATAATCCGCTCTGAGACTGCATAGAACAAACAAGAGTTGCTTTTCAGTTAAGAGTAAAGAATGAACATCTGTAGCCTAGCAGGGCCTAACAGAATAGAGGGGGCTGGGGAAGACAGGAGGTGAGAAGCGGGCGTTTATTTCCAAGGCTGTAGGAAAACAAAGCTGTAGCCATGAGAATAATTAAGGCCTGCTTGGAAAACAGTTAGAAGCCAACCTGATCAGGTCAGAGGACTCACACTGGAGATTCGTGGGAAAGTATCACAATCCTTTATATCCACTTCATCTTCTCAACACATCTATGAAATCAGCATTATTATTCTCCTGTCCCAGATGCGGGGGCGGGGGAGTGCTCATCATTTTACACATGAATCCAGATTGGAGTTTGGACTTTATTCTCAAAGTGACTAAAGAATTCTGGGCAAAAATGTGACCTGGCCGGGGAGGGAGAAGTGCCGTGGGACTGACTACAGGATTCCAGGCAAGAGGTAATAAAACTCCACGGATGAAGACACTGAAGAAGTTTTACAACTCAACCTAATTCAACAAATATTTCATGGAGACTCACTCTTGGAAAAACACTTGACCGAGTGCCAGCACATTTTATTTGAAATGTCACCCTCTTACTCAATTCCCTGGTGAACAACTAGTCATCCTTTATGGAAGACTGTGTTCTAGTGTATACCCAGCTGAGCATCCCTTGAGATGCTTCCTTGCTGGCAGCCATTTTGTACATTGTGGAAGAGCTGTACCCTTTGCCTACCACCACAGTTTTGGCTAGATCTTTGGCAAAGGGTAACATGGACCCAAGAGTGCCAGTCAGAGCTTTTTCCTTAGGAATTTGGAACAAAAATGGGGGTGGCAGTCTCTGGATAGTGAAACCATAACTTACAGGCTCAGGAATTCTTGACAATCAGGTTCCTGCAGATAGCTGAGTTGCGGAGAAAATCAGTCTGCCATGAGAAAGGAATACAGACACAGAGACAGGAGCAGATACGGGAAACAGAAATTCTAGACTCCTTCTGAGACATAACCATAGTCCCATCATTGGGGTTTAAAAGCATATCAGTATCCTTTAAATAAATTCCCCATGTTGTAAGCTAAGTAATGACCTCCCAAAGATGCCCACATCCTCACCCCCAGGACCTGTTACCATATATGGCAAAAGAGACTTTGCAGATGTGATAAATTAAGGTTGTTGAGATAGGCAGATAATCTTGGATTATCCAGGTAGACCCAATGTAATTACAAAGGTCTTTATAAGAGGGAGGAGGAGGGTCAGAGTCAGAGAGCAGGTGTTGTGACAAGGGAAGAAAAGATTGAAGTGATTTATGCTGAAGATGAGGGAAGGGACCAGGTGCTGAGGAATGAATGCAGGCAGCCTCTAGAAGCTGAAGAAGACAAGGAATGGATTCCTCGCCTGGTCTCTAGAAGGAACCAGACCTGCTGACATCTCGATCTTAGCCCCTCAAGACTCATTTTTACTTCTGATCTCCAGAACTGTAAGAGAATAAATTTGTGTTGTTGAAAGCCGCTGCATTTGTGGTGATTTCTTAGAGCAGCAATAGGGAACTCACACACCTCCCATACACACACTTTTATTTAAAATCAGGTTGGTATCTGTTATGTGCAACCACAAGAATCTAAGTACCCTATCTTAATACTAAGCTGCCACAGACCATAAGACACACTGCCAAATTAGTATCGGTGTTGGGGTGGAAAAGCAACACTGCCACATTATATGTATACATGATCAAAAGACACATTCTGGTTTCAAAATGTGGGGGGGAAATGTGTACTCGGAATTAATGAAATAAGGCAATATATCCTTCAAGTCAGAACTCAACCAGCTCTACCTGCGTGAAGCCTTCTCTAATTCACCATAATAAACTCTCCTTTCTTGACCATGTGTCAAGCCTTACATGTATCCTCCGTCAATTGTCACCCTACTTGATGGTGGTAGGTTGACTTGTTTGTCTCTCCAGATAAACCACGAGCACCTTCACGCAGTGTCTGGTGCCTAGTTCAGTGCCTGCACATGGAATGAATCAGGAAATAAACGAATAGACAGTCTCTGACCTCAGCGAGCTCCCAGTCCAACCGAAACAGATATGTCACTATACAAATCAGAGTTTTCAAGGCATCAGGAATAAATTACATAAACAAAGCCTTCTGGAGCACAGAGTGTGCTTTTTGAAATATGCAATCAAATTTGCAATAACTGGAGAGCAGGGTTGAAGGAAAGTTTGGGGCAGGGGGAGTTCTCAGGAGGGGTGACAGACCTTTGAGCTCAAATATCTCAGCCTTAAAGGATGAGTGGGATTTTGAAAGGCAGAGAAGGGAGAGAGGTGGAAGGATTACAGGCAAAAAGTATAGCATGATCAAAAAAAAGTCACAATGGAATGAAGAGACAAGAAAGCACCAGAAAACAGGTAAGTAATTCAATATGGCTACAGATATGTCAACATGTCATAAAAGGACAGGGCAAGTCCAGAAAATTTGATCTGGGTGAGAGGTAAAGATGACCCGGAAGGGGAAATGATAGAAGCCAAAGTGGAAGAGGGGCAGGACTTGCTGATGGGGTTAAAGGGCCATGGATGGAGTTAAATGCAGCAGGAGAAATCAAGTAGGACACACACAATAGGGTGAGGATAGAAACGGCCCAATGGAAAGGGGAACATGGAAGATGACTCTGAGATTTTGTTTCTCAAATGTGGATCCTAGAAATATTCTGCTGGGTGTTGGGGAGGGGGGTGAGAAATCGTATATTCCACTTGTGAGCCAGTCAACATTTACCAGATACATGAGTGGACACATAAATGAATTACAAAACAAACGAGTGATGAGTTGAATGGCTGAACATATGAATGATGATGGTTCTTTGGCCAAGCTGTGGGAAGTGGGAATAAGTCTGAGGTAGAAGACAGATGGGACCTTTTCTAGAGTACTGGATCTAGGCTGAAAGGTATTTTGGAGACCATGGTCATAGACACTTGGCCCACCAAGGTATTTTTCCCCATTGTGGCATGTCTGAATATGCCCTCAGTGACCTCCCAATCTAGGAGAAACGTATATAAAGTCCAACAGATGTCCCGTAAAGGACATTTTGAACTTGGCATGAAAGTCAGTGCAGTTGTGGGAAGATGCTGCTAACAGGGAGATCCACTGGGTCACTGGATGCTCAGGAGTTGCTGACAGCTAGGGAAGATGGCAGAAATGAGATGGGAGGCAGAGGGAAGCTTCCTGCATGACCAGGAGCCACTCACAACAGGGACAGAGGCAGCTTCAGGACACACCAGACCCTCCATCTGGCACCCAGGCCCTTGGAGCCTTTCAAATATTCCTTTAATGGTATAGAGAACAAACTGGTGGTCACCAGAGGGGAGGGTGGGTGAAACAGGTGAGAGGGATCACTTACCGTGATGAGCACTGAGTCATGTCTAGAATTGCTGAATCATGATATTGTACACCTGAAACTAACTTAAAACCAGGTTAATTATACTTGAATTTAAAAATTAAAAATAAAAATAAGATAAAAGTACTTAAATGGCTTGGTTATAACGATTCTCAAACTCCTTGATATGCCCCTATCACTCTCAATGTTTAATTTAAAGAATCTTTTCTGTTTTTATCTTGCTTATTGGGTAAGCACAACAATGCTTCATCAAATAGAGGACATTCTCTGTTTCAGAAAGAAAACTGAGCTTTCTTGGTTCTCAGTTCTGCCAGAACTCAGTTCTGCCAAGGGACCCACATTTTTTAAAAATGGGTTGGAGGGGCCAGGTGGAGAAGAAAGTGGGTGGAGCAACAGAATTTGTCGACATTAATATTTCTCCATTATATTCTCTTTCTCAGAGCTCAAATGTAATTCATGCAAAAGAATCCAACTGATCTCCCCCATGTCACTGGCTTCTAGAGACTGCAGAGGCTGCTCCCAAATTATGTTGCCTTCTTGGGGATTTCAACCAGACTTGTCTCTGCTATTTGGGGTTTCTATGCTGACAGCAAAATTTCCCCAGTGGCTCTATTTCATTCAACCGATTTTACTGGCCCATTAGCTCAGTCTGCAGTGTCAGAAAACCAGGTCAGTTCTTTAAAGTATACAGACATTCCAAAAATTTCAATAACTGTTTTTTTTTTTCCTAATTTGTTCCCTCATTTTTTTTCTGTCTGCTATGTGGGGTGTAGAGGTTGGACCAGATCAGTGGCTCTTAAATTTCTCAAGTTATAACCACTTATTGGAATCTGTTGAAAGATAGGAACCTTTCCCAGGGAAGAAAGGTTGATACAGGAGACTGTTGAAAGGCATCCACGGAATCCCGGAAGCCCATGCACAGTCACCAAAGGAAGAATCTACGAGCTCCAGGTTAAGAATCAAACGTCTCTCCAGGTCTAAAGCTCTGAGACTTCACACAGCCTGGCAAAACAAAAAGCATACACAGTCATTCTCAAACATCTGTCTGCAGAAGAAATCGGGCTGACAGCTGGATGAGCCATGATGCAAACGGCAGGCTCCCACCTGTCCTCCTCCACAGTTGCTGAGCCTATGCACTGAACTCGAGACCATAAGATCCTGAATTAAATAAGTCAACCTATTTCCGATGAAGGCAACGCGAACAGCCTGCACATCTCCAAGTCTCCTGCAAACCAAAGATTCTCCCACTGTAAACTCCACCTACAAATGAAGATTAGTTAATAGTCCTGTCAATTACCTCAATCGGTCTTGAGATCAGGCTCCCTGCCTCCACCTCAGGGAGGACTATCTGCTGCCCAAAAAGTCGCCCCCATCCCAGCACAGGGACTTCTCATTGTGACTTTAAGGGACTGACATATAGCTAGATTTCCTCTCTGTCACATTGTAAAGTCTAAGTGAACAGGCTTTATCTCCTTTTTTTTTTTTTTTTTTTAACCAGTATGGGCTGCTGGTCCACAAACAGGTAATACAACGATTACCATCTCTTAGCGGGAAGTCTAGTACCAACTCCTGAGTCCCCCTCTCTCTTTTTTCCCTCTTAATTATGAAAATTCTCAAACATACAGAGCCGTTGAAAGAATAGGATGATGAACACTTTTATACCCTCTGCCTACGTGCAATGATTCTTGACATTTTGCTCTATTTGCTTTATCTCTATATATATTTTTTCCAAAGCTATAGGAAAGTAAGTTGTGATAACTGGGACACTTCACTTCTGCATACTTCAAAATTTATCTCCTAAGAAAAATGATATTCTCCTCCATAACCACAATACCATTATCGTGCCTGAGAAAATTAGCAATACTCCTTAATGTCACCTAATATCCAGTTCATGTTCAAATTTCCCCGATTGTTTCTAAATTTACTTCTGTGGCCAACTTTTATTTTCCAAATCACTGCATTTGGTTGACCGATGTCTTTAGCCTTTTAGTCTAGAATGCTCCCCTAGCACACACTTATATTTCATGACATTGATTTTAAAGAGTCCAGGCTAATTGTCCTGCAGAATGCCCCACATTCTGAATGTGTGTGATTATTTCCTCGTGTCCTGTTCATGCTCCTCTCTACCCTTTATTTCCCACACACTGGAAGTTTGGTCTAAAGGTTTTAGCAGATTCAGCTTAAATATATTTGGCAAGAACACATCACAAGTATTTTACATACTTTTGCCTCACCCCTGGAGGCACATAATGCCACGTATTTCCACTAGGAACAGTGGTGCCCGGTCTGACCACTAGATCTCTCCAACGTAAAGTTATATTCCACCTTTACAATTGGTGAGCAACCTATGGGGTGATACTTAGGTAACACGAGCATGTGCTGTTCCCCCAATGGTTTTATCAACTCTCACCCAATGGTTTTATCGACTGCTGGCTACGAGCCAGCCAATTTGACATATGTCAAATTGCATATGACATATGACAGCCCTAGATGGTGGGCAGTATTATCCCATTTTTACAAAGAGATTCTATCTCTTGCTCAAGAACACACAAATATCAGGTGACAGAGTTGAGAAATCCCAGGTCCTTGTGGCCAGAAAGTCTGGTAACTCTTGACCCTCCTTCCAAGTGGTCTCTCCTCTGTTCTTTGATGACACATGCCAACAGGAGAGCCACCAAACCCTGTGTTAGACCTCTAGAGACTTTAAGCTGAAAGAGAACCCTACTAAATCATCTAGTTTCAATGGCTCTTTGCCTCTCTCCTCAGCTGTGGTGACTTACAGTTCCTGGGCAAACCCATTCTGGGCTCACTGTGCTCCCATTCAAGAAAGCACATCAGAACTCAGATAAGTACAGCAGCCTTATGATAGGAAACAATGCCAATATGCCTTAATTTTTTATTAAATCAATATTTCTAAACTTTGCTCTTTTGTCTGTTATTTTATCTTTCATTACTGCTCTATGTATTACTATCTACGATTTTATCATCATACTGGGTTGAAAATCTTGATTTGGTCCAACCAAGAGCCAAGGAAGAGGAAAACCCTGCCCAGATCACACCATTCCTAAGTGGTTTTGCTAAAACGAGTCTTCCAAAGCAGGTCTTGGTTCCCACCACTACACCATAATATCCGACTCCCAGTCCTGGGCGTGGAGAAACTTTTGTTCCTAGCACTTCCCGACTCCCCTCTCCATGCCCTCTCCTCTCCCTGAGGCCCCTCCTGCTACCTTCTTGGGTCTAAGTCTGTCCTCAATGGGTAGAACCCACCTTTCTCCTCACCTGACTCCCATGCCCAGGGCCTTTCTCAGCTAGCTATCTCAGAGAAAAAGCAACTCAGCCCACATCCCAATGAAGATGGCTAGGCACTGCGCATGACAGCGGTTCTCAAATATTTTGATCTCAGGATGCTTTGCGCTCCTCAAAATTATAGACAATTCCAAAGAGCTCCAAAATAAACAATCAAAAAAACTAGCAAGGAGAATGGCATTGTTTTGTGTGTTTGCAAAGCTCTTCAGCGTCTGACTTATTAGAAGACAGCTGGATCCTCCTGTCTGCTTCTGATTCGATCTGTTGTAATATCACATGTCCTGTAGCCTCTGGAAAACTGAGAGTTTAAAAGGCAAATACTGTCTTCATATTACTATGAAAATAGTTCTGACTTCACAGACCCACCTCAGGACCCGCAGGTGTCCTAGGAACATACACTGAGAACTACTACAGAGACCAATAAATCTGGAGTTGGAGGAGCCCCACTGTTGGTGACCACTGATATGTCAGCTTGGGCATGAACTCATGGGTAAGGAAGAGGCTGGTACAGACAGTAACCCTATTTTAAAAAGCTTTTTTAAAGCTTCTCCCAAAGATATTTATATAAAAAGAGACCATGCCTAGGGACGTGTCTGAATACCAAGATATGGCTCTCTAGCGATGGGACATCAGGCAGGTAAGGAAGCAGAGATGGAAAGTGAATTTTGCAAAATGGCGGCAGTGGTGGTGGTGGGTATCCCTCAGGTCACCCCTTCCCGACATCCCCTGGCTCACGTCATGCACGTGTCCTCCTGATGGAAACATTCCAGCTAGGGTTTGCATGTGTTCTGTTTAGGCCGGCAGTGGCTATTATATTTGAGTCTCAATCCACACTGACTCATCTGAACCCACTTCTGCCCACGGCACTGAGCACGCAGTTTTCTGCGAGGTTGCCCTGAGGAAATGAGTCCTTTTGATTAAATGACCTATTTGAACCTGCCTTTGAGCCTCTCTTTCTCCCATCTGGGGAGCCCTCGCCCTCCCACCCCCACCCCATGCCATAGGCAGGGATGGAGTCTGGGAGTCATCCCCATCTATTTTCTCACTAGATAATGAGCAGGAATTCTTAATTAGACTGAGTTCTTTAGGAATCGTTTTTGTGGGTGTTATAAATAATAGAGTGCGGTCTGCATTCAGAATTGTACAATGTATTTTTGGCAGTCTGGTGCACTCTGCTATCTTTCGTGGCCATGTAGGACCAAGAGCAAGCACTAAGGCCACAGTCCTGCCAATGAGGAACCAGGGTCTCGAGGATCTTCCGACTCGCGTTTTAATCGAGTCACATTGCCCAACCCCCAAAGGAAACAAAGGCCTGAGGAAGGTGGTGGGGCCCCAGGCCCCCCCCCCCCCCCCCCACCGCCCCGGACTTGCAAGGGCTCTTGGTTTCCATTTGAATATGGTTGGAAACCCATGACTAAAATGTTTGAAGGAAGGAAACTGTGGCAAGGGGAGAAATGCAAATGCCATTATCTGCTGCCCTAAAGTAGGCATTACTGATCTGATAATAGAGCAGGCAGGGGACAGAAATAAGGGGACCGCAGTTAGCAGGAGAGCGCATGCTCCCCCTACAGGGGACGGCTCCCTACCACACCACACAGCGGGCCCCGAGGTGCCCAACCTTCGGATTTTTCAAGAGAGCCCAAAATCTGGATTTTTTTTTTTTAATGTGAAATCTCCCAATCCTTAAATGTTTAACCATTTTTAAACAGTGCGTTTTTCCCCAATAAAAATTCAACCAAAACAAAAAGCAAAAAAAACATTTTCCAAAACAATTTTAACAAAAAAGCGAGCTTGCATCCCGTAACCCACAGTCTCGTTTCTCAGACCGCAAGACTGTTTCTCCCAACCCCAAACACTGTGGCTCCTGCCTCATACCGCCCAGGGCTCTGTTTCTCTTTGTTCGTGGCTCCTACGATGATGAAAATTTGCACTTTATACTGTCACAGAGCACGGAGTCGTGCAACTGATATTTCACAATTTCGGGAGCTGATTTCCTGTACTTTTTACAGATCTGACATGTTTACACAAGAAATAGTCTTCCTCTGGAAGGTTGCAGAAACCACCGGGGCCTCGCTACCCAGAACCCCCAACGTGCCTCGCTACCCAGCACCCCCAAGGTGCCTCGCTACCCAGAACCCCCAAGGTGCCTCGCTACCAAGCACCCCCAAGGTGCCTCGCTACCCAGCACTCATTTCCCGGCATGCCTTGGCAAGGATGAGTCCAAGTGGAAATATCAATCAGACTAGTCAATCAAATCTAAATCCTAGGGGAAAACCGGAAGGCAAGGCAGGGCAATGGGCAGAGAAACAGAGGAAAATAATATAAAAACAGTTCCATTTACAAAGTACAGTTCTCTCTTCCCAGGGAGCTCAGAGAAAGAAGGGTTTTGTTCATGTTTTATTACTGTTACAATCTATTTATGTAGCCATAAACAGCACACAGTATTGTTTTGTAGATTTTAATCTTACACAAATGATAGGTTATACCATATTCATTCTATAGTCTGTTTTTTATTCAATATTATGTTTTTGAAATCTATGTTGCTATATATTGATCTGTTCTATCACTTGAATATATAATAATTTATTTAGTCATTCTCCTTTTGATGGACATTTAAGGTGGGTTTTTTTATACGTACTATTATAAATAATGTTGTATGCCTGCAACATTAAGAGTTTCTCTAGAAAAAAAATTGCTGGGTTGGAGCAAACATACTTTCATCTTTTCTAGATTTTGTCCAAATGGCCTTTCAAAGTGGTTCCAACGATTGACATTTGCACTAACAGTGCACAAGAAGTTCTTCTAAAAGGGTCTTGTTTTTCCCTGTGCAGTCCTGAACACTGGTAAGGTCTAGATAGTCCATGAACACAGTTAAAAATACGACTCTATAGGAATGCAGAACATCTCCATAGGCTACTCAGGGAAATCTTGAAAACTAATAAGTAGGACAGAATCAAGCATTTACTCTGCTTTCTGAAGGAACTGTATGTCAGGACAACCAAACGGTTGACATGGAAAGTTTCTCTCCATAGCTGTCTCCCGGCCAATAAAGAATGATAAAATCAGAATACGACCAATTTTCAACAGTAATGAATTGATATATCCAGACAATGAACATCAGTGGTTGCTCACAACCCTAAGGGAGAGATAACCCGACAGAAAATACAAGGCCAATTCTGAACTCTTAGCGAAACAGGAAGAACAAGGAGAAGAATCTGACCAAACCCTTAATTCTAAAGACCATTGTGCATGGACCACAAAAAATAGAGAAACTCATAATGACACCAGGGGAAGATGTGACACAGAGCCAGCAGGATGGCCGGTTCCCAGGTTGCTCTTGGACCAATACTACCATCAAAGCACTAAAACTCTGAATGAGTCTTAATGCTCCTTGAAAAATGCATTCATGTTCAGGGAAGCTGAGCCATTGCCCCTCTTCTTGACTTCCACAATCGTATCCTTAAAATAAACCCCCGTTAACTGAAGTTCCCGATCTATCTGTTCCTTCGCAGAAAGGCATCCTACGCATGACGAGGGCAGTACAAAATTCCCTCCCTAGCCCTGGTACCCAAGTACTTCCTGCCCCCACCCGGCAGTTCCACTGACACACCCACTGAATGAATTCAGAGAACACTGGGAGCCAGTGCTGAATGGGAGGCAAAGAGAACACTCCTTCAAGATAAAAGATGCCATTTGCTTAATTTCCCTATGTTGGGCAGCCATCAGACCACCAGGAAATAGAAATGATCATTCGTGGAGCTTTATCCTTTATACAAAAATAAAAGCCAGAGAACATCTCCAGAAACTGTGACCATGCAGAGGGCTCTGACTTTTCTACAGGGAGGGGACTTCTGAGGCACTGTAAACACGGCATCAAAGACATGAAATGATTTCTTAACAGAAGGACTAAAAAAAGCAGAACAGCTCCCCTGCTTCTCGTGGTGTCTCAATCTTTCCATATTTAGTGAGCAAGAGTCAAAAATACCCAAACTCCTGGGAAATTCTCAGGAAAAGAATTTATTTTTTGCTCAGCATAATTTGGTTCCTTTTGTGGCTTTATCATGCGAGGCTCTGGATCCCTTATCCTTGAGAGAGAGAGAGATGGGAAAGAGGATGATGCATGATTGTCAATCAATGATCCGAAGATTCCTTTATCATTGGGCCATCCTTCTAGCAAGTTCATAGGAAATGAAGGAAATGGAGTCAAAAAGAATAGGAGCATGGCCTTAAATAACACATCACCCTTAGATGAAGAGCACGAAGCTGGGATGTCACTATTTTATTCACCCAAGATGACAGAGACCTCACATCATCCGTGACCAGATAGCAAAGGAAGCAAATTTACTGAAAAACCACCCCATGCAACGAGGAGGGCGTTGATTTTAATTGCCCTTAATTTATACTGCAAGTCAGACAAAAGGTGACACTTCAGAGAAGATCATGATTTTTTTTTTTTTTAAACCAAAAGCCCTGCGATCATGGTGTCCGTGAAGACAGAGAACTGGGTTCTGCTGGAGCCATTCTCTAAAACTGCAAGACATTTTTCCCTCTTCCTCAGAACAGCTGTCTCTACCTACGGTCCTGGGCTGCCAGCCCGTGTTCCAATTTGGGACCTAGAGCCAGATTTGAAGTGACCGTGAGTGCAGGACTCCGAACATCAGCTGAAAGGGAATTCAGTGCAGTTACAGCTGAAGCGACCGAACCTTGTAAAAGGTCTAGTATTTGCTCCAGGTGTTTCGTGCATGCTATTTTTAGCCCATTAGTAATGGCTGATTTAAAAGTTCGCCCCATCCAAACTGGACTAAACCTTGGGAATTAAGCTTACTCCCAAATGACACGTCTGCTTGCTGTGGACTGAATTGTGCCCCCTCACCAAATTCATGGGCTGCCGCCCTCCCCCTCCCCCTTGTGACCGTATTTGGAGAGGGGGCCTGGCTCAGGTCATTAAGGCTAAATTAGCTCACAAAGGTGGGGCCCTAATGCAGTAGGACTGTGGCCCTTATAAAAGAGGAAGAGCGGCCTCCAGCTTTCTCGTTCTCGGGTGCTCGCTCTCTCGTGCTCGCTCCGAGCCCACACCCAGGACCGGCCAAGGGAGCGCACAGTGAGGAAGTGGCCCATCTGCAGGCCAGGAAGAGGGTTGTCCAGAAACCAAATTAGTCAGCACCTTGGACTAGGACTTCTGGCCCCCAGAACGGTGAGAATTAAGTCTCTGTTGTTCAACCCCCCACCCCACCCCGCCCCCCCATCTGTGGTATTTCATTATGGAGGCTAGACTAGCTGACTCATACACTGCTACATTTCAAATGGCCATGACGATGCGACAGACAAAATCCATCATGTCTTATAATCTCAGGTTTCCTTTTTTAAGATTTACTTATTCATCTTAGCTCACGTGTGCTCACGCGCAGGGGTGGGGGCGCTGGGCAGAGGGAAAGAATCTCTGGCAGACTCTCTGAATGAGCCACCCGGATGCCCCTATAATCTCATCTTTCTAGTCTTGTGTATAGTCATACACTTTGAGGATCTTTGAGTTTCACAGAATTCTAAAATATGTCCATCCTGGGATATCTTGCGTTGTGTTACTGGTAATGCACGTCTGGGGCCCTGTGGGGAGGACTCCGTCAATGGTTGAGCTCAGTGGGAAGAGAGCTTAGATCAGATCTGTACTGCCACCTCTTGGACCCTGGGCTTGTATGTGGGGGTAGCTGGGGGGGGGGGGGGGGGGGGGGGGGCGGGGGATGCGTCAATTACAGGTACCACAGATTTGCCACCGCTGCTCAGGTCCAACATCCCACGTGGAGACCAAAGACCCAGCTCTACCTCTAAATTCTTCCATTAGCTACTCTGGGCCAGAAACATTAGAAAGCAAAAAATAAGTCCTCTAAAAATATTTGAGCCTGGGTTTGTTTACTCATCAGCAGTCAGATGAGAATAGTAATTAGTGATACCTGTTCTGACTCTCAGGCTAGTTGATGAGATCAAATAAGATAATGATTATGCAAAGGCTTTGTAAACCCAGATTCTCCTATCAGATGATACATCACTTAGATGAAACCCATAGGGATGGCCACTTATCTTTCACCCAAATGTAACCCCTTCTGGCTGTGATCCACACATAGACATTTCACCATGATTACAAAATAAAATCAGATGGGACCATTTTTAAGCATTGAGGGTTGGTTTGTTTTTTGTTTTTTTTTTTTTGAGGGGTGAATATTTTGCAAAGTTTCCATTTATTATATGTGTTTGAGGCTGCATACAAAATGTATAAAAGTATATGCTGTAAATAATAATAGAACCAAGAAGAAAGAACACTGTCAGACAAGATAGAAATTTTGGATCTGAGCTTCCTGGCAAGCAAAGAAAACATAAAACAATGCAACGACAGAATTTTCATTTTCAGAAAGAAGAAAAAAGTTTTACTTAAGAATTGTCAAACAAAAGAAACTGCCTTATACCGAAGATAGCCAATATTTTCCCATTGAGCCTCCCATTTGCCTCTGTAAATGCGGACCCAGTGAACAATGTCTCTTGAGAGAACTCTAAATAGAAGATTGTCCGTGTCCCCGAGAGCGAGGAGAAACTTTGTGGCAGAAAGTGAATTTCAGAAGCACCGGGTGTGCCCATGAGGCAGTCTGGAACTGTACTAAGAACATGGAATGGAGAATCTAAAAACCGGTCTCCCCATGTTTGGTTGTGTGGCCATGGAAAAATACTTTAATTCTCTGAGTCCTGGTTCTCCCATAAGAAGGAATAATTAGGGGCACCTGGGTGGCTCTGTCGATAAGCGTCTGCCTTCAGCTCAGGTCATGATCCCAGGGTCCTGGGATCAAACCCCACATCAGACTCTCTGCTCTGAGGGAAACCTGCTTCTTCCTCTCCTACTCCCCCTGCTTGTGTTCCCTCTCTGGCTGTGTCTCTCTCTCTGTCAAATAAATAAAATCTTAAAAAATAAATGAAGGAAGGAATAATTAGACTGACCTCGGATGATTGTGAAAAGGCAAAAACAAAATCTATTGGGCAGACACTTCATCTGTAAAGTGCTAAGGACGTATTTATTAACATTCCTGTTTTACAGGCCTGAATGTGTCTAACGTAGCGAAGCCCAGTGTGTACTGAATGCGTGCTAATCTGACACGCTCCCTCTTGGAGATTTAATGTGTCCGTTGGCATCTTGCAGGCCTGGGAAGTCCTACAAACAATGCTCTGTTTAGCTCATTTTCACTCAGCATTTCCAGACTGACTTGACTACGAAGACCCCACTTCCCTTTTGCATGACCCCATTCCATATGCATCCTTTGAGAATGTGAAACTAACCCAGTGTTCTCGACTGGGGGTGATTTCCCTCCCCCCTCCCCCGGCAGGAGACATATGGCAACATCTGAACAACTGGGGTTGGGGCAGGGGTCAAGGTGCTCCCGTCCTCTAGTAGGTAGAGGCCAAGGATGCTGCTAGACCTCTTACAATGCACAGGACAACAAAGGATTACCTGACTCACAATGCCAATAGTGCTGAGGTTAAGAAACTCTAAACTAACCCTTTCTTTGAAATTACTTTTATTTTTATTATTTATATTCTTACAGGTCTAATAGGCCCAGAATCTATTCTCTTCTGTGATTCCACAATATCTTCCCTCCAATCCTGTGTAGTTGGTCCAGCTCATGATCTTTAGTGCTCTGGGACTTCACAAACAACCCAGGGGGCCCAGCCCTCACCCCTGATGATTCTGATGAGACCTCCTATTAGCCACGTGCTTTCTAGGCCTCAGTCATAATCACACAGCTGTGATGCATGTCAGCACCACCCCACCAGCTTCCTCCTTCTCTCAGGACCGCCCACCCTGAATCTTCTTCTAGACTGTAGGTCCTTTTTGGAGTGCACTGTCCAGATCCCCACCCACTACTCCAGATATTGGGGGGCCTGTCAGGGAACTGGATGCTTCCAAGAAGGGACGACCAATACACTTCCCAGGCCACAGTCAAGAGCCAGAAAACGTCACCTCCTAATTACAGTCTGGGAAATGCCTTTCTTTTTTATTAATTCATTTAGTTATTAGAGAGCGAGCACGATTGGGGGGAGAGGGAGAAGCCGCCCCCCCGCCCCCCGCTGAACAGGGAGCCTGATGCGGGGCTCCATCCCAAGACCCCGAGATCATGACATGAACCAAAGGCAGATGCTTAAGCGCCTGAGCCACCCAGGCACCCCTGGGGAGCGCCTTTCCATGTGCAGTGCATACAAATATCAGCTAAAATGTGCCCACGAAGTAACTTTCTTTGCTTTCCTATGATTAAACTGAAGTTTCCTTTTCAGCTCCTATTCTGCTCAATAGCAGAAATTTTGTCTCCCCAAACTTAGGATCCCTGTAGATGATTGTTTCCTCATGTGTCCCCAGATGCCAGGGGAAGTGGGGTTCCTGGGCCCTCTGTGTCATCATCTACCACGCTGGTATCACAGAGGGGTCCCCACCCTCACTGTCTTCTGCCCTGTTATTCTGGTTCCTCCTTGTGTCCCCTGCCTCTCTCTTTGCTGCATCCTCGGGGCTCTCAGAAGCTCGGGATCCTGCCTGTGCTTCTCACACTCCCCTGGGCTTCAAGAAACCCGGAGGGTTTGTCTGAGGCTCTCCACCTTCCACACCATGCTGGGCCCTTCCTTGGGCTCACCCCAGGAAAGAGGGGTACAGGTCCCCTTTGGCCTCAATTTCCCAAGCCTTGCTGGGGAGCCATTATTCCTCCAGACGTGACCCAGGGACTTGCAGGCCCCAGGAGCCCTTGTCAGAGACTCCCTGCTCCCCAGAATCTCTCCTCCCCAGTCTCCAACCTCCATTCCGGGGCTGCTTTTCCCTGTTTGCCTGCTTTCATTTCTTTTTCTACTCCTCCTGTGTTCCCAGTGCCCTGAGCTCCCCTTTGGAACCATCCTTTTGAAACTCCAAAACTTAAGCTTTTGAACGTCAAATGCTTTTCTTGTTTTTTTCTCCCCCCCCCCCCCCCCTTGAATTACCATCTCTGCCAGGAGTTTCAAAAGTCTGTTTAGACTCTTAGCTCTCTCTGCATTTTTGCTGAGTCATTCGCTCTCTAAGAGAATAAAAGCAGAATGTCTTTAGCCTGAATTCAGGGAAGGGCTAGGGGTACCACGGAATGAGGAAAAAAAAAAAAAACTTTGGTTAAATCTCAAAATGTAATTATCACACAATCATGAGCCCTGCCCCTGCCACGGTGAGTCCACTTTAGTGGCCTGTTTGTCTTCTTACATCCAATCTTGAGAAGGTTTAGAGTTTCATTCACTGGAAGAAGTGTGTGTAGGGATAGCAAATAGGTTTCCCTCTCAGTTGCCAAATTCAATCGATGGTTACTGGCTGCCAGAGTAGCGTTCAGAGGCACTTTGGGGCCTCAGCTGGGCTCCAAGGGCAGAAATGGATTAGTCACATCTGCCATGGGTCAGGGAGGAAAAGTGAGAGAGCCTGCAAGCCAAGAACTCGGCATCACCGGCTTCTTGTTACCTGCAAACCTGGAGATTCATCTAGAACCTTCCTTTTCCAGATCGTGTAAGCAAATATTATTAGAAGACCTGATGGCAAGCCTAGGATAAGAAGGAACCCCAAGTGTAAAGGATGTTTGGCTAAAGAGGCAGGATCATCCCAGGACCAACACTCCAAGCGGCATCCCCTGGGACTGGAACTAGGAGACGGGCAGGTGACAGGATCCCGGCATATTGATCCTCACTGCTCCGCAGCTCCCAGGCCTGCCCCCAGGGAGGAGCGGCAAAGCTTATCGTTTGTACTCTCTGGAGGAAGCACAAAAAGCCTGATGGCACAAATCGGTTATTCATTCCATGGGCAGTGGGAGCCACTCAAGGTTTTTGAGGGGAAGAATGACAAGCTAAGAGACGGCCTTTAGCAAAATGAATCCTACAGCCACAGATCGAATGGAGGGGAGAGTCTGCAGGCCAGGCGTCTTTCCAGAGTTGATGCAATCGTCCAGGAGCGATGTCTTCACGAAGGAGAATGCACACGGAGCTAAGGTGGACACAGCAGAGTTCAGCAGCGGGACCCCTCACCTGGACGCACGCCACGTCAGGCTTTAGCAAAGCTCCAGTATTACCAACTTTCTGGATAACTCCTTGTGCCCATAGGCTCTGCCTTCACTTTTAAGGGAGCAAGGATTTGCAAGAGTCAGAGTTCTTCAACAGAATGTTGCCGGTCTGGCCGGAGCTAGGGAGGGCCTAGCTGGGCACCCAAAAAGGAAGAAGAATACCCCCAGGGCCTGGAGCAGCAGGCAGTGGGCCTGCCCTCTTCCAGGTGCCTGCATGGCCGAGGGAAACTTCTGGTGTCCGGGTGGCTCTAGGCCATCCTGAGAAAGGTCAGGCGGCACTGGGGTTATGACCATGGCTCTGTCCCTCTGGGCATTTGTCCAGCTCCTGGAATAATTCTTCCAAGGCACAAGTCAGCTTCTCCCACTGATCTAAACTAAACCAGAAACACAAAAACAAAGCTGGGCACAGCACAGGGAGGACTTTGCCAAGAAGGAATACACTCTGGGCTGGGGCTGCTTTGGACTGTTAAGGCAGGTGGCTTGAGAACAGGATGATGGTGTATCCTGGGTGAGGGGAGGAGGAGTGGGGAAAAACCTAGAAACAGTAGGAGCCAATGACCACGGTCTCGTCCCTTCGGCAAGATGAGAAAGATCCCATTTCTCACCAAGGTTTGGGATTCCTAAATCCCCCACCCTTCCCCTACATTTACTTGCCCTTTCTCTCTGTTTCTGCCTTATCTTCCCTCCCCAATTTGCCTTTCTTGCTCCCTCCCTGCTCTCCCTTTCCCCCATCCCTCCACCCAAACCTGGCCACAACCGAATGTACTTCGGGCTCAACCTGAAAGGACCCCAAGCAGAACATGTAGGGCCATCTCTTCTTGATGCCCAGTCCCTGCGTGAACCCGGGCAGGTGTCCCTGGAAGATGGAGGAGCTATCCAGAGTCCCCTTCCTCACTCATGCCTAAACTCGCACTCACCAGCCAGGAAAAAGGTTTGGGTTCTGTGGCCTTGGCTAATCCCCCTACTGTCTGGCTCTGCTGGTTTCCCTTATTGAAGACACATGGCATGAGGGGATGGGTGGGTCAGCCTTCATGCTGACCACAATCAGTGGGTCAGTGAACTCACCCCGCGCCCCAACCCCACAAGAGAAGAAGAGGCTGGAGGCCCAGGAAGGCCGCGAAGAGACAATGCAAAGAGCCTCCCATCCAGGAAGAAAGCAAGCACATTCCAGGTGGGGATGGCAGAGTAAAGGACCCCAACCCAAACGGAGCAAGCCCATTCTGGAGGCAGTGAGTTGAGAAGGCCAGCCTGAAAGGAGTTTTGTGTTGGGGGCAGTGGGAAAGAAAGCTAAATTGGAACTAATTTGTCAAGAGCCTTGAATGCCAAGTCAAGAGTTTGGGATTGATCCATTCATAAGAGAGAGACATGGAAAGCTGCTGCGTGGGGGAGGAACATTATCAAAATGATGTGTAAGGAGACATCAAATAGGACCTTCCTGTGGCAGGTTGGCACTGGGGCCTGCTGGTGAAAACGACAGCAGCTAAATAGCACATATGGTCAGGAATAGAGGGGGAAAATGGGGCCAGATGCCACACTCCCCCAGGACTTATTATCTGTGCTTCCACTGTAATCTGCTCACTTCAAGCTAGGTAAGCACTTTCTGCCAGGGAGGCAGTGGGAATCAGGAGACACTGGCCAGTGAATACAGTGGCTTTTTCTCTGTGCATCGGGGATGTGCCTTCTCCATCCCACCCCCTACCTGTGTCAGGAAGGGATTCCCATGAAGATGCACCCGGAGGGGCTGAGAACAGTCCATTCCCTGCTTAGACAATCAGGGTGCTTCTCTCCCTCTGAGCCAGGAAGAAGGAAACCAGAGTGACAGGTGGAAAGAGGAAGCATCTGTGGGGCACCTGCCTGGCTAGTGTTTGGTACAACTATGGTGGATGAGATTCCCATGGGTCACAGGGACACCTCAGAGAGTAGCTGTGCTCAAAGACCTAGATCATATGATTCCATTTATATGTAATATCCAGAATAGGCAATTTCATAGAAAGCAAATTAAGGATTGCCAGGACTGGAAAGAGGGTAGAAATAAAAAGTAACTGCTTAATGGGTATAGGGTTTCCTTTTGGGGGGAGGGAAATGTTCTGGAATGAGGTAGTGGTGATGGTTGCACAACACTGTGAATGTTAATAAGTATTACTAAATTGTATACATTAAAATAATGCAATTGGTAAATTTCATGGTAAGCATATTTGAGCACAATAATTTTGTTTAAAAAAACATAGCAGCTGAGCTTCAGATAGCTTGTCAGTTATCTCCCGGGGGGTTGCCTGTGAGGAGTAGAGACCCGGAAGCAGTGTGCCAGGGAGTGCGCCTTCAGTGATGGGAGGCAGGGGTCAGCCGTGTGCAGGCTGGAATCTGATGTCCCCTGCCAGAGAACAAGGCCAGGCAGAATCTTCTGAAGAACTCACGCACGTGCCCGGTGGTAGTATCCGTACTGTTCGCGAGTATCTCAGACCACCCCTTCTGGGCAGGTGGAAAGTTTGCATTTCCTGGCCCCTTTCCAATTGAGCGGAGTCATGTGACTAGTTCCGGCCAGTGACGTGCGTGCAAGTGTAAGTCACTTCCGGCTCGGACATTTCAGTCCTGAGGCAGGACCTTCTGTGAGTGCTTGTCCTGCTGGTCGAGCACCGATGTTGGAGACGGGCTGCCCATCAGCCTGAGTCCCTGAGGGATCTGGTGAGCAGAGCTTCCACTGATGGGGGTGGACATGCAGCATAGAGAGAAGTCAGGCTTTGCTGATCTGAGTTATTCAGATTCAGGGGTGGCTTGTTACCACAAAATAACCTCACCCATCCTGGAAGAATCAGCATTTGGACTCTTGCCCCTTAGACAGCCTCACCGGGCCCTCGGTGTCAGCCAGTGACTTTTTATGGACAAGAAAGACAAAACTGTCTCAGTAGCTAGACGGGGAGACAGATTTTTCCCTCTTCCTCCTCCCCCAACATCTACTGAACGCCTGGTAGAAGGAGAAGACATGAAAGGCTCTACCACGCCTTCCTCCTCCTGTCCCTATCCTTGAGGGGAGGCCAAGAAATGAGAGTTAAATTAGAGAGGAGATTAAATTTCTAACCAGACTGGGCTAAGCTGTAATAAATTGGGGTGACCAGAATGCTGTACGAGCGAGCTCCCGACGTGACAAGAAGGGGGAGTCTACTGGATTTGGCTGAAGGCGGTGATTGGGGCCCCAGAACAGTCAGTTGGGGTCCTAGCAGGAAGCAGAAGTCACCCTCAAATGAAGGTCATTCAGGAGAGTTTAATAGGACAGGACTATGAACAAAGGGGTGAACAGGGGAAGGCTAGCAGCCAGTGGGGAGACGTTATCCGCCCAAGACCTGAAGGGGAGAAGGAGCTATGGTAGGGGGGCCATCTGACAGCAGCCGTGGTCTATGCGAGAGATGCATGGCCACTGCCAACCCTCTGCCCACCGGGGAGGCAGCCCAGGAGAGAAATACCCCAACCTCGTCTCCCTCCTGTCCTCTGCTTTCCTGCCAGTGCTTCCCGACTGGCTGAACCCAACGGGAAGGTAGCGGGCGAGGGAGCCCTTTGATTCGTTCAGGGCTCACAGCAGGACGGAGCAGGGTGGAGGACTCGTCAAAAGGGGTAAAGGGAGGCTATCAGGAATCTCCCTATCCTTTTTTTTTTTTTAAATAAAGATTATTTATTTATTTGAGAGAGAGAGGGGGAGAAGGAGAAGCAGGCTCTCCACCGAGCAAGGAGCCTGATGCGGGCTTCCAGGACCCTGGGATCATGACCTGAGCTGAAGGCAGATGCTTAACCAACCGAGCCACCCGGGCACCCCCGGAACTTCCCTATCCTGAGTGAGACTGCTCCATAAATTGGTTTTAGGTGTTTGGGGAAGATTTTTTAAAAACAGAGTTGTATGGGGGCGCCTGGGTGACGCAGTCAGTTAAGCAGCCAACTCTTGGTTTCAGCTCATGTCGTGAGCTCAGCGTCCTGGAACTGAGTCCCACATCGGGCTCGGCGCTCAGCAGAGAGTCTGCTTGAAACTCTTTGTCCCTCTCTGCCCCTCTCCCCCTGCTCTCTCTCTCTCTCTCTCTCAAATAAATAAAATCTTTAAAAGTACAGTTGTATGTTACTAATGTAACACATTGTTACATGAGTTTCAGGTGTACAACAGTGATAGAGCATTTCTCTATGTCACGCTGTGCTCATGGCGAGTGTGGCTGCCATTTGTGCAAAGAAAAAATGACCCCTTCCCCTAGGTAGACACACCCGCATGCTAGCTGGCATGGCTTGGTGAGTGGAAAACATACGGGATTTCGGCTGTTGCTGCCCCCTTGGCAGGAAGGTGACCAGGCAGGGGTGGGGAGTTCTATGCAGTGCACAACCTGCACAGCTGTACTCTGTGGCCCTGACGTTGGTGATGAACCATCGAGCAGATTGAACTCCGGCAGCCTAACTCCTCCTTTTCCTGGCAAAGTTCGTCTAAGCCTTTAAGACCATTTATCATCTTCCTCTACAACTCTATCACAATACCACTGGCTATATTTCCCATGCCGTACCTTTCATCCCTGTGATTTATTCACTTCATAACTGGAGGCCTGTATCTAGGGAGGTTATTTTTTTATCGCTGATATTCTAGATGAGGCAGGATGGAGTGGAAATAAGAGGGCCCAGTTAAGAAACGACTATGATGGTTCTCGTCCAACAGTGAGCAGAAAGGTAGAAGGGAAGGAGGATGGAATAGCCTCCAGGAGACTAAAGGAGGGACGAGGATCAAGAAGAAGAATTAACCCGGGCGCAGGTGGCTAAAGAGATGGGCTGGGGAGTTCTCTTGGTGTCCCTGGTGACCATCCGGGGAGATACTCCAGAAGAGTGGCGAGGATGAAGGCTGCATCAGTTAGTGTCCCCACAGGAAACAGATGGACACCTTCCAGTCGCCCGCTGTGCTTCCCAACTAGAAACCTGGGAGCAAGGAGCCCAGCAGGGGCAAGAAAGGCAGAGAATGGATCTATGGGGAGCAGAGGACAATCAGAAAAACCACCAACTGGAAGGAAGCAGGAAGTAAAAGCAGGGAGACAGGAAATTGCAGGTAAGTAGCAGACTCTTTTCTGGGTCCCAGAAGAGGGATGAAGGAAGAACAGCGGTGTCAGGCAAAGGTGGGTGCTCTCCAGACCAAAGAGACCCAGGTGCACTTTGCGCTGAGACTCGGTTCACTTAAACCACAGCCCTGGCATCATGGCGATGGGTTAATCCTGGCTCACGTCATGTTGAGAAGTCTCTACCATTTCAGATGTCCCAGAAGATGCCAAGGATGAAGCGAAAGGGGCGACAACATTGCAAGTTCCTGTTGGCTCTCACTATCCATCTGTCACACAAGAGAAGGATAATCTTTTAAGAAGAGGAAGACTCTCAGTAACACAAAAGCTACTGTATCACATCCCGGGCTCTGGATCTAGTTCAAATCATTTCTTTCTGGAGTTGCTGTTGCCAGAGGGATTTAGAACAGCAAACAGTGGTGGTCAGTCTAGGTGAAGCTGCCTGTGCTTTTCATCCCTTCTTCCTGGGCGTTTCAGAGAAATCGGCGTCTGACTTTCCAGCGACAGCCGACTGTGGAGTGCCGATTGCACTGTGTTCATTTTAAAGGGTGAGCCACGCTCTGCACCATCACTCATCAGCGTGGTTAGAAAGGAAGGAGTCGCTTCCCTGCCGTTGGAATGGTGTGCAGTGAGCATCTGAAAAGGCCGGCCGATTCTGAATCGCCAGTGGGTAATTAACTAAAAGAGCCCAGACTGCTGCATTCAGCATGAAGTGAAAATGCTCAGAAAAGAGGAAGATGATAAATGGTCTTAAAGGCTTAGACGAACTTTGCCAGGAAAAGGAGGAGTTAGGCTGCCGGAGTTCAATCTGCTCGATGGTTCATCACCAACGTCAGGGCCACAGAGTACAGCTGTGCAGGTTGTGCACTGCATAGAACTCCCCACCCCTGCCTGGTCACCTTCCTGCCAAGGGGGCAGCAACAGCTGAAATCCAGTATGTTTTCCGCTCACCAAGCCAAGCCAGCTAGCATGCGGGTGTGTCTACCTAGGGGAAGGGGTCATTTTTTCTTTGCACAAAGATTCTACCCATTTGTCAAGCCATGTTCCCTGGGAACTGCATCACCCAGAGGTGGAAGGAGGGGTCTATTTCTGATTCTCTGAAAGATGTCGTGTAGGCTTACAGCCACCTTGGCCAAATTCCTTCTAGCTGCTACTGAAGCATTTACTCCTTCTGTCTTGCCTGAAATCGCATTACATCATATTCAGAGCATGAGTGGGAGAAACTCTGAAAAGACAGCAACAGTAATGACAAACAACAACAATCCCTCATTTGGGTTTAGCCTTTAACATTTTAGAAAGTACTTTGCTCTACAGGATCTCATTCGATCCTCAGAAGGACCCCAGAGGCAAACTGCATAAGGGAATCCCTCCCCAGTGAACTTCTGTGGGCTGAGACCTCCTCTGATTTCAAATTCTCTGCTCTGTGCACAGTATAAACCCAACAAAACCTACACATTTGGAAAAGCTTCTAGTTACTGAGCTAGGCAGCCAGCACCGATTTGCCTGTCTTCTGGGTGACAGAACAGTAATTTTCCTCTGGGGATCTGCTGCCGTTCGCAGTCAACATTCTTTCCAGGGAGAGAGAGACCCGCAACTCAGGCCTGGCCCTTGAGACCACCACTGCAGCGACTGGTGCAGAAATGGCCATGTGATCCACCAGAGCCAATGAGAGCCCTGCGATCCACCAGGGCCCTGAGACAGGAAGGGGTTCGCCTCCTTTCCGCTGGTCTTGGGCCGGGGTGAAGTTGTGTCTAGAGTTGTTGTTCTCAACTAAGCCCATGTGGAATGTGAGAATAAAGCCAATGTGGGTGATAGGACAGGCAAGAAGTGACTAGAGGCAAGGTCCTAATGACATCATTTGAGCCTATAGATTGAGTCACACACCCAAGGACTTTTTATTTACTTGAGCCAATATAGTTCTTTTATTATTTAGGCAGCTTGAAATGCATCATCTATTTCTTACACCTGAAATATCTTGGCTAGTTCAGGTACTTTCTTCCTCTCCTATCTCATTTTCCACATGCAGATGCCATTCACAGCCCTGGGGACCAGCCTAAGGTTCACCTGCTGAAGACAGCCACAGAAATTCCCCCAGCGCAGTTCTGTGGCTACTGACCAGCTCTACGCGGCAGCCTGGAAAAGTTAGAAATGTTCCCTTTTCCAGATGCCCAGTGGAGTCGCCTCACCTGCTGGGAATGGTGGGGTAATCGAGTCGTACAATGAGGACACTTCACTTAGTAGAAGTTCAGTGCTCTGATTGTGCTTGGACACCTGCATCAGATAGACCCCTGATGGCTCCCACTGGGAACGGAGGCGACGTGCAGGAAAGAGAGTCTTCTCCCCCAAGCGTGGGACACAAGTCCTCCCCTTCAGTCTGCCTGGGCCACCGTAGGCCATAGTCATCACTGGATCTATAGCAGTTACCAGGAGAATGCTTTACATTAGACTAACCAGGATCTACCCTGGTGCTGGAAATGGTGTCACATTGGGTATCCCTAAGTCACATTGGGAAGGACAGATGCCCAAACTGGAATTCTGTTGAGAAGAAACAAGTAGGGACTAGATGTTTGAGTTAGATCAAGAATGTTCAATAATGTCTTGTAACCACTACTTGACCATGTGACCCTGGGCATATCCCTCTAACTTTTTGGGCCTCAGTGTGTGTGTCTACAAACTAAAGAGGACAGAATCAAGGACGCTGATTACTCTTGGAATTTTTTGATGTTTCTTTTTTATTTGAAGAATTTCAGTGTGTCTCCACACTTGAGACAGGATTACAAGCTGTCTTGTGAGTATGGGAAGGAACTAAGGTGACTTTTAAAGACAGTATGGGATCCATGTGTCTACTCCCCAGATGTGCTTTTTAGCACTCAGTGGTTTTGTTTTTTTTTTTCTAAGATTTATTTTTTTATTTTGAGAGAGCTCGAGAAGGAGCAGAGGGGGAGGGAGAAGGAGAGAATCTCCAGCAGACTCCCCACTGAGTGCAGAGCCCCACATTGGGCTCAACCTCACCACCCTGAGATCATGAACCAAACCGAAATCAAGAGTCAGACGCTTAACGGACTGAGCCACCCAGGTGCCCAGACAGTGTTCTTAAAAGTGAGAGATTCGGTAAACAAATCCTTATGTATGTCTTCTCAAAAAAAAAAAAAAAAATGGCGCCAATCAGCCACCCCTGAGTCAATGTCACGCCTTGAGCTGGTAGGACTCCTGTCTCACGGCAGGCCTATAGCTCCTTGTTGTTCTGTATCCTGCTCATCTCCTCCAGCATTTAGCTGCCTGACCCCATCCCCACCCCGGGAAAGTGTGCAAGGCTGCAAATCCTGGTTTACAGAGCACTGCCCCTCTCCCCCCCACCCCCGCTACTGCATAAGCTCACGTAGGGCTTCACCACAATCCTATGGGACGTGCAAGGTGGAGACTTTTCCTCCCCCCCAACTAGAGTCAAAAAAAAAAAAAAAGTTTTTTTCCCAATTTCTTTAATACAAAGTCATATTCTGTGGCATATAAAAAGTAAATCCTAAGCAATGATAACCTTTATAAACAAACGCTGGATTTAGCCTTTTCTTTTTTCTTCTGCGCATGGTCAGATCACACAACTACAGCACATTATAAATAGCTGGCAAGATTTTTCAATCCTGATGCCAGATGCACCCCAGACCACATAACTCAGACTCTCGGTGGGGTGGGGAGGGGGTGGGGCAGACATGAGTAGTTTTTTAAATCCCCGGGTTTCTTTTTTTTTTTTTTTTAAGATTTTATTTTTTAAGTAATCTCCACAACCAATGTGCGGCTCAAACTTAGAACCCTGAGACCAAGAGTCGCATGTTCTGACTGAGCCAGCCAGGCACCCCTAAAATCCCCAGTTTTCTAATGTGACCTCCAGGCTGAGAGCCGCTGCCCAGGAGACCCACTGCATTAGCATGTGCCCCAAAACCAATGACTACCCAGCTTCAGTGAAGGAAAGCACGTGGGTGAAATACTTCCCAACTCTCGGCTATAGGAAAAATACAGCTGTTACCAGATCTTTAAAGTCTAGTGATTCCCTGGATCTTGGCGGGAGGGGAGGTGGTGTTCTGTCTCTGAAGGGAGTCTGAGCTTTCTTAATAGGACCGAGCTGAATGGGAAGTCCTAGTCCTAACAGGTTCTAATTAAATCATAGTCTCTGGTAGGATTGCCCATTACCCACCATCTCACATGCAGACCGGTGGGTGGCCTTACTTCTGAACGTACCTCTAACAGGAGCTATTTATTGGACTCCTTTGCAGAAGACCCCTGTCATTATTTTATGACTGGACTGCAGAAGACCTTACATAAAAGGGGCCAGAAAGGGCGCCTGAAATGTTCCAACTATTCACCAGGCAGAAGCACTTAAGCAAGAGAGACACCTTCAGCTGGAGAAGCTCCAACTCGGGCCTCAGCCAAGGGTGTGTCCACGTGTGACCTTGGCCAGGGATTAGACGCAGGCACAGGAAGTCTGCTTGGGCGGCCTCAGGACATTGAAGGTAAGGCAGTGATTTAGTGCAAAGTATAACCTGCTCTGTGAAAATATTCTCAGGAGTACTTAGTCATCCCTTGACCCAGGGGTGGAGATGAGCACTGTATTGGGAGCCAAGAGTTTGTTCTCCTTGTGTTCGATCTTTGTCTCTACATAACGTCGAGGCTATAAAGCATTATTAATCACCAAAGGTGTCTATTAGGCAGATATTGGCTTAGAGCTATGGAGGATGCCTGGCAAGGTCTGGCTCTAATTTCTAGTTGGTGCTTATTAAATACATGCTGATCGATTGATAAGACCTTCTCAGAGAACAGATAAAGCACACCCCCAGTAGCCAGCACTCACCCACAGGCATTACTAAAATGAAGACTACTCTTTTTCTTTCCTGGTTCTCACTGTATCACCGCCACTTATAGTTTATAAGCCCCCTGTAGACTTACAGGCTCATTTCTATAACTCTTGCTCAACATGAGGATCCCATCACATTTCGAGATATGCCTAGCCTATCAGATGATAGAGGATCACCTCTACCATTTGCAGAGATATAAACCCAACTATTGACACCAGTGGGCCAACACGAGGCAGCACAGAAGCTCCAGGAATTCACTCAGCAGTTGAAGGCTCTCAGCGCCGGGCCAGGAGCCATGGGAAGGATCTGATGCTGGGGAGAAGGTGGTGCTCCTCTATGAGAGAGCTGTGTGAAGTCAATTGACTCACTTTAATCTGACCCTCAACCCAGTCTGAGCTGGAATGGGAATGAAGCTAGGCTAGTTAGAGCTGGTGAGCAGTTCAAGGGCAGATGCCAGGGAGCTATGCCGTGAGCTGTTCTCTGCTTGTACATCACTACGGACCATGGATCCCAAAGGATGCACCATAATAGTTAGAGCTCTTGGAATGGCACATTACTGAATCTCAACAGAAACCAGCCTAAGCAAGAAGGATTTTAATGGCTTTCTGGTACAGTAGTGGTTGGATCCAAGTGCTTAAAAGGTGTCATCCAGAATCCCTCAACTCCGATGTCCTCCATGTCGGTTTCACCTTCAGACAGGCCCCCTACAAGTGGTGGCAGTAATAATTGCTAGAAGCTCCTGGCTCATGTTCCACCAGCTTCGCATCCCCAGATAGTTCTAGCAAGAACCCGGGACTGATTTCCCACTGGCCTAGCCAGGGGCACACCATCTCTGAATCAGTATCTGTGACCGGGACAGTACAATTCTCTCACTAGCCCACCCTCTGTCACATGCCCCCTCCTCTTTGAACATGGGGGGTCCAGCCCTGATCCTATAGCTCTTCCCTGCAGTGAGCTGGCCCTGTTTGCGAATCCTGGAGTCATGATACCTCTTCTTACCTTCACTGTCATAGATTTTCCTGCATCTAAAACTTAATAGGCAATTCAATCAATAATTTTAAAATGAATGAGTGAAGGGGTGCCTGGGTGGCTGAACTGGTTAAGTGTCTGACTCTTAGGTTTCAGCTCAGTTCATGATCTCAGGGTCGTGAGATTGAGCCCCGTGTCCGGCTCCTCAGCAGGGAGTCTGCTTGAGACTCCCTCTCCCCCTCCCACTGCTCACACATGCACTCACTCTGTCTCTCTCTAAAATAAGTAAATCTTGGGACACCTAGGTGCCTCAGTCAGTGAAGTGTCTGCCTTCAGCTCAGGTCATGATCCAGGGTCCTGGGATCGAGTCCTGCATTGGGCTCCCTGCTTGGTGGGGAGCCTGCTTCTCCCTCTGCCGCTCCCCCTGCTTTACTCTCTCTCTCTCTGACAAATAAATAAATAAAATCTTAAAAAAAAATAAAATAAGTAAATCTTTAAAAATAAATAAATGAATGAGTGAATGAATTTGGTTAAGGGTAGAAACAGGGACCATTTAAATATTCTACAGTGTTTGGTAATATTCCTCAGTGGAGGATACAAAAGCAAAGAGTCTAAGATAAAAGAAGAGATCAGGGGAAGCCATCAGGGCAGAGGCCAGATCGGAACAGAGTATTTAAGGATGGGTAGATATAGAGGGGGAAGGAAGAGGTGCATTCCAGGCAGGGACCCAACATGACCCCGGGCACTGAGATCGGACAAGCCCCATGCATCCAGGGGCAGAGAGAAAACCTGCCAGGCTGAGCTGCATAGGGGGAAGTCATGGGTCAGGAGTGAGGACGGTAGGTAGGGCAGGGCCAGTTCCAAGTCTGGGATGGCCATGTAAAGAGGAGACCCTGCATTGGCATTGAAGGGAGAGAGGAAGGGTTTCAGTTCGGGTCAGGGTGAGTGGGCCGTGTCAGCAGAAGCACCAGATAGGAGAGTGATGATGACAGCTGTTTGGGAGAGATAAGCCTGGTGGAGATGTGTGGGTGGAGGATGGTCAGGGCGAAGACAGGCAGGGAGGTCAAGGTGATGAGGGCCTGTCCTCTACCCCTTCAGACAGCCTTTTCCAGCCCAGCCTCAAAAGGGCATTCATCAACCTGCCCCACAGCTCCCTTACCCTTTCTCTCTGGCTGTCTTCTTTTCCTGCCTCTGCTTCTCGAATGCATGTCAGATACTCAGTTATATTCAAGAAATTTTTAAAGGCACGGAAGCCACACTGAGAGAAGAAATAAAGAGTACTGTGAAAACAGACCCAGCCTTGCTGAGGGACTGAGGGGGATGACATCGAGTAAACCAAGGAAGATACAGCTTATTGTGACCATTCGGCAAGCCAGCTGAGTTTGAATCTCAGTTTTCCATTCACGGGCAGATCATGGGCAAATTCTCTCTTAGCTCTGATATTTCTCATCTGTATAATGGAGGTAATAATTACATTTCCCTCAGAGGCTTGTTATGAGAATGGTTAATAATGTATGTAAAGTGCTTGATTCAATGCCTGTCATTATTATTATTTGCATCTGGGAACAACATAAGCAGCCCTTTGGGTAGAACTCACCTAGACTTCCTCCGAAAGCTAAAAATTCCTTCAGAAAGAGGGGCCTTTGGAGACGGAGTTAAGTTCTTCTGCATGGGTCTTCAGGCTGAGCTAAGACTAACAAGCTCTGGTCACTCCTGAAAGATGCTAACCGCTAGAGGGAGAGTGGACTTCCAGAAACCACGGCCCTTAATCCCAGTGTCTCTTGTGATATCAACTCCGTGGGACCCAGCTAGCATTTTTTTTTTCTTACTGGAATAGAATAGAATAGAAAATAGCATCAGTTGTAGAAGAAATAGGTAGATATTGTTTCAAAAAGCCCTTTGTCTTAGATACATAATTCTATATGCGTATGCAACTTGTATTTCTCACTGTGGGTCATGGTCAACCATCAAGAGTTGAAATACTGCCTTAAAAGATATGCAGGAGAAAATTACCTATTTTCTTTCATTCTCAGACAGGCACCAGACAGATTCTGTATTAAAGAAGTCATCGTTCTTTTTTTTTTTTTTAAGACTGTTTATTTAGAGAGAGCACACATGCAAGTGGGGGGAGGGGCAGAGGGAGAGGGGGAGAGAGAATCCCAAGCAGACTGCCCACTGAGTGTGGAGCCCAATGTGGGGCTTGATCCCACGACCCTGAGATCATGACCTGAGCCGAAATCAAGAGTTGGACCAACTGAGCCACCCAGGCACCCCAACTTTTTTTTTTTTTAATTAAGTAAACTCTATCCTATGAGTCTCGAACTCACGGCCCTGAGATCAAGAGTTGTACGCTCTATCAACTGAGCCAGCCAAGCACCCCCAGTCATTGTTCTGTATTAAAGAAAAATCAGATACAGGAGTGGAGAACTAGATGGTCCCCCATATTGTTAGGAATTTGAATTATTTCTAGAATGCTCTTCCTCTGGTGTTCATTAATATAAGTACCTCTCAAGGTCTAACCGGGCCCTTTTCCCCCCCACAGGCCTGTAAATGACCTGCATAGCTCTCTTTCTAGGTGATAACATCTACTCTCAGCACTTCCATTGGTTCCTCTGTGTGGCTGAATTTTGAAATACTTTTTTAGCTCTTAACTCCAGATCTTTATTTCCAAATGATGGCTGGAATTCTCTCCATTCTCTTTCCCCTCAAATTTAGCCTATCGGAAACTCAGTGTATCATCTGCTCTTTATAAAAAGAAAGGTAAAAAGCTTTCCTTGTGGTTCCATATACACTTTAGGATTTTTTTGTTCCAGTTCTGTGAAAAATACTATTGGTATTTTAATAGGGATTGCACTGAATCTATAGATTGCTTTGGGTAGTATGGACATTTTAACAATATTAATTCTTCCAATCCACAAGCATGGTATACCTTTCCATTTATTTGTGTCACATTTAATCTCTTTCATCAGTGCCTTATAGTTTTCAGAGTACAGATCTTTCACGTACTTGGTTAAGTTTATTTCTAGGTTTTTTACTCTTTTTGATGCGATTGTAAATGGGATTTGTTTTCTCATTTCCCTTTCTGCTATTACGTTATTGGTGTATAGAAACAACAGATTCCTGTATATTAATTTTGTATCCTGCAACTTTACTGAATTCATTTATTAGTTTTAATAGTTTTTGCTGGAGTCTTTAGGGTTTTCTAAGTAGAACACCATATCATCTGCAAATAGTGTCAGTTTTACTCCTTCCTTACCAATTTAGATGCCTTTTATTTCTTTTTTTATTTGATTGGTGTGGATAGGACTTCCATACTGTTAAATAAAAGTGGTGAGAGTGGACACCCTGTCTTGCTCTTGATTTTAGAAGAAAAGATTTCAGCTTTTCACCATTGAGTACCTTGTTAGCTGTGGGTTTGTCAGCATGGCCTTTATTATGTTGAGGTATGGGTTTTTTGTACCACTTTGTTGAGAGTCTTTTATCATGAATGGATGTTAAATTTTGTCAAATGCTTTTCCTGCACCTATTGAGATGATCATATGATTTTTATCCTTCGTTTTGTTAATGTGGTGGATCATGATGATTGGTTTGTGGATACAAACCATCCTTGTATTCCTGGGATAATCCCATTTGATCGTGGTGAATAATCCTTTTGATGTACTTTCTAATTTGGTTTGCTAATAATTTGTTGAAGATTTTTGTATCTATATTCATCCAGGATGTTGGTCTGTAATTTTCTTTTTTTGTAGTGCTTATAGGATCAGTATCAGGGTAATGCTGGCCACAGAGGATGAATTCAAAAGCATTCCCTCCTCTTCTAATTTTTGGAATAGCTTGAGAAGGATAGATATTAACTTTTCTCTAAACGTTTGCTAGAATTCACCTATGAAGCTACTTGGTCCTGGACTTCTGTCTGTTGAGTTTTTTGATTACTGATTGAATTTTGTCTGTTCAGATTTTATATTTCTTCAGTATTCAGTCTTAGAAGATTGTATACTTCTAGGGATTTATCCATTTCTTCTGGTTGTCCAATTTATTGGCATATAATTTTCTGTAGTAGTCTCTCATCCTCCTTTGTGTTTCTTTGGTGTCAATTGTAAGTTCTCCTTCATTCCTGATTTTCTTTATTCAAGTCCTCTCCTTTCTTCCTGATGAATTTGGCTAAAGGTTTGTCAACTTTATCTTTTCAAAGAACCACCTCTTAACTCCATTTCTTTTTTTTTTTTTTTTTAACTCTCTAGTTCATTTGTTTCCCCTCTGACTTCTCTTTTTCCTTCCTCCTACTAACTTTGGGTTTTGTTTATTCTTTTTTGTTGTTGTTGGTCTTTAGACATAAAGTTAGATTATTTATTTTAGGTTTTTCTTGTTTCTTCTATAAACTTCCCTCTTAGAACTGCTTTTGCTGTGTCCCAAAGATTTTGAGCTGTAGTGTTTGCATTTTCTTTTGTCTCCTGATATTATTTGTTTCCTCTTGGATTTCTCTATTGACCCATTGTTTGTTTAGTAACATGTTGTTTAGCCTCTGTGTGTTTGTGTTTTTCCAGATTTTTTTTTTCTTGCAATTGATTTCCCATTTCATACTGTTGGAATCAGAAAAGATGCTTGACGTGATTTCAGTCTTAAACGTGTTGAGACTTGTTTTGTGGCCTAGCATGTGATCTACCCCAGAGAATATTCCACATGTACTTGAAAGGAATGGGTATTCTGCTTTGGAGGGGCATCAGACCCGACTGAGGCTGCCCACCAGATGTGGCAGGGTGGGAGCAGCTTCGGAGGGGAGCCTGCCAGGGTGGATCCATAAGGGACAAGCAGGGCGGGGTGAGCAGTGCTCGCCAGGTAAATGGAGAGTGTCAGAGCTGGCTCCTACAAATTTTCAGCTATCTATGCTAAAGGAGGGCAAGAAAATGGCACTCACCAACACTTCCGTTCCTACAGAAAGCTCCTACAGATCCCTGTCCCTCTGGCACAGATCCTAAAATTAGCCTACGAATCTCCTTATGTATAACCCAGGCATTTTTTAAACTGCTACTTTTGTGCTGAGTCTCGGGCTGGGCAATAAAGCCTGCTGGCTCTTTAAGGGTGGGGACTGGGTTTCCTATAGCCCTCTGTCTCCCCAGAGTTAAGCTCTACTATTGATTTTCAAAGCCAGATGGGTACTCATCTTCTCAACACAGGACCCCAGGGCTTGATCCCCTCCCTCCTCCATGCTTGTGTTCTCCTTCCCACTTTGCAGGTAGGTGTGCTGGGTGTTTGGTTCCCAACTGCATCTCTTTCTCTCCCGACATTTTTGATATGGCCTTCTCTTTATGACTCCAGCTGTGGAAGATGTGTTCTTCCAATCTTCAGGTGGTTTTTAGAGTGAATTGCAGTATGTGTAGTTATTGCCCTGGTGTATCTCTGGGAGGGTGTAACCTCGGGATCCTTCTACTCTGCCATCTTCCCTGACTCTGACAAGTGGTTTTATTTCAAGTGCCAAAGACTGGCTGATTGATGGTGGCTTCTTAGAGAATTGTGTTGGGTAGGATTCTGAGGCTTCATACAAACTCAGGAAGAATGAGGCATAAGAGGGGGAAGTAGACATCCCCAATCTAGGCTCAATGTATTTTTTTGTTCCTTCCTACATCCTCAAGCATCAACTGCTCAGCCAAAAGAACTACTCATTGATACCCAAATATACTACACAATCCTATTAACCACAAAGACCATCTATTTTTGTGATTTCTGTATTCTCTCTAGACTGCACTTGGCTCAACTTTCACTTATTAGAATCCTCATCTTGTTCCTCTAATACTCTACCTTCACATTTTATAACTTGTCCCTCCATTGAACATGTATTGACCTCATTTGTATTATAAGGAATACTTAAGTATTATATGTATGTATGTGTGTATTTCTGCCTCTCCCGCTGGACAATAAACTCTTTGATGGCAATGAATATGTCTTCCTTATCTCCCAATAAGGGAGATCCTTATCTCGATCCCACCCAGTAACTTAAACATAGCCAGTATTCAGTAGCATTTTATGGAATGAATGAATGAATTAACCAATATTCTGATGGCATGTTAGCTTTAAAAAAAATAAAAAAGGTTATAAAGTCACATGGACTGTCCAGGGAACTGGAACCATCTCAGTAGACCCTCTTGTAGGAATCTCACAGTTTCCATCAGTGAGCAAGATCCATCAGACGGTGGGCCCCCAGTTAAGAGGCGATACACCTGCAAATTCAAGAGGAGAATCTCTTCCGGTGGTGTCCCAGTATCGCACTCGACACTTACAAATGATGTACATGTACATGAGACCAGCTTTGTGCCCCTCTCACCAGGCGAGTTTTGAAAGACATGGCTTGCCCAGTATCATATGTACACTCACATGCGGGAGACTCAGACCCCCAGCTCACACTTCAAATCCATGACTCACACAAGGTTGTGCTCTTCTGCCTTACCAGTGAGTTTGGGGTAAATAAGAGTACAAAGAAAGGAATCCATTGCTATTAAAAATAATAAGTTGGAGGGCGCCTGGGTGGCTCAGTTGGTTAAGCGACTGCCTTTGGCTCAGGTCATGATCCTGGAGTCCCGGGATCGAGTCCCGCATCGGGCTCCCTGCTCTGCAGGGAGTCTGCTTCTCCCTCTGACCCTCCCCCCTCTCATGTGCTCTCTCTCTCATTCTCTCTCTCTCTCAAATAAATAAATAAAATCTTAAAAAATAATAATAATAATAATAATAATAAGTTGGAAAACTGCCTGTCCTATAGAGGTCTCATGCTCAGATCCTCCAAGCAGACCCCCTCAACTGTTGATCAGAGTGCCTCCAAACTGGAGAGTGGGCCCTAAGACTAGGCAAAGATTGTTTTCAAAGAGAAATTTCAAACGACTCTACCAAGCATTGGCAGCTTCTCAAGTGGGTGATTTAATGAAGGCCATCAACCCAAAGCCCTCGCTGTCAATTCTCTCAGGCCATACAACAAATTGGGGAACACTATTTGTAAAATCATGATAGCCTGAACAACTGAAACAGAAGTTACAGGCACAGGCAGCCTTTCTCTCCCTTACAGGAAAAATGGCTTTTGTTGTCCTTGTTCCTTTAATGCCTTAAAGGGAAGAAAGAAAAACAGAGGGAGAGAGGGAGAGAGAGAGATGGTGAGAGGGAGGGAGGGGGGAATGGGAAGGAAGGGAAGAGAGGAGGAAGAAAAAGGGAGGAAAGAAAATAAGAAATGAGAAAGAAAAATATCAAAGGAGAGAGAGTGACAGACTTGTTAATTTCCAAAGTTGAAGCCCGTGCCCTGGTTAGACAAAGGACATCACAGGCCTTTTGTTCTTCCAAGAACTGTAATGCTTGGGATTTTTCATGATGCGTAGTGAAAAGCAACCGATCTGGGCCAAAACCAGAGAGAACACAAGGATTTCAACAATTCGGGGGTTATCTTCCCTGCCTTTTCCCCTCTGTGTCTTGTGTGATTCCTCAGACAAAGTGGGCTGGAGAAGTTCAAGCTCAGTTCACAGAAGAGAACATTCTGTACTCTGCACAACAGGCTGGGCTGCCTCTCTGTAAAACAAAATCAACAGCATGATCTCTGCCGCGGCGGCGGCAGGCACCGAGCCGCCAACCCACGGCCGGCGTTTGAATAGAGCGGCTGTCAAAGGCGCCCCGCGGCCGGTCCCCGAGGTGCCGCCGCGCGCACATGCGCACCGCAGGCTCCCCCGCGCACGCACAGCCGCCCCGGGAGCCCGAGGCCGCAGAGCTGCTTCTCCGCCCGATCGTTCCTTCTTCCCCCCACTCCCCCCAGCGGGTCAAGGAAGTTGTTTGGATATTTCTTTGGGGAGAGTAATTACAGCTGAACATTTCCAAGAAAACAAGCCCCTGCGTGTTCACTTCTGCTCTGGCTTTGACTGGAGCTTTTCTGCCTGTTTGGATGTTACTGTAATCAAAAGACAGCATTAACTCTGAATCCGCCCCGCTGCATCTGTGCGGGGGGGGGGGGGGGGGGGCTGCTGCACCCCCAACCCCACCTTCTAAGCTTTTCCGTTTTCTTCTGGATCCCCGTTTTTTCTTCTTTCGTCTGGAAGTTAGCATGCGATTCAGTAAATATTTAATTAGTGCGTATATGGTACCAGGGACCGTCCATAGAATAATAGCTGTAGCAGGATTTTTCTAGTGAAGGGAAAACCTAGCCTCGAAGCCAATCAGAAGAGGAAGAAAAGAGGGAAGTCGTGTGTGTCCACACTGTGAAGGTGGCAAGGGAGGGAAGGATGTGGGGGGGGGGGGGGGGGTTTCTGGAGACAGAGATAGCAGAAAGCCTGAATATGGCTGGGTGTTCCTCAGTATTAAGTGCAGACGTCTGGAATGGGGCTGCTTCCCCGGTGTGCTTTTCATGCTGAATTCAAGCCCATTTGCTAGAGGAAGGAATGACGACAAGAATGCATAGCTGCCCACAGCAGGGGAATGGCAGTGCTGGGGGGGGGGGGGGGGGGACTTGGAGGTCCCTCTTTCTTGTGCTGCTGCAGGAGGCAGAAGCCAGCAGGGGTGAGGGGCAGTGTGGAAAAATGGAAAGTGGAAAAGCGGGGGCTTTGGTGCTGGCCAGAGGCTTTGAATCCTGGTTGTTTACTGTCCGTGACCCTCGGGCAAGATCCCCACACTTTGTGCCCATGAGTCTGTGTCCCCTCCTTGGCTATGAAGGGGAACAAGGACTACCTATTTTGTAGAACTATTGGCTGTTGTAGAATTTAAGGAAATCATATACGCCTTTGCATGGCATCGACTAGATAATAAACAGTAATGATTGTCATTAGTAGTGGAAGTACCGTTCGGAGAAAGCTGGTAACTGGAATCAGTTTAGAACTTCCACCAGTGTGTCCTCTCAAATGTTTTCCTGCCTACACATTTGCACCATTATTGACTTAATGAATGTCTACTGAGCACGGGCACCTAGCACGGCGCTCAGTGCGAGCCGCTGCACCAAACACTGGGGTAACAAAAGCCTTGTTCTCAAGATGCCTCCTCGCCTTTCAAGGGAGGGCAGTTTACAAGGGGGCGGCAGAGCCCTGGGGCTTGATGAATGCTTCCTCATAGCCTACCCTCTTCACGCTCAGGCTCCTTCCTTCTAGGTCCCAAGCCATCCCAGAGAGAAAGAAGCTGCTAGGGAGCAGGGATTGGTTGGGAACAGCCCTGATGCAGGACATTTCTCGGGATTGCTCTTCTAGAATGTAAACAGCATTTCTCACTTCAGCACTGCGGCTCCTGCCAAGACTTTGAAAAACAAGTTACACAAGCACCTTTGGGGTGGTTGGACATGCTACCTCACCCTGCCGCTGCCTCATGGGGAGGCGGGGGAGGGGGACGTGGACAGAGGTAGTCTCAAGGACTCAGTCGGGGACAACACATGAACCTGAAAACACAAGGCCCACTAGGCTGGGAGTTCAAGAAAACACAAGCCCTCGGGCACCATACAAAGCCCCAACCTGGGCGCCTGGGTGGCTCAGTTGGTTAAGCGACTGCCTTCGGCTCAGGTCATGATCCTGGAGTCTCGGGATCGAGTCCCACATCAGGCTCCCTGCTCAACAGGGAGTCTGCTTCTCCCTCTGACCCTCCTCCCTCTCATGCTCTCTGTCTCTCATTGTCTCTCTCACAAATAAATAAAATCTTAAAAAAAAAAAACAAAAAAAACAAAGCCCCAACCTACGGAAGGAGTCAGTCACTGATAAATTCACAGATGTCCCTGCTACCGTCCTGGATAGGATCCCAGGGTTCAATAGAAGAATCATCTGCTATGAGAGCCAGGGCCCAAGGTGGGGCTTCCTTGGAACTGGTCACCATGACACCCTCAATTCTTTCTGCCCCACAAGGATCACCTCCCTGACTATACCCACCACGTCGAGGGCCCTGTTTAAAATTTTGGCAGCAGACAGCAGGTCACTAAAATTCCGCCCCCCCACCCCACCCCACCACCACTGGAGTCCTTTGCCAAGTGCAACTGCCAACTCCAGCCAGTTGCAGATGGAATTTCTCAGAATACCAGAGTGTGCATGGGGCAGTAAAAGCAAAACCCCAGGGATCTGAGGTAGACCAAGCTAAATAAATTCAAGGACTAGGCAAGTGACCAAGATCTCAGAGGGAGTAAATGAAGGGAAGTAGTTCCCAGAGAATTAAGCAAGATTTCATACAACCCACACACATTTGATGGGAGGAGAGCCTAAGAGAATGACGTTGGTTGTCCATTCATTATGTGCCAGGCGCTTTACATACGTTCCCTCATTTAATCCCCACAATAATCCTATATAGTAGGTAGTGATGTTATTCCCGACTCAAACAGCTGAAATAATGGGCTCACAGTCATGCAGCCAAGTACCTGGTGGAGTTTGCCCTTAAACCCAGGCCAGTCCAGCGTGAGAGCCCAGGTTCCTATCATTATGCTCTTCTGCCTCCTCGCTTGTGAAGATCTTAGTGGAATACTGTTGGAATCATCTGGTGCATTTCTTTAGGATTTCCAGAGGCCAGCGTCTCAGGTTGAAGTCCTGACACCAAGTCCTACTCTCCAGTCTCCTATATGTACCTTATCTCAGTATATATACTCAATCAGCAAAAGTTTTCGAATGTCCAGGGGGCATTGTGCTATGTTCTCTCGGGGACAGAAAGGTCACTTGTGCACAGGTGCTGCCCGCAAGGAACTTACAGTCTGGATAGGACAGGTTGTGCTATCATACCACTTTATTGATGTAATTAATTATTCAAATAACCTTTGAATCGAGCTGGTACAACACAACCATGGTTGACTGCTCGCTCACACCACGTGCCCATTGTGAATCAGCTGGACCCTTACCCAAGACCCCAGACTGGTGAACAATCCCCCAGATACCTCTCACACTGCCAGTCACTGTGTTGAGGGGAAGACAGCGTGATCAGCTCTTAATGCTTCTTCCTCTGAAAGCTTCTTCCCCAAAGGGGCTCAGTTCTGTTTACCTTTCATTGGGCAAAGCAAATTAAAAGGGCACACATAACCACATAACTTCAAGGGTAAGATAAGCACCAACATACCCCAAGTCTGGAAATGGGCAAAAGACCTGAAAATTTTAGTCACTAGGTATAATCACAACCACATTCTGGGAAGAGGAATGACTTCAAAACCTCATACCCCCGACTCCACAATAATGTAAGTCTGGATAATTCAGTGCCATCAGAATGGCTGCAGTCAAGGCTTATAACCTGAGGACTCAAGAGAGTGAATTATGTCTAAACTAGATTAATGGGAAGCATTCCAGTCCAGGCACAAAAGGTAGCATGTGCAAAGGTACTGGGGTGTGGAAGAGCCTGGTATATTTGAACTCCTCCAAGCAAACATTAATGGGCAGGATTATGAGGGATAAAGTCAAGAGGAGCAAGTTCAGTTATCTAGTCCAGTAATCAGGGTTTGTGGAAATAAGGGCATGTGTTTACCTTCAAAATTATTTACTCAGCATTTATTGACTATCGCATACTCTCCAGCTTTTATACTGTTACAAAAGTATTTTGTTTTGAGTTGGTAAAAACCTGGGAAACTCATGATTTCTTATTCCATTACCTATTGATAAGAAAAATGGTGGATCCAGAGGTGAGCTTTTCTAAGGCTATCCTGACTTATTTATATTCAGCGCTCACGTACAGCATGCCGGTATTACCTTGCTGCTGAGCACCACCTCTCCATGAGCAATGAAGGGAAAGTGCCACGATCCTTCAGGTCCTGTGTCCCGGGAGTTGAAGGATTGCCTGAGACAGCCGCACACGGCAGCAGAAAGCTGGTGAGTATTAAAACACACTTCTTGATTTACAGTCAACTGTCAAGTAGGAAAATTTATCCCTGCTGATCAGAGCGGAAAGTACTCTGAGTGTGGGGTATGAGTGTATGTGGGTGCCCGGGTATATTTTAACTATCCACCTGGGAAATCTCTCAATCAGCATCTATTTCAATAATCTCATACATTCATATGGCACCTTTCTCCACAGATGCTTCCAAAGCAGTTTGTAAATTTTATATAGCTGGGGAATCATCATTGCTGGAATAGAAAGAAATAGGATGCTTATCAGCTTCCTAATGAGAACTCGGGAACTAAGTGTGCTTTTGATGAGAAGGACAGGGATCCAAGAATGTGCATTTAGTTCACAAAGTGTATGTACTTAAATGGCATCATATTTCATTAAAATAGTATTCAAATTTCCTGCTAATAATCCATTCAAATTTTACCCAGCCTTCCAGGCTCACCTCTGGATTCAGCTCCATAGTTGATGCTAAATTTCAGTCCCCCCGGAGCAAAGTAATGTCACCTTGCCCTAAATACCCAGAAGAATGGAAGTGGGTGGGAGGCCTTGTGTCACCCCTGTGGGTTATATATTATGCATTTCTGGCCCATGCAGAGGCTGAGGAGTATCCGGAAGGCCAGTGAGCACCTGTGAGAAAATTAAAGAAACTTCAAATCATTCGTTCAGTAAAAATTCATTGAGCAATTACTGTGTTCTAGAAACTCTGCTAGGGTGCTGGGGATAGGTGGGGATAGGGTGGGGATAGGGTGCTGACCTCCTGGAACCTACAGTCTAGCAAGGGAAATGGTCACGGGTGAAATAATCAAACAGATCATTGCAAACTGAGAACTGGAAATTGGCGCTACAAAGGATGATCCTGAGAACATAAGCAGGGAACTTCCAGTGGATGGGGAGTCAGGGAAAGCTGCCTAAGAAAGTGAAGTTCAGATTTTTGTCTGACAGATGAGTACGATCTAGCTGGGTGTGTGTGTGTGTGTGTGAGAGAGAGAGAGAGAAAGAGAGAGAGAGAATCTCAGTTTCATTATTTGTAAAACAACTGTAGCAACAGTACTTTGTCTAAGGTTGGGGTCCCCAGCAGCAGACCCCGAAAGGAGGATTCACGTGAACGTGATTTATTAGGAAGAAGCCCCAGGAACCACTGCTTCAGAAGTTGAGTAGGGACACCTGGGTGGCTCCGTCCCTTAAGCGTTGGACTCTTCGCTCTCTCAGCTCAGGTCGCGATCTCAGGGTCATGAGATTGAGCCCAGTGACTGGCCCCTCCACGCTGGGCATGGAGACTGCTTATGATTCTCTTTCTGCCCCTGCTGCCCTCTCTCCTTCTCTCAAAAAAAAAAAAAAAAGTTGAGAAAAAGGGAAGGGAAGGAGGCCAAGCAATGCTGAGTCAAGCAAAATGCCATGGACCAGAGAACTAGAGATAAGGTTGGTGACACGGGGATCTGGGGTGCTTGTCCCCTGCCCTGTTTGGTTACCTGTAGGTCCCAGGCACTTCTGCTCTCCAGGCTGGGATGCAAGGTAGTTCCAGTGGCTCAAGGACTATCCCCCAACACGGAGCCACCACCACACTGGCTGCTGGGGGCACACAGCTCGCAGGAATATGGGAAGGGGGAATGCCTGGGTGGCTCAGTCGGTAAGCGTCTGCCTTCGGCTCAGGTCATGATCCCGGGGTCCTGGGATCGAGTCCCGCATCGGGCTCTCTACTCAGCGGGGAGTCTGCTTCTCCCTCTCCCTCTGCTGCTCCCCCTGCTTGTCGCCCCCCACCCCCCGTCAAATAAATAAATAAAATCCTTTTAAAAAGAATATGATAAGGGACACGGGCAGAGACAAAGGCATTTGCCTCATAGGATGCAGTGAGTATAAGGAATGGTGCACAGTGCCAGGTGCCTAGGGAGTGCTCAGGAAATATTAGCTCTCATTGTAATTCTTATGTATCGGCTACACAACTGCCATGGCCTACACTTTACCCCGTAATCTCTGCCCACTCCAGTCCTGCAGGACCCCACTCTGCCACCCACCACTCCTGCCGGCTCTCCTGAGACAAACGCACATATAAATACAGCAATACATATTTATATTTCCCAGGATTGTCACATTTTGCTGAGCTCATAACGGAACCGAACAAATAGTCCTGTCATTCTCTCTCATACGTCCTGTCATTCACTGAGGCTTCATCACTCCCTGTCCTCCTGGGCTCCTGCAGCTCAGAAATTCACGTGTCTGGCTGCTTCTTAAATGTGATCTGGACCAACCTGACGCAGTCCTCGGGTCTACACTTTCGGCAAGTTGATACAACTTGTAGACCGGAGGGACCTCCTCGATCTGCTCCTCTTCCTGAGTGGTCCATGGAACATTTGTTGGCTCCTTCAAAAAAATCGGCCTTTTAAATAAAAAGGAATGAACTGAGGATATATGAACAACAAGAATGAATCTCAAAAACATGATCCCGGTTGAAATAGCTAGACACAAAAGAATACTACGGTGTGATTCCATTTATTGGAAATTCTGAAGCAGGCCAAATTAACCTTTGGTGACAGAAAGTGGGTCACTGGTTGCCTGGGGCCGGGGTAACTGCAGAAAGCCCTAAGGGAACTTGGGGGGTTACACAAGGTCCCTGTCTTTGTGGTGGAGACATGGCATTCAGGCACACATTTGTCAGAACCCGCAGAATGCTATACTTAAAATGGGTGCGTTTTATTGCATGTAAATCACACCTTTAAAAAGTTCTTTTAAAATTAAATAAATAGTCATTTTATTGCCTGACCAAGAGATCAAAAGTTAGATCCAAGACTAATCACAGGGAACTCCGTCTGGCCAGACACACAGAATCCTTTGTATTGTTTTCCATCCCACACCCTATTTTTTTTCTTTTGGCAAGAAGTTGGTCTTTATTATTTGCACGAATGGAGGGGAACAATGGCCCGGAGAACTCTAAAAAGAGAAACTACACAAGTCATTTACATCCAGTGGCTCTGGAATATACTTTTGTTGCCTACCTGGTGTTTGACTAGAGATGGGCCTGCCGGACATGCCTAAAATTCACTTCACTTGAAATAATGAAGTTTTTCCCTATAAAGACCTGAGTTGTTGGAAGCTTGGGAGCCCTTCACTTTCCCCGCCTGACCCCACCTCTCCCTGTTCCTCCTGAGCAGGAAATGCAACATTTCACCCAGCCCCAGGCCTTCCCTCCGCTCCAGCAGGCTGTCTGGGTCCCTGTCTCTGACTTCAGGAGACGGGGTGCCCCTGTGTTAACTTGCAGCAGATGCAGAGGGAGTTGAGATCCTCAAGCTATTGAAAAAAAAGGCTCGGGAAAGTTTCCTTGCAAACGAAGGGGAGTCATCGACTTGCAGATAAATGAGAAAAGATTCTGCAAAATTTAGTTTCTCATATTTTGGGTGCAGTTTAGCTGGATTTGGCTCTCTGCTGGCATACCCACAACGCCCCCCCAAGCCCTGTCAGGCTGAGCCTGGGTTCGCTGCCCCTGCTATTTGCACCCCACCTCTCATCCCAGCACCCTGGACTTTATCCTTCATGGCCCTCACCACGTGGAGGGCAAGTGCCTGTTTACTAATCAGTGTCCTGGACCTGACCGAAAGCTCTCTGAACGTGGTGTCTCCTGAGGTCACCACCGGCTACCCAGCCCCTTGAAGAGCGCCAGCCTCGTAGTAGGTACTTAATAAATAGCTGTTGAGTTGTTATGATTCTGAACACATCACAACAGAGTTTATTTAAGGTTTTGAAAATCAACTGCACAAACAGGAAAACTCTGGCACTTCCAAATGGAACTCCACCCAGACAGAGCTCCGGCAGGAAATACCAAAAAGTCAGTATCTAGCGCAGAAATCACTGTGTGTGTGTGTGTGTGTGTGTGTGTGTGTGTGTGTGTGTGTCAGGGCAAACTCTCGTGAGCTGATCTCTGAGGCCTCCGAAGCAGGTGACAGCCTGCAGGTGGGCGTGGGGGGAAGGGAGGGGAAGTGCTTGAGTGAGGAAGAACTAGAAAACAAAAAATACGGGGGACCAAGGTAAATACTTAAACCCAGATTGAGCATCTCGAGTCATGCCTTTCTGGCCCGGAGTTGTAGTGAGCACAAAAGCTTCTCTAAATTTGTCCCTACCTACCTAACCACAATCCAAGCAAAGGGTTTTATAAATAACATATGCCAATACATTCAATAAATATTTATCATACCTTCTGTGGGAGAGGCCAGGTGAGAGAACCAAACATGAATCATATGGGGGCTCTCCTGAAAGAATGTGTCTGGTAAATACTTGACTTAAATAGAAAGGTTGAGATATCGTTTTCCAGTTTATCAAGTGCCATGGCATCTGGCCGGTCCCACTTGCAGACAGCGGTTTCCCCAGAGCCTGCAGGCAAGCTCCCTTGCCAGAGTTGTTGGCGAGACACGGGGAGGGGTCAATAGCTGGTCCACCACTGTGGTCCTCACGTCCCCCAATAAAGTACCCGGCACTGTGACACCTATAAATACCTTTCTTTTAAAGGGTGCAAAAATGGACTACAGTCATCTACATCATTCTTGCAACAGTTAATGAGATACGCGATGCATTCAGCTGAAATGTCTGGATTCCCATCCTTTCCCAATTGCATACTCTACCACTCTCTGGTGGATGAGGGCTACCCTATTTCCTGTCTCTTCAAACCTCACCACCTCTCTCTCCCGTCATATCTTCCTCTGGCCACTGACAAATCATTGGCTACTTGTATACACCTACAGAAGGAGCTAGAAAGCCAATACACAGAAAGCCTCTACCCCACTAACTGCCCTGAAATTCAGGCAGCAAAGCAGGAGGGTGCGTCTCCAGGTCACACAGCCAGGGATTGGGTCAGAAGAAGGACCAGGTCCTTGACTTCTTGCCCTCCGTATACTGTCTTTCCAAGGAATTTAAATCCCTAGTTGGAAGAGAGGCGTGATTCAAAGAGCTAACCCTGAGGACGGCAGAAGCATGGAAACAGTCCCTTCCTTGTGTTTATTGACTTAGAACTTAAAGGCTTGGGGGCAATGTTGTTCTGTTATATGCAGCAAGTGTGTGTGTATTCACATGCTTCTTTGTGCATATACGTATCCATCTGTAGCGTTAAATCCTAAGATGTGTGTAAATATAGCATTATTGTATGTTATCGTATATATTATATATAGCTTTATTGCATTTATTTAGCATGTATGTATTTTATATAAATGTATGTATGTATGTATGTACGTATTCAGACTGGCCTGGTCAGCTGTTGGGGTTGGCTCATGAAGAGTTTTATTTGCTGAGGAACCAAGCTGCCTCCTGAGAGAGATTTCATCCTAATGAAACTTGCATCTCAGTGCGTCTGCTTGGTTGAAGAAGGGTCAGTTTGCATTTGAGAAGGATGAGGCTGGGTACCGCCTGGAAGGCTACTATTTGGAGTACTTCTGCCCTCTCTTCTTGCTCTCCATTCCTAAAGTTCTGCTCCCCCGCCAGTTACCAGATGGAGGAGGCTGGAAAAAAGGGTCTGTCAGCAGCTAAAACAGCAGAGGGTTCACCTCATGCAGGGAAGGGAGCCGCATCCCCCACAGGAAAGGCCAGGCCGGGCTGGGATGCAGGTGCACAAAGAAAGGAAACAATTTGTTCCGTGAAAACTGGTAAAGGCCTGAACGAAAGAAACTATCTGCTTGTCCCTCGGCCTTACGGCCAGATCAGCCCCACCCCCACCCCCAAACACTGGACCTTAGCCACTGATACTTGAGGAAGTCCTTTCCTCACCCAAGTTTGGAACCGTCACAGGAGTCAGGCAGAAAAAGACGAAAGGACCATCTTTATTACAGTTCAGTGGACTGAATGTGTGTCCCCCAAATTCACATGTTGAAACTCTAACCCCCAGTGGGATGGTATTTGGAGATGAGGCCTTGGGAGGGGCTCCACCCTCATGACGGATTGGTGTCTTTATAAGAAGAGACACGAGAGCAGATCTGCTCTGCACCGTGTGAGAACATAGGGAGAGTCAGCCATCTGCAAACCAGGATGGGGCCCTAATCAGAACCTGACCATGCTGGACCCTGTCCTTGGGCTTCCCAGCCTCCAGCCCTGTAAGAAATAGGTGTTTGTTGTTTAAGCCACCCAGTTTATGATATTTTTGTTATAGCAGCCTGAACTGACTAAGACATGAGTCATAAAGACTGGGTGGGAAGATGTGGCTTTGGGGTGTAGCAATAATGAGCTTTGTAATACTGAATTGCAGAATAGGGCAGACCTACCCACCCAGTGATGGGCAAGACTGAATGATGACAAGGCCCTCAACAAAGGCAAAGTCTGCCCTATATAGAGGATGACTTAGCAGAGGGGAATGGGGGCTATCTGCTGCCAGGTCAGTCCCCTCTCTCAGACTCCTCATCCTATTAGGTCACCAGTCCTCACCATGATGCATAGTAGGTGCTTCATAAATAATGATCGCTTGAATGAATGAATGAATGAATGGACTTTTCTTCTGAGAGTCAAAATGGTCAAACATGGGTTAAAATTGTTACAAAATGCTCCAAAATTCAAAATAATTAAAATATCCAGCCATAGAGAAAATGTAAAGAAAATCATGGTACATCACCTTATTTAGAAAACTACGGTAGCCCTAAAAAAAAAAGCGCATGAATCAAGAATTTGTGAAAAGATAGAAAATGTACTACAAGATTAAACACAAAGCACCAACATATACAGAAATAAGCAAAAATCTTCAGTTGTTTTTCTTTCTGCTTCATATCATTCTTCTATAGATTCTAAATAGTCTAAAATAAAGCATGATATTTTATAGTTCAAAAGTTAACTTTTCTTTAAAAATTAGGTCATAAATCTAGCCAGAAATCCTAGAAATCAAAGCAAAAGATGGAACTGGTATACCCACTTCAATATTTGCCTTGAAATAATGACTAGATAGGAAAAAAAGTATATATGGATATAATAAATCTCATTAACCCACCTCAAATGAAGTTCTGTTTCTAAATTTGGTTTATATATTTATTCCATTCACTTTAACATGACTCATTCTGTCATTTAAAAACTGAGGCTTATATTTTATAAATCACAAAGTGGCTCATAGGCCTGACTTTTCAGTAATGAAGAGAAGTAAATCTGAGAAATGTTGCTATGGTAGCCAGCCTCCAAGGTGACTCTCAGTGATCCCCACCCTTTGGTCTTCATGCCCTTGTGGAATTCCCTCCCCTGAGCATAGACTAGATTCGGGGTGACAAGTCCTTCTGGTTTGCCCAGCACCAAGGGGATTCCCAAGATATGGCACATTCGGTGTTAACGTAGGAAAGCTCCCAGGAGAATGAGGATGAGCTGGTCACCCTTGCTGGATTTAGTGACTCACTTATAAATAATGGAATACAGCAGAAGTGATGAGTTACCACTTCCACGATTATGTTACAAAAAGACTGTGGCTTCCGCGTGATGCTCTCTCTCATGTTCTCTTGGTTTACTTGCTCTAGGAGAAGCTGGCTGCCACATCATGAGGCAGCCTTGCGGAGAGACCCACAGGTGTGAATTTGGAAACAGATTTGAGGCCTGCCAACAGCCTCGTGAATGCAAGCAGAAGCAGATCCTCCCTTAAGCCCTCAAATGAGGACAGCCCCAGACAATGCCTGACTGCAGCCTCAAGAGAGACTCAGAGCCAGAACGACCTTACAGAGAAACCGTAAGATAATAAATGTTGTGGTTTTCAGCCACTGAACATTGTTACACGGCACAGATAACAAATACAGTGGTGATAGCTTTGGAAATCCACTCTAAGGTATAAGTTATTTTTGCGTCTAGGATACAGTTTCTTTAAAATGAGTTTTATCAGATCTTAAAAAAAAGGAGGGGGTGGGTGGCTCAGTCGGTTAAGCATCTACCTTCAGCTCAGGTCATGATCTCAGGGTTCTGGGGTCAAGCCCAGAGTGGGGCTCCGAGCTCAGCAGGGAGTCTGCTTCTCCCTCTGCTTCTGCCCCTCCACCCCACTCATGCTCTCTCCTCCCTCTCAAAAAAATAGATAAAATCTTAAAAAATAAAATAAAATTTAATTTAAATTTAAATGAGCTGTATCACACAAACCGTAACTACTCTCCCCACCCACATTTATAGAAGTGCCCAAACCCTAGCATTGTCTTGTCCCACATCACCCCACCCCATTATAACCATTCAGACCAGGTCCCTGACTTCGTGCAAGTAAAAAACCAGCTATTTCCCAGTGGGAAGTAGTCCCTTGCTTTTCTGCCTCTCTCCAACCCCAGTGTGGGGACAGCACTGGTGATTATTGTGACTAGTACGTCAATTCATCACAATTTTACAGAATCATATAATCAAAGATTCAGAAGATTAGAAAGAGCCCATTGGGATTTCTTTGATTATAAATTTAACAAAGGTAAAAATTGTATGCCCCATTGGAGAGGGGATTCTTACTACCTTTTCCTTCCCCTATAAAGAAAAGCTAACAGAGACAAGAGTCATTGAAGTCCTTCACTTGTAACTTTGCATCACGGAAATATTCATCATAGAGAAGTAGAGAAAATAATACAATAAACCCAGAACCCTTGTAAGCATCTCTTATCTTCAACAGTTACCAGTTCAAGGCCAATTTTATTTCATCTCTTGCCTCCCCTCCCTTGCCATACACTTAACCCCCACCCTGACCCTTTGGGTTATTTTGAAACAAATTTCAGACATTATATCATTTCATCTGTAAATACTTCAGTACATATCTCTAAAAGATAAGAAGATAACTTTTAAAAAAAAAAAACATCGCAATGCCATTTAAAAAAATAATTTCTTAAGGTCATCAAATATCCAGTCACTGTCTTATTTCCCCCAATTGTCTCAGGTTTTGTTTGTCTGTTTGTTTTATAGTTAGTTGGGTTTGTCCAAATCAGGATCCAAACAAGGTCTACACATAGCTTTTGGTTGATACAGCTCTTAAACTGTTTTGCTTTATGGCTTCTCCCTCCCTCTGCCCACCACTCCCCATCTACCATGCCCTGCACTAGGGGTACATTCTGAGTCCATCTTTCCAAGATGTGGTAAACATGCTGCTCTCTGATTTCTGGTAGTGACTCGTCTCTCCCGATAAACAAATGGCAGCCTACTGGAGCCCCTCTTTAACATATCACTTTCTGAGGTATGCTTGAACTTGGGTCTATTTTCAAGTATCAAAATTTATCAAAGAAAGACACTCTGATGACACACTGTACTGGAGGAGAGAGAAGTCAATTTCACACTACAGTTGATGTAAGTTTTTTAAAAAGTCACTATTGGGGGACGGTTCTCGAAAGTCAATAAATATTTTGCTCCGTTCACACTGCCCTTGGTATCTCTTTTAAATAATAAATAGGAAACGAGAAAGCGTTTCAACAGCAATTACACATCAGCTACATCATGGTGACCGTGGCCCTCCTTCCTAACCCTCCTTCGGTTTTGTTTTTTGTTTTGGTTTTTGGTTTTTTTCTTATTTTCTCTCTAGGAAGTGGGATAAAACTAATAGCTTCACAGGAAAATTCTCCCTGAGGCCTTTTCCCAAGTACTTCCCCAGCTGAGGCACCTCTGGGGAGGGTCCGTGTGAAGTGAAAACACAGGCAGTAACTGATATCTGTGAATTTATTTAGGTCATCATGATGCTATTAACTGTGGGGTTTTGACAGGATTGCTGTGAAATCTCTTCCCAAGTCTGGCGTCACTTAGGACCCAGGAGGAAGGACATTCTAGGGCCCTGTTTACTTATCAGCCCTGTCCCCCACCTTGGGCTTGCACTTCACCTCTGCACTTAACACCTGACCAGACAGAGGTGGGAGGTGGGGGGCGGAGGGGCACCGTCCACTTGGAGGTGTGAGCCTCATTACTGCTTTTCCTATGGTGCCTGCCTGGGATTTGTCCGGCATTGGAACAGGCAAGGGTTCAAAGCAGATGGCACCTTTTCATGACTTGAGTCAATTAAGGAGAGAGTCCAAGCCCAAGCTGGCCTGGAAGGCCCGGCTGCCAGAAGGGCCTTGGAGAAGCAGCTGGACTAAAACTAATAAAAACAACCAGGAGCAATTTGTGAAAATGTCAAGGCCAGCACAAACATGCTGACCCTCGTAAACCTTGAGGTGAACTTGGAGAGGTTGGCCCCCGCCCTGCCTTCGGGATGGCAAAGGGAGAAGGAGGCTGATGGCTCCTTGCCAATTGGTGGGTCTTCCCAAATCCCCCTCATGCCTGGCTCGGTTGCCCGAGCGCCTCTCCTGAGGTGGCTCACCAGTGGATCAAACATCTGGGCCATCCACTTTTTCCTCTAGGTAGACCCTCTTTCCACACACAACTCCCTCCTGTGATGAATGGACGCGTGGCTACCAGAATGGGCTGAAGCCTGTGAGCCTAAGGGCCAGTTGAAGAAGGAACCGCTCTAGAAAGGGTGATGGATACATAGCTCCTCAAGCCTATAAAGACACCTAGAGGGGCGCCTGGGTGGCTCAGTCGTTAAGCGTCTGCCTTCGGCTCAGGTTATGGTCCCAGGGTCCTGGGATCGAGCCCCGCATCGGGCTCCCTGCTCAGCGGGAAGCCTGCTTCTCCATCTCCCACTCCCCCTGCTTGTGTTCTGCTCTCTCTCTCTCTCTGTCAAATAAATAAATAAAATCTTTAAAAAAAAAAAAAAAAAAAGACACCCAGAACCTAAAGTAAGGAAATGTGAAGAGTCCAGGCACAACGATTCATCCTTTCTCCTCCTCCCTCCCTCCCTGAAAATGGTCCGGGCTGTACTCACCATTGTTGACACAGAGCGAATGCCTCTGTCGAGATAAATGGACTTTCTATGGAAAGTGACAGGGATGACTAACTGATGAAGACAGCAGCTCCGCTCATACAGACGCAGACAAGGGGACGGCCCGGATCATGGCTCTGTTGCTAGTGTAGGGACGGAACCAAACGACCATTTCAGGAACCAACCCCCCGCCCCCCCTGCAAGTCAGTCAGACTAAGATGAGGAGAAACTAAGCTACACTGGAAAAGGGAAAATAAGGAAGATGGGCTTTGTTATTTGTTTATTTATTTAATTCATTTGTAAATGTGTGGTTTCTTTTCTAGTGCTTTCATGAGGATGTGGTTCTCCTGGGTTTGGTGGGGGGGGGGGGGGCGAGGCAGAGGGGAGGGTGTCTGAACAAGAGAAGGTGGCTGATGGGGTGAAGGGGGCTTCCTTCTGGGGTACTGGTAGCATTGCCCACATCGCCAGCCCAGCGTGATGGTCACACTGAGGTTTGCTCTGGGATCCATCACAGAGTTGCGCATTTCTAATTTGGTTGTACGTTTCAGTATGCGGGTAATGGTTCACCTTTATATGAATGTATTTGTTTTCAAGATTAATAGTCCTAAATAATACACAGTTCTTAAAAGAGTTTTGCCAAAGTTTATTTTTAAGTACTTTCCTCCGAGGGGCACCTCTAAGAACTCCCTGTTCCTTAAAGTGTGTCACTCAGCCACCAGTTTCCAAGTTATCTGGAATGACTGTTAGAGAAGCAGAGAAAAGGATGCCACCAGCCCAAGTGATACAGACTTGGAGAAGGGGCCGAGGCAGGGTAGGGGGCAGCAGCAACTCTGGAGTCCCTTGATCAAGCCAGAAAACCAAGAATGATTCTTCGCACCTCCCTTTCACATACTGGCCACATCCAGACACAAGATGACCTGTCCTCTCTACCCCTGCCTTTCTCCTCACTAACTTCCTAATATGTCCCCTGGCTCCATTCCTGCCCTCTGCCCACTCGTGCTCCATGTTTCCTCTAGGACAGTATTTCTTAAACACAAATCCACTTGCTAAAGCCCTTACACACACACACACACACACGCACACACTCGCACATCCACACACAGACTAAGCCCAGCTCCCTAGGTAGGTCTGAAATCTGAAACTGTCCCTCTCCAACCCCCTCTCCCCTGTGTGTACCTCTTGCCCTTCACGCCTCCAACCTGCTCTCCGTTCCCAAAGGCACCATGCTCTTACACACCTTCTTGTCTTTGCTAATTTTGTCTCCTCGGCCAAGAAGCCTGTCTACTCCCTTCTTCTAGCAAAGTCCTACTCAGATGTCACCTCCTCTGCCTTTCTCTCCTGTTTCCTGAGACCCTGTAAGCTCCACCCCCACCCACCCACCCCCCGCTGTGTTGTCACCGCTAGAAAGACACATGATATCTCTTCCTCTAGAGAACTTCTTTACCAGATTATAAACACCTAAAGAAGGGACCATGCCCTGTTTATCTTTGAATTCCTAAAGCCTTGCTCAGTTTCTGACCCATAGGAGGTACTCAGTAAATGTCCCTCCACTGAATTTAATTGACCCTAACAACAGCCCAATAAAACTTATTACTTGGCTCCTCGGCATTGGCTCTCTTACCAAAACTCTTCGCTTTTGGTTCCTTTCCAGTCGTGGTGAACACTTGATCATTTCTGGCCGGCGAGATGCAACTCCTCATGCAGCCTCGCCTTGTTGAGCCTCCTGTCGTGGGCCAGGCTGGAGCCTGAGCAGCCAACACCCGCCCCAGCTACAATAACTGTTACATGTCTCCCCTGCCAGCAGCGGCCAAGACTCAGGGCAAGGTGAGCATGACCACTGGAAAACGCTCAGTCTTTGCCAGTTGATGGAGGCTTCTCTGGTCCCCTTCTGAAGTAGCAGGCAGCAGGTGGAATTACCCTCCCCTGGAGCAGAGATGTCTGGTAGGATACGTCCCTCCCTCCCAACCAAACCACCTTTTCTTCCACATGCCTTTGCAATCTAGACGTCTGTCTCTCTTCCCTAGATCTCACCTTCTTGGGGGTTGCTCTTCCAGCCTAAGAGGGCAAAGAATCATCTTGGAATGCTCTGAGTTCTGTGGGCAGTCGCACTGCTCTGGGGGGCAAGGGAAGACTGAAAACAGGTTCAACGCAACAAGCACTGGGTCCATAAAGCATTCTATTGAAAAATTAAAATAATGGAGAACATTTAGAATTGCAGCATGTCCGCATCAAAAAGGGCAATAGGTAAGTGCCCAGGTGTCGTAGAAGCAACTTAGAGATCAACAAGCCCACACTCCCATGTTACAGACAGGAAACTGAGGCCAGGAGATGGGCCATGGCTTGCCCAAGGTCAAGTGTGAGCTGGCTCACACTGAGCCCGCTCCAGAAGGGGCTTTTTCCAGCTTCCATACTTAAGCTCAAGGACTTACTGGTAAAAATGGAGTCCAGGGGTTCCCAGCACCTCCTCCCCACTCAATTGCTTTGAAGGGGGTTGCTTTTCTCATCCATGGCCTATTTATTTGAAGTGTTCATCTATCTCCTCAGCAGCTCCAGAGCGTGCGTCCTGCCCCAGGCACTGGAAATGGTTCCACATAAGCCACAGTTTCTAAACCTGCACCAGACTACCTGGAGTGATTTTTTTAAATACAGAATCCTGGTCCTCATATTGGTGTTTTCCATTTCAGGGGGATGGGCCTCAGAAAGCTGTAGTCTTGAACTCCTTCATGAGTTCTCCTATAAGGCAAAATCTCAGGACCATTAAGCCAACTGCCCTTTCTAGGTCCTTCCTAACCTGGATATTCTGTGCATGGGAGAAGTCACAAACCTTTTCAACTATAAACACCAGACTCAAGAAGCTGGAAACCAAGAGCTGGCTGAAGATAATTGCTCAGTGATCCAAAGGAAGATTCCTATAATCATTGCAGACCCCTAGGAGAACACTTATATTTGCTTTCTACACTGTCTTTACCCTAACTCCTGCTACTCTCTGAGCTGCTGGAAACACAGACTTGTTTAATAGAATGCCTAAGAAAGCCTTGAATAAAATTTAAGTTAGATGTATGGGATTTCACTCCCTCACCTCTGATTCACTGGCAATCTGTCATTCCTAATTAAAAAAAAAAAAAAAAAGATACAATCAGACGTATGGGTGTGTTATCTAGACTCCCAGCAAGAAAACAGGCATCCAGAGAGAATGTGAAAGTCACTCAAGGTCACCAACAGACTGCCTCCATCCATAGGGGAGCCCAGGACTTAACTCGCTGACCACGAGGTGATGCTGTCCTATAGAATAAGCAGCAGAAAGGAGACCCGTGACCCTGAATGACTCAGCCATTGCCCTGCAAGGTGAAAGTCGATTAATGCCTATGCACCATCTCTTCACCCATGACATGAGAGCGATAATGTTTGCCTCCATTTCAGGTGACAGAGCTGCTTAGAAAACACCGCAAGTATAAAAGTGTTAAGAGAAGACACTGCCTTTTCAAAATAACTCAGACATGATATTCCCCTTTAAGTGGTTGTGTTGAGTAAAATTTCCATCGAGATCCACACGGTAATGTGAACCATGAGAGCGCTGACATCTTAAACCCCTGTTCATATAACTTGGGCTGAATGGGTGGCCTCACTCAGCATGGCCAGTTCCCTTTATAATTTATTGAAATCAGCCTAACGCCAAGATACAACTTTCTCAGGTCCGTTGATTTCTCTTAGTCTCCAGTCAAATCCAAAACCCTGTTATAGACCTTGCAACACGGAAGGTGCCTCCATGGGAGAAGTCACAACCTTTTCAACTATAAACACCAGACTCAAGAAGCTGGAAACCAAGAGCTGGCTGAAGACAACTGAGGAAGGTTCCTATAATCATTGCAGACCCCTTGGAGAACACTTGCGTTTACTTTCTACACAGTCTTTGCCCCAACTCCTGCTAATCTCTGAGCTGCCGGAAACACAGACTTGTTTAATAGAATGCCTTAGAACTGAGAGCTTAAGAAAACCTTGAATAAAATTGAAGTTAGATGTATGGGATTTCAATGGCCACCGTCTCCTGAGATTTAAGATCTGATAATGCTGAAATTGTTTTTGCAATTTATTATGTTCTTCCGCTTCTGTGCACATAATGCTCTCGCTCAGAGCTCCCTACAGTTTTTCCATTGGTCTGTGGGACGAAAAGCTCTTGCTGATCTTCACATATATTAGTGGGAAGCTACAGAGAGGATAAATACGCAGAAATACAGGGGAAAGAAAGAGAGATCAGAACAAATGGAGCACTGGGACAGGGCAGAGAGAGCGAAATGGACACACCGTGAAAATATAAAGTCATGTATGGAAACCAGAGAAGCAAATGCAAAACCTGAGGAGGAGGAAGAGGAAGAAAGGAGAGAATAAGATACCTACATTTCAAGGAATGCATATGCCAGGTAGATGGTAAATGCAAGAAACAGTTCTCTATTCCAGATTGTTTTAAGTTGAGGCAGTAGGAGCAGAGGTGAAGGGTGATGGTTTTGCTGGGTGTGAGGAGGAGGAAAGTCATGCCTGCCGTGTGCTAACTGCCCAATGCAGCCCTGGACCAAGGAAGCTGCAGCATCCAGGCCAACCTGACAGACTAGAATCAACATGGCGGCTCAGCTGGTTTCCAAGTCCACACAGAGTACAGGCCATGGTGTCACCTTGCGGAAGAAGAGAGAATTCCCAGTGGTCAAAACAAATGAGGATCTTTCCACAGAGTGGACTGGAAACTTGAAGGGACTCCATGCTCAAGTTTGCCACCCAGACCAGATGAAGGCCTTCTGGGCTGGCGTGCAGAGCAAGGTCCTGAGGGTGAGAAAATTAGACCATATGCTTGGGCTCTCTGCAAAGCCAAGGTCTCCAGGAGAGATCATTTTGTCATTACACATAGCATATACCGAATGATCAATAAAGGGTAGCTAGCATTCTTCCAGAATATTGCTTTCTACACTGGCTTCTGCTTGGGTTTCTCATCAGCTCCACTATCATTGTGTGCTCCCCAGTGTTCTCAGGCTTGTCTCACACAATAAGGGTTCCTTCTGACCATACCAGAGGGCCTTACCATGCATCCATCCATTCATTCATCCTTCATGCATCTTTCTTTTATGCATTAGCAACTTTTCACTGTAACACCTCTTGAAAGTCATACCACTTGTGACTTCTTTCTCTTATATATATGTATAATAACTCTTTTACTCAAAAACTCACTAAATAATGAACAAGTACTATTTCTTCATCGGGGTTTCAGACAAAGACCACTCACCAATTTTCTTGACACAACAGTTTATTGCAGGGAATATTACTTGGAACAAATTTGAATTGTAAGCCATGTTGTTATGAACCCAAAACATTTTGTTGTGTGTACATATGCCCCATGAGAGGACTGAGGAAGGGCAGCATCTATGACTCTGTGTCCTGTGGGTGCACACACTATTTCCATGTATTCCCAAGCACACGCATGTTTAACTTTTATGTTACCCTGGAAATATTTTTCTGGGCCGTCATTTTATTTTTAACCCAGTGTGAATGCAGAAGTCACCAAAAGTTTAAAAAAAAAAAAAAAGTACAAGAAAGTTTTAATACATTGGTTTTCTGTAGAAACTGTATTGATTAAACTTCCAAATTGTGCTTATTTTTTAATTTTTTAAAAGATTTTATTTTATTTATTTGACAGAGAGAGACACAGCGAGAGAGGGAACATAAGCAGGGGGAGAGGGAGAGGGAGAAGCAGGCTTCCTGCCGAGCAGAGAGCCCAATACGGGGCTCTATCCCAGGACCCTGGGATCATGACCTGAGCCGAAGGCAGACGCTTAATGACTGAGCCACCACCCATGGGCCCCTGTGCTTATTTTTTTTTAAGTAAGTAATCTCTACACCCAACATGGAGCTCAAACTCAAGACCCCAAGATCAAGAGTCACGTGCTCTACTGACTGAGCCCCCCAGGTGCCCCAAATTGTGCTTAGTCTTTAATTTGTTGCCATTGTTCAATGGATATATTGTTCTACCTGTGAAAATTGTTGGCATCTCAGGATGGGATACAACACAGTTTTTCCCACTAAAATGAATAGAGGTTTGTTTGTTTTTTCACATAACAGCTTTTCACTTAGTAGCAGAATTTTTAGTCCATTTTAAAGTCACTGAGTGGGAGATGAGTATACTCTGTTCAGGGAACCCTAGGAGGCACTAGAAAGCCAAAGATGAATTGAACCCCGATCCTGCCTCCAGCTTGTAATCCAATAAGAGACACTGATGGGTAAATGGACAACTTAGCAGTAGCAAGTGAGATGAACGCTCTAGAGAAGGTGCAGGGAGTTTGGCGCAACAAGGAGAAGGGGAGTTCTCAGTTGACATGTGATTTCAAGGTTGGAGACCGTTCAAGGCTTTTGCTTCATCCTTCCTCCTTGAGCAAAGCAAAGGTACTTGTATCTTATCCCCTTAGTAATTTGCAAGCTTGGTTGTTAATCTGTAATGAAGTAATTCAAGGTGAGGAGTCCTCCAGATGTCTGCTGGACAGCTCCACGGACACCTCGGACTCACTCTGTAAACAGAGAGGTATTCTTAAAGTACAAATCTATGTCTCCTTCCAGGCTAAAGACCTGAAGGGCTTGCTGTTGCCCTTAGGATCAAGGCCCTATGGATATTCAAAGCCCGTGAAGAAGTGACTCACACCCTCTTTCCCAGTGGGGCCTCCCCATGCTGAACTTCTTTCAGTTTCTTTTTTTTCCCCCTACTTTTTTTTTTTTATTAATTAATTAATTTATTTATTTATTTATTTATTTGATGTAGTGTTCCATGATTCATTGTTTGCATATGACACCCAGTGTTCCATTCAATACGTGCCCTCTTTAATACCCATCACCAGGCTAATCCATCCCCCCCACCAGAACCCTCAGTTTGTTTCTCAGAGTCCATAGTCTCTCATGGTTCGTCTCCCCCTCCGATTTCCCCCCCTTCATTTTTCCCTTCCTACTATCTTCTTTTTCTTTCTTTTTTTTCTTTTTTAACATATAATGTGTTATTTGTTTCAGGGGTACAGGTCTGTGATTCATCGGTCTTACACAATTCACAGTGCTCACCATAGCACATACCCTCCCCAATGTCCATCACCCAGCCACCCCATCCCTCCCACCCCCCACCGCTTCTTTCAGTTTCTTATAGGAGCTTAATCTCTCACCTCTGGACTCTATACTTGCTATTCCCTTTCCTAGAACATCCCTTTAGCCATTGACCCACCTTCCTACCTAACTCCCCCTCAGCTTTGTTCTCTGTCCCTCCCTGATGCTCTGACAGGGTGAGGGACCCATGTTATATTTTCTTTCATAGCACCCTTTAATTCCCCTGGCCCAGCGCTAATCACACTGTATTGCAACTGATTAGTTTCCTCCCCTTGTGGGCTGTAGGACTGAGAAGGCGGGGTCCTGGGTGTCCTAGTCAGCATTATATCCCTACTACCAATCCAGTGCTGGCATATAGTGGAGGCCCAATCTATTGAAGAATGAATGAATGAATGAACTGCTTCCTTCATGAGTAACTGCAGCAAGTTACCTCTGGGCTTTAACTCAGGAAATAGGTCGTTAAGAAGGACGTTTTCAACAATGGTGGTAGGCATAGGGTAGGGATATCTGAAAGGGCCTTATCCCAAAGTGGGCTCTTCTTTTTTTTTTTTTAAAGATTTTATTTATTCTATTGAGACACAGAGATACAGAGAGAGAGAGACCATAAGCAGGGTGAGAGGCAGAGAGAGAGGGAGAAGCAGGCTCCATCCCAGGACTCTGGGATCATGACCTGAGCCGAAGGTAGCCACTTAACCATCTGAGCCACCCAGGCGCCCCCCCAAAGTGGGCTCTTCTTGATCCCTAAAGAGCTGGAACACAGGTCTGGGCTCCCTATGATTTGCCTCTTCTTCCTCTCAGGGTCACCTCCCTACCTCCCCAGGGACAGGGCCACACTCTGATCCTCGCTGTAATGTAACTACCCTCCCCAAATCTCAAGACCCTTCTCTGAACAGCTTCCCCATTCCCTTTCTGTTGGTGGGTTCTTCAGAGCCAATGTGAGGACTGCTGTCTGCTTCCACAAGCAGGTCTAGAAACCCGACCCCCAAGTGCTGCTGACTGACCCATCATTTCCTCTGCACCAGTAAGTTATAGAAAGAACAATAAAAGATAAATTTAAGGATAGACCAGATATACAAAAACAAAGCAATAATATATGAATTTCGTGACAACCGATATATATACTCACCAGTCAGATCCATTTCCTCCTTTAGGGGTGTGGGGGGGGAAATGACACATTGGAGCACAGGGAGGGTTTCTAATCAGACTCCCTGAGTTGGAAGAGCCGAGGACCAATTTGTTGACTTATCTGCTCTTGTTTTTGCTACTGCTAGAGACTGTTGAGGGGAATTCTTGCGAACTTCCTTATCAACACCATAACGAATTTGTGGTTTCCCAGGCAACTCCCTACATTGGCAAGTAACTCAAACTGGCATAAACTTTGTGAAGAGCAATTTGGCAATGTAGCAGCCCTGGCATTTTCCTCTCAGCTCCATTCTTGTCCCTCCGTGCTCTGCTTGGCAGGACCAATCACATAATTTGCAAGGCCCGTGCAAAACAAAAATGCAAGGCCCCTTGCTCGGAAAGTATTTCACATTTCAAGACAGGGACAGCAGGGGGCTTCTCTAAGGACGGGGCTCCTTAGAGCTGCACAGATCCAATGTCCTTGGATACTGGCCCTGCTGTTCTGTCTCAGTTGGAGCTGGATCCTGCAAACGACTTTTCCAGATTTCTTTGCCATCTTGCTTCTGCTTAAGTTCAGTCAATGGGAGGCATGAGTGGGATGGGAGGGGCCACTGGAAGGCACGAAGGAAGAAAGCATTTGTATACTTCTCTGCTTCCATCTATCCACTGACCCAGTTATTCAACTTCTAAGGATTTACACTAAGGGTATAATCAAGGAGTCGGAAAAGATCTAGCCAAAATACTGTTCATTACAGTGTTTTCTGTAATAGCAGGACACTGGAAATAACCTAATCCCTAAATATCCAACAATGCACCCATTAACAAGAATAAGATAAGAAAGGCAAATAATAATGGAACAGAATATAATATAAAAACCCAGAAATGGACTCGAAAATGAACAGAAATTTAGTATACGGCTAAAGCGGTATCTCAAATCAATACATAGCAAGGATGCTACAAGAAAGGCAGTTACAGATCAATATCCCTCATGAACATAATATAAAATTCCTTAACCAAGTATTAGCAAATAGAATCAAGCAATATATAAAAAGGATAATAAGTCATGACCAAGTAGGGTTTACTCCAGAAATGCAAGGTTGACTTCAGGGTCAAAAATAAATTAATGTAATTCACTACATTAACAGAATAAAGGCCAAAAAAAACCAAAAAATAAAACATACGATCATCCCCATACATACAGAAAAAGCACTTGTCAAAATTTATGATAAAAACCCTCAGCAAACTAGGAATAGAAGGGTACTTTCTAAATGTGATAAAGGGCATCTTCAACCTACAGCTAACATCATACTTAATGGTTACGGTTTCCTAGGCAACTCCAAGCACGGCAGAGCAGTTGAAATTGGTATCAACTTTGTGGAGAGTAATCTGGCAATGCAGAGCCGGCCCATCATTTACCTATTTGCTCACGTGTAAGATCAAGAACAAGGCAAAGATAGCCACTCTCCCTACTTTAGCCAACATTTTGCTAGAGGTTTTGGTAAGTACGATGAGGTAAAAAAAAAAAAAAAAGAAAAGAAAAGGCATAAAGCTCAGAAAAGAAGAAGAAAAACCGTATTTTGAGATGACAAGACTGTACACGTAAAAAAATAAAATCAACACGTGGGACCAGAACAACTGAATATCACTTGGAAAAAAATTAAAACGGGGTACATGCTTCACAAATGACACCAGAAAAAATTTTTAATAGATCAGTAAGATCATAAACACATGAGAGGAAGCCATGAGACAATTATTTCATCATAATATGGAAGGGCTTTCTAATTATGAAATAACATCTAGAAGTATGGAAAACTGAAAAATACAACAATAATAACATAAAAACCCCTGCGTGGCACAAACACAATAAGTAAAGTTAAAAAGCAAGTGACAGGTTGGGGAAAATATCTGTGATCCATACTCATAGATAGAAGGCTAATGTCCTAATATAGAAAGAGTCTTTAGGGAGAAAGCTTATGGTTTTAAAGAAAAGGGGTAATAGCTATGGATAAAAAAAGAAATATCAAAAGCTCTCCATCATGTGAAAAGATACTCAACCCCACCTATAGCGAGAGGTTGAAAATTAAAAGCCCCCTGAAATATCATTTTTATCAATCACATTGGCAAAGATCAAACATGTTTTCAACCAACTCGTTGACGAGGATGTGGAATAACAGGCACTTCTGTACACTTACTTGTACAAAGTCGGGGGAAGCTGTTTGACATCTCCCAAAATTACAAATGCAGGTATCTTTTAATCCGGCATTTCATTTCAAGAACTTTATCCTACGGCTGCATTGTCCCAATGTGAAAGAAGGTTATTTATGGTAATAATTCTTGAAATTCCAAAAGACTCACAGTAACCTAAATGCTGAGCAGCAGGGGACTTGTTAAATAAATTAAGGTACATTTATATCAGAATTCCTTTTTTTTTAAGATTTTATTTGTCAGAGAGAGAGAGAGAGAGAGCACAAGCAGAGGTCGGCAGGCAGAGGGAGAAGCAGGCTCCCTGCTGAACGAGGAGCTCATCGCGGGGCTCAGTGCCCTGGGATCATGATCATGACCTGAACCGAAGGCAGATGCTTAACCAACTGAGCCATCCAGGCGTCCCTTATATCAGAATTCTATGGCAGCCCTTAAACATGAGGAATATATATATATTGATCTGTAGTGATCGTCAAAACACATTATGAGGTTAATAAAGTAAGGTACAGGGGTGCCTAGATGGCGCAGTCAGTTGAACATCAGACTCTTGGTTTCTGCTCAGGTCCTGATCTCAGGGTCATGAGATGGAGCCCCTCCTCAGGCTCCGTGCTCAGTGCAGAGTCTGCTTGAGATTCTCTCTCTTTCTCCCTCAGTCCCTCCTGCTCATGCTCTCTCTCTCTTTCTAAAATAAATAAATAAATCTTTTTAAAAAATAAAGTAAGCCACAGAGCACTGTCTTGATATTAACCATTTGTGTATAATGTGAGCAAGAGTTATGTATTTGCTTGGATATACATAAAATATCTCAGGAAGGATTTTATCCCCAAAAAAGGGCAGGTGAGGGCGTGGGAGGGTAATATTTGGTTGCTTCTGAAAAAGGTAACAACAAAAGGGGCAGGGTTGAGAAAGAGATTTTTCTTATATAGCCTTTTATACTTTTTTAACTGAACCATGTGAATGTTTACTTATTCAAAAGATAAATTATCTTTTTAAATAATAAGGTAGAAGAATGTAATGCGGAGTATGGAAAAATTTCACAGAAAATTGTTAGCTGAAAATGAGATTTTAAAAAGTACAGCCTGATCTCACTTTTATTTTTCCTAAATGTAGAGAGGCAGGACACCTGGGTGGCTCAGTCTAGTGTCTGACTCTTGATTTTGGCTCAGGTCGTGATCTCAGGGTCATGAGATCGAGACCCACGGTGGGCTCTGCGCTAAGCGTGGAGTCTGCTTATGATTCTCTCTCTCTCTCTCTGTTCCTCCCCCCAGGCTTGTGCGCATGCACTCTCTCTCTAAAAAAAATGTAGAGATGTTTGTGACTAGGTTCACTTATGTCGTCTTATGCATCCATATGGGATCAGCCTGAGATTTGGACAGAGTTTATTATGCCCAGAATTTGGAACCCTTCCTCTCTAGCTCTTTTCTGGAATTTATTCCCTTACTTTCCAGCATGTGAGCACCCCAAAACTTATCCTGTGGCTCTTCAAGCTAATAAAGCTGTTAGCTTTCTATCAATATTTTATCCATTTTATTTTATTTTATTTTTAAAGATTTTATTTATTTATTTATTTGAGAGAGAAAGACTGAGTGGGAGGGAGGGGCAGAGGGAGAGGGAGAAGAAAACTCCCCGCTGAGCAGGGAGTCCGATGCAACGCTCATTCCCAGGATCCCACCATCATGACCTGAGCCGAAGGCAGAGGCTTAACCCATTGAGCCACCCAGCTGCCTCTATTTTAACCATTTTAAATGGTACGAATTAGGATCTACCCTCAGTTCAAAAGCCGTAATAAACAGGACATTCTCTTCATGTCATTTCTGTCTTCCATATGCCAACTCCTTTCCACTATCTGCCTGCTTTTGTTCACTCTCCAGGGACCTCACGTAATTGTTTTTTACATTTTTGTCCAGAGTTTATCACTGTCATCTCTAAGAGGATCGGTCCAATAAAAGCTTACTCAGTCATACTGGACATAGACCCAAGAAATATTTCTAGCTCTTGGCCTTCTGGGCACCTAGAAAGATTTTGCTTTCTGTTCTCCTTATGGCTGGGAACGTGACATAGGAGATGTAAGTAGAAATCATGACTTGAATGTTCCAAATGGTGGCTGTTCCATCAACCTGGGTCTTAAATTAATAGAGACCCCAACCAATCCTTGTTTAAAATATATTGTGAGCAAGAAACAAATCTATTGCAGCATGCTGTCTCTTTTCTACAAATATGCCCAACGTTTTCACAAGTAGCCAAAATACTCTAGGGCAAGCCAAATACAGGGTCATGTCCTTGCCCATCACCCTCACCTTTCCTTCAGCATGAGTCTGGAGTAGGGGAAGGAACCTGGGGGACCCATCTTGCTTCCCCACACATAGGTGACCTCTGGAGATGTCACAAGCCAATGTGCTTGTCCACAGCTGGACTGCAGCCACAGCAGAAGGAACTCACTCTTGGTCTTACAGCTTGCTTATTTGCGGGGCACAATAATGGAGAGCTTAGGAACATGAGCTCTGGACTCAAGAGTCCTGAGCTCAAATCCTAGCTTGGCTACGGTGGGAGCTTGGCTTTGTCATTTGCCGTCTCTAAACCTTAATTTCTTCATCTGTCATCCAGGAGTGCCAAGACCACACAGTGCACATTGGAGTGCCTGGCACATAGGCAGCATTCAAAAAAAAACTGTAGTTGTTGATCCCCCGTTTACTCAACACTCAGCAAATTTTACTGAAAGTTTATTGTCTGCCAGGCACTGTTCTAGGCACGAAGACTACATCAGCCAAAAAATAAAAAATAATAAAAATAAAATACAAGGGGGCGCCTGGGTGGCTCAGTTGGTAAAGCGACTGCCTTTGGCTCAGGTCATGATCCTGGAGTCCCGGGATCGAGTCCCGCATCGGGCTCCCTGCTCAGCGGGGAGTCTGCTTCTCCCTCTCCCTGTCTCTGCCCCGGACTCATGCTCTCTCTCTCTCTCTCAAATAAATAAATAAATAAATAAAATCTTTAAAAAAAAAAATACAAGGGCCAACACACCAGTTTGTATTTAGCAGGAGACAGACAATAAACGACAAAGGTCATAAGTAAGCAGACTGTGTAGCATGTCAGAATATAAGTGCCACGGGAAAAAAAGAAAACGTGGGAATGAGCAATCACGGTTCTCTAAATAGAACAGGCAGGGTAGGTAGCCCACTTTTAGAAGGGGACAGGGGAGCAAAGACTTGAAGAGGGTGAGGGAGTGAGCCATGCAGACCCTCTTTTGTTTTTTATAGATTTTATTTATTCATTTGAGAGAGAGAGAGAGAGCACGAGCCGTGGGGTTGGGGTAGAGGGAGAGGGAGAAGCAGGCTTCCCGCTGAGCAGGGAGCCCCACGTGAGGCTCCATCCCAGGACCCCAGGATCATGACCTGAGCCAAAGGCAGACGCTCAACTGACTGAGCCACCCAGGTGCCCCATGCAGAACCCGCTTGGAGAAGAGGTTCCAGGTAGAAGAAAGAGCACAGATAAGGACTTGGATAGTTACTCCAAGTGAGATGGGAAGCACTGCGGAGGTCTGAGCAGAGGAGTGACGTGACCTGACACGGATGTCAAGGAGAGCTCTCTGGCAGTTGGGTTGAGAAAAAAAGAAGCCAGGGCTCGGCGGGAGCTCGGAGAGCAGCTAGAAGGCAACCCGAGAGACGAAGGTGGTCGTGAAAGTGACAAGTGCCAGGTTCTGGATATATTTGGAAAATACAGCTGACAGGATTCCTGATGGCTTAGCCGTGGGGTATAGATTAAAGAGCAGAATGAAGGATAACTCTTCGGTTTCTGGCCTGAGCAACCAGAAGCACAGGAATGCCTTTAACAAAGATGGGAAGGAGCCATTGTGGGGAGCCAATAGTTCTGTTTGAATATGTTAAGTTTGAGATGGCTGCTAGATATTCAAGTGGAAATGATGAATAGACAGTTGGATAGTCAAGTGTGGAATTCAGGAGTGAGGTCTAGACTGAAGATAAAAATCTGAAAGGCAGGGCTGCCTGGGTGGCTCAGTCGGTTAAGCATCTGCCTTCGGCTCAGGTCGTGATCCCAGGGTTCTGGGATTGAGTCCCCGCATCAGGTTCCCTGCTCAGCAGGGAGTCTGCTTCTCCCTCTGCCCCTTCCCCCCAGCTCGTGTGCTTGCTCTTTCTCTCTCAAAAATCAATAAATAAAATCTTAAAAAAAAAAATTGAGAGTCATTGGCAGCTAGAAGGTAAGGATTACATCGCCAAGAGAGCGAGTGTAGGTGTAGAAAAGATCCAAAGGTCAGGAGAACTGAAACCAGCAAAGGAGATGAAGAATTAAACTCTTTTCCCTGAAACAATGTCTTCCCTTTGCTTCTAAGATGGCATATTTTTTCTACTTTCCTCTTACTTTACTGCCCACTCCTTAGTCTTCTTTGCTTTAAGTTGCAGGAAATGAAATGCCTAGCCAATGGATTTGGGAGAATGGAGCTCATTCGTGACCTTGACAATAGCAGTTTTGATGGCAAAAGGATGGTGAAAGTCAGATTGGCATGAGATCAAGAGAGAATAGGAGGTGTAGACACGCAGGCAACTTTGAGATGTTTGCAGCCAAGAGAAAGTGGCAAAAGGAGTAATAATGGAGGGGAATTTGGGGCTAAGGAGATACGTACAAAGACATAATAAGAAAGGAAGGGGGCACCTGGGAACCTCAGTTGGTTAGCCATTGGACTCCTGATTTCGGCTCAGGTTGTGGTCTCAAGGTCATGAGATCGAGCCCCACATTGGGCTCTGTGCTGAGCATGAAGCCTGCTATTTAAGATTCTCTCTCTCCCTCTCCCTCTGCCCCACCCCCCCTGCTGCTTGGGCATGGATGCTCTCTCTCTCTTAAAAAAAAGGAGGGAGTGCACCATGTTTTTGGGTCCACATGAATTATTTAGGAGAGGGGGACAACCGATGAGCAGGAGATGAGGGGATAATTCCAGGAGGAGTCATTAATAGTCGAGACAGAGAGGGACGGTGGTTCCAAGTGGAAGGGTCTGCTTTAGATAAGGGCAGGGAGCCTTTCTTTCCGTGTGAGAGGAAGGAAGGCAGGGTCAGGGCAGAGAGGCGGGTGGGATGGAAGCTATGGTGCTGGGAAGATGAGGCGGCTTTTATTTTGTCAGAGATTAAGCAGCAAGGTTTTCAGCTCAGAGCGAGGAAGGGGAGAGGTGTGGGATAGCTGAGGACAGAAGGTGCAGTGTCATTCAGAGTGTGAGAGAGTAAACAGAGTAGGGAAAGGCAGAAGGGCAGTGTTGAGAGCCCACTTGAGATTTATGATCGTAAAGTTAGTGGCGACAGCCCTGTTGGTTCTGTCCAGTGTGTGAAGCTGGACAGAATCAGGGTTTTGCCAGGTGGATGGTCCCAGAAAGAAGACAGTGAGGGGTGTATGGATGATATAGTGACAGAGACCATGAAATCTAAGCTGGAGAGGAGGGATGTGAGACTATAAGGGCGACGATGAACAGTGAAAAAGTAGGTTGAAGGTCAAAATAAGGTCAAAGGATGATCCAAGTGCAGTTATTAGAATAAATAAGGTGGAAGGGAGAGATATGTTGGTCAGGCACAGGACGGCTTGAGATGAAAAGAGCAGAGGTGGTGCTGTTATTTAGAGGGTAAAGAAGGTCCAGGGTATCCACATGACAAAGTTCCAAGGTGGAGGGGGAAAGGGTTGCAGTGTAGGGACTGGGGTTCCAGATAGGTCATTATTCCGCAAGGCTGCTAAATTCCCCGAAAACATGACCAGGGGTGGGAAGGAAGTGGAGGACTCTGAGGCAGGCGCTAGAATCTCCTGGAAGGAGAGCGAATCCACAAGAGATGCCTCAGAAGGGGCTGGCGTAGTCTGCTGGGGGTAGCAGCTGGGGGGTTAAGGCTGGGTGGAGAGGGGAGAAGAGTCTGACTTGAGTAAGATTCACCAGCGTGGGTGGACCTGTTCTGTTCTGAATTCCACTCTCTAGTAGCTCAGTCAGCTCCTCTCCCTCCTCTGACAGCTGAGAGGCCAATTAGGGTGAGGGATTGATTCAGGGTCATGGGGTCGGAAGGCAACCAGGGAACTGTCAGGACTTGCGTTCTCTCTTCTCCACTACCCGAACACGAAGGCTGTGTTTGGGAGATTTAAAAGAACCCTTCAAATGCCCCTGTTTGTTTCCGCCTCTGTGCAACGTTTGTGCTGCCGAAGGACAAGGAGCTGGTAACCATGGTAGTGGAGCCGAGAGCTGTGGTGAAGAGGTGGTTTTTAAATGGGGGGGAACTTCAGGCGGGCGGCCCCCAGAGCTCACCCTCCAGGCCTCCTCAGAGCTCTTTGTTCATTCAGCTTACTTAGGAAGAGAGGCTGAATTCTTCCCTGCTGGGAAGCAAGCTTTGCAAGGGAAGGTTTTGCCAGACTCCATAAGGAGAGGGTGTGTCCCTGGGAGCAGGTTTTGGGGGCTCTGCCTGAAAACCTTGGTCGGCAGGGAACTTCGGGCACCCTGGCATGAGCAGGACAGGTTGTGATGGCAAATAAGCCAGCCCCGCAGCATCCTGGATACAGAGTCCTTACACACTGCCGGTTCTCTCACTACCCCTCCCCGGACAGGTGGCCGCTCATGGGGGTGGCCCAGAGCCCTGGCCAAAAAGGCAGCCAGGCAGGGCCCCCACAGGATGGTATCTGGTGCCAGAGGCGGGGGGAGGGGAGAGGAAAAGGGAGCGAGGGGGGAGGCTGTCACCTCTCCCACCTTCCTGGATGGGGAGCCCCAAGAGCCTTTCTTTCCAGGACCAAGTGCCCCAAGTGGACACAGGGCAAGGCAGGGCAGGGCAAGGCAGGGCAGGGCAAGGCAGGGAAGGGCAAGGCAGGGCAGGGCAGGGCAGGGCAAACCCAGGCCACAGCTCGGGTCCAGGGAAATCTCATGACTGCAGTGTTTTGCTGCAGGTTTCCCAGCTGCTCGGGGGCGGGAGGCAGCGAGGGGTGGTGGGGGCGAGGAGGAAGGGGGGGAAGAGGAGGAGGGAAGTAAACAGGAGACCACAGAGAGAGCCAGTTCCCTGCGTTCAGAGAACACCAGCCGCCTCCGGTCCCCGGTGGGTGGCTGTGTGTGTGCAAATGAAACAGGGAGGGGAAGGGAGAGAGGGAAGGGTAAGCACGCACTTCTCGGCTGTTATCCACCCACCTCGCTTTTCCCGCCCCTCCAGCCCACTCCCCTCTGGGGTGAGCGGGTGGGAAGGAGACGTTCATGAAGCGCCCACCCCCAAGTACGCGTCGCTGCTTTAGCTGTCTGTGAATCAGACTGTCTCAGCAGCTCGTCACCTGCGCTCAGGAGGGGAACAGGGGGCGGCCTTGGGAGAGGGGAGGTTGAGTAAGTGGAGGACCCAGTACTGGCCAGAGCGCGGGGTGACGCCTGGGGCTGGGAAGAAGGGGTGTCTACCTCCCAGCACCTACACAGATCCTGACCCGGTCCCCAGGACAGCGGACCAGAGGGGTGGGACGGCGGCTTGGGGGCACAACTTGAGCGGGAATTGGCAGCAGGGGTGGGGACAGGAGGGGGGGTGGGAGTGTACCGCCCCGGGAAGCGATGGGGTGCCGGGCTGGCGGGGGCCGCGGGGCAAGCTGCTGCCCGCCGCCTGCCCGCGCGGGGTTATGCGAGGTAACTGCGAGCCGGGAGGAGGAGGGAGGCGGCGGGGGCCGCGGGCCGGGGTGTCTGGCGCTCGTTGGACAAAGAGATGATGAAACGTGAGCGCTATATTTACCAAGGGGGTGGAGACCGGGCGGGGGGGGGGTTGGTAAAAAGGACAAACTGTTCCACAACAACCACAGGAAACACAGCCCATCTGACTCACCGGCAGGGCCGCGCCGACCCCCTCGCGGGCTTAACCCCAAGGCAGGCGCGAGGCTGGAGGGCGTGGATGCCCCCGGGCAGACCCACCCGGGGCGCTACGGCTGGGGGTTGGGTTGATTTATATAAATAAAGACACCTTAGATTCCAGGGCTGCGTGCGTGCGCACGTGTGTCTGTGGCTTTTGTGGGGCAGGAGAGAGCGCGGAATGGCAGGAATGTTTCCTAACCCCATAGCCCGACCATCGCGGGTGAGACTGCTTGCAAACTCCTGCGAGCAGGATTCCTGCAAAGTCATCTCCTCCCGCACAGCTTCGCCGGCCGGCCCGCCCCGCCCGCGGACAGCAGCACCCGCCTCCCTGCGCTCCCCTTGCTCCCGCCCCAGCCCTGCTCGCAGCGCTCAGAGTTGGGGTGCGGTGCGGGCTATGTTTAGAAGCTGATGTCATCCCGACACCCTACTCCGCAGTGATCCCAGGGGAGACCGCAGGGCAGGTTTTCCTCCTCTTCGCGGGCGCGGGGGATGGGGAAGGTGCCTCTATCCACTCCCCAACCCCCGCCAACACACACACACACGCACACACCCCTATGCTACTCCGAAGAGTTAAAAAGAACAAAAAAAATGCAACCCAATAGAGTTATGAAACAGGGTGGTGGGGGCGGTACACGCCAGCGGAGGACGCAAACCCTGGGGCTCGGGCCTCTAGGGGCCAACAGCCGGCCCCCGCCCACTCTCACCCCCGCCAGCCTTCCCCACCTCCCGCCGGGGTGCGGGGGCTAATTTCAAGGTTAGCTCACGTGGGCGCGGGCGCCCGGAGCTCCTTGCACGAGTTTGGGGCGGGTTCCTCATCCCCCAATCTAGGGCAGTTTGTTCAACTGCAGTAAAGGGAGCTTGATGTTCCAGCAGGGAAGGGATTTCTGAGAACTGGGGCTGTCCTCAGATGAACTCGGCTCCTCCGGCTGCTGCTGCGGCGGCCGCCTGCGGAAGACTTTTTAAAAGGGCGATGCCAGGCCGGGGCGCGCCGCCCGCCAGTCGGCGGCGGGAGCTGAGCGCCCGCCCCCGAGCGCGGGTGATGCACGGTGCGCCGCGCAGGGCCTCTCCGCGCGCGGGGGGCTGCTAGCTAAACTTATCCTCCTGCATATGCATGAACGTGTGGCCTTTCTGCTCGGCAAAGGAGAGGCCTGGAGTTTTTGCGGAAGGCTGCTAAGTGCAGCGAGAGCAAAGTAGGGCGTTGTGCAAGTTTTCGCGCGGGCCGGAGGCCCCCCCCCCCCCCCCCCGCAGGCCCTGCGTGTTAACTGACGTTATGGCCACAGGCGTTTTGGCAGATAGGTCTTTACCTGATTGTATTTCAAATCCAGAACACTGCCTTTGCTGGGAGCCCCGATCCCTTAAGCGGCCCGCCTCCTCCTCCCCAAACTCACCACTTTCCCCTAATTCCCCAGCTTTCACTAAAGTGAACGCTACTTTGCCCCCAGATATATGCTGTGTGCCTAGGTGGACTCGCTGAAGCCGAAGGACCTGGGTCCTGAAAGAAGTCTGGATCCAACCCAGAGTGAGGTCCGACACGTGATCCCCTACCCCCAGTGGGCCATCTGTTCTCCTCCTTCCTTCCCGCCTGGAGGCTGGCAGCTCTGCCCAGCACCGTCCACGCCTCCCAGCAGGAAATAGTGAGAAAAGCCAGAGTTCTAACCTAAACCTCTCCGGGTCTTGGGCAAAGATGAGATTGGGCAATAAGTTTCTTAGATTAAGCCCCAGGTGGTAAGCTCCACCCAGAGAGTTGGGGAAACTCTGCGCAGGGTTCAGTTTGGATTAAAATCTCCAGGGAAGGGGACTGGGAATGGGCTGCATTCGCCTGGAGATACCTCTGCTGGGGTTAGGGTGGAAAATTTGCACAAGCTAGCTTGAAGAGAGAAAAAGCAAGACTATGAAATTAAGGAAGAAAGGATTTAAGGGATTCCGGACAAGTTTATATTGTGCCTGCTATCCTTAAATATTGATTTAAGACATTCTGACCTTCATTGCCATAAAGACCTGTTTGTAGATGCACAGCAGATGAGATGGTGTTTAAAGAACCCAAGTCTTGCTCAGTTTTTTTCCTATGATTTTGGGGGGGGGGGGGGGGGGGGGGAATCCCAAGAGTATTTGGAGTTTGTAAGGGACTAGGGAGATGTATTCATCTAATGCCCTTAATTCACAGATAAGGAAATAACTCTAAGAGGGTGCCTAGGGTCATGCTGCTCATCTCAGGCCCAGGAGGCCCCTTCTCTGCCCCAAGCTGGCCTAAACACATGCTCAAAGAATCAGCTCAGGGTAGGCACTACCTCTTCTAGAGGTGATAATGATAATTATTTTAGGATGCACAGAAAATAAGACTTCTAGCTACAGGCCCATAAACGGTTGTTCTTGAGAACTTGGATAATAAAGCCAAGCCTTAGACAGAATTTAGAGAGGAAAACACATACTTATAATCTAGAAGCACAGTTACAGTCTGAATTCCCATGCTCCTCCCAGTTGGTTTGTGTGGATTTGAAATGTGTATTTACATAAATTGGGGGAAAACAGACCTCTCATATTTATGTGGCATAATATATACTTTACTGGTAAATTATTCATTGTAATTAGGAATGATTCATATTAATTTGGGATAATTTATGTTGCCAGAATTTAATTGGGACAACTACATGCTGGCAAAACAGTGTAAGCTGATTTTAATCAAAGAACTATTATAACACACATCCCAATAGAGCAAGGGGAGCTTGTTGTTACACACACACAAAATCCTGATGTAGCAATTATTACTTGTGATATATGTTATTTTGTGGTATATATAATTTGTTTTTAACATATAAGTCTCATCGAGGATAGACTGTCTTTTCATTTCTGTACTCCCCCAGGCCTAGCTCCCTGACTGAAACATAAGGATCTGGAGAAGGAATGAGTGGCAAAAGAGATAAAGGGGAAGGTATTCTATAGTTCTAGAATTTCTGGGTTTAAAAAGCTATTCTAAATCAAGTCAAGCAGCAGATACATTTATAAATATGTGAGAGAAACTCGTGTGCATGAAATCTCGGTTTTCTTTTATTACTTTCTTCTGTAACTGTGAAATGAATGAGTTGGAAGAATTCAGGGTTTATGTGCAGTCCAAACAAAATTAAATTAAAGGTAATTAATAAAAGAGAAGAGGGCAAGAAGGAAGGGAGGGGAAAGTTTATATTTTTAAAAACACCTATGATGATTGATTCATTCAAGTTCCTGGATTACAATGTCCAAGGAAAGATACAGATTTCCCTTCTTTTCTAGAATACCCCAATGTTAATTAACTCTAGGGCAATCTGGAGGTGCCCAGTGCAATGCCCGTTGCAATGCAAGTTCAAGAGACTATGCAGGAGGTGATCACAGAGACCCTGGAGAGATCCCATTGGTATTTGTGCTGGACCTTAAAGAAGCAAGCAAAGGTGCAATTTCTAAATGATCATGTATCCGTGGGGACAGAGTTTGTCCCAGAAAAATTATGAAGTAGGCAAACTCCCCTGTGCTTCAGTGAATTCTTTTCTAAAATTAAGGCATACAAGAACTTTAAGACGGCTTCACTTTTACATACCATGATGTACCTACTTTACCATGATGGTGATGGTGATAATAATATTCTCAGTTGACCGCCACCCCTTTTCCATACTTCGCTTTTCCATATAGTCAACCTACGGCTGTATCTTCCTGTACCACTTCAAAGGCAAAGTCAAAATGAACTATACTGGCCTTCAAACTGAGAGGGCTCATTTGGAACTCTAAAGACCTCTCTAAAGACCGGGAAATTGGTGTAACTTTCCCAAACCGTAACCAAAGGCTAACAGCCAGTGGGGGCCATGGCTGGACCTCAGCGGGTCTGCATCACATAGAGGTAGGTACCTCTCACACCCAATTAGGAAAATCAATGTATTTTTAACCAATTGTGTCCACCGTTCGCAAGAGACATTAGCCCTAGATTCTTTTCTCAGCTATCATGTTGGAAAACAACCCATCATTCATTCAGAGGGAGAGACAAAATGAGTTAATCAGACTCCAAGACCCATGCTAATCATTGATCAAATAATGCCACAATATTCAATAGCTAAGGATCTCTGGCTTGTTCCAGTTCTTAAGAATCTATTTAGCACAGTTAATATTTCACAAAATCAAAGAGTTTGGTTGTTGTAAAGCCCAAAGGGCTTGGAATCATTAGATTTATGGTTTGAATTGAGCTCTGTCACTATCTACCTGATAAGATAGACAAGTCACATCTCTGTGTCTCAGTCTTCACATCTGTAAAATAAGGGAAGGGAAACAAGCCCTGAAATCCATCTGGGGGTCAGTGGAAAGAAAATGGTGTCTTTTTAAAAATCATACACATTTTGCATTTGTTTATTTTCTTTTTATTTTCATGAATGTTTGCTTTATATATTTGTGCCTATTAATATGCATATGCATATCCTGAATTGTTACATCTTCCAGAAGAATTAACCTTTTATCAGTCACTCTCTCTTTTTAAAAATTTTGTTTGTTGGGGTGCCTGGGTGGCTCAGTTGGTTAAGCATCTGCCTTCGGCTCAGGTCATGATCCTAGGGTCCTGGGATCAAGCCCCGCATCGGGCTCTCTGCTCAGCGGGAAGCCTGCTTCTCCTTCTCCCACTCCCCCTGCTTGTGCTCCCTCTCTCGCTGTCTCTCTCTGTGTCAAATAAATAAATAAAATCTTTTTTAAAAATAAAAATAAATAAAAACTATGTTTGTTAAAGTGTAAAAAAATTAAAAAATCATACAAATTTTTGTCTCCATTTAATTGAAGGTGGGTTACAGTAGCTTCAAAACAGAACTAAAATAACTTGCCTAGAATAAATTGCACTAGGGAAGGAGAGGAATGAAAAGTTATCACAGAAGCAAAGATGGGGTGTTTCCCTGTAGGAATAGTGAGCCATTAAAAAAGTCTGGTTTAATAGGAACTTTTATGAGCTCTACATTTTTCTGATGAATTAGTCATAGTCAATGCACTAGATAGAAGGATTATTAAAAATCTGCCCCGAAGTATGCTGCATCCCCAAACTGAAAAAAAATGAAATGATGCTTTCTCATTTGTGTTTATTCTTGGGCAACTTGGCCTGACATATTCAGTTTAGGTTTGTTTTTTTCTTAAGGTATTGACTCGCATTTTATTTACTCATCACCCCTGCTCTTCCATACATATGTCACTTTTACTACCAGCCACACAAAACACAAGGATGTGTCCAGTTTCACTACAGCTCTTGGCGTTTACAAATGTGGAGCGCTTGCTTTCGGAACGCCCTTCTGATTGGCTGGGCCAATGTCAGTGACATCAACCAACTTACTTTTGATTGGAAGGCTGGTTGCTGGGACTCTAGCGTTTGCAGGAAGTCACTTAACTGTTTGCAAGCTGGAAAACCGAACCTGAAGTTTTCTTTTGTCACGAGAACGAACGCAAGTGACTGGGGAAGGTGTGTCCCCACGGCTCCGCGGGCGGGAACGCGAGCCAGGAGGCCCGGAGCGGCTACCGGACCGAGAGGCGCTCCCGAGGATGAGCCGCGACTCCCTTCCAGCCTCCCGGCTGTTACCCTTTTAAATGTCAGCGTTCGAGGCTGTAGGGGTAGCACGAGGCAGCGAAACGGAACAGCCGGATTGGCCGCACGCCTCAGTTCTAGACGCACCTCTCCACCGAAAGGCCGTTCTGACTGGCAGGGGGAGAAAGTAAACAGAGTTGAATCACCCTCCCCACTGGCCAATTGGAGGGGGTTTGGATCGTGACGTGATGGGATTCTGCGAAATTGTTACTGAGCAAGAGAATGCCGGAACGGTGCGGACCGGCAAAAGCAGGGGCTCAGAAGGCGTCGGTGGACTGGGGGAAAAGTGTCTCTTAGACCTGGCGCTCGGTCCGGCCCTCGCCACCCGCGTCGGGGTGGTCGGGTGAATGTCCTGGGGCTTTGGCTCGACGGAGAGGCGGCCGAGGGCGTGTACCTCTCTTGCAGTTTCCTCTCCCAGCGCCTCGGGGGCGTTTTCAAGCGAATAAACTTGCGGCCGCCACGTGTGGCGTCTTTCCAAGGGAGCCGGCTCGGAGCGGCCGGCGCGCCCGTCGGGGGGATCGCGCCGGGCGCGGGGCGCGGGCGGCGGCGAGCGGCGGCAGCGCGGCGGAGCCCGGGGCCGTGGATGCTGCGTGCGGAGGCGCTGCCGGTTACGTAAAGATGAGGGGCTGAGGTCGCCTCGCGCTCCTGCGAGTCGGAAGCGCCCCGCGCCCCCGCCCCCTTGGCCGCCGCGCCGCGCCGCGCTCGTCGTCCGAGGCCAGGGCAGGGCGAGCTGAACCTCCGCAGCCACCGCCAAGTTTGGCCGCGCCGCCGGGGCTGCTGTCGCCCGCACCATGTCCGCGGCCGCCTACATGGACTTCGTGGCTGCCCAGTGTCTGGTTTCTATTTCGAACCGCGCTGCGGTGCCGGAGCATGGGGGCGCTCCGGACACCGAGCGACTGCGACTACCTGAGCGCGAGGTGACCAAGGAGCACGGTGACCCGGGGGACACCTGGAAGGATTACTGCACGCTGGTCACCATCGCCAAGAGCTTGTTGGACCTGAACAAGTACCGACCCATCCAGACCCCCTCGGTGTGCAGCGACAGTCTGGAGAGTCCGGATGAGGATATGGGATCCGACAGCGACGTGACCACCGAATCTGGGTCGAGTCCTTCTCACAGCCCGGAGGAGAGACAGGATCCTGGCAGCGCGCCCAGCCCGCTCTCCCTCCTCCACCCTGGAGTGGCTGCGAAGGGGAAACACGCCTCCGAAAAGAGGCACAAGTGCCCCTACAGTGGCTGTGGGAAAGTCTATGGAAAATCCTCCCATCTCAAAGCCCATTACAGAGTGCATACAGGTTAGCGGCGTCTCCCTCTCCCACCGAGCTCTGGGGTTAGTTAACCTTTGGCCGGGCAGTCTTTCTGGGCGTTAAGGACACCACGCTCGGCCTCAGGGGTGCCAACATTTTGGATAAGATGCTGTTTTAACTCTTTAAATGATTGAGCCGTGTAGAGACGGAACGCTCCCTCTCTCCTTAATTGTCTCCAGTCTCTAGAAGCCATGGAGAGCATGAACCTGGCAGGCAGAGTGAGCGCGGAGTGCCAGCGCCCGTGCGTGGCTGCGCGGGGAGTGGTGCCGCACCCCCCACCCCGGCCCGCCCCGCCCCGCCCCCAGGACTCCCGCACCCCGCGACCGTGGGGCCACCCCACCTGGGCAGGTGCTGCATTGGGGAGGTCAGATGGCGTATCTTTTATTTGATTCTCTTGAGGGATGGCAGCGAAATGGCCAAAACCTGGGGCGAAGCGGCACACTTCACGTGGAACCTTTTAGGGATGACTAAGGACTCGTTTAGCTGTATGCTTGCTACTTTTCAGGGCTTGCCAAGGTGGTTTTAAATTTGGCCAAGAGTCCCCAGGGAGGTTTAAAATAACACTGGTTCAGGCGGCAGAGGAATTTGATCAAGTGATGGTTGGTGGGTTAACTTCATGACTAGTTAGCCTTTTTAATGCGATTCCAAGGCAGATTCCCCCCGCCCCCCCCCCCACACACACACATGATTGGTGGCACCCTCTACCCTGAATAGTTAGCAGGGAGGTGTGGTCCTTGCCTGAGGTCAACGCTCGGTAGAGAACGTGGGCCTGGAGACCTCCTGGAAGGGTCTCTCCCAGGGAGACCAAAAGGCCAGCGTTGGCCCAAGGAATGTGGCCAGGAAGACATATGCAGTATAAAAACGGGCTTTGGAGGCTTACAGAGACCTTGGTCAGCCAATTCTGTTGGTTCTGTTTAACATAACTGAGAAAAAGTTGGAAAGGGCTGGGCCCTGCTATCTCACCATCTTTAGTAAGGCTCTTCTACAACTGCTATTCTGATAAGCACAGGACCTGATCCTTTCATGGAACTTATTTTCCTTCCACCCTCTGACACCGTATTGAAGAGGCCGTTGGAGTTCCTTTGCCAAGTATTGTCTTTTTGGGGTGTGATTGTAGGTACTTTTAAGATGAGGCCCAGGGCCTGTGGTTTTAAAATGATCATTGGTTGGTTTGGTTTGGTTTTGCTTTTGAAAAGCAAGGCCACGTAACTGCATTTCGGATTTTATTTCCTTTGGACAGTGCTTCTTGTGGAGGCGCCTGCTGGCCCAGGACTGCAATGGAGTTTCCTGCGTGGTTAATGCACGATCAGGTTCTGTTTGGGGGTGTCATCTAAAGCTGCCCTCAAACAGCAGAGCTGGAAGTTTGCATCTGTAAGGCCGTCGTCGGAAGGCAAATGTGTGCCCGAATTGGGGGATTTGACCTTTAGCGTGACTCCCCCGGGGTGAAGCAGGGGTGTATTAACCCGAGGGTGTTACTCACCAGCAGCTGTTGGGCGGGCCTGGCCTTGTCAGCCATGTTCCCCGAGTTCAGTGGCTCACAATGACACTCACTGCCACCTTGAGCAAAGGCACTTTCTCCTTCAGGGAGCTGCCTGGTCGGGCGGCCCGGGAGGCCTGCAGGGTTTCTGTGGGAGCTACCGGAGTCTTTCTGTCTTAGAAAAAAGATTCCTGGAGTTCTGAACCATTCAGCTGAGTGATTTTTCTCGGGCATTTATAGAAATGGCTGCTTATGTGTGCGTGCATGCGTGGTGCTCTTTAATTCTCCATAAGGCAAGCCGGCTCAGCTGCTCCGGAGAACCTTTTACACAGGCAGGAGTGGAAACCCGAGGGAAACGTTAATCCCATTTTAAATGCTACAGTCAGTCTTTTGAAACTAGTGATAGGGTGATAGCAGGTGTCTTGTTTATGTTTGGGGGCTCTGTAACACCAGGACACGGTTGAACAAAAACCTTGGCCTCTGTAAATATTGTGGGAAGCACACTCCTACTGAAGAAGGTATGTGTCAAGGATCCTCTTTAAATAAGAGACTTAGAGGTCTTGTGCATTTGGAAGTTGCAGATTCGGCTTCAAGGTAGATTGTCTTGGGGAGGGGGGGAGATGAGGTAAGGAGCTTCCTGGGGTTTGTTGTTGTTGTTGTTGTTGTTGTTGCTGTTGTTGTTTTTCTTTTTGCTGGTATTAAATCCAGAAGGTGGACCTGAGATAGCCTTTGGAATGTCTGTATTCTGTGAAGATTTTAACAGCTAAAATTCCAGCCACACCCCCCTGCTCAGTATGGCCCAATAAGAGTCCTTCCTGCTGCTTGCTCATCTCCTACAGCCTCCTCCAGCGCCCACTTCCGTAGACCGTAGACCGAGGGGCTTTAAGAAGTTGAGTCATTTAAACAAAATTGCATTTAAGCCAGTGCTGCTACGTCTGTCGTGTCCTAAGAGAAAACAATGATCTTGAGTTGGGTTCTCCTTTGTCCTCTTGTTTCCCAGGTGGGAGAAACTTCAAGGTACTTCAGTTCCAAGTTTGCAAACTAGAGGCCTGCCGCTGGGTCGGCTTCACAAATCTGTTTGGCATGGCCAACACATAGTTAATAGAAAATGTAATTAGTTACCAACATCTGAAAATCTGAAGATTCGGCACGAATCCAGAGTTCTGGCTTCTCTGGAAAAATCGATCGATTGGGCAGTACTGGGCCTGAATTCCTACCCAGCAACAACTGGCTTGAACTGATCATTTTTTACAGGGCAGTGTCCTTTATTATTTTAATCATTTACATCATCTCTGTTGGCATGTAAGTTTACTACCCCCTCTTCGTTTGACCCTCAGTTTCTTAATCCACTGGGTAGGCTATTATCACTGAACCTCCTCATAGGTTCTTGTGCAAAGATTAAATAACATAGACAAAGCACCTAATATAGGATTCCACGTACAGAAAGCCCTCAGGAAATTCTGGATCTTACAGTTTGTGTGTAATAGAGCGGGATTCCTCCAAATCAGGAACCAGGATAAACTTATTTTTAAGTAGTACGTCAGTTTGCATTTTATAATACTATGCTCAATTTGCTTTTCTTCAGCCTCTGGGTCAGATATTCTTCCCCAGTAATGTGCTTCTAACCTTTAAGCAACGGATCTACGGTTAATCTGAAAAATGCTACACATACATTCTTTCTCATTTCCAGACTTTTGGGACACTTTAGAGGGTATTTATGGTAACGTTTCAGCTTAACAATTAGACCCATTACAGTACTTTGCTTGAAAACACATGGACCATATATATATATTTTTTAAATGCAAGCAGTTTGAAGTTTATCCTGTCACACCCCCCACAGACCCACGCCCACATCACCACCATCACCTACGTGCCTGTGTGCACGTGCACACAGAGGTCCCCTCACAGCCCCCACATCCACACCCACACACTCCTCCCCCACCTCAGAGCATGTACCCCAAACTGGCTCCACAAATACATGCTCACTCTGCAGGCCTCCTGCCACACCAACATCTCCTCAACCCCCCATGAGCACTAAAAAAAAAAAGAAAAAAAGTTTATCCTGTTTGCTGACTATGTGGTCACCTTGCACAGTTATGTATATACGGGGGCGGGTGTATCTTTGGGGGAAGGAAACAACGACATCCAAATTCCAGATCAAACTCTTCAGAGCCAGCTGGTGTAGACTCATGCTAGGCTGACATCCCAATGATAGAGACCCTAGGCTTTACTCCCGTGCCAAGTCACATTTTTCTTTCTTTCTAGAAGGACTCAAGTCAGCTCTCCCCAAGTGGGGACAACGGGGTTGAGGTTGAGGACACTGGTTATATCACTGCAGTTCCACAGAAAAAGTTTTAAAAACAACACTTTTTTTTTTTTTTTTAAATAGAGCATAAGGACATTTGTGTAAAATTAAGGAGACACAGGGTTGCAAAACCCCCAAGAGTGATTGCTTCCGTTTCTTCTTCCCCTGCTTGCACATTTCCCTGGGATACTTGAGACTATGTGGCAGAAGGGATCTGGAGGGCCCTCACCGTGGAAGGTCTCCTCTAACCCTGGAAACAGGTTTTCTGGCCTCTTTAGAAATGTCCATTCAGCCAGGATGTTCCCTCCCTGAGACCAAAGGTTTAAAATTTTGCTAATACAGGTGCCAGGCCTGCCCTGAGCCTCTTGTACTCCTCTCCTTTAATTACTGCAAAAAGCTTTAGAGTCCACTGTTTGATTCAGGAGAGTCTAGTGGCCCTCAGAGGTGTGAGAAAGGACCCATTCCAGGGGTTCAGGGACAGGGCAAGGTCTCGCTTTGGCTGCAGGCCCCAGACTGGGGGCCTCAGCTCACAAGTGGCCTCCAAGCAGGCTATTCATTAGCCGGTGTCCAGTCTCCGCCACTTTCTCTTCTCTTCCTAAGTAGAAGGGAGGCCCTGCGTGTGGGTCCTTGAGGAGACATTCTCTCTGCCCTGTTCTTTTTTCCATAGGGCTCCCCAAGTGATGTGGATTGTTGTATTTCATAACCTGACACGGTTCATCCAAAATAGATTTACAGCTTAGCCTGAGTGGGGCTTGCTCGCACAGGTAATTGTTTTTCTACTTTATTCCACCCCCCCACCCCCCGTTTTCTCTCCCCTAAGGAGACTTCAGACATTTTTTCCCCATAATTGTCCTTCCCTCCCATGACATTTTAATGCCACGGGAATACTGTAGAGCTATTTGTATATGTACCCCTTTTAAAGACCACAAACCACGGCGATAGCTAAGACTTTTTTCACCTGCCAAAGATCAGATTTTTGCCCCCTTGGGGCAATATCCACCCCACTCCCCAGTGAGACGGTCTAAACACCACCTCATGCATGGTGTCTTGTTGGGGGGGGGAACGACAATCTGCATTCGAGAAGAAGGCAAAGAGCTGCAAATGGCCTCTAGCTGTAGAGGATGTGAGGTTTCTAAGGTCGCAAGGATGGAAGAAGGGAGTGCTTCTGGGTTACAGACAAGAGGCTAAAACCCCCTCTACTCCGAAGAATGATGGCCCCGGCTGCCCAAGCCCCAGCTGGCTGCTGGGATCAGCCCTGGGGAATTAGGCCTCTCAGGGGACCCAGCTGCTCTTTGTTGCCAGTCTCCGAGGTAGGACTCGTGGCTCCTCTTCCTCACTTCCCCTATTCTCACAGAGACAAAGTGGGGTTGCCTTAGACAATCTTCGGCTGCTGGCAAGGCTGTTTCACGACAGAAGATACATGCAGAGTAGAACTACAGGATGAAAACATTATTCCCCTCTTTCCCCCTCGGATCTTGGAAGAGTGGTGAGGAGAGGGGAGGGGACAACTGGGGCCTGGGGTTGGGGAGGAGGTCGTGGAGCAAATGTAGAGCTGTTTTGATGGCAACACCCCATTACCTTCAGATGCAAAGATGTAACCTGAGGGAAATGAATACTTGGATTCTGAACATAAGGGTCAGATTTACATTCTTGTCTCAATTGTTGACGCTTATCCCAAGAACTAGTCATTCTGCAATGTCTGTGGGAAACTCCCAGCTCGAACTTCCCAGGGAGAACTATCATATGACCTATTGAGAAAGCGGCTGACAATGGTCTTTCTTAAGAAGTTCATTGGGAAGAAAAGTGGGTGGATGGGTTCCAGTATTCACTCTTCCAGGAGCCTCTGAAACAACCTGGTGTGTGCTGGTTAGAGTCGGCTTTCTAGGCCATCAATGTGATTTCTGAATGCCTTAGGGTCACTAGCATTCTTGATTTAAACAAACAAACAAGACAGAACCAGCTTTGTCGTTTTCGTTAGTCTTGACTTCCAAATTTTTCGGGTTGTTTTTTTCTCCTCCCCTTGGCTGTTCTCAGGCTTGGAGAAAGAGCTTGCAGCCCTCCAGGCCTCCCCCACATCCGACCCTCCCACCTTATCCTGATGTTTCTCCAGCAAGCCCAGCGCCTACTGAAGAACGTAAATTAGTGCCTAGTAATTGGTACAAAGGCACTTTCTGTTTCTATGCAACACGCAAAAAGGAGGGGCGACAGGAAGGGAAAAAAAACCCCACAGATGGTTAAAAGGAAAGAAATGGGATCCTCTGCAGTGGTCTCTGAGCAATCCTGGGTTTCGCTCCGCCCCACTTTTTGTTGGGAAGCTAGTCACAGGCCTAGGCCTAGATCGGAGCCCTTGGTGGCGGCAGCTGTCCGTATCACGAGAATTTGGAGCTTGGAAGTGACCTTGAGGGGTCATCACATCCATCATTTTGCCTGTAGAGGAGGTCAACACAAGAGGGCGCCCCAGACTCTGAAGGGCTGTTGAAGACGTGCTAAAGGCCCGAGCTCCGCCCGCCCACGTAGACACCTTCCCTCATTGTGAATTCTTTGCAATTCTTTGATCTGAATTCTTTCCCCACCCCCCACCCCCACGGTCTCCCAAGAATTCCAATCTATGGTTAACATTCTTAAAACCCTGGTTTAAAGAGCTGCTTCGCAGTAACCAAATTAACCAAGCAAAAGGGCAGAGGTGGAGTCATCCCGGGGACCTCTGCCCTTTTATTATGGGAGCAGCTTACTGTGAACCAGCCCAAGGCCAAGTGCCAGGGAGATTTCCTACCCCACCCTTCCTGGAGCCCTCCTGAAACTAATACCTTTTTGGTGCATTAAGGCCAAGAGTAAACGTTTGTCTTACCCTGGCCTCAAGCAGTCCCCTCAGCAAATAATAGGACTCACATTGTTATTCATGGAGAATGCCCCCCACCAAGGGAGTGAGGTGCATCCATTTTTTATGTGTGGGATCTTCCAAGGCATTCCTCTCTGTTTGTGCTCCGAACCCGCATTTACGAAGGTGCACCCACAGGCTTCCCTTTGAATCTGGGTGCCTCCGGAGGTCTGTTAGCCTCTGGACTCCTGAGCTGTGAATGAACATCTGGATCTGAAATCCAAGGATTCTAGAGCTGCAAGAACCAGCTAGCTCACGGGCTAAGCCTGGGGCCACTGGGTGTTCGCGTTTTTGTTTTTGTTTTTTTTATAAATAAAATGGAGAATGATCACAAATTTGAACAGGAGAATGGAATTCATCCCTGATTGAGCCTTTTTAAAAATCGAGGACATTATTTACATGGATGAAAATAAAGAGAGAGGAGCTTAAGCCCTGCAAAATTAATGGCAAGGATTTGAAATGCAGGCAGCAGTATTTTATATCAAACAAAGTGTGAACATTTTTCCAAGGCGAGTCTCTGTCGTTTTGGAAGTGAGTGCATCCCAGAGTCAACTGGAACCAAAGTGGGAACCGGCGGGGCAGGCAACTGACAAAAGCTTTGCAGACATTTCAGAACTGGAAAGAATGTTATAGATCATCTTGTTTCAAAGGGAGGGAAAAGAAGGTTTCCCCAGCTTTCCCTTGCAGGGGACCAGCTTTGGTGAGGCAGTCAGAAGAGTGTGTGATGGGGAGGCCAGCCCACTTTAAGGAGGTCACAGGCAGGGCATCTCCAGGGGAGGCCTTTGTTTCAGTAGCAAGAGCAGTCAGAGCATGGGCTTCGGTGGGGCTCCAGTCCCGCCTCTGCCACCTCCTATGGTGAAAACTCTTTGAGCCTCAGTGTTCCCATCTGTAAAATGGAGTTCAGTGACTCAACTGAAGTTGTTCTGAGACTAATTCAGATGAGGCGTTTAAAGCATTTCGGACAGTGTCCCCATACACCAAGAATTATAATTAAAAATAATTTATAGGTGTTGCCCAGAAGCCCTTGAGGTTCCTAGAATTTTTGTTTACAATGATGGAGCAGTCCAGCAACAGCTCATTCTTTGAAAGAATATTTATTTATTGAGTGACTGTTACAGGCAGAGGGCTGTGCTAGATGTTGAAAGCAGGCATTGTGAACATTGTGAATAATAGTAATAATGGAAAATCATTAATATTAGTAGTGATAATAATAATAGAAATAGCAATAACATCCAGCATTTATTACATGCCAACTTCTAAGCCAAATGGTTTACGTACATTGTCACATACAAACTCATGGAAGTCCTATGAGATAGGAAAGTACTCTTATTTTACGGGAGGAATTTAACTTGGAGTCAGTTATCTTAGTCCAATGTTACTCTGGAATTTTCCTAGTGTTTTTCTAACTACCTGGAGTTATGCATGAATTGTTGTTGACCTGGACCCCTTGGGGTCCACCAGTGGGAAGACACCCTGTCTTGCATGCCTCTCCTGGACTTGGCCCCAAAGCCACGGGCCCTTTGTTCTCTGCTCTTGTGTTCTAACTCTGGTGCGTGGCTGGTTTTGATGAACCTTGGTTAAGAATATCTACAGCAAATCTTGGACTCTGACCAAACCTATCCTATATTTTCCAAGAGCTATTCAGAACCTGCTTCCTTCCCATCGAAAAAGACGCCAGTTCTGGGTCCACAGCTGTGTTAGTCAGGACTCTTGGTTGCAAGCAACTGAATCCAAACTTGGACCGGCTCAGTAAAAAAATAGAACTTTATTGGTTCAAATTACCCACCCATCCGAGGTAGCTCTGGATTCGGGGACTTGGAGTGTGGCTTTCTCCCTGGCTCGGCTCTGCTGTCCTTTGCTTTGGCTTCATTCGTGGGCAGGCTGTCTCTGGATGGTGGTAAGGTGACCGCGGCAGCGGCCGACTCCCAGCCTGCCAATTCAGCAAGGAAAGAAAGTTCTCCTTTCCTAATGATTCCGGCAAAAGTCTCGGGCTTCAGTCTTCATAACTGAATTAGAAGTTTGTGCCTGTCCCACAACTCAATCACTGTGGCATGGCTAGGTCATATCGAACCTCTGGGCTTGGGGTCTGGGGTCACCTCTCCCCCCGAGAATTACATAGACTCAGAGTGGGGAAGGGGTAATTTCCACAAGGAAATTCAAGGCGTGCTATTTATTACCCAAAAGAAGCAATGGATGCCAGACCAGCAAAGCCAGCGGATACCCCCTCTATCTGCCCACGCAGAACTATAGACAAGATGTTCCAAAAAGCAGAGGTTTGACAAAATGAGAGACAGATTAGTATGACGACATTTCCCCCCCTCCTCTTTGAAGAGAAAGGACTCAGAGCTATCTCTGGAGTTCATCCTAAAAGATAGGCCACCAGTGCGTGTACTAAATGGTCTTGGCAGAAGATAGATGATTTCAACATGCATTTCTTGTGCTCAGGCTCATACCTCATACCTCTTCAGTGGACATTCTAGAAGCCAGTACCCAAAGCCTCTCATGGGATGAGGTTAACAACAACAGTGTGATAAGCAGCACCATTCACATGGTCTTAATTCCAGTTGTCTGTCCATTTTAATGCCCAGAGAAATGAATTGTGTTTACATGAATGTTTGTCACCCTGGGTGTGAACAGAGAAAGGCCTCATCTTTGCAAAGATGGGCTGTTTATAGGACAGTTCCCGTTGGGATTCCGGAGTCCATTCGGTGTGCGTCATGCCCAACAACAACACCCTAATAAATTGTGAGGCAAAAATTAGCTCTTAAAAATAACTTACAAAAACACATAAAAATGACTTAAACTCCTGTGCTGCCATAATTCTACAGTAGTTTTGTACCACTGCCGTTTTCATGAAAATAAGCAGAATGACAACCAAACAGCCAGCTTTTCCTCGGTCGTGTTACAAATTGTCCCCGTGGCCAGCCCCTAAATGCTTGTCTAGTGAGCATTATCCCTCTGAAGTGGGGGTTCCCGGCGTAAAGAAACATGGGCTCTGCCCCTCCAACCTGAGTCATTTCTCCTCGATGTCCTGCCGGCTTCCACATGGCAAATGCCCACCCGGGAATGCCTGCCCTAGGAGGGCTGCTTGCGGAAGGTCGGACAGCCAGCCCTGTCAAGCTTTGTGGTCTTTGGTGACAAACACCAGGCCATAGGAATCCATGGCTCATCCCATTAAAGCTTGAAAAACTATTTGACAGTGGCCCACATGGCGTGTGGTCATCACAACCTTACTGTGGGTCCAGCGGTGTAAGGAGGTTGAGCCCAGAGGGCAAATGCTGACACCACGTGCTGGAGAAGCATCACCAGTCACTCTGAGCCACTGTGAGGGCCACAGCCCGGCTGGCAGGCAGAGCAGGCATTTTTCAAACCAGACAGCAGTCTCGTCTCCTGTACTTTTGTCTTTTGCCCATTGCTTGATCCGAGCCAAAGGCGTCAGCTCTCTGGATCACGGTTGTCCAGAGTGGGGGCTGCGGATGCTACATATAATTGTACCTAAGTGTGCAAATGGAAAGGTGATCCTTGTGTTTGCAAAGGAGGCCAGAAGTCTCAGTGGCCCTTGTAAAGCAACCGTGTGCATCGGGCACAAATTTCCCAGCCATAAGCCTGGGGTGTGCAAAGATGTAAATGTCTGTAACCAGAGCTGAGTTCTTGAGCATGCCCTGTGTTCCTCCCCCCTCGCCCCCCACCCCCATCACTTTGGGCTGTTGATGGAGAAATTTTATCTTGAGTCCTGTTAAGGTCTCTCTGTCGCTTTTCTATTGAATTGTATTCTTCTTTAGGTAAATGTTTGCAAAATCAGAGTTCTCTCTCCCCCTCCCTTTACCTTTCTTTCTCCTGGGAATGATCTAGTATTTGGTAGGCAAGAAGTCCACCTCTTTTCTTTTTGGCATCATGGGAAGCCTGTTGATGTTGCACACTATCCTTTGACCTTGATGGTCTCCCCTGGGGTGTCATGCACTAGCTTAGGTCTTGGTCCTCGTGTGCTGGCATCCTCTGCTCAAGAGGGCCTCTGGACAGTGGCTCCAGGTGGTAGAACCTTGCAGTCTGTGACTCAGGACCCCTGGGGCATTCTCCCAGCCGTGTGGTCCTGGGCTCAAGAGCACCCAGTCCCTTTCCCCACCCTACATTTGGAAAGGTGAGGCTGCGAGGCATGCTCAGACACCCTCCTCCAGTGTGGCTGCCTGACTCAGTCAGTCAGGTGCCCTGGTGTGTTGGGCGGGGGGGGGTGGAACTTCCCCAGAGGGGCTGGTGCAGGCTCTAGGCCAGGCAACAGTGGCCATCCCCTGGGACTGCCCACACCTGTTACTAACAGACAGTACAGAACGCAGGGCATTTCTTAGGGACCTCTACGCATGTTCTCTAAACTCAGCCCCTCTAGTCTCTCTCTGTAGCTCAGGTCTCGGTAGGAAGCGCGGGCCAATCAAGAGACTTCAAGTTTAAGGACTTCCGTGCTCTGCTTTCCATTTTTAAAACTCTAAAGCTCAGCAGCACAATCTGTTTTAAACTGTAAATGCCCTCCCGAAGCCAATCCATCTGGGAAGAAGAACCCGGGAGTAAGAGAATGAGAGAAACCTGTGGTAGGAGGCTATGAGGCTATAACCCCAATGAGTTAGGGCCTTTGCTCTTCTTTCACATCTAATCTTGTCTCATGCTCCAAGCTGAAGGAGGCATTTGAAAACCGGTTCTCATCCAAGCGTGTCCTTGGACAAGTCGTCTGCCCTCTGAGTTGGCTTTATCTGCCAGGCTTGACAGGTTTTAATTTGATGGTTATCAAAGTCACCCAAAATGCAAAGATTCAGAGAATCTATGTTCTCAGGATAGTTTTGCCATTAAACATTTATATCCTGCTCAATGTTTAGCAAGTTCATTTATTATTTCTCTTTCCCACAAACAACTGGGCAGAAGCAGCGTAGTCTGGGATGGACAGGAAGAGCGTGGGCATGGGAGTCAGCTAATCTGAGCCCAGACCTAGCTGTGTGCTTGTGGAGAGGTCACTCCACCTCTACCAAATCAGAGTTGCTGCGATGGGGCCATATGACTGAGACATCAGGACTTTTCTCTCACTAGGTTGAGAACCCAGAGTCCAGAATCTGGTGTCCCCCGTCTCTCCTTCTGAGGTCCCAGCACATGAGCTAACTCCCCAGATCAGCTGAGGTCAGGGACACACAAACAATATTCAGAGAGGCTTGCTTCCTAGACACCAATGTCCAGTGCTCCGTGACAGATGTTACAGACACGCCCCCACTTCCCCGCTCAGAACCTAAAGAATGGGACAAGCTGCCTTCCACAGATAAACACAGGGGCCAGGAAGTAAAATCACACATTCAAACTCTGAACTGACTCTGTTGTATCAACAAATAAAATATAAAAAGAAATCAAATCACAAAAGAGGTTCAGAGAGGGGCCAAGAGCAAGTGGCAATATAATGGGGATGACATTGAGGCAGGATGATTCTTCCAGAGCCGATAAAATGTTTTTATTTTTTCAGAGCATCTGCATGTGCAGGTCGCAATATTTCTGGCAAACAGGAGACTTTTGATTTTTCTTTTGACTTTTGATTTCTTGGTTTTTGAGGTCATAGTTAACTGGAACGGTTTATGCAGGGAAGTGTAGAATTGTCTCCTCCCAAGGATGGCCTGCATACCTCCTTTGTTAAGTGCATGGTGCTCCATGAGGGTCATGGACATGAAAAAGAAGAGAGCAAAGGCTCACATTCTGTACCTGTAGGTCAGCGTTGCTCTCCTATAGGAACAAGGACCGATGATAATGGACAACAGGGTAGGGATGCTGAAGTCCTAGGGTCGGGGCTGGTCTGTGTAGCTATGTGTCCCACCAGCCTCATCCATGAACGCTGTATTGCACCCTGGGCTTTGCACCTCTGCACGCACTTCCCTGCTTCCCAGTGAACTCACCCCTCGGTGGGGCAGCCTTGCCATTATTGCCTGTGTAACTCTGAAGGGAGATTTCTGTCTGTCCTTGTAGGGGCCATTTTCCTCTCATATACAGAAGAAGTAGGAGGGGAGGGGTGAAGGAGGAGTGAGGAAAGAGATGAAGTATGTTCTGAAAGTTTCTTACTTTCTAACAATTTGAGAAGGAAACAGAATGATACTCCTTTCTTTGGTCTTGGACACCAGAGTGTTATTTCTCAATAGAAAGTAAATACCTGGCCCCCCATTCTCCACGTAGAATATATTCTTGATCAACGATCAACCCATATGTGGAAAAGTTTAAACTCAAATGCATCAGTTTCCTTTGTTTTGTGTAAGACTCTTTTTCTCATAAAAGAAATTTGTACTTAACTGTTTTAAAAAAAATCAGAAAATATAGGAAAATTACAGAAAGAAAGTGTTACTCTTTATCCCCACCCCCACCTGTAGATGGCTACTGTTCATATTTTATATATATTCTTCCAGGATTTTTTCTCTCCATAGATGTTGCACATACATACATATACAGTCGATCTTACACTGCTCTTTTCACATAGTGGTATATTGCTAACATTTTTCCATTTCATTCTGTAACAATCTAGTACCTTTGTAACAAGTACACATTATTCCACTGTATGGATACACTACAATGTATCAAACTGATTCTCTATTGTTAGTTAAGTTGTTACCAAATTTTAGCTTTTATGAACAATGCTGGTATCCCTGTACACTTTTGTGTTCCTATCTAATTATTACCAAAAATAATTCCTAGACGATTATATTGCCAGATAGCCCTAGATCAATTATAAGTCCCACCTATGCAGTAGAGGTGTGTTTCCTCATGCCTCCACCAATGATGGATCTATGTACAAACTTTTTTCTTTCTTTCTTTTTTAAGTAGTCTCCACGCCCGGCATGGAGCCCAACAGGGGGCTTGAACTCATGACCCTGAGATCAAGAGTCAGATGCTCAACCGACTGAGCCATGCAGATGCTCCATATGCACATAGTTTTTAACATTTTTACCAGCCTGATATATATTTCATTAGTGTCTTAATTGGCCTGTTTTGATTACTTGTGAGATTAAATATATTTTCATATATTTATTTATTGGCCATTAGTATTTCTTATTTTACAAATTACCTATTTGCATCCTTGCCCAATTTTATTAAATTGGGTTATTAATTTTGATTTGTAAGTGTCCTTTTTGTATTACAGATTTTAACCTTTTGTCTTATGCTGCAATTTCCTTTATTAGTTCACCATCTGACTCTTACATTTTTTCACTTACGTATATTTTTACTATGCAGAGGTTTAAAATTTTTTTATGTGTTTCACAACTATTCTTCCAATAGGATTTTGCCTTTAGTTTCATGTTTAGACAGTCTCTTCCCACTCCAGGGTTCTAAAAACAGTCACCTATATTTTCTCTCACCTCTGTGGTTTTATTTTTTACATTTATGTATATAGCTCCTCTGGGATTTATTGAAGGGAATGGTATAAGGTAGAGATCCAGATTTAATTTTTCAGATGTCTATGCCATTTACTGAATTACACATTCATTTCTTCACTAATTTGAAACACCCCATCCCTATCGAGTCTTGGGTTTATTTTCAGACTTGACTCTGTTCCACCGAGTTGTCTTTTCCTGTGCCGGTCTCGCACTATCTTAATTATTGCAGCTTTAATCATACATTGTAATAACTGGTATCACAAGTGTTCACTTACTGTTGTTCTATTGCAAAATTTTCTTGGCAAGTCAAGTGTATTTATTCTTCCAAAATCACTTTAGAATAGTTTTGTCAAGTTAAAGAAAAAAGAATTTCTATGGTATGTGTTAATTTCATCGACAAATTTGTACAGCATTGCCATATTCACACCACTGAGTCTTATCATCCAAGAACATGGCAAGTGTTCCATTTATTCATTTTCTTTTATATCAGGGTCTGATGATTTTCTTCATGCAGGTCCTGAACCTTTATCTCTAGGCTCACCCTGACTGGCGGTGGTTAGCATATAAGAAAACCATTGCTCTTTTGTGTATTTATACCTGAGAATGCATTTTTAAAAATTATATTAGTTTTTTTAGGTATTTCTCTTCAATTTTCCAGATAGGAAGTTGTATCAACTGCAGATAATTCTTTTATCACCTTCCCCTACCAGTGATTTACTTCTTATTTTGTTATCTAATTGCACTCACTAGCATTTCCTGAACAACATTAAGTAGCGATAGCGATGGGGACAGTGTCCATTCATGCCTCGAGCTTGACTTTAATAGAATGCTACCTTTATTTTACTATTGACCTTGCTGGGGAAAGGTTTCGGATCTATATTTTTCTAGCCTGTTAAGGAATTTTTCTTCTATTTTCCTAAAAGCTTTTATTAGGGCTGGATGTTGAGTTTTATCAAACACTATTTTGCATTTTTCAAGGGAAAATGTGTGTGTGGGGGGGGTGGGTATATTAGTCTGTTAAAACGGGGAATCATATCAATATGATTTTGTAATATCAGATTATCCTTTTATCTCTGGAATCCTAGTTGCTTTTTTACGATCAAAACCCACTATTTTATCCTCAAGAAGCGGCCCTGGTTTTGTCCATCTGCAAGAAGCTGTGATTCCTAATTGGCATTTTTGGAGTTCTGTTCGGCAAAGGAGGCCTCACACCCTTAGATCTGTTTTACGAGATGGAGTTACTTTTGCTGGAAGCCATGGGAGGTTCAGAGTTTGTATTTTTAACCTTCCTACCTTGATTAAGTTTAGCCCATTTTAGGCTCTTCCATGGAACTGTGGAAGGCAAGGGGAGAAAAGCCAGGTGGGAAAGCAGGTGTGTTGAGACCATAGGTCTCCCAGACCCTGGGCCAGTATCTCAATGACAGTCTGTCTGAACTCAAGGAAGCCTGGACAAGGCTGAGTATCACCAGCTGGCAATGCCCACACTGTCCTCTTTCTCCCTCTGTATGGAGAACTCACCACTTGGTGATGTCGGCTAATCACGGAGTAGAGTGGAGGCTCCTTCTTGAAAGCAATGAGCTGTCCTTTGTACTAAGTAGGCAAGCGCATAGCCCGCGGGCTCTACTCCGCTCCTCTTGAACCCCTCGGAGGCCCAGGAGACTTCTGGAGGCCTGACCTGTCTCTGCAAAGAAAGTCTCTTACACACCAGGTGCGGTATTCAGTAGCCGGTTTGATCCAGTTAATTTTATACTGGAAGCCGAGGCTGTCAGCGAGAGGTGCTTAGCTCGTTGCCGGAAGGGGAGGGGAGCGGTGTATAAATAAGGAGAAGGCGGAGGAACTTGTGCCGTTAACAGCTCTGCTCCAGTAAAGCAAGAGTTTATAGTGTCACTGCCTCTGGGTATGTTTTCCTGTAAAGGCCAGAAATAAAACACGAGTACATGCCTGTTCTTCCCCCGCCCCCTCCCCTGGAGGACGGTAACGCTCTCATTAATACTAAAGACAAGTTTAAAGATTCTTTAATTGATAGTTGCTGTGCCCTGTGATTTGTTCGGTGCGAAGAAGGTTAACTGTTCTTTTGTGGGCTTTAGCCCGGAGCTGAAAGGCCTGACTTGGTTTCCCCTTGGCTGTAGGATGAAGGGCCAGCCACAGCTTCTCCAAGACCCCTCTTTTCCTCCTCTGCCCACGATCTCTGGTCCCATTCAGCCTTAAATTGTGTTCCTTCTCTACATAGGATTTCTCCATTCCATACTTTCTTAGGTACAAAACATGTATCATTTTTTAGATAATGCCTTATTATGTGTCTATTATTAACGAACATGCCGAAATGTATCCCCAAGTAGGTTGTATGCAGACTCTTCAGTGGGTTAAAGAGGTGGGTGGTCTCAAAGGGCTACAAATTCTAAGTCCCCAAGAAGAATCCAGGCTTCCTGCACACACACATTGTTTGGCCGGCACAATGCTTTATAAGGTGTTGAATCTGAATGCCTGTGAGGGAGCAGAGCAGTATCCGGTTGGCCATGACTCCATTACAACCCGTGATCAAATGCACCTGGCATTTCACCCATCTTCACTATGTGTCTGGCTCCTGAAGCCATCTGGATTTGCAAACTCTGGTGTACATCAGGTACAAGTTCAAATCTTCAGGGCGAGATCATGGGTCAGCCAACTTTCTCCCCCCAACTATTTGGTAAAAACCAAAGTAAGAATGCTGTTTATACCATTTTAAGCTCGCAGACTTTACAAAAATAGATGGCAGGTCAGATTTGGCCTGTGGGCTGTAGTTTGCTAAACCCCTGATTTAAATCACTGACTCAAAGCTCCTAATGTTTTTCCAAAGGATCCAAGAAGAATCAAAATGATCCTGGAGCTTCTACACTAAGAATTCACTTCCAAGTAGGTCTTCTTTTAAATGCTTAGGAATTGTAAGGTGGAATTATACAAGTTATGTGAGTCTAACAAAGGCTGCTGTGTTGGCTCGGATTTGCTCTGGGCTCAGTAGGTGGCCCGCTCTTCTCTGAAACAGGGATAAAGATTCGACGTCAATGGCAGCATCTGGGTTAGAAGCAAGAGAACAATCACACGGTGACAGGCATGAGAAGCAGTGAAGACAAGACAGCCATAAGCCAGACTGAAGGTGAATTCACTTGAAACATACATAAATCGTAAGCATAAATACTTAATAGTTCTGTACGCACAGCTGATTTAGGCTTCGTGCTCATTTTCCATTGACTATCCCTTCCATAAAGGCATCTTTTTAAAACAGAGGGAGTGACTTCTTTCTTTTTCCAATCCAGAGCATAGCAGAGTGGTCTTCTGATCCATTTTTCCCGCAGTGGACACAGATCCATTCCAATAAATTAACCTCCTCTCGTGACTCACTTGAAAGAAACATGTGCCAGTGAGTAAGCTAAACCACATTACCACTCCTCCAAGAAAAATCCCTCTGATGAGTTTTAGTCCTGACAAGCACCGAGAAAACACTGAGCCTTTCCTTTTCGTCACTTTTCTCACCACCAAATCACAAAGCAGTGGAGAGACGGCTCCAGTACGGAGAGAGCAGTGAGGGTTGTTCTGTTTGGCTTGCTTTGGTTTGGTTTGGTTTTATAATTCATCGCTGTATGAATTCTAACCCTTCATTATATTTTTTAACATCACATGTTTAAGAGAACATTTCTCCCATAAACCTTTCACTGGGATTAAGAGGACTTTGGCTGCAGTGTAATTCTGGAAGAGGCAGGAGCTGCCTTCCCCAGTGATCTGGGAACTTCCGAGCAGGCTTTGGTCATGTGAGTGAACTCAGCTGTACATACACACACACGCACACACACACGCACACACACTTAGGCATTTACTAAATGCTTGGCGATATAAGTAGCACAAAAATCAGACATGATACTGTCCTCATCCCAGGAGGGGATTGTTCAGGGCGTGATGACCGTTACGCTGCTGAGAGAATAGCGGATAAAACCTTAGCCATGTGTGGACTGTCACGGAGATGACACGGGCTTGGTGTTGTTGTTATTATCAGCATTTCTCCATCTCTGGCACAGGGTAGGAGAAGCCGGGGGGAAAGGATGAATAATATTTGGATGACTCAGACGCGTCACACTGGACAGCCCTCAGCCTTTTGAGTCTCTGGGTTCCAGGAAGGTGGGGACGGGAGTGAGAAAACATGCACTCCTCACACCTACCAAAGGGGTGTCTGGAGAGTTCTGTGGAAGGCAGGACCCGTGTGCCCTGGGTCTGTGTAGCAGCTGCTTTGGGCTGTGCTTGAACGAGGTGGGAAGTAGGCAGGCAGGCGCTCACAAGAGGGGCACCCAAGACTCTCTCATCTTAAACAGCTCATGGTGCCTTTCAGCTTGTGTGTGGGTCCGGCAAACGTGGCCACGGGTGCTGTCCCGCCCCGGCAGGGGCCAGGAGGCCCCCAGTGCTAACCTGATCACGTCTGGAGGGTGAGGCTTAGCTGCATTTTAATGAAGTGGGACATGGAGACAATATGCTGAGTCTGAGGAGAGCGACCGCAAAGGAGGGGCTGCTGGAAACACCAGGAAGCGCTAAGCCTGTTTCCTCATCTGTGAAATGGGCCACCTCCATGGGGCGTCCTGTGAGAAATCGGCCGGATAGTGCACTGTGAAGCCCTTAGCTCTTACTATTTGAGAATCATGCTAATTCTTTTATGAGACATATGGAAGAAGCTGGGACTGCTTAGTGTGAACAGACTAGAGAAAGACAGGATAGCTCTCCTCAGATATCTAAAGGATTATTATGAGGCAGAGGGAACAAATGTATTTTTTAGTATAAGACACTATGACTGGGGGCGCCTGACTGGCTAAGCCGGAAGAGGATGGGACTCTTGATCCCGGGGTTTGAGCCCTGCGTTGGGCATAGAGATTAAGAATAATAATAGTAATAATAAAAATGAAGACAATATGACTTATAAAATATGGCCTTCAACAGGGAAGCACATTCCATGTCTCTAAAAGTGTTTGTTACCAAGATGCTCAGGAACAAGCAGGCTTTCTTGTCGGGTGCCGGCCTCCCTGTCACCAGACCGGCCCTGACGGAGGCTCGGTGGCCACAGCACTCGGGAGCTCGAGGGGAAACACCTGCTCCAGGTGAGAGGTCGGTTGGACTCGCTGCCTCAGTCCTGCGGCGCCAGCAAATCCAGCAAAGGGCCGAGGTTCCTGACTCTCTGGGAGAACCTGTGCAACCAGCCGCCATGTAGAATAAGCCCCCCACCTCCCCACCCCCCGGTGATGATGATAATTGCCAAGGCTCTCGGGGATCCACTGGGTATAAAGGAGCAAGTTCCTTTGCTTGGAGAACATGATTCTGGGAAACTTCCTCATGGTATCTGTTAGTCTGTTAGGTGCCACTGGGAGGTGGGGGGGGGGGGGGGGACCGAAATGTGTTTCTCAGCGTGGGAGGCGAGAGTCCAAGAGGAAGGAGTCCGCAGCGCGGGTTCCCTCCGAGGCCTCCCTCGGTGTCCTCTGCGAACACTCTGTCCCCACATGCAGTCCCGTCCTGAGGTCCCGGGGGTCAGGACGCCAGCCCAGGGATGCGGGGGTGCTGGGGGTGGGGGGGACACGCCCTCAGCCCACGGGCCTCGCCTGCGGGGCCGTGTCGTGCGGGTCCCGGGGATGGTTGGCGCGTCCTGCGACCCTGCTGTCTCACCCGCGTCCTGTCTCGCCCCCCTCCCCGCAGGTGAGCGGCCCTTCCCCTGCACGTGGCCAGACTGCCTTAAAAAGTTCTCGCGCTCGGACGAGCTGACGCGCCACTACCGGACGCACACGGGCGAGAAGCAGTTCCGCTGCCCGCTGTGCGAGAAGCGCTTCATGAGGAGCGACCACCTCACCAAGCACGCCCGGCGCCACACCGAGTTCCACCCCAGTATGATCAAGCGCTCGAAAAAGGCGCTGGCGCACCCCTTGTGAGGCGCCGGCCGCGCCCGCCCGCCCGAACTGCTCCCGGCGCCCGGGGACGCGGCCGGCCGCGAGGGGGCGCGCTGCGGGCCCGCGGGGCCCTGCCCCCTGCCCCCTGCCCCCTGCCCCCCGGCCCCCCGGCCGCCGCCGCGTTCGTGCGCCCGCAGCGTTTTCTAAAAAGCACATCGTAGCCTGAGATCAAAGTCCACACTTGGTCCCCGTGCAGAGGCAGCTCGGAACCGTCTCTGACTGTTGGAGGGAAGGCGAACACTTTCTTTTTCTCTCTCTCTCCTTTATTTTTTGGGGGGGTTGGGGGTGGGGTGGGGGGAGGGAGGCCAGGCCAAGCCGGCGGCGGCGGCGGCGGGGAGGGGGGCGCGTGGAATTTTACAGCTTCAACACTGGTGTACATACGTCTGACCCGGTGAGCGGACCTGTGGCGTCACACGGTGATTCGGGGCCCTTTCTGCTTGCTGTCTCTCAGAATTGTTTTCTTACCTTTTCGGTGTAAATGACGAGTGTGCTTCGGTTTCTTTAGCAAAACCACTCTCTTGAATCACGTTAACCTTTGAGATAAAAAACAAAAACAAAAAAAAAAACACAAAAAAACAAAAAACCCACAAAAACCAACAAAAAACACGCCATAGCACAGCTGTCTTTATGCAAGCAAGAGCACATCTACTCCAGCATGATCTGTCATCTAAAGACTTGAAAACAAAGTTACTTATAGTCAATGGGTAAGCAGTCTGAATTTATACTAATCAAGACAAACCTCTAAAAGGTTACACTAAGTACAGAACTTTTAAACCTTGCTTTGTATGAATTGTACTTTTTGAACATAAGCTGCACTTTTATTTTCTAATGCAGAGGATGAATAAGTTAAATATGTGCTTTAAGGATAGAAGCAGACATTCTGTTTGGAACCACGTTATAATCTGCTTTTTTTTTTTTTTTATGTAGTATACACTTTTCCCTATGAAATCATGGCAGAGATGGGAGGGCAGAATATATGTGACAGATGCTGAAGGAGAAGGAGGGTAGTATTTTTTTAAAAAAATTCAAAAAGAACAAACAGAATTTTAACTCTATTAACTTTTCCAAATTTTCCGATCCTTTTAGTTAACATCACCTTACTGTTCTAATGCCACGAACGGAGAGGGTTTTGACTCTGTTGGGTCTTATTTGAATGGGTGCGTAACAGTAACTTCTCTGGAAACACCGACTTTGTGAAGAAAAAGTGTGTTGGTCTCCTTCCCGTGTTCCTCCAAACTCCCACTGACAGGTGCAAGAGTTATGTAAAAAGGAAAAGGAAGCTGACACGTGAAAAGAAAAATGTATCCCTGTTAAGTAGTGAGTCCCAAGGGAAAATACCATGATGATTTCCAAGGTGACTTCGAAATTGTCCCTTTTGGAGACCGAAGGCACACGGAATGCGTGTGAATGAAGACACATCACTGTATCTTTGACATCAGAAGCCTCACCACTATATATCTTGTATCCAGGTGTCTACAATGGCCTAAACCACTACATCCATAAAATGCCATTTACCTGAAAACTTAATTTTGGCCTGCACGTGGTCAGAAAAAAATGAACTGTTTTCATAGCGAAGAAGAAACCTCAAGTAAAGGGAGTCAGCAGTGATCGTGGGAGAAATGTTTACATTTTCTTTTGTCAGAAATAATGCTTTCTGGCAATTTTATCTGCTATTTAAAACAGGGAGCTATGGTGCACTCTCGTTTATACATGTGCTGTAAGCTGTGTCGGGTAAACTTAGGGTGCCTCCCCGTCAGTGAACTCGTTACTTCACCTGACACATGCGCGTTGCCAGGTTCAGAACCAGTGTGGGCTCCCACAGCAGACGTGGGGCACGGCTGACTCCGACTTCCAATACGATAGCCATCACTAGCACGGTGTTTTTCTTTTTTGTTTGTTTAACCAACGTAGTCGTATTAGTAGTTCTATAAAGAGAACTGCTTTTAACATTAGGGACTGGGAACAGTCCATTGAGATAAAAGGGAAAGTGTTTTCTCACGGGAAAACATGTCAGGAAAAATAAAGAACACTTTCTACCTCTGTTTCAGATTTTTGAAACGCTTATTTTAAACCAAATTTTAATTTCTGTGTCCAAAATAAGTTTTAAGGACATCTGTTCTTCCATACGAAATAGGTTAGGCTGTCTATTTCTTACTGAGCTCATGGAACGGTCCTGCTTGTGATCCTCTGCACGCTGCCTTTTAGTGAGTGAGGAGTTTGGGGTTGCCTAGCAACCCACTAACTTGGACAAACTCATCTTCCCCTCACAGAAAGAAACGAAGGAAAACCAAGCAAAGTCAGTGAAAGACAATCTTTGTAGTTTCAGGAGTAAATCTATATGTGGCTTTTGTTCAGCACTTACTTAGATGGATATAAACGCAGCAACTTGTTTAAAAAAAAAAAAAAAAACAATGCACAATTTACTTCCCCAAAAAAAGTTGTTACTTGCCTTTTCAAGTTGTTGAACACACATTTGATATTCTCTTATATGTTAGAGTAACGTAACGTATAAACTCAAGGCTTTTTATTCTTCGTGATAAATCCTGTTTTAAAATGTCACAAAACAGGAACCAGCATTCTAATTAGATGTACTCTATCAAGATATGGTTCAAATAGGACTACTAGAGTTCATTGAACACTAAAACTATGAAGCAATTACTTTTTATATTAAAAAGACCATGGATTTAACTTATAAAAATCCAAATGCAGGATAGTAATTTTTGTTTACTTTTTTAACCAAACTGAATTTTTTGAAAGACTATTGCAGGTGTTTAAAGAGAAAGAAAAGTTGTTTTATCTAATACTGTAAGTAGTTGTCATATTCTGGAAAATTTAATAGTTTTAGAGTTAAGATAACTCCTCTCCTTGGTTAGGGAAGAAGAAAGCCCTTCACCACTATGGAATGATGCCCTGGCTTTAAGGTCTAGCTCTACATCATGCTTCTTTTGAGAATTATATTTGGTAGCCATATTACAGAAATTGATTAGTTGTCAGTTTGCAGGTAGATTTAGCACAGCGCTCATCACTCTGGATAGATTGAGATGTTCTTTCACAACAGGTGAATGATCTGTAACACTGTAAGATACTGATCTTTACAACTGTTTAATCAGTTTTATTTTTGTACAGTATTAGTGACCTAAGTTATTTTGCTGTCCCGTTTTTGTAAATCAAATGAAATTATAAAAGAGGATTCTGACAGTAGGTATTTTGTACATATGTATATATGTTGTCCAAATAAAAGTAATAAATGACAAAGATTGAATTGTCCCTGCCATTATGTGTTGTAAAAGGGGCGTATCTTGCTGTAATGGGGGTTGCTTCTTTAACCTGGGCTCACAGGATTTTTTTATGGTAAGTCCAAAGGTGATTTTACTCTACGTCTTTCAACACGTGCGATATTTATATAGACCTGTGTGTATTTACTATTCACAGACAGACCTCTGAGGAAGTAGATGGAATGTAGCCTGCTTGAAACCGCTGTATGATACTGGAGAGAAATATATTTTCAGGTCAATCATTTAAAGAGGTTTATAAAAGCTCATAACCGTGCTGGGGTGGGGGCTAGGAACTGAGCAGAGGATGTTAAGGACTCAGATTCTCCTCCTGAGGTACGATATTGATAAGAACACACAAGTTGAGGTTTCAAAGGCAGGACAGTAGAACCATTAAACCAAATGAAGGTGAACACCCAAATGTGTGTGCGTGTGTGTGTGTGTGTGTGTGTGTGAGTAATTTATACAGATATATACCAGCTAGCTACAATTTATTAAGCACTTACTATATGCCAGTCACAGTGCCAAGTGTTTAGGTCTTTCTTCTCATTTAATGCATACAGCAGCTCCGTACATCCCCTTACAGTAGATGCTTTTGTTATCCACGTATTTCAGATGAAGAAACTGAGGGTCAGATAACTTGCTAAAAGACACATCTGATACGTGGTATAGACAGCATTGGATCTGCTGAATCCAGTCCTCCATCATTCTATGCCTGCATCGGGGCAGCAGGATTGATCGAGTCATTTTCATTTGACCCATTTTATTGAGCGCCTATTAATGCCAGCCATGGTTGTCACTGAGGACACAAAGCTGAAGAAAAACAGACAAGCTTTATGCATTCAGGGGGTCTATACGCCAGTGGATGGAGACACATAAACAAGTAAACAAATTTTCCGTATAATTTCAGATAGTGATAAGCATGATGAAAATAGTCACATGACTTAGGTGTGGGGGAAAGGCGACTTTAGACTGAGTCTCCTTGAGGGTCCTTAAACATTTGAGCTGGGACCTGGATGACATGGAGGAGCCAGGCCTGCAAAGGTGGAGGAATGAGGAGACCAAGTGGGACGAATTCAGCAGAATGTGACCAGGACTTTGGAGGAACCCAAGGAAGGTGGGGTGGCTGGAATTAAACAGAGAGAAGGAAAGGAATGGGAACTTGGGGTGCTTGGCAGGGGCCAGATTATGCGGGGGGCCTTGTACTTCAGGTTATTTTATGGTCTTTGATTTTGATTCTAAAGGCAAAGGAATCTTTGGGAAGGTTTAAAGCAGAAGAATGCTATATTCAGATATGTATTGCAGCAAGCTCTTTCTGGTGCTGGGTGGAAAATGGATTTTAGGGAGGCAAGAATGGAGCTGGGAGACTAGCAAGGAGGCTGTTGTATTTGTCCAAGCAGGAGGTGATGGTCATTTGGACCAAGTTGTTAGCAGTGGTGGTGGGAAGAGGCAACCAATTCCAAAAAAATACATCAGAGGCAGAATCATTTGGACTTAGTAATGTTAGGGGTCAGGGGTAAAGGATAGAAAGATCCAGTAATGGCCCTCAGCTTATGGCCTGAGCAACAAGCAGGTCACTGTTAATGCAATTTGATCAGATGGAGGAAAAGAGAGGGTCAGCATGAGGGAAAAGTCGTGGACTCATGTTTGGACATGTCAGGGTGATGTGTCCATCAGACATCGCACAGAAACGTCAAGAGAATGATGGTATATATTAGTTTAGGGCTCAAAAAAGTGATCTGGACTGGAGATTTAGAAATCAGTCATATTTGATAGTAACCGAAGGCACAGCGGATGAAATAACCGGTGGTAGAATATAGATGGGAAGGAGAGGGTTAGCGCCTAGTGGGGAGGGGGCGGAGGGGGAGAGAGAAGAAAGAGGGAGGAGGGGAGGACAGAAAGACAACAATATCCAGATAGACAAAATCTGGAAAAGGGCAGGGTCATAGAATAAGGGGCAGAGGGGGAGGGCAGAGTAATCAGTTGTGTTGAATGTCACGGGGAGGGTGTAGTAAGACTAGTGCTAGCGAAAAGGGAAGTGTTCACTGCGTTTAGGAATCTGAAGTTATTGGTGGCTTTTGAGAGCCGTTACATGCAAATGGTGAAGATAGACATCTGGTTGGGTAAGGGGAGGAATAATCGGGAAGCGAAAGACGTAAAGGGGAAGTATAGTCAAGTCTTGCCCAGTTTGTAGAAAGTGAAAACAAACAAGGCAGCCTGGATCAGTGCACAGCAAAAGAAGGGAGACACAAGAAACAGACAACATAAGAAGAAAAATGGAATCCACGCGTCACCGAAATGTCCTTATTTAAAGTTAGATTTTCAGTTTGGATCAAAAGCTGAAGTCCTGTGTGTGTGTGCACGCCCGCCCATGCATTTCACTAGACGCTCACCTGAAAATGAAACGACATTCGTTAAACAGAGTGATCGGTAAAGACAAACAAGGCAAAGGGTCCACAAAACAATTCAAGAGTAGTCATAATGATATCAGGAAAGAATAGAATTTAAGGAAAAAATTACTTTCTATGGGTGCGTTCTCTATTGAAGATCTAACAGTGCCTAGTGACAGTCCATCAAAATATGCAAAGCAAAAAATGCAAAAATACAGCAGGAAGATTTCAGGAAAATCGCTGTTTTACCCAAGGAAGAGAAAAAGTATTTTTATAATACGCATATTCTTTTCAAACATCCATGGAACTTGGACAAAAATATAGGAGATAATAAAAAAATTAAAATTAAAATTAAAAAAAAAATAAAAAAAAAAATATAGGAGATAATAAGACTATAAGTCACACATTGTAGACTACATTTTCTGACCGCCAGGCAATAAAGTGAGCAATTCATAGCAAAAGGATAATTCTTTTAAAATAGTGGAAATTAAAATACTGTCAATTCATAGATCAAAGAGAAAATACAAATTATAATCACAGTTTAAGACAATAAAAATAGGGGAAATTATATATCCAAAAAAAAAAAAAAAAAAAAACCAAAACGCTACCTCAAGTAAAACTTAGAGCCTTATATGCTTAAATCCATGAACAAAATAAAAATAAACCAAACAATCAATTCAGAAGCCAAAAAGTGAAAAGAAAAAAAAATCTAGGAAAAGCATGAGGAGAGAATAAAATTAAAATGGGATTGATATTTAACCCCAGAGGTGGATCTTTGAAAAGACCAATAAAATAGACACTTTTGACAAAGCCAAACAAGAAAAAATCTGAATTCCTATTATGAATGAAAAGAGAAATTAGCTATAGGTATAACATGTTAATATTTTTTTGGACATTTTGATTAAATGGCTCTTTTAGTAAAAGAAGGTTTGCCTGTTTTTTTTTTAAGATGTTATTTTTAGGTAATCTCTGCACCCAATGTGGGGCTCAACCCTGAGATCAAGAGTCACATGCTCTATGGACTGAGCCAGCCAGGCACCCCAAAGAACAGTTTAATGGGTGGTACAATTATACGGACCAAAAACTGTAAAAGAAGTTGACAAATGTCAGAGAATTTCAGCACCTGGAAAATCTTATAAGCAAAATCTTTCAAACCTTTAAGGAACCAATATCTCCTTTAAGATTTTACACTGTTAGAACATAGAGCATAGAAAACGGTGAGAAACATTTCAGTTCACTATATGAAGCTAATTTAACCCTTACTTGCAAGAACAGTTGAGAATATTTTGTAAAAGACAAGTGATGTAGGGGAATTTGGCCTACCATGAATTACAGCCAGTTTTGAAGACACAAGGATTTAATATATTTTATAAGAGTGGCATTCCAAATCAACAGGGAAAGCATGAATTATCCATTTTGCTTAGCCAAATGATTATCTGCAAAAAAATTAAGATACAGTATACTATATACCAACGTAAATCCTATATCAATTAAAGATTTAAATAAAATGACTAAAGCCCCTAAAGAAAATATAGGTAAAGATTCACGAATCATGATTGGGTAAGAACTCAAATGCGTAAACCTAAAGGTAGAAACTAATAATAGAAAAATGAATAGATTTGACTACTTAATCGTATGAAACTATTATAAGTGAAAAATTAGCCTAAACAAAATCAAAAGGTGTGGATATGGAAAAATGCACTTCAAAAGGGTTAGCATCGTTAACGTGTAACTTCTTACAAGTCAGTATGAAGAAATGAACACATTTAGAAAAATCTAACAAGTGACATGAATTGATAGTTTACAAAATGACAGTCAATGAACATTTTAAAAATGTTAATGCTTTCGATCAAAAATACAATATAAAATAGTGAGGTACAGTTATTTGCCTATGCAAGTGGTGAAATTTTTTTAAAAGCACCCATTCTGTCAAGAATTGAGGGAGATGGGCATATTGCCAGTGGGAATTCAGATTGGCATGTGTCTTCTGAGAGCTAATAGGATTCAAAACTACAAAAACGTTCACAAGGCTTTAAGAAGAGATTTTGGGAAGAGAGGTGGATACAAGGCATCTACGCTTCTAATACTGTCCCTGCCCCTCTTCACTCCAGCAACTCAGGTTCCCATCTCTTAACCTGTACTCCTTGAACAGCCTCCTAACTAACCTAGTGTCCTCATTTTCCTCTTGAAATTTCACCTTCCACTTTGCAGTGTCACGATCCCAGCTGTAAATATGTCCATATCCTTCCTTTTGTAAGGACCTCCCGTGTCGCCATCAGCAACAGGATTAAGGTCAGTCTTCTTTGTTTTTTTAGAGAGAGAGCACGGGAGACGGAGTGGGGAAGGGGCAGAGGGAGAGAGAGAATATTAAGCAGGCTACATACCCAGCGTGGAGCCAACATGGGGCTCGATCTCAACACCCTGAGATCATGACCTGAGCCAAAATCGAGAGTCAGATGCTCAACCAACTAAGCCACCCAGCGCCCCGAGGTCAGTCTTCTTAATGTGGCCTGCAAGGTTCTCCATGTTCTGATGCTTGTCCACTTCTCCAGGCACGTCATTTCCCGCCCACCCCCACTTTGCTGTCATTCATTATACCCATCTGCTCATAAGTTTTCCAGCTATGTTACTTCGGTTCCTATTATTCTTTCAGTTGTAGAGCCAGTCCTGCCCTCTCTTCCCCCATCACTCCCTCTAATTCTTTGCGGTGAAAACTGTACCTTCCGCGGGAAGCTTTCTGTGACTTCCTGGGCTGGGTTAGGTTTGCCTCCACTTAGTCCCATAAACACTGACCTGGTTACTCCACACTGTGTGCGAGAGGTTCATTTGGGTTGCTCTAAGTAGGGGCAGTTTGTTCATGCTCATTTGTATATTCAATTATAAAAAGACACCGTTACTGTTGTTAAAGAATTTCTCCAGATTTTGGCTACTATGAGTTGTGTTTCTCTTAGCCTCCTGTGCATGCATTTTGGAGAACATTATGTATGCATCTCTGTTGGGTATATATCTGGGACTGGAACTCAGTCATAGAAGGAGGCAGGCAGAATACCAAACGTGCCCCCCCCCCCCCCCCGCCAGATTCCATGCCCTAATGACAGGGATATTATCCAGGTGGGTTTTATGATAGAGAGATAGCCAGGTGGGCCTCATCACACCAGCCACTTTAAATGCAGAGAGTTCCTCTGCTGCTGGGAGCAGAAGAGAGCGTCAGAGAGGTTTGAGGCATGAGGGATCCTTGCTGCATTGTTCCTGGCTTGATGATCCGGGGGTCCACTACAAGGCCTGCAGGGTGGCCTCTAGGAACTGAGGGTGGCTCTCAACTGGCCACCAGTAAGGAAACAGGACCTCAAGGACCTGAATGTTGCCAACAACCTGAAGGAGCTAGAATGTGGACCTCTCCCCGAGGGCTCCAGCTAAGGACTCAGTCCTCCGAACACCTCCATTTCAGCCTTGTGCGGGAGCAGATAACCCAGCCACCCTGTGTCAGACGGATCTACAGAACTGTGAGTTAACAACGGTTTTGTTCTAAGCCACTAAGTTTGTGGTAATTGGTTATACAGCACCAGAAAACTAACACGTCAAGTGTGCCAACGGTTTTGCAAAGTACCAATTTGTATTTTCACCAGGAGTATATGAGAGTTTCAATTGCTTTTTCATGTTGGTCTTAGTGTAGACATGGAATATTAAGCATCTAGTAGAGACTTGCCTGATTCAGTGTCTCAGTATTAATTACTAATGAAGTAAAGTTAAAAGGGAAAGTAGCATTCAAGTTCTTACGTGAACCAAAGAAAATTTTAATGACAATACCCATTTCTGAAAAAAGAAAACTATAATGTTCACATCCTTGACAAAGCAATTGCATGTCCAAGGAATTACCATGAATGTGTGCAGAGATTTAGTTGCAGAACTGGACATGGTGGTATTGTTTATAATAGTTCATAATGGATCATTTAAATAACAGAATATTAGGCACCATTAGAAATGATGTAGAACAGCTTTTGACCAAGGATATTCTGTAGAATATCAATTTCCCAAATGTTATGTTCCAGAAGGATCCCGTGATTATGTAAGTTTGAGATTCTCTGGCAACGTGAACAGGTTTCTCCACTGGAGCTCTTTGCAAACCTCGCTCTGGTCTGATAAGTATCGTTAACACCTGGGGCGCCAACACAGCGAAGATTTGCACAAGCCTTTTTGATTACGGTCTTCTGCTTTGTTTTGGGGGGCATCTTGGGCATCTTGTAGATTTGCCTTTGGGAAATGACATAGAAACATGTCTGCGATACGTTTGGCGCAAAAAGCCGTGTGAATAATGTAGTCCCCACTTCAAAACCTGTAGATAAAAGGCCGGAAAAACTTAAAGGATATTACCCAAAAATGTGAACTGTGATTATTTGGATGGACAATTTTTAATTCATAGTCCTTATTTATATTTTTCTCAAGTGTCTACACAGGGATTATGTATTTGTTAAAAGGGGGAAAAAAAGAAATGCCAGAAGTCCATATAAACACTGTCTCTTGGAACAGCAGTGGTAAAGCTGTAGCTCTTGTCTGGGGGCTGATTTGCTGTATGGTCTGGCCCTAATTAAATTCAATTTTTAGCGGTCCGCTTCAGGACAGCTGGCCCCAGCACCATGGGCCCATCTGGGGTCACACTGTCCAGTCAGTTTGGGTTGATGGGGGGGTGGTCTCTGGGGCTGCTATGTAGCAGAACAGTGAATGCTCACTCTCTGATCCATGCTCCAGCCCAGGCCAGCTCTGTTCCCGGCAGCCCCAAAGCTCCTGCTTGCTGAGGTTTGGTTTTGTTTTGTTTTGTTTGTTATTTTCCCCATCTTCTCAGGGCAGCTCTTCTCCTCCCATCTTCCCCATCAGCTCCACTCCTCCCTGGAAAACTACATGTTTTCTGAAGACGGACCCAGGTTCAAATCCTCCCTGGGAACCAGGTCTAGGCAAAGCAGTTCATCTCTCTGAGTCTCTTTCCCCCTCTAGGAAAAGCGTACGTGTTTAAGTAACCTCTCCTAGTGTTGTTCGGATAAAATCGGAAAGGCTTAAGGATCGCACCTGTCACCGTGCTAGGTTTTCAACAAATACTTATTCCTTCCATCCCCCAGCCCTGGAGTTAATATAGCCTTCAGTTAATAAAAGGAGTTACAACCCCATTTCTCCCTCGTGGGTGGGTACAGTTTTCTGATGTCAGCCTTTGTTTATAGAAAGAGTTTGAAGTGTGTGTGTGTGTGTGTGTGTGTGTGTGTGTGTGTGTGTGTGCGCGCACGCACGCACCCGCGCCTGGTGTTGGCAAACTCTGGCCCCTGGTCAAACCCGACCCACAGCCTGTTTTTTATGAAACCAGCAAGCTAAGAATGGTTTCCACAGTTTTAAATGGTCGGACAAATCAAAAAGAATGTGCTACCAGACACCTTAAACTTACATGAAATTCACATTCCATGGTTTATAAATAAAGTTTTATTGGGACACAGCCGTTCGTTCATTTACATATCGTCTGTGGTTGCTGTCACACAATGACGGAGTTAAACATTTGTGGCAGGGACCGTACTGCCTGCAAAGCCTAAAATATTTGCGATCTGGCCCTCTACGTAAAATGTTTGCTGATCTCTGCTCCAGGCTTTTTCCTATCTAAGTATTTCTTGAAGGCAAGCTTTAAATATGAGAGGTATTGGGGCACCTGGGTGGCTCAGTTGTTAAGCATCTGCCTTCGGCTCAGGTCATGATCCCAGGGTCCTGGGATCGAGCCCCGCATCGGGCTCCTTGCTCTGCAGGACGGCTGCTTCTCCCTCTCCCACTCCCCCTGCTTGTGTTCCTTCTCTCGCTGTGTCTCTCGCTGTCAAATAAATAAATAAAATCTTTAAAAAAAAAAAAAAAATGAGAGGTATTGCTCATTGGATTGCATTTTTAAAAAATTAAAATAAATGTCTTTTGAAGGCTCAATTTTTGAAATGCTCATCCCTATTCTTAAGTCCCAGTGAATGTGATAGATTCGGGCTTTGCCAGCCTGGTATGGCTAAGGCGGCGTTTCTTTCTAGGTACTCAGCCTGTTGGTTAGGAGCTACCAGGTGAGTGGTTTAGACAAGATTTTAGGGTAACCTTTTAGGTTAAATATCTATTTTAAAATACTTAGAATGTATGACAAACACAAACCTAAAATACTAATGGGTATTTGATCAGCAACGCCTTCCTTTGTTATTTAATTTATAAGCAAACTTCTGAGAAGATGCTACTTCAAAGGGATCCTGTAATCCCTTTATAATGGGAGGATTCCCGTGTAGTGTGGTCACTTTGACCTTCTCATTTCTGTGTAGGTGAGATGTTCAGATACTAATGGTAAATACTCTGTTTTCTCCTGCAAAAGGCAGTCCCCTCAACAGGGACAGTCGTGTCTTGGGTAGAGCCTCTGCAGAAAGTTGTTTTGTTTTGTTTTTTTCCCCTCCTTGCCTCTGGGATAATGGGTGTTTTGGTGGAGATGCTCAGTATGCAACGAGAACTGGCAGGGTTAAATTATGGCTCCACTGAGCATAAAAAATTGGAGGGTGAATCTAGCCCATCATCCATTCTGTTACAGTTTTTCTATAAAAGTAAAAAATCTTTATTAAGTGAAACTAACATTAAACTAAGTTTGTACACAGGAGAGCCGGATTTAAAGGGCCACAGCTCTTGGAATGATGATACACACGCCAAACCAAACTCGGTTTTGCTTATTCTAAAAGACACCTTTGTGTTGTTCTCAGGCAGAAACAATACACCCTCTGGAGACTCCTAGCAAGCAGGTTTTCTTCCGATACTAGCTCAAAACAACCATATTTACCCAAGGAAGTATGCTTGCTTTCTGTTAATCCTAGGAAAAACCTTAGGGTCCTATACCTTCTTTGCATTTTTAAGCTGTGAACCATCAAATGTTTGCAGATTTCTCCACATTTTCCTCAAGCAGCCGGATACCAGCCCTATTATAATACCTCCCCACTCAGTCCCTTCAAAGGTTTCTGTGCCTTGTCTGTATTGGAGTTTTCCCCTAGCTCTTCTGGCAGATTTTAGATCGTCTGCGCATTGAAATACACAATAATTATATACACATTTGACAAACGAAGACAACTCAAAAGAAACCAGACAGGGGTCTCCCATAGAGGAAGTGCTAAGTTGTTTACAACTTTTCTAAACTTTTATTATGTTCTAGGATGTGTTCATTATATAATTTCATCATATTGTGTTTATGCTAGCCAAGATTCCAGCTAATTTCCCCCATTTTTGTTTTTGTTTTTGTTTTTTCTGAGACTAATGATTAAATGGATTCTTTTAAGGGATATTTATTTCAATTGAACAATAGTTGACATTTCATGCTGTTCAGTTGTACAAGTAGTGATTGGACATCTGTATACATTACAAAATGCTCACTGCGATGTGTAGTTACCATTGATCACCATACACAGTTACTACAATATTGACTATATTCTTCTGCTATACTTTATATCCCCATGACTTAATTTATTTTATAACTGGAAATTTCCACTTGTAAATCCCCTTCATCTACTTGGCCCATTCTCCCACCACCATCCCCTCTGGCAACCTCCAATTTGTTCTCCATATTTATGAGTCTGTTTATTTTTTGTTGTGTTCATTTATTTCTTAGATGCCATATATAAGTGCACTCCTACCGTATTTGTATTTATCTTGTTTATTTCACTTAGCCTAATATCCTCTATGTCCAACTATGTGGTCACAAATAGCAAGATTTCATTCTTTTTTCTTGATGAGTACTACTGCATTGTATATGTATACCCATCTTCTTTATCCATCAGTCACTGGACACTTAGGTGGTTTTCATTCCTTGACCATTGTAAATAATGCTGCCATGAACATAGGGGTGCACATATGTTTTTGAATTAGTCTGTTTTCGTCTACTTTGAGTAACCAGAATTGTAGTTGCTGGATCATATGGTATTTCTATTTTTAATTTTTTGAGAAAACATCCTACTGTTTTCCATACTGGCTGCACCAGTTGACATTCTCACTAACTGTACATGAGGGTCCCTTTTTGTCCACGTCCTCACCAACACTTGTTACGTCTTGTCTTTTTGACTTTGGCCAGTCTGATAGATGTAAAGTGATCTCTCATTGTGGTTTTGACTTGCATTTCCCTGATGATCAGTGATGTTGAGCATCTTTTCATGTGTCTCGTGGCCATCTTGTATGTCTTCTCTGAGAAAATATTTTTCTTTTCAGGTCCTCGGCCCATTTTTAATCAAATTGTAGTGATTTGAGTTGTAGGAGTTCTTTATATATTTTGGATATTAACCCTTACCAGGTATATCATTGGCAAATACCTTCTCCCATTCAGATGCTATCTTTTTGTGCTGTTGATGGTTTCCTTCACTGTGCAAAAGCTTTTTAGTTTGATGTAGTCCCAGTTGTTTTTGCTTTTGTCGCTCTTGCCTGTGGAGGCAGGTTAATAGATATATTGCTAAGACTATTGTCTAAGAGTTTACTGCCTGTTTTCTTTTAGGAGTTGTATGGTTTCAGGTCTTAGATTTAGGTCTTTAATCCATTTTGAATTTATTTTTGTGTATGGTCCAGATTTATTCCTTTGCATTCAGCTGTCCAGTTATCTCAGCACCATTTATTGAAAAGATGGTCTTTTCCGCATTGTATATTCTTGCCTCTTTTTGTCGTAAATTAATTGACCATCTAAGCATGGGTTTATTTCTGGGCTTACAGTTCTGTTCCATTGGTCTGTGCGGCCTGTTTTTGTGCCAGGACCATAGTGTTTTGATTACCACAGTTTTGTAGTTATAGTTTGAAATCTGGGTGTGTGATGCTTTCCTCTTTGTTATTCTTATGATTGCTTTGGCTAATTGGAGTTTTATGTGATTCCATACAAATTTTAGTGTTATTCTAGTTCTGTGAAAAATGCTATTGGTGTTTCAAAGGGGTTGCATTGAATCTGTAGATTGCTTTGAGTAAGATGCATTTTTTTAAATTTATTATTTATTTATTTGAAAAAGAGCGAGAACGAGAGCGAGAGAGAGAGAGAGAGAAACACCAAGGGAGAGTGAGAGGGAGAAGCAGACTCCCGATAAAGGGCTCGGTCCCAGGACCCTGAGATTGTGACCTGAGCTGAAGGCAGATGCTTAAACGACTGAGCCACCCAGGTGCCCCCAAGATGGACATTTTAATAAGATTAATTCTTCCAATCCACGAGCATGGGCTATCTTTCTGTTTATGTCTTTAATTTCTTTCATCATTGTCTTAGAGTTTTCAGAGTACAAGTCTTTCACTTCCTTGGTTAAATTTATTCCTAGATATTTTATTCTTTTTGATGCAATTATAAATGGAATTGTTTTCTTAATTTCCCTTTGATTATTAGTGTATAGAAATGCAACACATTTCTTTGTATGTTAATTTTATATTCTGCAAGTTTACTGAATTCCTTTATTAGTTCTAATAGGTTTTTGGTTTTTGTTTTCTTTTTTGTGGCGTCTTTAGGGTTTTCTATGTATAGTATCATGTTAAATGCAAATAGTGACAGTTTTACTTCTTCCTTACCGGTTTGGATGCCTTTTATTTCTTTTTGTTGACTGATTGCTGTGACTAGGACTTCCAGCACTGTGTTGAATAAAAGTGATGAGAGTGAACATCCTTGTTTTGTTCCTGATCTTAGAGGAAAAGCTTTCAGCTTTTCACCATTGAGTATGATGTCAGCTCCGGGTTTGTTATGTGTAGGCTTTTAGTATGTTGAGGTATGTTTCCTCTATATCCACTTTGTTAAGTTTGTTTTTTTTTAATCATAAATGAATGCTCAATTTTGTCAAAGATTTTTTTTTGGAAGCTACTGAGATGATTGTATGATTTTTAGTCTTCATTTTGTGAATGTGATGTATCACATTGATTGGCGACTACTGAAACATCCCCACATCCTTGAAATAAATCCCACTGGATTGTGGTGAATGAATCTTTGAGTATAATGTTGAATTTGGCTTGCTATTATTTTGTTGAGGATTTTTGCATCTGTGTTCATCAGGGATGTTGGTGTGTAACTTTTTTTGTAGGGCTTTTGTCTGGTTTTGGTATCAGGGTAATGAATGAATTTGGAAGTGTTCCTCTTTTTTTTTTTTTGAGTAGTTTGGGAAGACCGGATAATAACTTTTTAAATGTTTGGTAGAATCCAACCATGAACAGTTCTGGTCTTTGGCTTTTTTTTGTTGGGTTTTGGTTTTGATTTTTATTATGCATTCAGTTGCATTACTACTAATTGGTCTGTTCAGATTTTTCATTTCTTTCTGATTCAGTCTTGAAAGATTGTATGTCTCTAGGAATTTATCCATTTCTTCTAGGTTGTCCAATTTGTTGATGTATAATTTTTCATAGTCTCATGCAATCTTTTGTATTTCTGTTGTTTGTACTTAGGCTGTAACTTCTCTTTCATTTCTGATTTTGAGTTCTGTTAAGGGTGTGTGTGTGTGTGTGTTTCATGCATCTGACTAAAGTTTGATCAATTTTGTTTATCTTTGGTCAATTTTGTTTATCTTTTCAAAGAACCAACTCTTAGTTCCATGGATCATTTCATTGTTTTTTAGTCTCCATTTCATTTATTTCTGCTTTGATAGGTAATATTTCCTTCTAATTTGGGGCTGCTTTTTCTAGCTCCTTTATGTGTACAATCAGGTTTATTCGAGATTTTTCTTGTTTGTTGAGGTAGGCCTAAATTGCTATAAACTTCCCTCTTTGAACTGTTTTTGCTCTGTCCCAAAGATTTTGGAACTTTGTGTTTCCGTTTTCATTTGTCTTCAGGTGTTTTTAATACTGCCTTTTCGATTTCTTCATTGACCCATTGGTTGTTTAGTAGCATGTTGTTTAACTTCATGTGTTTGTATTTTTTCTAGTTTTTTTTTTTATTTTAGTTTTAGAGCATTGTGGTTAAAAAAGAGACTCCATATGATTTCCATATCTTAAATTTTTTGAGACTTGTTTTGTGGCCTGACATGTTATCTGTCCTGGAGAACCCCATGTGCACTTGAAAAAAAGGTGTATTGTGCTGTTTTGGGATGGAATGTTCTGTATTTTCTGTTAAATCCATTTGATCTAGTGTGTCATTAATAGCCACTGTTTCCTTGTTGATTTTCTGTCTGGATGATCCGTGCATTGATGTAAATGATGTTGAACTCCCCTACTATTATTACCCACATTTTCTCCCTTTATGTCTGTTAATATTTCCTTTATATATTTAGGTGTTCCTCTGTTGGTTGCAGAGATATTTGCAATTGTCGCATCCTCTTGTTGTATTGCTCACTTTGTCATTATGTACTACCCTTCTTTGCTTCCTGATACAGTCTTTGTTTTAAAGTCCATCTTGTCTGATAAAAGTATTGATAGCCTTTAGCGTTATGCTTGGATTCCTTTCTCTTTATTTTTTAGGTATCTATTAGAGGTTTTTGGTTTGTGGTTACCATGAGATTCCTAGATAACACCCTATGTATATAGCAGTCTTTTTTTAAGTTGAAGTTTGCTTAATTCCAAAACATACTAAAAGCGCTACAATTTTACTCCCTCATCTCCATGATTTATGTATGTATTGTCCTATTTTACATCCATATTTTAAATATATTGTGTATCCCCTACCTTATTATTATAGATATCGTTGACTTTACTGCTCACTCGCTTTATAAGCAGTTGATCTACTACCTTCACTATATGTTTGTTTTTACCAGGGAAATTTATTCTTTCATAATTTTCTCACTTCTATTTACAGCCTTTTCTTTTTTGCTTAAAGAAGTTCTCTTAACGTTTTTTGTAGGGCCAGTTTAGTGGTGAATGAACTCCTTTAGTTTTTTTGTTTGTCTAGGAAACTCCTTCAGTTTCAAGTGATAACTTTGCTGGGTAGAGTATTTTGGGTTGTAAGTTTTTTCTTTCAGCACTTTGAGTATATCCTGCCACTTGTAGCTGCAGAGTTTCTGCTGAAAAATGAGCTCATAGTCTTAGGGTGTTAGCTTATATGTAACTACTTGCTTTTCTCTTGCTTCTTTTAGGATTCTCTATATATTAATTTTTTGACATCATTATTATGTGTCTTGGTGTGAACTTTTTTGGGTTTCTCTTCTCTTGAGCTCTGTTCCTGGACCTGGATGTCTGTTTTCTTCCCAAAGTTAGGGAAGTTTTCAGCTACTATTTCTTAAAACAAGTTTTCTTCCCCTTTCTGACTTTCCTTCCAGGACCCCTACATAATGCAGTACTGCAATAGTGCAAATGTTGGTACACTCGATGTTCTCCCTGAGGTCTCTCTTAACCTATCCTCATTTTAATTTTTTTTTTTTCCTTTTGCTGTTCAGTTTGGATGATTTCCACACCCTGTCTTCCAGATCTCTGATCCATTCTTCTGAGCCCTTTAGTCTACTGTTGAGTCCTTTGAGCTTATTCTTCATTGCTGTTATTCTTCGGTTCTGATTAGTTCTTCTTAATACTTTCTATCTCTGTTGAAGTTCTCCCTGAGTTCATTCACTCTTCTCCCATGGTGAGTGAGCATCTTTAATGACCATTATTTTTAACTCTTTATTGCTTATCACCACTTCATTTCATTCTTTTTCTGAGGTTTTTGTCTTGTTCTTTCATTTGGAGCATATTCCTATCTCCTCATTTTGTCTGACTCCCTGGGTTTGTTGCTATCTATTAAGTAAATCAACCACATCTCCTGGTCTTGAAGTCCGTGGTCTTAGGTAGAAGGCATCCTATGGGTCCCAGAAATGCAATCCCCCAGCCCCCAGGACAAGGTGCTCCAGGGATATCTACTGCAGAGACTGCATGCACTCTCCTGTTGTGGCCGGGCCATGACTGCTGTGGGTGCACTGGTGGGCGGGGCTGGCCCCCAGCACAGCTGGCTGAGGGGCTTTGCTGCAGCTGCTGCAGGCATGCTAGTGGGTGGGGTTAGCCCTGGTGTGACTGGCTGCAAAACTTGGCTGCAGCTGTTGTGGGCATGCTGGTGGTGGGGCTGGCCTCTTCCTCCTTGGGGCAGGAGACAATTTGAAGGGGCACTGGTCCAAGCTGAAGCTGTTGGCTGGGCATGGTGGGGTGGGCGCAGCACTGGGGGGCCCTTGCTGTGCAGATGGGTTGGGTGTGGCAAGTCAGCAGGGGAACACTGAAGCTGGGTGAGTGGTGCTAGCAACGTAGATAAAGAATGTCAGAACTGTAGCTGCCAGCATGAGGCCAGCTACACTGATGGAGGACAGGGAAAACGGCTCCTGCCAGTGCTTCCATTGCTGGTGAAAATTTCTATGCCTCCGTTTCCTATAGCCTTCTGGCTCTCCAAGTGAAGTCCTGCTGATTTCCAAAGCCAGACATGATGAGAGCTCATCTTCCTGGTGCAGGTCCCCAGTGCAGTGGGTGCCCAATGTGGGGTTTGAATCCCTCCCTCCTCAGAACCTTTCCCCCTTTTTAAGGGAGCCATGAATAGTGCATTTTAAATGACTTGTTTCCCTTCCTGAGTTGAGATCAGCATTGATGTACAACCTATTTTTCCTAAATACTTCTGATACACCTAAAAAGATGTTTTCTTTGGAAACCAAAGTTCCTTTTTAAAAGCCTATGTTCACCTTTTATGTTTCTGTGCTGGTCATAGGTAATCGGCTTTGGGCGTCCTCAAAAATAGTTTGTTTGTTTTTTTCTGTTGTCCCCAGCCATGGAAATACCAATTGGCCTCTGAGGAATTTACCTGAATGAGTCAACCTTTATGCATGTTTAGTTATGTTTATTTTTAATATCAGGGCTTTTCACTTGTATTTTTTCCTCTTCAGGATTCTATGAAGGAATGTCTCAATATTTAAATATTTTTAAGTGTCCTCCAGTTTAAGTATCTGAAATTTTGCATGTACTTAAAAGGCATTTCAGAATGAGGATGCCTGAAGTTTGCTTTTTAAACTGGAATTTAATTTTCCTGCTTCTTCTCACCTGTCCCACTGCCTCCCCATTTGAAATCTTAATGATGATAATGCATACAGGAACACAATTGAAAAATAAGCTCAACCTATTTTGGGCAAGTATTCTAACTAGAAAATACTGTTCATTTAAAAGTTAGAATAAGTCTTCTCAAGATGAAGGAGTGGCTATTGGGAGTGAAAGTAGGAGGTAGAAGGTCAAATAAACTGTAGAGTTTGGGGGTGCCTGGGTGGCTCTGTCGTTAAGCGTCTGTCTTTGGCTCGGGTCATGATCCTAGGGTCCTGGGATCGAGCCCCACATCAAGCTCCCTGCTCGGCGGGAAGCCTGCTTCTCCTTCTCCCGCTCCCCCTGCTTGTGTTCCCTCTCTCGCTGTGTCTCTCTCTCTGTCAAATAAATAAAAATTTTAAAAAAGCTGTAGAGTTTTTATGAGGAGATGCTGTGCTGAAGAGAAATGAGGTATAAAGGTCTAAGGATTCTGTGGATTTACTCAGATGATGTAACACGTATATTAATCATGGAAGATTGACTCTTGGTTGGTTGGTTAGTTTTTTGGTTGTTTTTTTTTTAAGATTTTATTTATTTATTTGACAGAGAGAGACACAGCAAGAGAGGGAACACAAGCAGAGGGAGTGGGAGAGGGAGAAGCAGGCTTCCCACGGAGCAGGGAGCCCGATGTGGGGCTCGATCCCAGAACCCCGGGATCACGACCTGAGCCGAAGGCAGTCGCCTAACCAACTGAGCCACTCAGGTGCCCCAGGTTGACTTTTTAAAACAAAGATTTGGTCCCTCATTCTTCTGGGCTCCCATAGCAACAACATTGTGAAATACAGCAATGTATTTACTCTTCACTTTTCCAGTAGGCTCTTAGTTTTTTGACTGTGTTATTTACCTTGACATAGCATGCCTCCATCCCATCCTTTGGGGACTCTTATACTCTGTCTCTCCCAGATACTCAGATTGGCCAAACCGATGTCAGGAAGAGAAGAGCTATCGTCTGCTACATTGGCTAAGTTGGACCGCATGAGTCTGGCACTGCAAAGGGCTGATTTTTCAAACCAGTCAGCTGTTCTTGAATCCTAGTTCCAGCCCTGTACTTCCCAGTTGTGTCTATAAGTGAATTTTGTATTTTGTTCAAGCTAGTTCGAATTTGACTTCTATAACTTTGTCACCCTAAATAGGTACACTGAGGCAAACTCAAATTACCAGAAATTGAGTTTTTTTCAGGAATAGCAGAGGAATTGCAATTTGGAAATGCATGCTGTAGCAAGCTACTGGCAAGTCCACTGAGGGCTTGGGGCAGGACATATGTATGGGCAAGGAGTACAAAGAGGAGGAAGTCCAGCCAGAGTCTAAGCACTAAGTTCATTGGCTTGAGGATGGGGAGAGAGTCTTGGTGGGTGTTCACTGGTCAGGAGATAAGTCTTGGTCTGCTGTAAATCAGGAATTTACAGGGAATCAGTCTCTCAGTTCTTCAGTTTCATACTTCTGAGGGTATATGTGTGAGATGATCCATTTCATTCCTCCAGTACTATTTTAGATAGAAATCCTTTTACTTTTACCTCTCTCAATCAGGATCATCCACAGAAAGCATTGCTCATCCACCGTGTCACTTAAGCATTATTTTCCTTTTTTTTTTTCCCCCCTCAATCAAAAACATCATTAGATGGAGTGCACATCCCGTGGAGCTGAGGACAAACATCTCCCGTGTCTTGTCCCATGTAGGAGGGAAATGGCAAGTGGATATCATTGGTCTTATTTGAACAACAAAAGGAATAAGAAATGAAGACTCTCAGCCATGCTCTTCTGGGCTGGCTAGCTCAATTTCCATGGTCAATTGATAAGCATAAAGACAGTATTCTTAATACAGCTCACCAGGGCGACTACTATGATTATTATAAGATTATAAGGAGGATAATCCCCACAATCTAGAGTGTAGTTTGGGACCATGGTCCCCAAGATCCAAACCAATCAGAATCAAGTGAAAGAGAAACCTTCGTTGAAGGAGTCCCTTAAAGACAACTGGCTGGTTCAGTGATCTTGTATAGCTGAGCCTCGGCTTTGCCGGAAGAGTCCACCTAAGTGAATCAAGTGGTGCTGGCCATAGCACAGACTCCTCCTGGCTCTGCTAAGAGATAATCAAAAACTATCCTATTATCAAGAACAGCTTTGGGTGGCTCCCAGAAGTGGGGCTGGTGCAGGGCCGTCATGTTGCAGCAGGTTGGTAATGATGACACGGAGGATGTTTCCCTGTTTGATGCGGAAGAGGAGACCACTAACAGACCAAAAAAATCCAAGATCAGACACCCAGTGGCATCATTTTTCCATTTACTCTTTCGAGTCAGTGCAGTTGTAGTCTATCTTCTTTGTGAATTGTTCAGCAGCGGCTTTATTGCCTGTATGGTGACAATTATCTTGTTGTGTGACTTTTGGGCTGTCAAGAATGTCACAGGTAGACTCATGGTTGGTCTGCGTTGGTGGAATCACATGGATGAAGATGGAAAAAGCCACTGGGTGTTTCAGTCCAGGAAGGCATCCGCTCAAGAGAGTAAACCTGTTTCCGAGGCTGAATCAAGGATTTTTTGGTTACTGCCTGTCCAGTGCTGTGGGTGATATTCGCCTTCAGCGCGCTCCTCTCCTTCAGAGCGAAGTGGTTGTGGTTATCATGGGTGTGGTGCTACAAGGTGCCGACCTGTAAGGTTACATCAGGTGCAAAGTGGGCAGCAGGAAGAATTCGACCAACATGGCTACATCTTATCTCGGAGAGCAGTTTTTAAAACAAAACACCGGAGATGAGCAGACTTCCTGAAGAGAGTCAGAGCAAGCTCATGTGTCCTGTTGCACTGGGGAACAGCTGAAGAGATTCTTGACTCTGAGGCTTTTGGAACTCAGTACATATTGCAAAGAGGAGTGTTGGGTTTGTTTTTCCGGTTTAAAATTTACTTTAAAAAAAATGGAAAGTTTAGTTTTCATATCAAGTTTTTAGTCTCTTTCTGGCATTTTGGGGCTTGAAAGTATGGTGTGGCCAGGAACATTGTCAAAATTGTTTCCTGGTTTATACATGTACGCACGTAGTCCTGTAATGTCCGTATATCCCAAATTACTGAAAGTGCGTTCATGTACATACGTAATGGAGACCTTTGCATTTGGATCCGTAGAATATAGGAGGATGATCTCGGTCTGTCTCAGAAATCTAGGTGTGTACATATTATTTCTGTAGATTATTGTCAGAAGAAAGTTTTGCTTCCATGGGAAGAGTGAGCACTTTGGCTCACGTGTAAGTTAGAGATAATTGTTAATTTTACACCTTAACGTATACTTCGTGACAAAACGTCTTATCTTAGTCACTCAAAGGCAGGTAAAAAACAAATTTGGGCCAGTGGTTAACTAGTTTGTAAATTTTATTTTTATTTGTAATAACTCATGTCCTTAAGGCCCAATTAACGTAAATGGAATTTTCACAGTTTATGGTTGGGGGATTCCTTAGAGATTGCTGCTGTTCTATTTATTTTTTGGAAGGGAAAGCCAGATTTTACTTTAGAACTTCCTGGAAGCTCTTCAGTGGGCCTTGGCCTAATGAAATCTATCTTTTATCACTATAAGAGTATTATTCTTATATCATAGAATAATCATTTAAATACTTGGCATAATAAGTGCCTAAAAGACATTTTATTGTATGAATCTATTTTTTTTCTTGCTATAATGGGGATATTATAAATCATGCCTTTGTATTAATGGTATTTCTTAATATATGTCACAATCTACAAGCGGTTGTAGGAGTCTATAAATTCTGTTGTAGGTTCTATAAACTTTGTTGGTGTCTTTTAACCAGTAGATTATTTTGTGGAATGTATTTATACATTATTAAAAATTTTAAAAAGATGTTTAATTGAATAAGTGTCTTTATTGGAGTGATAGCTTTTGAAGGTGCATAACTTTATATTTGTATAAAACTGTATTGTTTACAAAGCAAAAAAAAAAAAAACAAACAAACCAGCTTTTGCCAGAGTCTAGGAATTTTTGTTGGGCAGCTATTTTTTGAGAAGCAGGTTCTGCAGTATCTTCAAGAGGTAAGGAGAGGTTCCTAATGCTAGCATCATCCATACGTACTCCTAGCCAAAGGAGTAGGGGTCTGCCAAGGGAAGTGAATGTTGAATCATGAATGCCTCCTGGTAATTCATTTGAGTCTGTGGCTCAGGACTGGAAATGTAACCGCTATGGAGGCCAATAAAATTTAAAGGTCTATAGACCAAAAAGTGGTTTTATTTCTGTTATCCTTGCCTTGTCCCTTTCTTAGTACAGAGCCCAGAAGCAAGTTTTTTGAGATGTGAGGTTAACTAGGGACAGGGAAATGGACACCTAGTGTTAGGGAGTCTGATGTGATCAAGAGGGGGCTGAGTTTGTTCCAGAGAAACTGAGGCATTGGAAATCAGGGGGAAGTTTCTGACAGAACCACAGGATCACCAGCATTGTGGCAGATCTAACAGTCATTTGGAGGTTGGATTACCCCCATTGGCAATGGCCTGAGATTAGTGAACAATGGCATTATCTTTCCAGTCCAGAGCAGGATGAAAGATGAACAAAAGAATCCTAAAGATCTTCATGGTATAAAAATTAGGAAAATACTGTCAAAGAGGGAAGAAGGAAGGCAAAGAAATGTCCTTGATCCAATGAGTTGGAAGGAAGCGGTCTACTTTGATGTTGGCTACTCCTCTTTTACTAGTCAATTTTATTTTGAGGTCTCCAGCTTTTGCACAGGACCTGATGTCAGGTGGAGTCTTTTGTGAAGTAATCACCCAACATGTGACACTTTGTGACTTATCAGTAGGGTCAGTGGTCAAGGGCACTTAGTAAAGTCCTTCCCATGAATCTCACTTTTGCAAAACCATAAAAGTACAAGAGTATCTGTAAATGACCAAAACGACTTAAAAATGCCCATGGTTACAAATCTGATGAGAGTTTGTTATAATGGGATTGACAAGGAAATTTTGTTTCTGTGACACATCACTGAGTGAGAGGAAAAATAATTTTCCCTCTACATTTCCTTCTAGGTTTTTGTCTGAGACTACCCTATGGTAAGAGACAGATTGGCAGAAGAGAAACAAACAGAAGTTTAGTAACAACCTGTATAAATGGGAGATACTTGGGAAAACTGAGTGGCTCCCTGAAATGGCCCAACCCACCACCTTAAATAGCATCTCCAGTTGAAGACAAAAAAAAAAAAATGTTGTTGGGGAGGGCCAGTTATGGGAGGTTACCATGAAGAGCATGGAAAACAAGGGTAGGTTGTTATGCAGTTTTAAGTCTTTCCCTTCTCCATTGATAAGAGTTTCCAGAGATTTAAAGACCTCCTCTTCTGGTACAAAGAGGAAGACCCTCTTACAATTGGAGATTTTACCTATAAATGTATGTTTCTTAGAAAAGGGTAATTTCTACTCAGTTTTCAGAGATTTTTCTAGGTCTGCTATTTCTTAAAAATTAGCCTAAAATAATATTTTGCCAAAGACTTTCTGCTCCCCTTCCAACATTTTTTTTTTTAAAGATTTTATTTATTTGACAGAGACCCAGTGAGAGCGGGAACACAAGCAGGGGGAGTGGGAGAGGGAGAAGCAGGCTTCCCACTGAGCAGGGAGCCCGATGCGGGGCTTGATCTCAGAACCCTTGGATCATGACCTGAGCCGAAGGCAGACACTTAACGACTGAGCCACCCAGGTGCCCCTCCCCTTCCAACATTTTGAGATAACTAGAATTATGACTGATAAAATTATACCAGAACATACCAGATTTCTAGGAATTTCATAAATTTCTAGAAGACTTGAATTAAGAACATGCATCTATACAAATATAAGCTAAGAAGGCTTAGCATCACTTCTTATTTGAGAACACGTCCCATGTAACTTAACATGTCAAATAAACCTAATTAGTTTAACATTTTACCAAATGAGAGACAAGTCCTTTGAGATTTTTTTTTTAGTGACCCTGTGGGAAATCTCAAAGCTACTTTGAGGTTTAAAAAAAAAAAAAAAGACTTAGAATTTGATTTGGGGAAGTTGTCGAAATGTCAGAGTTTGAACATTTGACTAAATAGGATCACAGACTATTATGAAATAATACCTAATTATTTAACCAAAGTAAAAGAGAAGATCTTAAGGGCAAACATGGAAGCTTACCTAGGTTGTGAACAAAACTTAGTTCTTTGAATATTGAGGATGAATGGGTTTTCTGAAGTAAACAAAGACCTGGTAAGGACAACATAAAAGCACACTTATTTTGTTAAGACACAAAATCTTTGCTGTCCAGGCAATTAACCTGAAAGGTAAAGAAAAACCCTTCACAATCTCTTACCAGGAGCAGACCAATAGCCCAAGAAAAGTTTTCTTTTCAGTGGATGAAAGAAAATTTAAGGTTGAGTTTTACATAAGTACACTATTCATAGTAAAGCTTATTAAAAAAAAAAAAAAACAAAAAACAAACTTGTAACTAATTCATTCAATTTGAGCCAGCTTGACCATGCAAGGTATGATTCTCTCTCCCTACCCCACCCATTTCCCTCTCTTTCTTCCCAACTTTCTAAATCCATTCACCCAACTTTCTAAATCCATTCATTTCGCCCTTTATTTGCCTTTTTCCTATTCTGAAATAACCAAATTTACTTTGGGACAAATTTACTTTGAACAGAAATGCACCTCCATCCCTCACACTTTTTTTGCTTAAAAAAACATTCTACTTTCCTGGCATACAGAGATGTTTCCCTTATTTCTACTAGTTTTAATTTACATATATTTGAATTCTTAACCCTTAAAAACCCTAATTTCTAGTAAGGATTAGGTAAACAATTGTGAACTGTGTGTTACTGGCAAATTTATAAAAACATTTCCTAATTCCTGGAAGTATACACTTCTAGAAATGTATGGCATGTTTACCAACGTGGGCACAAATATCTTTAGTTCCTCTGTAAATCGGAAGCCCGAAGTAGACCAACCCATGTTTAACAATTGTTTGCAGTAAACATTCAATGAATACCCATCATTTAACTTCTCTCAGCATGACTTTAAGTTTTTAAGTAACAAGTTTAGAAAACATTTTTAAAAGCACCTACCATAAAGCACAATTATTGTTGAAAAGTACATTACAGCAACTTCTTTCAAGACCCATCTCTAAAGGCAAGGGAAACAAAAGCAAAAATGAACTTTTGGGACTTCATCAAGATAAAAAGCTTCTGCACAGCAAAGGAAACAGTCAACAAAACTAAGAGGCAACCCACAGAATGGGAGAAGATATTTGCAAATGACATTACAGATAAGGAACTGGTATCCAAGATCTATAAAGAACTTCTCAAACTCAACACCCAAAAAACAAATAATCAAGTCAAAAAATGGGCAGAAGACATGGACAGTTCTCCAAAGAAGACCTACAAATGGCTAACAGACACATGAAAGAATGTTCATCATCATTAGCCATCAGGGAAATTCAAATCAAAACCACAGTGAGATACCACCTTACACCAATTAGAATGGCAAAAATTGACAGGGCAAGAGACAGCAAATGTTGGAGAGGTTGTGGAGAAAGGGGAACTCTCTTACACTGTTGGTGGGAATGCAAGTTGGTACAGCCACTTTGGAAAACATTGTGGATGTTCCTCAAAAAATTAAAAATAGAGCTGCCCTATGACCCAGCAATTGCACTACTAGGTGTTTACCCCAAAGATACAGATGTAGTGAAAAGAAGGGGCACATGCACCCCAATGTTCATAGCAGTAATATCCACAATAGCCAAACTGTGGAAGGAGCCGAGATGAATGGATAAAGAAGATGCAGTATATATGTATAATGGAATATTACTCAGCCATCAGGAAGGATGAATACCTACCATGTGCATCGACATGGATGGAACTGGAGGGAATTATGCTAAGTGAAGTAAGTCAAGCAGAGAAAGACAGTTATCATATGGTTTCACTCCTATGTGGAACATAAGGAATAGCGCAGAGGACCACAGGGGAAGGGAGGGAAGACTGAAGAGGGAGAAATCAGAGAGGGAGACAAACCATGAGAGACTCTGGACTCTGGGAACCAAATTGAGGGTTACAGAAGGGAGGGGGATGGGGGGATGGGGTAACCGGGTGATGGGTATTAAGGAGGGCAAGTGTTGTGATGAGCACTGGGTGTCACACGCAACTAATGAATTGTTGAACGCTACATCAAAAACTAATGATGTACTATATGTTGGCTAGCTGAACATAATAATAGAAAAGTTCATTTATAAGCTTTTATTTACATCTACTTTATTCACTTTTTCTTAGTAATTAAGCTTAGATTACTCATGAAAATTCCATGCGCCATTAAACAGCTAACCATCATCCTAAATTCTCTCTCTCGCTGAAAAATTCTGTTACAGGGATAACATGAGCTTATTTGACCTTCAGGACAACTAGGTAGAACAAGAGTTTAATATTTGTTGCTGACAGCTCTAAAGACAGGTTTGTTTTAATTAAACCCACAAACTAGCTTTTATTTACTGAAGATTTATCTTCGATCATGTGAACTTGAAAAACATTTGGGTTCATTTTTGTACTTCTGAGTTTTAGGGATACTTAATTTGATAAGTGCTTATTTTTCTTGAAGCCAATTAAATGGAGCTCTTTTCCAAATTAATTTTAGCCATACCATCCAGAGGTAGAAAAATGTCACACGTTGATCTCATACATACACACATACACAAGTGTACATAAAAACACAGGCAGACCCAACAGAGATCTTATGGCTTTTGTTGTAAAATTTTAGCCATGAGCCAGGTACAATACAAAAGTCACTAGTTTTTGAAAGAACAGTTGAGTCCAAATTATGTTCCTGGAAGCTGGAATAAGTTAAATTAACTGCTGAGAAGGCAAAAGTTTTTTTACTAATATTTGTGGGCAAGACACTTGAGAAAATTCATCTAAGTCTTCCAAATAGGCTTTTCCCTACCCCCCCCCCAGTTTTTCTTTTGATAAGAATAAACTCCCTGAAGTTTGCACTTCAAAGAGATGGGCCTAGTTAAGAGTTCTTAGGGGCAACCAGAGAGAATATTGACATCTCAGGGGCCCATGGAAAGGATGCAAGTTCCTCCAAGAAGGACACTGGTTTCCTAAGACCACATCTTTTATGACCTCTGCAGGCCTTTTGAGATGAATAGGGGAGGGTCTGGGGATTGGTGGTTAAAGAAAAAAAAAGTGGGATTTAAATTGCTTCTAGAGCTGCATTCTTGTTCTTACAAAGATTCAATTTTATAAGAATTCCTCAATTCTTATAAAGGTCACACACAATTGCGTGTGACACCCAGTGCTCAATTTTATATAAATTCCTCAAGGAGGGACGCCTGGGTGGCTCAGTTGGTTAAGTGGCTGCCTTCGGCCCGGGTCATGATCCCAGAGTCCTGGGATCGAGTCCCACATCGGGCTCCTTGCTCAGCAGGGAGCCTGCTTCTCCCTCTGTCTTGCTTGTGCTCTCTCTGTCATATAAATAAAAATCTTTAAAAATAAATTCCTCAAGGAATTGGGTTGGAACTTGAATGACCACACAGGCTGACCCACCCATCCTACTACATTATCTTCAGTTTGCTTCTTTAGATCAAGGAGAAGATCTCCAACTAAGATGGAAATCAAAAGATTCCTGTGTTCTAGATTTCAAGCCGTTTGTCTTCGGAATGTGGTTGGTTTTTTGTTTTTTTCTAACTTTCCTTCTGGGTACATACTTTCATTTTAGGTTAGGGGAGAAGGTCTACAAAAAAAAAAAAAAAAAAGTGTTTCTGTGAGGCCCTGAATATCTGCTTTCAATTTCAACTTCTGACCATAGAGCTACTTAAGAAAAATCTTTTCAAATATGTTGTCAGAGTTTAAGCAGGACAAAGAGTTGAACAACCTCTTCGATGCAAACCTCCTTGAAGATGCAAAGGATACCACACTCACAAGACCCAGAGTAACTTCCAAAGATAGACAAAGGAAAAAAGACTTGGACAATTCTCCTGAAGGCTGGCAGTCGTCAGTAGGACCCTACCTAAACATGGAGGGTTTAGGTCTGTCTGGCAGTATTTTGGCACCCCCAACCTGACGATTGCTGGGCTGAGTTCTCAGGACCCAAAATGGGGCAAAACAAGATGGCAGCAGATCTCCCTGAGAGATAAAGGATAAAAAAAAAAACAAAACAACGGGTCTGGATTTGGAAAGGGACAACATGAAAATTTATTTTTCTTCCAACTGGGCACTATAGACAGATTCCAGAAAGCTGAGTCTGATAAGAATTCTCACCTTTCACCAACATCTCTGGTTTTCTTGGGATCCCATCTACAGGCTTTGGAGTGAATGGGGTTCAAAGTACAGCGTGAAGCTCCAGTATCTACCAGAATTTGGCAAGATTTTACATTAATTTTTCCCCCTTGGCTGTTTAAGGGAACGACTGGTGGCAGTTACAGAAGAACGCCTCAGAGTCCCACCAACCCTAGGAGAGGTCCTTCAGGGCCCTCCTTTGAGGGTAGTTATGGGGGTGTCCTTTAAGGCCACTAGCTTGGCAGACTTCTGTTTATGATCCTACAGTCTGTTCAGTATGGAAAGAGGATTCAGATAGAGGATTAGTGGGCTGAGAACTCAAATAAAGGCGGATAGGAGAAAGCAGTGGGAATCACTTGAGTCTTAACGTCTTTGTTTTAGGTTCCTCTTACAACTTGTCATTAGCCTTTTTCAATGAATCTTCCAATGAAGCCATTATGAAATCTTGAAGGCTTCTAGGAGCTTCTGTGTGCCAATTAAAGTTGGTATCCCATTCTGTTTTTGGGGGGGGGATCCCTTTCAAGTGCACTTCATAAAGGAAGGATCTTGTCTAATTGGGATGTTTCTCATAGTGGCCATTGTAATTTTAGATTGTCTTAGTAAGATTGGTCCATTTAGTAAAAAATGTGCATAAGGAGAGACCATAATGTCTAACATAAACCCAGCTGGGTTTCCTGAAGGGGGGATCACCCTTAGACCATTTCGATGACTGGGATCCCACTTTTGGACTTTTCCCAAGAGAAAAGAAAAATCCTAGATAGCCTGAGAGCTGGGACATAGGTTTTGTTTAACAGTGTGCCTTTCAAGGGATACTTGTTTCTCCTGGATGACTGACTCTGCCGCTTTGTCTGACTCTTGACCAGGTATCCTTCATTGCATGGAATTTCCTTGTGGGTGGCAAGCAACCAATAGTGACACTTACTTGTCCATGCCCATCTTACCCATATGTGGGATTCTTGTACTTCAGAGACTGTTGTCTGTCACATGAAAGTGGCAAGTGTTTTTGCAGGATTGAGGTGCTCAGCCTGTGCCTATCCATTTTAGTTTGAGTTTTGCTCTGAGGAAAATCCATAGGTTTAAATCCAAACCAAGTGCACCCCAATTCACGGTCACTGTCCTTTCAGGAGTTGTCTCCTTCAGATGCCTCTTTTTTGACCCCTATGAAATGTCACCTCAAAAAAGTCAACTGAGGAGAACTTGAATTACCCAAAAATTGAGTTTATTTGTGACTAACAGAAGAATTACAGTTTAGGGACATGCATGCTGTAGCAGGCTCCAGTGTTTGGGGTAGCTGTATTTATGGACAAGGAGTACAAAGAGGGGAAGTCCAGGCAGAGTCCAAGCAGTAAGCTCATTGGCTTGAGGATGAGGAGAGGTTCTTGATGGATGTTCATTGGTCTGAAGATTAAGTCTTGGTTTTCAGTAAGTGAGGCATTTACAGGAAATAGTCTCTCGGTTCTTCAGTTCTGTTCTTCTGAGCGTGCGTGTGTGAGATTTCCATTTCCTGTTCACCAGTTCCATTTTTGAATGGAGATCCTTTCATGACATTTAACCAAGAATTCTTCCATGAAGCTGGTCAAACTTTCTATCACAAAGTTGAGGAAAAAATATTGTAAACCACCAAAACAATCAGTAAAAAGATTCTTTCTAATCTCTAATTTCACATTTTTTTTTTAAAGACGGTGATACAGGCATACCTCAGATATTACAGGTTCATCTCCAGACCCCCACAATAAAGTGAATATTACAATAAAGGGAGGCAAATGAATTTGGTCTCCCAGAACATATTAAAAGTTAAGTTTACGCTGTTTCCTATTACATATGTAATAACATTATGTCTTAAAAAAAAAAAAAAAAGATGTATATACCTTAATCTTAAAATACTTAAAAAAAAAAAAAAAAAAGAAAAGATTTTATTTGAGAGAGAGAGAGGGGAGGGGCAGAGGGAGAGGGAGAAGCAGACTCCTCACTGAGCAGGGAGCCCGACACCGGGCTTGATCCCAGGACCCTGAGATCATGACCTGAGCCGAAGGCAGCTGCTTAACTGAGCCACCCGGTGCCCCAAAATACTTTTGCTAAAAAAAAAAAAAAATGCTCACCATCATCTGAACTTTCAGTGAGCCTTAATCTCTTTTTTGATGGCTGCTGACAGATCAGGGTTGTGATTTCTGAAGGCTGGCGTGGCTGTGGTGATTCCTTGAAGTAAGACAACCGTGAATTTTGCCAAATCAATGGACTCTCTATTTCATGAAAGATTTCTCTTTAACATGCGATGGTGTTTATTGGCATTTTACCTACAGGAGAACTTCCTTCAAAATTGGAGTCAATCCTTTCATATGCTGTCCCTGCCTTTTCAACTAAGTTTATGTAATCTTCTAAATTCTTTGTTGTCAGGTCAACAATCTTCACAGCATCTTCACCAAGAGTAGATTCCATCTCAAAAGACCACTTTCCTTGCTCATCCATAAGAAGCAACCCCTCATCCATTAACACTTTATCATGAGATGGCAGCAATTCAGTCCCATCTCAAGCTCCACTTCTAAGTCTAGTTCTCTTGCTGTTTCTACCGCATCTGCAGTTACTTCCTCCCCTGAAGTCTTGAACCCCTCAAAGTCCTCCATGAAGGTTGGAATTAACTTCTCCCAAACTCTTGCTCATGTTGATATTTTGACCTCTTCCAATGAATCATGAATGTTCTTAATGGCATCTAGAATAGCAAATCCTTTCCAGAAGGTTTCAATTTACTTTGCCCTGATCCATCAGAGGAACCACTGCCTAGGGCAGCTATAGCCTTATGAAATGTATTTCTTAAATCATAAGACTTGGAAGTGAAAATGACTCCTTGTTCCATGGGTTGCAGAAAGGAAGTTGGGTTAGCAGACATGAAAACAACATTAATCTCTTTGTACATCTCTCTCCGATGTCTCGGGTGACTAGGTACATTGTCCATGAGCAGTAATATTTTTTGAAAAATTTTCTGAGCAGTAGGTCTTTATAATGGGCTTAAAATATTCAGTAAACCATGTTATTAATGGATATACTGTCATCTAGGTTTTGTTCCATTTATAGAGCACAGGTGGAATAGAATTAGCATCATCATTAAGGGCCCTAGCATTTTTGGAGTGGTAAATGAGCATGCTTAACCAACTAAGCCACCTCATGGTGATGGAGTTTTACACCTCATGAGCCAACCCCTGCTAGCTTCAAACTTTTCTTCTGCAGCTTCCTCCCCTCTCTGTCTTCATAGATTTGAAGGGCATTAGGGCCTTGCCCTGGATCAGGCTTGGGCTAAAGGGAATGTTGTGGCTGGTTTGGTCTTCTATCCAGACCACTAGAACTTTCTTCATATCTGCAATAAGGCTGTTTGGCTTTCTTATCATTCATGTGTTCGCTGGAGTAGTACTTTTAATTTCCTTGAAGAGCTTTTCCTTTGCATTCACAACTTGGCTGTCAGCCCAAAAGTGTGGCCTCTTGTGTCCATCTCAGGCTTCAACAAGCCTCCCTCTCTAAGCTTAATCATTGCTAGCTTTTGATTTAAAGTGAGAGATGTAAGACTCTTCCTTTCACTGGAACACTTAGAGACCATTGAAGGATTATTAATTGGTCTAATTACAATATCATTGCCTCTCAGGGAACAGAGGTGCGGGAGGACAGGGAGAGACCAGGAATGGCCAGCTGTAGAGCAGTCAGAATACACATAATTATCAATTAAGTTCTCCATCTTACATGAGCATGGTTCATGGCACTCCACAACAATTACAATAGTGACATTAAATGTCACTGATCACAGATCACCATACCAAAATACACTAATAATGAAAAAGTTTGAAATATTCCAAGAATTATACCAAAATGATACAGAGACACAAAATGAGCAAATACTGTTGGAAAAATGGTGCCAATAGACTTGCTGTCACAAACTCTCAACTTATAAAAACAAAAACAAAAAAACACAAAACAAAAAGTCTGCGAAGTACAATAAAGCAATGTACAGTACAATGAGATATGCCTGCATTTAGTTGATCTGCTAGAAGTCAAACAGCATTGCAATGTTCCATTGGCCAATTGTCCTTTTGGGACAATTTTTTCCAGAATGAGAGAGGGTAGAAAACTTAAGGGGGTACTTGTAATGAACCAGGGACTCCCCCCACCCCAGAATTTCTTGTCCCAACTCAATCAAATATTTGAGTTGTCTTAAGTTGTTTACACTCTTGTACTTAAGCAAGACTTCCATTGTTTAAAAATTTTGATCTCCAATTCCTAGTAAATTGCCCAAGAGCAAACTGGTAAAAACAATGTTGGCTGCAATTAATTTGAAGATAGATAACATCTGTTTACACCAGGAACTCTTACAAATTTTCTAAATGTATTTTTTTTTTTAAAGCAGCCACTTTTTTTCTCTAAGTTATTTAAATACTTTTTCCAGGCAGAGATGCCCCTTGGCTTGTTTGTCAACACTTTCTACATTTTCAATCGAATATTTCTCTTACATTTAGTCAGCTTTCATAGTTTAGGGTGCTTTTGTTTTTGTTGTTTTTTTTTTTTCCCAAAAAGAAAAGCCTGAAACCTCTAATGGGATGATCCATTGTTATGATCTATTCCTGAAAAGAGCAAAGAACTTTCTATACACAGCAGAGTGGGAAAGCAGGATGTGAGAGAACTCGGCGAGGTCACTTCTCATTAATCTTTGAGGCAGAAAAGGTCAGAAACAAACTCAATGTCCATCATAGGGTCTCAGTTCACTAAATTAATAAGAAACCTAGAACATGGACTAACATTTGCTCTTAAAAAGAATGAGGTAGAACCTCTGTGCGACCAGGGACACTTCTCAAGATAAATTCTGTGAACAGCATTCATTCATTCATTAATTCATTCAACAACTATGGAGTGAGTGCCTTCTAAAGTCCAGGAACTATCTGAGCACTGGGGACGCAGAACTTAAGGCAGACAAGGCCTCTGATTCACCTGCCTACTTTAATAAACTGTATTTCTATTTGTGAGGCCTTTTTTTTTAGTTTGTTTATTTATTTTGGAATTTCTACACCCAACATGGGGCTCAAACTCACAACCCTGAGATCAAGAGTCACTCATTCTTCTGACAGAGCTGGCCAGGCACCCCTATGTGTGAGGATTTTTTAAATAACTGTGTGTGTGTTTGTGTGTGTACATATATGTATGAAGGTATAATTTTTAAAATTTTGTGTGTAAATATGTATATACGTATGTTTGTGTATGCGTATATGTGTGTGTGTTTGCTTTGCACATTCCTGGTATATAACTAATAAAATGTCAAAGTGATTGCCCCTGGGAAGGGGGTGTGAGTGTCTGAGGTAAGAGGGAGACTTCTTTGTCTATCTTTTATGTATCCACACACATGTATTACCTTTTCTATTTAAAATACATTACTTTTATCTAAAACTAATGATGTAATGTATGGGGATTAACATGACAATAAAAAAATTAAGAAAGAATAAGCCACCAACCAATGCCATTTTGCAATAAAAAATAAAAAAAAAATAAAAATACATTACTTTTAAAATGAACATTGTGATAATTACAGGCAATATTTATAATCTTCACTGTAAATATATAAGCATTGTTTGTTAAGGTCAAGGAGTCCTTGCTGGCCGAAAAGTTGCAAAACCATGACTGGAAATACTCCTTGTCCAACAAACCCATCCTTCGTCTGACACATGACTGATCAGTAATGCTTGTTAAATTGAATAAAGAATATGCTATAGAAATGTAAGCAAGAGGCAACCCAAAATGGGAAAGTTTAAACACAAGAGAAACAGGACACTAGAATAATATTAAATAAACACCAATACAGAATGGGCTGGTGAGAATTCTTGGTTCATACCAAGAAAACAAGGAAAATAAGAAATCGGGACAGGTACTAAGCTCAGGGGAAATTTAGAAGTCAGGGTTAGAACAGTGGTGAGGCGGGTCAAGCCATGTCTGGGCACCATATATAATAAGGTAGCCAACTCAGGAGGCCTCTCGAGAGGAAAGAGGCCAAGCTTCCTTCAATGCCAAGGGCAGGAACTCTGCGGGAGCAGCATGGACCCTCCACCCCAAATTTGGTCCAAACGTCAAAACCAATGATCCCGCACACATACATCCAGAGGTATGAAGAGGCTTATTACTCCCATAAGAAGTCTTTTTGGAGTGATCAGGGCAGGCCTCCCAGGTGGATCCAGAATGGCTTGGGAGAACAGGGAGAGCAGACTCAGGTGGACAGGGGGGTCAGGCCAGGGTGAGGGCTCCTGTAGGTGGGCAGTGGCTTGTGAGGTTTGAACCTCACAAGGAGGGAACTGCCATCAAAGGAGGGGGCCTCACGCTCTTGATCAGATGTCCCGCCCACACGTGGGACACAGGAGGAGGCTTATAAGCCTCAGAAGTCAAATATGATCAACGGAGTCACACCGTTACAGAAGCCCTGATGGATGCACAACCCTTTTCCATTCTTGCATTTCCATGTGAAGAAGACAGAATTGGAGAGAGAATTCTAAAACCCACTGCCCTAAGTTTGAAGACTGGTAGGTCTCCAGACTACTGCTCTGGAGAGAGAGAGAGCGAGCCAGCAGATACAAGTAAAGGGTGCACCAGGCCTGAAAAAGAGGACAGAATGAATTATAAATGCCAAGCAACCTCAAGGGGGACCTAAGGAGTCCATGGATTTGCAGGCAGGGTCGCTCAGTGTCCGAAAGCAACGGCAGAATTTGAAGTTGAAGACAAAGACAGGAACTCATGGGAGAGGTTTTACATAAGAAAGGCAAAAATAAATAGAATACCAGCATTAAAAATAGCAGTGTCAAATTTTTTCTTCACATCGATTTTGCTTGGCAAAATAGTTTGGGTGATAGGACCAATATAATATCAAAGTTAGAAGATATATCTAGAAAAGAACAAGAAGGGAAATAGGGTCTCTCCAAAAGAAAGTTATGGAGGTCTGATAGGGAACAGAACAAGAAGGGGGGTTAGGTTGCCGGGGCTCAGGCTCTGAAACAAGGTAGCGGAGGCTCAAAACTCAGTCCTGAGGCTTACTCTGTGTGTAACTCTGGGTAACTAAGTGACTTAACTTCTGTGAGCCTAAGTCCCCTCCTCTGCAAGCTGGGGTAAGACCAGGAATGACCCAGTCAGCCTAACGATTAAATGAGATAGTACATACTGTACACAGGGCTAGAAGTTCAACTAATGTTGGTATTTATTTATTAATACAAGAAGATTTTGAGACCATTTGGCCAAAAAACAAAACCAGGGAGAAAAAGGGAGGAGTGGGGGGCAGCTGGGTTTAGGAGCTTACATCATCTCATTTAATCCCCACAACAACCCTACGAAGCACTTTATGATGCTGGATGGTCCTGTACCTAAGGATTTTTTTTTGCTACTCATGAATGGATATCTTTTAAGTGGGGAAACAACGGGCCTAGAAAGAACAGAAATGCAGAAGTCTGCAAACATGTAGGCATCAGAAGCATGGAAGCAGAATGGGAAAATACATTTGAGGATAAAAAGGAAAAAAACGAAAAGGAAAAATAATGGCCATATGTATATTGTGTTGAAAAAAAAATATGCAGTGTTTGTGGGAAATTTCTTGGCTAAGTGATGGGGAAAGGTACGTAAATGTGTAAATGGTTAAGATAGCTATTATAATTAAAACCTGTGAGCAAGAGATAGGAAATTGGGCAAAATAAAAAGTACTTCAATAAGATAGTATAGAAATGGGGTATTCTTGAAAAGGTTTTTGATAATGTTCTAACCAAGGCAGTTTTTATGGCCAAAATCTTTTAACTATTGTTTGAAGGAGAGGGAGGTGCACAGTGAATGGGAAAATGCCCCAAATCCCCAAAACTCCTCATGAAAGTCACTTCATTGCCACTTTCTTGTTGTTTTGTTGATTTCTTGTTCGTTTTGCCTTCACAGTCATTTCAAATGACTGTCCCGAGACAGTCTCAAAGGACGGCATTGTTCTTTGGGTGAGCATACAAAACGTAGGCGGAGAAACCAATCTCAACGCCACTTTTCCGGCAGTTGATAATATTCTGTGCATCTCACCTGTGGCTAGAGTTTCCCCACTTGAAATTTCTCCACACTGAGTTTCTGAAGAGCCACAAGGTTTGGAACCGAGGAGCAGAGAGGAAATGTGAAGGGAATCTCTCAAAATGAAAACAGCAGTTGTGTATTATAATTTCGAAATGTAAAGAACCGTTGGATGGCAAAGTCAAGAGAGCAAGGCTTTGGGGTCCTGTCCTCTGTTTCTTTTCTTTTCTTTTTTTTTTTGAAGATTTTATTTATTTGACAGAGACACAACAAGAGCGAGAACACAAGCAGGGGGAGTGGGAGAGGGAGAAGCAGGCTTCCCACCGAGCAGGGAGCCTGATGTGGGGCTCGATCCCAGGACCCTGGGATCATGACCTGAGCCGAAGGCAGACGCTTAACGACTGAGCCACCCAGGCGCCACTGTGTCCTCTGTTTCATCTGCCTTTTGTGATGTGCACTGACCCATAACTCTGTCCTCTCCCTATGATCCACTGCTGTGCTTGCCTTCTACCAAGATCCAACAGGTGCAGAGCTCAGGGGAGGACCCAGCCTCTCTACAAAGACTTTTCTTCCATTTGGAAGCTATAGCTGAGGCAGGAGGATGGATAAAGAATAGAATCTCGGGGCGCCTGGGTGGCTCACATGGTTAAGCGTCTGCCTTCGGCTCAGGTCATGATCCCGGGGTCCTGGGATCGAGTCCCGCATCGGGCTCCCTGCTAGGCGGGGAGCCTGCTTCTCCCTCTGCCTCTGCCTCTCTCTCTCTCTCTCTCTCTGACTCTCATGAATAAATAAATAAAACATTAAAAAAAAAAAAAAAGAATAGAATCTCTCCACCTGGGCTCTGTGGGTTCTGAAGAGTTTCTGCTAAGCTTTGTAACCTGAATCCGAGCTTATACAGAATGAATTTATATTTGCACATTAGAATAAAAAAGACAAGAAGTCACAGGCCTCAGGCACACCATGGTGCTCAGTTCATTAAGCTGGGCATTCTACTTCCCTGGTTTATGTACTCAGGAATGGTTTGTAGGACTGAACATTGGCTATGCCTACATAACAAGTTTGGGTTATAATCAGCTGAGAAACTGTTCTCCCCCTAATGACAGATGGGTCGTTTTGAATATTAAAGGAGAGGGTATTTTCTAGGGGGTTTTTGGGTATGGGATTTTGCTTACTCTATATCAAAGCAGTCTTACGGGGACTCCCAGGAACTAGTATCGAGGAAAGGCAAGACAACCAACCAACAATAATAAACAAGCAAACCTTTGCAAGAAACAGTCTTTGTGCTCTGATTTGTTCTGGAATGAGAGTCCCTTTATTATGAAAGTCTTCCTTTTCCCCCATCTGTTCACAGGGATCATTAGATTGATAAAATTTTAACAACTTTGGTGAGTTATAATTGACATACAAGAAATGATGCCTATTTAAAGTGCAGAATGTAAATGTTAACATGTGTACACCTGTAAAAAAAACATTCTAATCAAGATTGTGCACATTCCGCCAGACCCCAAAGTTGCCCATGACCCTTTACAAGCTTCTCCCATTCCTTTCCACCCCCTTCTACCATCTCCAGGCAACCACTGATCTATTTTGTCACTATAAATTAAATTGCATTTCCTAGAATTTATATGAGTAGAATAATACAGAATAATAATAATACAGTTCTATTTTGGGGGGAGGGGTGTCCGGCTTCTGTTGCTGAGTATAATTTGGAGATCTATCCATGTAGAATTCCATTGCATGAATATACTATAGCTTCCTTACCCATTTCTCTTTTGGACATTTGGGTGGTTGCTAGTTTGAGGCTATCCTAAGGAGAACTTTTATAAACCTTGATAGAAAAATCTTTGCAAGGACGCATGCTTACAATCCTCTTGACTAAATACTTAGGAGTTGAAGAGCTGTATCATCTGCTATATGTGTATTTAACTTTTTAAGAAACTGGCCAACTGTTTTTCCAAGTGGTGGTTCCATTATACATTCCCATGAGCCTTGTAGGAGCATTCCTGCTCCAAGTGGTTGTCACACTTCTCATTCAGTATCTTTTTAATTTTAGGCGTTTTACTGAGTGTGTAGTGGTATGGCATTATGGTTTTAATTGGCATTTCCCTAATGATTAATGATATTGAATACTTCTTAATGTGCTGGTCCTATCTTCTTTGGTGAATTTACTGCTGAAACTTTTGGCTTTTAAAAAATTGGTTGGTTTTCTAATTACTGAGTTTTGAGAGTATTTATATATTCTGAATACAAGTCATTTGATCAGACATATGCTCTGAAATGATTTTCTACCAGTGTGTGGTTTGTATTCTTTTTTTTTTTTTTTTTTACTTGTATCCTTCCTATGTGCCGAAGTTTTTTTATTCTGATGAACTCAACTTGAACAATTTGTTATTTTATGAATTGTGCTTTTGGTGTCATAAGAAATCTTTGCCTAACCCAAGGTCACAAAAGTTTTCCCATTGCCTTATGGGAGTTTTACAGTTTTAAGTTTTACATTTAGGCCTATGGTCCATTTTAAGTTAATTTTTTTATATGTTGGAAAATATGGGTCAAAGTTTTGTTTACTTTTTTTTTTAACGTGTGGATCTCTAGTTCTTCCAGAGGAAAAGGCTATCATTTCTCCACTAAATTCCCACTGAAAAGTAGTTGCTGAGAAAAATGTTTCTGGGCCCTTTAATTCCATTAATCTATTCCTTTAATCTATTTATGTATGCTAATAGCATACTGACTTGATTGCTTTCCGTTTATAATAATTCTTGAAATGTTAGTGTTAGACCTTAAATTTTGTTTTCTTCTTCATACTTGTTCTGATTATTCTCAATCTTTTGAATTTTCATGTGAATTTTAGAATCAGTTTGTTACAATCTCTGTAAAAATACCTGCTAGGATTTTGGTAGAGTTTGTGTTGAAGCCAGAGATCAGTTCAGGAGAACCGAAAACAAGACTGAGTTTCCAACTTAGGGACAAGATGTATCTCCATTTCTTTAAGTCCTCTTTAGTTTCTCTCACCATTGTTCATAGTTTTGTGTGTGAGCCTTTCATATCTTTTGCTAGTCTTATTCCCTGAGTTTTCATGTTTTTGGGTATTGTAAACAATACTATTTGGTATTTTTAATTTTCAAATCTTCATTGCTAGTACAGAGAAACAATTCTTGTATATTGATCTTGTATCCTGAAAACTCACTGAACTCATTTATTGGCTCTCAGGGTTTTTATAGATCTCATGAGATTGTCTACATAAGGGATCATGTAACTTTTGAAAAAAGACTGTTTTACTTTTTCCTTTTTCAATATGGATGCTTTTTATTTATTCTCTCTTGCCTTATCACATTGGCTAGAATCTTCAGTATTGAGAGTGGGCATCCATGCCTTGTTCCTGGTCTTAGGGGAAAATCATTTAGTTGCACAACATTAAGTATGATGCTAGTTAGAGGATTTTAAGTAAATACCCTCTATCAGGTTGAGGAATTTTTCCTTCTGTTCTCTATTACTGGAGAGTTTTTGTCAAGAATGGATATTAGATGTTCTCCTATGATTGTCTGCATTTATGGAGATAGTCACATACAATCTATATATTTATAGATGCATTTTTTAAATTTGTTAATATGATAAGTTACACTGATGGATTTTTATATTCAGATGAATTATCCATGTGCCACTGGCCTACACTGATGGATTTTCAAACGTCAAAACAATCTTGCATTCTTGGGATAAACTTTACTTGGTTAAAATGTATTAAGTATCCTTTTCACGTATATTGGATTCCATTTGTAAAAATGTTTTTTTAGTCCCACCTTGGACTCCACATTCAGCATGGAGTGGAGTCCGCCGGTCCCTGCCCCTCCCTCTCGCCCCTCCCTCTCTCAAATAAATTTAAAAAAATCTTTAAAACAAAAAAAGATCTACTCTTTTAGCAGCTTTCAAATACACAGCACACTGTTATTAACTATAGTCACCATGCTATACATTACATTCCCAGTACTTATGTATTCTATAACTGGAAGTTTGTACCTTCTGGCCCCCTTCACCCATTTTGTCCATACCCCAGCCCTGGCTTATTAGCTGTAATTCTATGTTATTCTAGCAATTGCCTTAGGGCTTTTAGACTATGATGAGTTATTGTTGTATCCTGTCTTCAAATAATATTATACCACTTCTGTATATATAATATTATTAGAACCTTAAAATAATACGCTTCCATTTCTCACTTTCCGATCTTCATGCTATTGTCCTACATTTACTTTTTTACATATGTTGTAAACCCAACACTACATTATTACTATTATTGTTTAAATGGTAATAATCTTTTAAAGATATTTAGATAATGTTAAAATTTATATATTTTATATATTTAAAATTCATATAATTTATATAATCTATATATCTTCCCAGGTAGTTACTACTTCATTCTTTTTTTCACTCATGTTTTTTATTCCTTTCATAGATCTAGATCTAGATTTCTGTCTGAAGTTTTTTTTCTGCTAGAAGGACTTCCATTAACATTGGTCTTTATTGGGCTGCCTGGCTGGTTCAGTCAGAAGGGCATGAGACTCTTGATCTTGGGGTTGTGAGTTCAAGCCCCACATTGAGTGTAGAGATTGCTAAAATAAACAAATAAACTTTATTAAAAAAATTAAAGGTGTCTTTGTCTTTGTTTTAGAAAGAGATTTTTGTTGCGTATAGAATCCTAGGTTGAGTTTTTTCTTTCAGTGCTGTGTACGTGCTGTTACACAGACTTCTCATTTATAGTCTATCCATTGAGGAATCTGCTATTAATCTTACCTTTGTTCTTTTTTTTTTTTTTTTTTTTTTTGTCAGAGAGCGAGAGAGCACAAGCAGGGGGGGAGCTCCCTGCTGAGCAAGGATCCCGATGCGGGACTTGATCCCAGGCCCCTGGGATCATGACCTGAGCCGAAGGCAGACTCTTAACTGCCTGAGCCACCCAGGTGTCCCAACCTTACCTTTGTTCTTATTTCATATAATATCTTATCCTATGGCTGCTTTTAAGTTTTTCTCCTTCTTACTGGTTTTTAGCAATTTCCTTATGATACACTTTGGTATAGTTTTGTCATGTTTCTTGTGTTTGGGTTTCATTAGACTTCTTGGTTCTACGGGTTTAATATATATTCTTCATAAAATGAGGAAATCCTTAGTTTTTAAATAGTAACAAATATTTAGTAGTAAGAAATATTTCCACACTCCTCCATGAAATAGAGTTCTGTATTTTATGGCAATAAGTATCAATAACCTGAAAATATACCAGCAATTCAGATAATGTTTTATATGTTACTTAACATTTTTAGCTCATGCATATTTTAGTATCTTCAAAGCTGTGAATAATTTCAATCTAGAGTATATGGCTTCATAGCCAATTTTATGAATAGACTGGCTCATATGAGATTTTTTAATTGCATGCTCCAGTGTACAATATTAGTTTAATAAAATAAGCCCATGTACAACTGATAATTTGGGGTAGGAAGCAAAAGTTTTCCTATTGATTTTATTTAATAGTTGCAAAATATCAAGATCATTATATTTTCTATTTTATAATAGCAGTAACACCAAAATTGATACCTAGAAATACACTTCATAAGACCTATGCAGTACTTTTGTGAAGAAAACTGTAAATCTCTGTGGAATGTAGGAAGTGTGATTAAATAGAGACCTATCTTACTCTTGGATGAGAAGATCCGATCTTATGTAAATGTCAGTTATTTAATTTGTAAACTAATACAATAACAAACGAAATCACAATAGACTTGTTTTTCAGAATGCCAAAACTATTCTAAAGTTCACCTGGAAATATAAAGCATAGGGAAACAGAGTAATTCTGAGCAATAAGAAAAGTGGACTAGTTACTTCCACAAGGTAAAAATATGTACCATGAATAAAGAGTAATTAAGACCATGTGGAAATAGACTTGTTACATGTGGGAGCTTGTTTCTCGCTTCATTCTTAGGTCAAAATCAATTACAGGCAAAGATTTAATGTAAAAAAAAAAAACTATAAAAAGACTGAAGAAAACATGAGTAAATTATTCTTATCATCTAAGAGTGGGAAAAGCCTTCCTGAAAATGCCATAAAGCACAGAATGAAAAATCTGACTAAAGTAAAATTAAAAAAAAATAAAAAACACAGGAACAGCAATTCTTACCTAGAACAACAATAACAACAACAACAACAAAACCATACTATAAACAGTCAAAAAATAGGGAAAAATATTTGCAACTTATATCATGGGCAAATGGCTAGTTTCATTATTTCATTTTATGAAATATATTTATATGTTCATATATTTTATAGATATGAAATATATTTATAAAAATCAATATGAAAAAGTCCATAATAGAAAGTAATGGGCACAGAAGGAAAAGAGACAATTCAAAGAAGAAATACAAATGATTGAGAAGCAGCAAGGCTCAACCTCACTAGTAAAAAGTTCAAATTAGGCAAGAAAAAAAGATATTTTATTTTGACTTTTTCAGATTTATGGAAGGGACAGGTTTGCAGTATCTAATACATGGTTGCATATTAACTACGCTAAGGCTAGACTACCGTACCAGAGATCAAACAGTAAAGTGGCTTAAGAAAGATGCTCATTTCTCTTCTACTTAACATTCCCTCTGTGAATGGTCCAGATCGATTGGGAAGGCTTTGCCAGTGGGGCCACTGGCCCAGGCCCGGGGACTCGGCCTCCTTCGTGGGCTCTGAGCTCTGTGTCAGGTAGTCTGGGAATGGCCTCCCTCCTCTGAGGGCTTTTGAGACTTGTTCAGTGTCAACGGGCCCTTCCAGGTCATGTCCTGTCTTGCGTCTGGTCAGCTGGCCACAGTGTGCTCTCCCGGGCTGGTCTTAAGTCCTACCTAACAGGGACAGACGTTCCTTGTGCGGACGGGGCAGCTCTTCACACTTGGGACATGGGCCCCTCGCTTAGGCTTCTCTCTCCGGCCGGCACGAGGCAGGCAGGGCGTGCTCAGCAGAGAAAGAGCCCGCGGTCTGCCCTTGGGGGCACGGCGGCCTAAAGAGCTCAAGCAAACGCCCCCCAGGGAAAGCCTGTTGTTCTAATTTATGCTATAAAATTCTGAATGGTAACGGTAACATGACTGGAAAATGAATTATAGTTCATATTTTCCTGCGTACTCTGGCTAAGACGTGCATTTGTCCTCATCACCCATAAAACACAGTAACAATGTTAAAGTCACTGGTAGTCACTGAGTGATGTACTCTCAGGAGTAATAATGGGCCAGCATTAAATAAACGGTACCAGGGGACTGCATAGGCAAGATAACCTGTATTGTTTCAGCACAAACTAATTCCCAAGAGCTACCATATTGAAAGTAGTAACACTGTTGCTACTTCTTTTTCCAGGTGGGATATGCTATTAGCCAGGAAGGGTGCATTTGACAATAAAGATGATTTTTGGACTTCAACAGGAAAATAGGGTGCACGTATTGAACAATAAACAAGCATTTAAATACTTCTCATTATTCTAAATCTTCATCATAAGTCACTCTACCTTACCTGGGTTGATGAATTTTGTAATATACATTTTAAAATTTAACTGCATCTGTAATCAGGAAGAAGTAAAGTGGCGTTTTCTTTTTTTAAAGACTAAGAAGAATAACATCAAAGTTTGACAATGATTGTGTCTTTATCATATGTTGTATGATGTCACACTAAGTTGAAAAAAAAACAAAAAACTTGACCATGCTCTCATAGCTAGTTAAGTAGTGGAAACAAATTCTTTTGAGTCCAAAGCCCATACTGATTTGTTGTTGTTGTTGTTGAGATAAAAGCTTTAAAAAAATAAGTAGTGTAAGTTATATAATTCAAGAGATACAAACAGGCATATGGTGAAAAATAAATCTTCTTTCCAACCCTGTTGCTTTCCCCAGAGGTAACCACTGTTTCTTTGTATCCTTCAAGAACTGGAAAATGAAGCTGTGTGTGTGTGTCTTTTTAAATGCACGTGGTAAGTTCTCTCCCCCTCCCTCTCCCCAGGACCTCGCTGTTTCCCTTACTGCAGCCTGGAGATCTGATCCTATCAGTACACAAAGAGTAGCCTCTTTCTTTTTAACAACTGTACAATATTCTTTTAAATGGTTGTTTGCATCCTAATTTATGAACCTGTTCTCCGTCGATTGCTATTTCAAACAACACTGAGCTTCATACCGTCACACATGCTTAGAAATACAAGGGGAGAATAGGTAGGCTACGTTCCAGTGGGTGGACTCGCTATGTCGGAAGGGATCTTACTTTGAACAGATTTTGCTAAATTGCTCACCACTGAGGCCAGTACCATTGGGCCCCGTCACCAACAGCGCATGCGCGTTCTTACCCCTCGGCTTGCCTGCTTCTCGAGTTTCGCCCTTCCCTGTACCCCTCAGCGCACCCCTGCCTCCGAGTCCCAGCTCCAGTGTTGCACTAGACTCGTGAGTGTGGACAAGTCCATCTAATGGCTCTGGATCACCTACTTCAATGGAGATAATATTCATTTTCTACAGTTTCGATCCAGATTCAAGGAGATACGTGAAAGACCAAACATGACACAAATGGGAAGCAGAATCAATATTTTCATGTGTTCTCTGTATAAATAGCTCTTGTGCTTTCCCTCTACTTCTCTACTTCTATTCTTAGCACAGCAACTGTTCAGGTTTTATTATGCATCTACCTGCTTTCTGTATCTTTCTGGCGTGCCCTTGTTTCCTTTCCCCGAAACTGATGGTCAAATGAATCATCCTGGATTTAAGTTCTGGTTGTGTTACTATCCTGCTGTAACAACAACAACAACAACAACAACAACAACAACAACAAGAACGTAACTAAGAAAATTCTGTGCCTTATTCTGTGTTATCTAGCCCCACCCTACCTTTATAAGCGATTTTCCACCACTTCCGTGGGCCACTAGTAAATGTAAAATTCCTTTCAAATGTTCCTGCCTGGGCACAGTGATGCCATGTGTATTAATTATCAGTGCAGTCAATTGGCCTAATCAGGGTGTACCTGAGCGTTCTAACAGAAAGCCCACCCCAGAGAGGCTATCAAAAGTGCATCTACTATCTGTACGTTGATTAAAACCAGACAGATGCTTTGTTAATTAGCACAGAGTGTCAGAATTGGGTTTTTATTAAATTGATAGCTTGTAATTAACATGATGAATGTTAGAAATGGGCTCTCACTGAGAAATGAAAGGTATTCGAGATACATATTAATAGCTTAGCTAAAATGCTCAGATACTCCCTATTATTTCATGAACTGGGTTTAAGAATCCAGCAAGTTGTAGATGCTTTGCTCTTAGAGATGGTTCCCAAAGCTTGAGTCCCTAACAAACTATTGATTGGAAATTGGTGTAAGGATTTCTTGTTGTTTGTCCATTAAAGGAATATTATCACATATGGTATAAGTGAACCTTTCATGCAAAGAATGATCAAATCACCCAAAATGGTAAAAGCTAGATAGAACTTCACTATACTTAGAAAACACAGTAGAAGAACAGTTGGATGCTTACTTGTAACAAATGCTTAACAAATATCTATGAAATCACAAAATAATAATAAAATCATACCAAATGTCTATGATTGGCCCAATTACTTAAGACTTACTTTCATGTATCCTGTAAACAAGGTTGTGGGGGACTAGAATAGCTAACTCTCATCCATGATAAACTAAGGTTTTTCCAATCAAAATTCCTAAGAGTTATATGTGACAGAATTGTCTTGGATCAGCTGGAAATAACGTATATTTTTAATGACATGAATATCTTTCCATGTCTCTAACAGCCTAGGATAGCTTGCCTGCCCATTCTGTTTGCCTCTGTGGAAGGCCCCCCATGAATACCCAAATTCTCTATCTTCACGAAGCCTTCCCGTTTCTCAGATCCCATACCCTCTCAATTCCAGTAGTGTTCAATCTGCATGCCATTTACTGAGCTTCAAAATATCTTTGTTGTACATTTTATTTTTTTATTTTTAAAGATGTATCCATTTATTTTCGAGAGCAGGTGTGAGTGGAAGGAGGAGCAGAGGGAGAGAAGAGGACTCCCCACGGAGCGCAGACCAGATACAGGGCTTGATCTCAGGTCCCTGAGACCACAACCTGAGCTGAAATCACGAGTCAGACGCTCAACCAGCTGAGCCACCCAGGCGCACCTGGGGTACAATTTAAAGCATCTTTATAGACTAAGTTTCTTTTACTTTTATTTATTTATATTTATTTTATTTTTATTTAATATTTTTTACCTTTTGCCCTCCTTCACCCGTTTCTCCTATCCCCCACCCCCCACCTCTAGCTACTACCAATCCATTCTCTGTATCCTTGAGGCTGGTTTTTGGTTTGTTTAGATTCCACATGTGGGGGTGCCTGGGTGGCTCAGTCGTTAAGTGTCTGCCTTCGGCTCAGGTCATGATCCTAGGGTCCTGGGATCGAGCCCCGCATCGGGCTCCCTGCTCCGCAGGAAGCCTGCTTCTCCCTCTCCCACTCCCCCTGCTTGTGTTCCTTCTCTCGCTGTGTCTCTCTCTGTCAAATAAATAAATAAAATCTATAAAAAAAAAAAAAAAAGATTCCACATGTGTATTTGTCTTTCTCGGTCTTATTTCACTTAGCAAAGTGCCCTCAAGTTCCATTCGTGTTGTCATAAATGCAAGATTTCATTCTTTTTAAAGGCTGAATAATATTCATTTGTGTATATATATAATTGTCCATTCATCTATTGATGGACACTTAGGTTGTTTTAATATCTTGGCTATTGCAAATAATGCTGCAATGAACATAGGGCTACAGACATCTTTTTGAGTAAGTGTTTTCATTTTCTTTGCATAAATACCCAAAAGTGGAATTGCTAGATAATATGGTAGTTCTATTTTTATTTTTTTGAGGAACCATTTTACATTCCCACCAACAGTGCAAAAGGGTTCCGTTTCCTCCCTATCCTTTCCAACACTTTATTTCTTGTCTTTTTGATACTAGCTATTTTAACAGGTGTGAGGTGATTTCTCGTTGGAGTTTTGATTTGCATTTCCCCGATGATTAATGATGTTGGGCATATTTTCATGTGTCTGTTGGCCGCCTGCATATCGTCTCTAATACCTGTTCACAGCTTCAGCCCATGTTTTAATCCAATTGTTTCTTTTTGGTGTTGAATTGTATGAGCTCTTATATGTATTTCGGATATTAACCCCTAATCAGGTACATGCTTTGTAAGTATCTCTTCCCATTCAACAGGCTGCCTTTTCATTTTATTGATGGTTTGCTATGTAGATTTTTAGTTTGACATAGCCCTACTTGATTAGTTTTGCTTTTGTTGCTTTTACTTTTGGTGTCAAATTCAAAATATCCCCACCAACACCTATGCCGTTGTTGTTGTTGTTGTTGTTGTTGTTGTTGTTGCTTCTGGGGGGGAGGGTTTAATGGTTTCAGATCTTTCATTCAAGTCTTTAGTCCATGTTGAGTTAATTTTTGTGTATGGTATAAGAAAGTGGTCTGGTCATCCCAGCACCATTTATTGAAGAGACTTTCCTTTCTCCATTGTATATTCTTGACTCTGTCTTAAATGAATTGACCGTATATGAGTGGGTTTATTTCTGAGGTCTCTCTTCTGTTCCACTGATGTATGTGTTTTTATGTCAACGTCCTACTGTTTTTGATTACTATAGCTTCGTGATATGGTTTGAAATTAGGGAGCATGATGCCTTCAGCTTTGTTCTTTCTCAAGATTGCTCTGGCTACTGAGCATCTTTTGTGGTTCCATAAAATTTTAGGATTGTTTGTTCTAATTTTGTAGAAAATGCCATTGGAATTTTGATAGGGATTGCATTGTTTTGGGTAATAGGGACATTTTAACAATGTTAATTATTCTTTTTTTTTTTTTTTAAAGATTTTATTTATTTACTTGAGAGAGAGAGAATGAGATAAAGCATGAGGGGGGCAGGGTCAGAGGGAGAAGCAGACTCCCCGCTGAGCAGGGAGCCCGATGCGGGACTCGATCCCTGGACTCCAGGATCATGACCTGAGCCGAAGGCAGTTGCTTAACCAACTGAACCACCCAGGCGCCCAATGTTAATTATTCTAACACATGAACATGGAATATCTTTCCGTGTGTGTGTGTGTGTGCACGTGCACGCTTCAATTTCTTTCATTAATGTCTCATAGTTTTCAGTCTCTTACCTCCTGGGCTAAATTTATTCTTTTGGGGGCAATTATGAATGGGATTGTTTTCGTACTTTCTCTTTCTGATAGTTCATTATTAATGTATAAAATGCAACAGATTTTTGTGTATTGATTTTATATCCTGCAACTTTACTGAATTTGTTTATTCTCACAGCTTCTGATGCAGTCTTTAGGGTTTTCTGTATATAATATCATGTCATATGCAAATGGCTTAACTTCTTCCTTTCCAATTTGTATGCCTTTTTCATTTTTCTTGCCTACTTGATCTAGTTAGGACTCCCAGTACTGTATTGAATAAAAGTGGCTAGAGCAGGCAATCCCAGTCTTGTTCCTGATTTTACAGGAAAAACTTTCAGATTTCCACCATTGAGTATGATATTAGCTATAGGCTGGTCATACACAGCCTGGGTTATGTTGAGGTGCGTTCCCTCTATACCCACATGGTTGAGAGTTTTTAATCATAAATGAATGTTGAATTTTGTTAAATGCTTTCTCGGAATCTATTCAGATGATCATATGATTTTTATCTTTCATTTTGTTAATGTAGTCTATCACGTCAAGTAATTTGTAGATGTTGAACCATCCTTTAATCCCTGGAATAAGCCCTACTTGGTCTTGGCTCTTGTAAATAATGCTGCTGTCGAATTTGATTTGTTAATATTTTGTTGAGGATTTTTGCATCTATGTTCACAGGGATATTGGCTTATAATTTTCTTTTCTTGTGGTGTCCTTGTCTGATATTGGTATCCATGTAATGTTGGCCTCCTAAAATGAGTTTAGAAGCATTCCCTCCTCTTCTAGTTTTTGGGAGAGTTTGAGAAGGATTGGTATTAATTTTTCTTTGAATGTTTGATAGAATTCACTGGGGGAGCTGTCTCATCCTGTGTTAGGTTTTTGATTCCTGATTCAATCTCCTTACTAGTAATTGGTCTGTTCAGATTTTCTATTTCTTCATAATACAGTCTTAGTAGGTTATATCTTTCTAGGAACTTAGACATTTCTTCTATTTTGTCCAGTGTTTTCTCATACATTTGCTTGTACTAGTCCCTTATAGTCCTTTGTGCTTCTGTGGTACCATTTGTCACATAACTTTCATTTCTGATGTTATTTATTTGATTTCCTCTTTTTTATTTAAGTATAGTTGACATACAGTGTAACATTAGTGTTTTTTTTTTTAAAAGATTTTATTTATTCATGAGAGACAGAGAGAGAGAGAGAGAGGCAGAGGGAGAAGCGGGCTCCCAAGGAGCAGGGAGCCCGATGCGGGGCTCGATCCCAGGACCCTGGGATCATGACCTGAGCTGAAGGCAGACGCTTAACCATCTGAGCCACCCAGGTGCCCATAACATTAGTTTTAAGTGTACAACATAGTGACTTGACAAGTTTATACATTGTGCTATGGTCACCACAAGCGTAGCTACCATCTGTCCCCAAACGGCGCTATCATGGGATCCCTGACTCTGTGCCTTTTATTCCTGTGACTTACTCATTCCATAACTGGAAGCCTGTACCTCCCACTCCCCTTCACCCATTTTGCTCATTCCCCCCACCCCCTTCCCTCTGGCAACCATTAGTTTTCTGTATTTATAGACCTGATTTTGCTTTTTCTTTGTTTACTCATTTGGTTTTTGTTTGTTTGTTAGATTCCACAGATGAGTGAAGCCATATGGTATCTATCTCTGACTTATTTCACTTATTTCTCTGCTAGATCCATCCATGTTGTTGCAAATAGCATGATCTCATCCTTTTTTACAGCTGTGCAATATTCCATTGTGTGTGTGTGTGTGCGCATATATATATATAGATCATATCTCTTTTTTATCCATTTATCAGTGGACACTTAGGTTGCTTCCATATTTTGGCTCCTGTAAATAATGCTGCAATAAATATAGGGGTGCAGATGTCTTTTTGAGTTAGTGTTTTCATTTTCTTTGGGTAAATGTCCAGTGGTGGAATTATTGGATCATACAGTATTTCTATTTTTAATTTGTTGAGAAACTTTCATACTGTTTTCCACAGTGGCTGTACCAATGTACAACCCCACCAACAGTATATGAAGATTTCTTTTTCTCCCTTCATCAGCACTTGTTACTTCTTGTGTTTTTTATTTTAACCATTCTGACAGGTATAAGGCAACATCTCATTGTGGTTTTGATTTGCATTTCTCTGATGATTAGTGAGGTTGAGCATCTTTTCATGTATTGGCCACCTGTATGTATTCTTTGCCAAAAAATGTCTAGGTCTTCTGCCCATTTTTTAATTGGATTGTTTGTTGGTTTGCTGTTGTATAAGATCTTTCTATATTTTGGATGTTAACCTTTTATTGGATATAGCCCTTGCAAATATTTTTTCCCATTCAGTTTTTGTTTTGTTTTGTTTTGTTAATGGTTTTCTTCACCATTAACAAAAGCTTTTTATCTTGATGTAGTCCAAATAGTTTATTTTTGCTTTTGTTTCCCTTGCCTTAAGAGATTTATCTAGAAAAATGTTGCTACTCAGCTGAAGTCAGAGAAATTACTACTTGTGTTACCTTGAAGGAGTTTTACGGTTACAGGTCTCATATTTAGGCCTTAAATGCATTTTTAGTATATTTTTGTGTAGAGTGTTAGTAAGTGGTCTAGTTTCATTCTTTTGGATGTGGCTGTTCAGTTTTCCCAGCACCATTTATTGAAGAGACTGTCTTTTCCCCCATTGTATATTCTTGCCTCCCTTGTTGTAGATTAATTAACCATATAATTGTGGGTTTACTTCCAGGTTCTCTATTCCATTCTGTTGATCAATCTGTCATTTTTGTGTCAGGACAGTACTGTTTTGATGACTACAGTTTATAGGATGTTTGGTAGAATTCACCTGTAAATCCATCTGGTCCTTTTTTTTTTATTACTGATTCAATTCCATTACTAGTAATTGGTTTGTTTGGACTTTCTATTTCTTCCTGATTCAGTTTTGGAAAATTATGGACTTTATCCATTTTGTCTAGGTTGTCCAGTTTGTTGGCCTATAATTTTTCATAGTATTCTTTTATAATCCTATGTATTTCTGTGATGTCAATTGTTTCAGATTTTATTTGAGTTTTTTTAATGAGTCTGGCTAAGGGTTTATCAATTTCATTTATCTTTTCAAAGAACCAGCTCTTGGTTTTAATTGATTTTTGATTTTTTTGTCTCTGTCATTTATTTCTGCTCTGATCTTTGTTATTTCCTTTCTTCTACTCACCTTGGGCTTTGCTTATTCTTTTTCTAGTTCCTTTAGGTGTAGGGCTAGATTGTTTATTTGAGCTTTTTCTTATTTCTTGTTGTAGACCTATATTGCTATATTTTTCCCTCTTAGAACTGATTTTGCTATGTCCCAAAAATCTGGGACCCCTGTGTTTTCATTTTCATTTGTCTCCATGTATTTTTTTATTTCTTTTTTGATTGATCCATTGGCCCATTGATTACTTAGTAATGTGTTAACTTCCACATATTTGGCTTTTTTCAGTTTTTTTTGTGATTGATTTCTAGTATCATATGGTTGTGGTCAGAAAAGATGCATGGTATGATTTCTTTTTTTTTTTTTTTTTTAAGATTTTATTTATTTATTCATGAGAGACAGAGAGAGAGAGAGGCAGAGGGAGAAGCAGGCTCCCAAGGAGCAGAGAGCCCGATGTGGGACTCGATCCCAGGACCCCGGGATCATGACCTGAGCCGAAGGCAGACGCTTAACCATCTGAGCCACCCAGGTGCCCCAGACTATAATTCTTTACCATGTGTAGTGAGCTGAATGATCAGCATGGTATGATTTCCTTCTTCTTAAATTGATTGAGGTTTGTTTAGAGGCCTAACATGTGATCTGTCTGGAGAATATTCATTGTGCACTTGAAAAGAATGTATATTCTGTTTTGGGATGGAATGTTCTGTATATATCTGTTACATCCATCTGGTCCAATGTGTCATTCAGACACTGTTTTTTTTATTGATTTTCTGCCTGGATGATCTATCCATTGATGTAAAGGGGATGTTAAAGTCCTCTATTATTATTGTATTACCATTAATTTCTGTCTTCATGTCCATTTAATATTTGCTCTATGTATTTAGGTACTATAGTGTTGGGCATGTAGATACTTAAAATTCTTACATCCTCTTGGGTTGATTCATCATTATGTAATGTCCTTCTTTATCTCTTTATTTTAAATTTATGTTATGTTATGTTAGTCACCATACAGTACATCATTAGTTGTTGATGTAGTGTTCCATGATTCATTGTTTTCATATAACACCCAGTGCTCCATGCAGTACGTGCCCTCCTTAATACCCATCACCGGGCCAACCCATCCCCTCACCCCCCTCCCCTCTAAAACCCTCAGTTTGTTTCTCAGAGTCCATGGTCTCTCATGGTTTGTCTCCCCCTCTGATTTCTCCCCCCTTCATTTTTCCCTTCCTCCTCCTAATGTCCTCCATGCTATTCCTTATGTTCCACAAATAAGTGAAACCATATGATAATTGACTTTCTCTGCTTGACTTATTTCACTTAGCATAATCTCCTCCAGTCCCATCCATGTTGATGTAAAAGTTGTGTATTCATCCTTTCTGATGGCTGAGTAATATTCCATTGTATATATGGACCACATTTTCTTTATCCATTCATCTGTTGAAGGGCATCTATGCTCCTTCCTCAGTTTGGCTATTGCGGACATTGCTGCTATGAACATTGGGGTGCATATGGCTCTTCTTTTCACTACATCTGTGTCTTTGGGGTAAATACTCAGGAGTGCAATTGCTGGATCATAGGGTAGATCTGTTCTTAATTTTTTGAGGAACCTCCACACTGTTTTCCCAACTTGCATTCCCACCAACAGTGTAAGAGGGTTCCCCTTTCTCCACAACCTCTCTAACATTTGTTGTCTCATGCCCTGTCAATTTTTGCCATTCTAACTGGTGTAAAGGGGTATCTCGTTGTGGTTTTGATTTGAATTTCCCTGATGGCTAATGATGATGAACGTTTTTTCATGTGTCTGTTAGCCATTTGTAGGTCTTCTTTGGAGAAGTGTCTATGTCTTCTGCCCATTTTTTTGACTTGATTATTTGTTTTTTGGGTGTTGAGTTTGAGAAATTCTTTATAGATCTTGGAAATCAGCACTTTGTAGTGTAATTTGCAAATATCTTCTCCCATTCTGTGGGTTGCCTCTCTGTTTTGTTGACTGTTTCCTTTGCTGTGCAGAAGCTTTTTATCTTGATGAAGTCCCAAAAGTTCATTTTTGCTTTTGTTTCACGTGACTTTGGAGATGTATCTTGAAAGAAGTTGCTGTGGCTGATGTCGAAGAGGTTACTGCCTATGCTCTCCTCTAGGATTTTGATGGATTCCTGTCTCACATGGAGGTCTTCATCCATTTTGAGTTTATCTTTGTGTATGGTGTTAGGGAATGGTCGAGTTTCATTCTTCTGCATGTGGCTGTCCAATTTTCCCAGCACCATTTATTGAAGAGACTGTCTTTTTTCCATTGCATATTTTCTCCTGCTTTGTCGAAGATTATTTGACCTTGGAGTTGAGGGTCCATATCTGGGCTCTCTGTTCTGTTCCATTGGTCTATATGTCTGTTTCTGTGCCAGTACCATGCTGTCTTGGTGATCAGTGCTTTGTAATATAGCTTGAAATCAGGCAACGTGATGCCCCCAGCTTTGTTTTTCTTTTTCAACATTTCCTTGGCGATTCGGGGTCTTTGCTGATTCCATACAAATTTTAGGATTGTTTGTTCCAGCACTTTGAAAAGTGTCATTGGAATTTTGATCAGGATGGCGTTGAAGGTATAGATTGCTCTGGGCAGCATAGACTTTTTAACAATGTTTATTTTTCTGATCCACGAGCATGGAATGTTTTTCCATCTTTTTGTGTCTTCTTCAGTTTCTTTCATGAGTGTTCTGTAGTTCCTAGAATATAGATCCTTTACCTCTTTGGGTAGGTTTATTCTGAGGTAGCTTATGGTTTTTGGTGCTATTGTAAATGGAATCGATTCTCTAATTTCTCCTTCTACAGTTGCATTGTTAGTGTATAAGAAAGCAACTGATTTCTGTGCATTGATATTGTATCCTGCCACATGACTGAATGGCTATATGAGTTCTAGTAATTTGGGGGTGGAGTCTTTTGGGTTTTCCACATAAAGTATCCTGTCATCTGCGAAAAGAGAGAGTTTAACTTCTTCTTTGCCAATCTGAATACCTTTTATTTCTTTTTGTTGTCCGATTGCTGTTGCTAGGACTTCTAGTACTATGTTGAACAATAGTGGCGAGAGTGGGCATCCTTGATGTGTTCCTGATCTTAAGGGAAAGGCTCTCAGCTTTTCCCCATTGAGGATGATATTCGCTGTGGGTTTTTCATAGATGGATTTTATGAAACTGAGGAATGTTCCCTCTATCCCTATACTCTGAGGAGTTTTAATTAGGAAAGGATGCTGTATTTTGTCAAATGCTTTTTCTGCATCAATTGAGAGGACCATATGGTTCTTCTCTCTCCTCTTATTAATGTGTTCTATCATATTGATTGATTTGCGAATGTTGAGAAATTCTTTATAGATCTCGCATCTCGAAGATAAATCCCACTTGGTCATGGTGGATGATCCTTGCATCTCAAAGATAAATCCCACTTGGTCGTGGTGGATGATCCTTTTAATGTATTGCTGGATCCTGTTAGCTAGGATTTTGTTGAGAATTTTGGAATCCATATTCATCAGGGATATCGGTCTGAAATTCTCCTTTTTGATGGGGTCTTCTTGTTGGATAGACCCTTTAAGAATGATATAGTGTCCTTCTGTGTCTCTAAGTACAGTCTTTAGCTTAAAATCTAATTTGTCGGATATAAGAATTGCTACCCTAGCTTTCTTTGCCTGGTTTGGGGATTAAGGTAATGCTGGCCTCATAGAATGAGTCTGGAAGCTTTCCTTCTATTTTTTGAAACAGCTTCAGGAGAGTAGGTATTATTTCTTCTTTGAATGTCTGGTAGAATTCCCCAGGGAATCCATCAGGCCCTGGACTCTTGTATTTTGGGAGGTTTTTGATTACTGCTTCAGTCTCGTTACTGGTTATTGGCCTATTCAGGTTGTCAATTTCTTCCTGTTTCAGTCTTGGTAGTTTATATGTTTCCAGGAAGGCATGCATTTCTTCCACGTTGCTTAATTTATTGGCATATAGTTGCTGATAATAATTTCTAATAATTGTTTCTATTTCCTTGGTGTTAGTCATGATCTCTCCCTTTAGGTTCATAATTTTATTAATTTGGGTCCTTTCTCTTTTCTTTTGGATAAGTCTAGCCAGTGGTTTATCGATCTTATTAATTCCTTCAAAGAACCAGCTTGTAGTTTTGTTGATCTGATCTACTGTGTTTCTGGTTTCTAATTCATTGATCTCTGCTCTAATCTTAATTATTTCTCTTCTAATGCATGGCTTAGGCATAGTTTGTTGCTTTTGGTGTAAAGTTAGTTGGTGAATTCAGGATTTTTCTATTTTTTTGAGTGAGGCTTGGATGGCTCTGTATTTCCCCCTTAGGACTGCCTTTGCAGTATCCCATAGGTTTTAGACCGATGTGTTTTCATTCTCATTGGTTTCCATGAATTGTTTAAGTTCTTTGATTTCCTGGTTGACCCAAACATTCTTGAGCAGAGTGGTCTTTAGCTTCCAAGTGTTTGAATTTCTTCCAAATTTTTTCTTGTGATTGAGTTCCAGTTTTAAAGCATTATGGTCTGAGAAGATGCAGGGAATAATCTCAGTCTTTTGGTATCAGTTGAGACCTGATTTGTGACCCAGTATGTGGTCTATTCTGGAGAAAGTTCCATGTGCACTCAAGAAGAATGAGTATTCTGTTGTTTTAGGGTGGAATATTCTATATATATCTGTGAGGTCCATCTGGTCCAGTGTGTCATTCAAAGCTGTTGTTTCTTTGTTGATTTTCTGCTTAGATGATCTGTCCATTGTTGAGAGTGGAGTATTGAGGTCTCCTACAATTAACGTATTATTATGACTCTTTATTTTGTTGAACAGTTGGCTTATGTAGTTGACTGCTCCCAACTACATAAGGTGTAGATATTTACAATTGTTAGATCTTCTGGCTGGATAGACCCTTTAAGAATGATATAGTGTTCTTCTGTGTCTCTAATTACAGACTTTAGCTTAAAATCTAATTTGTCAGATATAAGAATTGCTACCCCAGCTTTCTTTTGAGGTCTGTTGGCATGGAAGATGGATCTCCATCCCTTCACTTTCAGTCTGGATGTATCTTTAGGTTCAAAATGAGTCTCTTGTAGACAGCATATGGATGGGTCCTGTCTTTTTATCCAGTCTGCAACCCTTTGCCATTTTATGGGAGCATTTAGGCCATTCACGTTGAGAGTGATTATTGAAAGATATGAATTTATTGTCATCATGTTGCCTGTGAACTCCTTGTTTCTGCAGATTGTCTCTGTAAATTTCTGTTCTATATCACTGTTGGGGTCTTTCTCCTTTTATAGAACCCCCCCTTAATATTTCTTTCAGGGCCAGCTTAGTGGTCACATAGTCTTTCAGTTTCTGCCAATCTTGGAAGATCTGCATCTCTCCATCCATTCTAAATGATAACCTTGCCGGGTAAAGTATTCTTGGCTGCATGTTCTTCTCGTTTAGTACCCTGAATATGTCTTGCCAGGCCTTTCTGGCTTGCCAGGTTTCTGTGGATAGGTCTGACGTTATTCTGATGTTCCTCCCTCTGTACATAAGGAATCTCTTCCCCTTAACTGCCTTTAAGATGGTTTCCTTGGTTCTAAGATTTGCGAGGTTTACTATTACATGCTGGGGCGTTGGTCTGTTTTTCTTGATCTTGGGAGGGGTCCTCTCTGCCTCTAGGACAGGAATGTTTGTTTCATTCCCCAAATTAGGGAAGTTCTCAGCTATAATTTGCTCAAATATATCTTCTAGTCCTCTCTCTCTCTCTTTCCAACCCCTCCGGGATCCCAGTAATTCTGACATTGGAATGTTTCATGGTGTCACTTATTTCTCTAATTCTGTTTTCATGAATTTTGAGCTGTTTCTCCTAGGCCTCCTCTTTTTCCTTCTTTTCTATCAATTGGTCTTTTACATCACTAATTCGTTCTTCTGCCTCATTTACCCTAGTTGTTACAGTATCTAGATTAGATTGGATCTCATTGATAGCATTTTTAAGTTCTGCCAGTTCAGCTTTCATTTCTGCCCTTAGAGACTGTATATTGCCATTAATCGATTTCTCCATTCTAGCTATCATCTTCATAACTGTTACCCTGAAGTCCATCTTCGACATCTTGGTTATATCTGTACTCATTTGTAAATCTGTGGCAGAAGTCATAGTCCCTGAGTCTTTCCTATTTTGGGTGTTCCTCCTCCTAGTCATTCTGTTGAGGGGTGGTTGAGGGAATGTACAGAGTGCAAATTATTGACCACAACCCAAGCAAGATGCACCTGTTTTATAGGGAACTTAGGGTTGTTGGCCTCTTGTTGGCCTCTTATCTGTCTTCTGGGGGAGGGGCCTGCCGAGCTGTTACTCAGGCAACCCTGTTTGGGCAGAGTTGCCCTGCCCCCTGTGGGGGCGGGGATGGGTTCAGTGAAAACCGGTTTTTTGGGGCTTTTGTTCTCTGGTGGCTTTCCCTGGTGGCTTTCCGTGTCTCTTCTGAGAGTCAGAGCAGAAAAGAGCGTTTCCAGCCCTCTGCCTCAGAGCAGAGAGATCGCAGTCTGTTCTTCAGTGAGCTCTCCAGGGCACACTATCTCCGTTTCTGTCTGTGCTGCTCTAAACTGCAGCGTCCTGGGTTGTGCGCCCCTCAGCAGCGCTCCCAGTCCTGCCTCCAGGTCAGGGCATGTCTCTGCCCTTTGTGTTTCTAGAACGCCAGCCGCCCCCAGTTTGCATGTGTGGCCCCGCAGCTCAGGGTTTCAGTCTGGGGGGCTGCCCTAAACCCCTTTCCCCGTCACTACCGGTCTGTGAGTTTGTGCCTGGTCCCCAGCTCGGGAGGCTTTCGTGCACTGGCAGTGCAGGATCCCCCGGCTCCCTCCCTCTTCCATTTATCCTCCGATATTTGCCTGCGGAATCATGGTTCCCTGCTTCATACCTCGAAACCAACCGCCTGCGATATTCTGTTTGTAGAGATCCAAATATATCTTCTTATATCTCAGGCTGATTTGTTGGTCTGGTAGATATCCAGCTCAATTCCAGGGACCAGTTGGAATAGGGTCCCCCACTCCTCCGCCATCCTTTCCCTTCCCTCTCCTTCTTTGTCTCTTGCTATAGTCTTTGTTTTAAAGTCTATTGTGTCTGATAAAAGTATTGCTACCCTGGCTTTCTTTCCCCTCACTTCCATTTGCATTCAATGCTTTTCGTCCCTTCACTTGTAGTCTGAATATCACTTCAGGTCTGAGGTAAATCTCTTATAGGCAGCAATTTTTTTTTTTTTTTTCAATCCATTCTGCCACCCTTTATCTTTCAATTGGAGCGTTTAGTCCATTTACATTTAAAGTAATTGATAGGCATGTACTTGTTGCCATTTTGTTATTTCATTTATTTCTGCTGTAATCTTTGTTATGTCTGCCTTTCTACTAACTTGAGACTTCATTGTTCCTTCGAGTTCACGGAGGTATAAAAGTTAGGTTGTTCATTGGGTCTCCTTATTTCTTTTACATAGGCTTTTATTGCTCTGAACTTACCTATTAGAACTGTATTTCTGTCCATTTTCATTTATCTAAAGGTATTTTTTTAATTTCTTTTGATTTTTTTTCTTTGTCACATTTATTCATCATCATGTTGTTTAATCTCTACATATTTGTGGATTTTCTGGTTTTCTTCATGTAATTGATTGCTAATTTCATGCCATTGTGGTCAGAAAGATGCTTGATATTTCAGTCCTCTGAAAGTTCTTACCTTGTTTTTGTGGTCTAACATATGATGTATCCTGATATTTTGTTGCTTTTGGATAGAATATTCTGTATATATCTGTTAAGTCTATCTTATGTGTTGTTGAAGGTCAGTGTTTCCTTATTGATTTCCTATATGGATGATCTTTACATTGATGTAAGTTGGTATTAAAAATGTCCCAAGCATCGGGCTTCCTGCTCAGTGGGAAGCCTGCTTCTCCCTCTCCCACTGCCCCTGCTTGTGTTCCCTCTCTTGCTGTGTCTCTCTCTGTCAAATAAATAAATAAAATCTTAAAAAAAAAAAAAAAGTCCCAAGTATTATTGTATTTACTATCTGTTTCTCCATCTAATAATATATATATAATATGCATATGCATGCTGCTATGTTGGGTACCAAATATTTACAAATGTTATATCCTCTTATTGAACTGATTCCTTTGGGGCACCTGGGTGGCTCAATCAGTTAAGCGTCTTCCTTCAGCTCATGTCATGATCCCAGGGTCCTGATCACTGGGGAGCCTGCTTCCCCCTCTCCCGCTCCCCCTGCTTGTACTCTCTCTTTCTCTCTCTGTCAAATAAGTAAAACCTTAAAAAACAGAACTGATTCCTTTATCATTGTGCAATGCCCTTCTTTTTCTCTTAAGGTCTTTTTTGTTTTAAAGTCTGCTTTGTCGGGGCGCCTGGGTGGCTCAGTCGTTAAGTGTCTGCCTTCGGCTCAGGTCATGATCCCAGGGTTCTGGGATCGAGCCCCGCATCAGGCTCTCTGCTCAGCGGGAAGCCTGTTTCTCCCTCTCCCACTCCCCCTGCTTGTGTTCCCTCTCTCGCTGTGTCTCTCTCTGTCAAATAAATAAATAAAATCTTTAAAAATAAAATAAAAAAATAAAAAAAAATAAAGTCTGCTTTGTCTAATGTAAATCCCAAGCTCTCTTTTGTTTCCATTTGCATGGAATATATTTTTCCATCTCTTAACTGCCACTCTGTGTGTATCCTTACATCAAAAGTATCTTGTAGGCAGCACTGAGATGGGTCTTGTTGTTGTTTAATCCATTTGGTCACTGTCTACTAAATGTAGAATATAGTCCACTTATATTTAAAGTAATTAATGATAGGTATGTACTGTTTCATTTTGTTACTGTTTTCTGGCTCTTTTGCCGTTCTTCTGTTCCTTTATTCTCTTGCTCTTTTCTTGGGCCATTTGATCAATTTTCTGTAGTCGTGTGCTTAGATTCTTTTCTTTTTATGTATATACTGTAGGTTTTTGCTTTGTCGTTATCATTGGGTTTATATATAGCAACCTAAATCTATATCAGTGTATTTTAAGTTGGTAACACTTAACTTCGAATGCATTCGAGAGTTCAGCTCCCTCCCTTAAATTTTAAGCTTTTAATGTCATATTTTACATCTTTTTATCTTGTGTATCCCTTAACTAATTACGGTAATCATAGTTACTTTTACTACCTTTGTCTTAACTTCATACTGTCTTTAAAAGTGATTAATCTTCTACCTTTACTCTATATATTTCCTTTCCAGTAAGATTTATTCTTTTATATATTGTTAATTTTATATATTGTACCTAATTAGCACCCTTCCTTTTAGGTTTTAAAGAAGTCCCTTAACATTTCTTGTAAGGCTGGTTTAATGGTGATGAAAGCCTTTAGTTTTACCTTTCTGGAAAATTCCTCATCTTTCAATTCTGAATAACTTTACTGAATAGTGTATTTGGGGAAGGGATTCCCCCCCCCCCCCCCCTTAGTTCTTTTAAATATATCCTGCCACTCTGTTCTGGCCTGCAGTTTATGCTGAAAAAAAATGTGCCAATAGGCTTATGAGGAATTCCTTGTACATTAACAACTTGTTTTTTCTTCTGGCTTTTAAGATTCTCTGTCTTTAACTTTTGACATCTTAATTATAATGTGTCTTAGTGTGGGTCTCTTTGGGTTCATCTTCTTTGGAACTCTCTGGTTTCCTGGATGTGGGTGTTTGTTTCTTTCTCTAGGTTAGGGAAATTTTCAGCCATTGTTTTCTCAAGGAAGACTTCTGCCCCTCTCCTCCTTCTGGAATTCTTACGATGGGAACATTAATCCATTTGATGTTGCCTTGTAAGTCCCTTAAGGTATCTTTCCTCTTTTCATTCATTTTTCTTTGTGCTGCTTAGATTGGGTGAGTTCTACTGCTTTGTCTTTGAGTTAAATGATCCTTTCTTCTGCATCATGTAATCTGTTAAATGCTTCTACTGTATATTTTAGTTCAGTTACTGTATTCTTCAGCTCTGTGACTTCTATTTGGTACTTTCTCATATTGTTCATCTCTTTGTTAAAGGTCTCACCGTGTTCATCTATTCTTCTCCCCAGTTTGGTGAGCATCTTTATGACCATTACTTTGAATTACTTATTGCCATTTCGTTGTTGTTTTTCCCCCAAGTTTTTATATTGTTAATTTGCACCATACTTTTCTGTTGCTTCATTTCACTTGACTCTCTGTTGGTTTCTAGGCATTAGATGAAGCTGCCACCTCTCCTAGTCTTGAAGTGAATTCATGTAGGAGATAAACCCTGTTGTTCAATCCTGCCCTAGCTCTTGTCTCTCATGTATTTGTGCCTGTCCAAGCAGCCTATTAGGTTTTTAACAGCTCCCAAAACTAAGGATGTTCCAAGACTTGTGAGTATCCCAGAAAGGAGACTCTTGCTTGTCCCCCTATAGTCACCCCCCCCTTTTTTTAATAGTGGCTGGTGTTTAACTAGGTACATAGACCCATAGCTAAAGCTAGCATAGTCAAGTCTCTTGCAGGCCATGTGACTAAGGCCTGGACAAGAGTTAAAGTAACTTGGGCCTCTTGCACATAGTACTCTTAAAGAAGTGGCCCTGTCAGGGCGCCTGGGTGGCTCAGTCGTTAAGCGTCTGCCTTCAGCTCAGACCGTGATCCCAGGGTTCTGGGATAGAGCCCTACATCGGGCTCCCTGCTCAGTGGGGAGTCTGCTTCTCTCTCTCCCTCCCCTCTGTGTGTGCTCATGCTCTCACTCTCATCCTCTCTCAAATAAGACCTTTTTTAAAAAAAAGTGGGGGGGTGGCCACATCTTCCTCCTTCTCCCTTCACTGTTGGGATACCAGTGTTGGCAAGAGCTGGAGCAGTCATCTTGGAGCATGAGAAAGAACCCATAGTTTCTTGAGAATGGCACAGCAGCAAAATATGAAGTGGGTGAGGAATCCCAGACTGCTTATGCTAAGAAGGGAATAAACTTCTATCCTGTATAAGCTATATCTGGGTTTTTGTTACCACAGAACTTGTACCCTAATTCAGGGGCGTATTGGAACAGCACTGTCTTAGCCATAACGAAGTGCATTACGTAACCAGCAACTGTTTATGGTACAGCTCCCAATTATCAAAAAGGCAAGGTATCTTTATTAAAAAGGCAGTACAGTGTTCTGGAAAAAAATGTTTCTTCAGCCCTGCCTGTGCCATTTACTGATCGTAAAAGCTTGAAAAAGTCTTAATACTGCTGCTAAATTTCTGTTAATCTACAGTACAGGGTTGTTGGGTGGAAACACTTTGAAAGTATAATACTGCTTATAAACAAATTATTCCCTCTAGTTTACAAAATAACTTTAGGCTTAGTGGTGCTAGCCTAAATCACTCAAATGATTCCTTTTCACGATTTAAGACAGTGAAAAGAGGAGGATGATCTAAGCCACTTGGGGGATTGTTTCCAAGTGTAACAGCTAATATTTGAAAGCAAAGAGTGCAACATGTCACAGAGCTCACTGGGACTAAATGAAGACTTTTAAATAATATGAACAGAATTTAAAATTATTCTATCACAACATTCTTTGGACAATTTGTCCTGAATCTTTTACTCTGAAACAATGGGTTTCAACCCACTCCTTAATGAATATTTGGCAGGAATGGTAAGAGTGGAGGTTGAAGGGACAGGGTGCCAAGGGGTCATTTTTAACACATGGCCCTGGACACCAAGAGGCCAAAGGAAATTAAACTTTACTAATGCATGATCAGATAGGTAAGGAAGTATTTGTGGCAGGACATCCTTCATGTTTCTGATCTGCCCCAGAACAGCCAACCTATGCCCCAGTTTCTCCAATGCCACCAGGGCCCAGAGTCAGAGTTCAGCTTCACCAAATCCTCTGAGAAGGGAGCCAAGCAGTGTTGCCCTGTCTGTTCTGTTTGGAAGATTTGCCTATTTTTTTTAAAAGCCAGCTTTTTAACCCCAACCACTCACCAGTAACTTATTTTGGAGCGATGAGTGAATACTTAGATCTCAACAACCAAAAATCCCCAAAATGCAAATTTTCCACCAGCAATAAAAAATAAGCCTGAATTGTCAATAGAGTCAAATCTCCCAAATTTGCGAATCGTATTAATTGTATTAATTACAAGTTTTCCAAAATATATGGTGTGACTATAAAGGAATTAGAATGAGTTCAAATATCATGAAGGTGTGTCACAATTTTATCTGTACTTAGAAAGGCCCACTCAAAACTTACAGGTGTCTACGTCCTTGGAACAACTGACACAATCCATAAAATAGAATAAAAACGCTACATTAACGCTAATAAAAATGCTACATTAACTGCACTTAAAAGGGAATTCTCGGACCTTGATGTATAAAATACATACTACATTTTTTTAAGATTTAAAATACAAGGAGGGACTGGGTAGCACAGTCGGTTAAGAATTGGGACTCTTGGTTTCAGCTCAGGTCACAATCTCAGGGTCATGGGATCAAGCCCCACATTGGGCTCTGCACTCAGTGCACAGAGTCTGGTTGGGATTCTCTCCTTTACCCTCTGCCCCTGGTGCTTGTGCTCTCTCTAAAATATATTTTAGAAAAATTTAAATACAAAATTGCAATAAAGCTGGAGAAAAGAATAGGAAAAGCAAACATTTATAAAGTGTCCATAGGATGCCAGGTGCCATAGTGCCTTACCTCACCTGCTCCCTTCGACAACTGTGAATGAAAGTATTATCCTCATTTCACAATGAGGAAACTGAGTCAAGATAGCAGCTTAATGGATGAAGACAAAAAGATTGTGAATATTTCTAGCAAATCTAGGGTTTCAATCTAAAAATGTTTACACTCATGTTGTATCTTGGCTTCCTGAGACAGCTTAAATCTTTTTCGCTGTGTTCACTGCTGCTATTAGACTGTAATTCCCTTGCAGGCAGACAAGGAACTAAATTTTATATGCTTTTAACCAGGGACAGACCAGCAAAGGCACACTGAACAGACTTGTTTTTCAGTAAGTGTGAAACCAGAATGACTCTCTTAATCAGTTTGAAAGTGTAAAACCAATTCTTACTTAAAATAACATACACCAAAAGAGTATGAAAATATGCATTTATTACCGACAAAGTAGCATTTCCCACAGAGACTTTTTTCCCCAGTTACACACACACACACGCAGACACACACTATAGCAGGACAAAATTACATTTTTCACATACTAAAGATTCATACGCCAAAAAAAATAAGCACATGTCCAAAAAACAATCAAAGCAGCAAAAAAATCTTTACTTTTACTATGAACACTAAAAATCTGTGAATAGAGACTCTCCTTAGGCAAATCAATGAAGATTTTCTCATTAAAAATACCTGTCACCTTCATGTTTTAAATATATATTCATCAAATCAGACTTCCACTTGGCGTTTTTACAATTTGTATGTAATTAGAAATCAACTTCTGCAGAAAATATAAAGTTTTAAGTGGCTGAGAATATAATGTGTTAGACTTATTAGTATGTTAAAATGATACATAATTCTTCCTTTACAGCTCAAAACCCAATGTAAAACTAAGTATTAACTTTGTCCAGTAGAGAAATATAAAATGCTTACAAACACAGTATGGAGTAATTACTGCCATATGTAAACTGAAATGTACTTGACCTTTTTTTTTTCCCCAAACATGCCTCATCTTCAAGCTCCTTTTTCACACTGATAATCGTTTCGCAGAAATAAGATGACCAGCACTAACTCAGACAATAAACAAATGACAGTAAGCACATATTAGTAAAGATATTTTGGTGGAAAACAAAGTATTAAACAACATCCACTTACTAATAGGTTACCAAGTTTTTCAATGTTTACATGAGTTGTTACACTAGTAAAAATGTTATTTTAAAATATGTTCATAATACATGCATTAGGCTAAGAGAAGGCTCTTTTAAAATTTTTTTCAAGAAAAAATTACAAGAGAAAATGTCCAAGTGAGAGGATAAAGACTTACGATTCATTATTTTTTGACCTAATAAGAATATAAGAATCTACAAAACCCAAATTAAATGCAACTCTTCAATTTATTCAAGCTGTCAAGTCAAAAAAAAAAAATTTTGTCATTCCTGGCACAGATCCAATTCGCTGTTCAGAGACATGTTCTTGGATTAGTCCACTATCTCACAAGCTTTATTTTTTAGAAGAATAGAATTTGTTTTGGCACTGTTAATTAGTGTAACTCAGAGATAAACAAATGATTCTCTCATCTAATTCCTGCTCAGTTTAAACTAGATTTTTTAAAAGACAATGGGGTAGAAGCAACACTGTAAGGAAGGACCTAAAAGCTTAGGTTCTAGAAACATGTTTTAAAACAAATCAGTGCTTCCCTCACTCTTGACATAACACTGAGAAATTTCAAATATAAATTGTAGAAACCAGTATATGAAATCTTAAGAAAAAATCTTACTAAAAATAATTATAAAAATGCTTTTAGAAATTGAAGATGTAAAATACAATTGACTTTAAATTAAAAAAAATCAAAACCAAACCAAACCCACACACACTTTACAGGGTTATTCCTTAAAAACCCTTATTACTTGATTTTTTTTCTGTCAATCTTTCGGTTGCACGTTGCATCATCTAGCGTCCATCTTGTGGCATTCCAAAGACATTCCGCTACCATTTTTGAAGCCCAGTATGTTTTTCCCTAGAGATACCAATACAGTTATTATGGTGTCAAGTTTTGTAAATTTTTTTAAAGGCCCATAAAATTCCATTTCCTAGGGGAGATAAGGTAATCCTTTTTAATAGGAAGGAATGAATAGATTTGTCATAAATTATTATTATACACTAGTCTAGACATTTCCATATCAATTCTTTAAAAATTAAATATAACACTGGGAGGAAACTATGATTTGAGATGTAGAGTCCCCTTTAGACTCTGAAAGTAAGTAAAGTTCCTCTGGAATTAAAGCTCAGGATTACCAGGTCAACCACACTTCCTGTGATGGGTAACCCCTCCCCCGTACCTGTGATGTGAAACAGTAAATACCTTTTACCATGGGAACCCAATGACTCATGGTCAGTGGGCCAAGGACTTAAGTTCAACAGAAACTGAAGACTTAATTTCTATCAGATGAGGTTCCACAGAAAGAAGTTACTACAGTGTCCATCAACCCATTTGTATAGAACAGCAGGTTTCTAAAAATGACCCATCTCTTAGTCTTAATGAATCTCCTTTTATTCAGGTGAGCCATACTTAAAAACAGGATTTAACCAAAAAAAACTCCAAAGTTCTCGCCCTTTACTTTTATTGAGAAGGCTGAGTGAACGTGATACGGCGCCGCCGCCTTTGGAAAGCCTTTAAATTCCATCTGTTAGGTTCCAACATATGAGGACCATTGTAGACAAACAATACGGTCATCTTTTCAGAATAAGGAAGATTTTGCAGGAGCTGTAAGTGTGAAAAGAAACGGTCCTATGATGCCATACATTAAGAAGCACAATTTGCCAACCTTACATGTGTCAAGTCAAATGTTATTTCTAATATTAATGAAACACTTAGGAAGGTGGCAATTCAACAGCTACACCCCGCCAGACCGTGATCCTTACTTGAATTACCACAGCTGACACCTGGCCTAAAGAATCCTCAACAGAGGCCTGGTCAGCATTCCCAGGCCAAATAAGATCCTACAACTGCCCAGGTTGACCCTGGAAGTATGTCCTTCAGAACTGTCCTAGGATCCATACTTGAACTCATTTATCCACAAATACTTCACAAGCACAACTTGAATGGTCTGTGAAAGATCGGAAGCCTGCAAAGTGTGTGCCAGAGGGGTGGGCTTATAGGCCAGGGTGTTTGGTAAATAAGAGTATTAACAGGTCTGGCTCTTCCAGAGAGAATCTGCTGGGCAAAGAAGACAGATGATAATATTCAATAAAAATGCACACTGAAGATGGGCACTCCAATGAAATTTTTCATGGCTACTTAGTTTAAAGAGAAAATCCGGTAGTATTAATAAACACATCTTTGAGTATATTGGTCTTACAAATTAGCCACAGCATAAGACGTAACAAAAGAACATTTCCTGCTGTAATGGTTCTAGCTCTAGAATGGAAAATTCTTTGTAAGGATAATTCTGTTTTTATCCAAGTTAATCTGAGGAGAGGGGAGGTCAGGGTAACTTAAAATTTCCCCTGCGCCTGGGCAGTGGGACCAGATGGTCTTTTTGGGGAAATGAGGAGCGCCAGAATTTGAGGGTTCGTATTCTCCTGCCTCTTTTAAAAAGTACTAAAAGAGGAACTTCTCTAGATGAAGAGTAAGTGCCAAAAGCAGGGAGGAAATCTTGGTTCTAGAACATAATTCTATGCCTCTTACATTCTTCTTCCAATAATAAGGTTTCTGATGAAGTATGTCACTGGAACTTGTCCCCTTTATATAAGTATTACTGTAATCTTTTTTGGGAGTGTTTCTGCTCATACTGATGTATCGGGCCATACTCTGTGATGAGGCCACAGGGGACTTCTGAGTACATGAGTGCTTTTAGATGACTTACTACCTACCTTTGGTGTAATAAAGAAGTACTGAGATGTATTTTCTTTACAAGCAGTATTTACAACCATTTCAAACACTCTCCGTTCATTGATCGGGTCCATTCCCTAAACAATGACAGTAACAATGATTACATTTAAATCGATTATAAGCTACAATAAAGCCCAAGTAAAAGAATAAGCACCACACCTGATTGATTTCATCCACGACTCTAAATGGACATCGATTAAGCTCCTGAAGCGCCATCAAGTACAACATGGTGGAAACACTTCTTTCCCCGCCGCTCTGATGGTGTGGGGTCAGCTCGTGCAGCTGTGTACTGCTGCGGAACTTGACTCGAATGCGAATTCCGTATTTATCATAGTCTTCCTGTAGAACATTAAAACGTTGCTGACAGGTTACCGCTTTCTCCGGCAATTTCATACTACTATTTGAAAATAGACTGAATAAATCCATCAGAAGAGTAAAAAACTTTAGTGATAAAAGTTTTATCTGAATAGATCCTTGAAGATCCCTAAAGGCTTTGAGATAGCAACTAGTTCTTTGATACTTTATTGTTTGAGTTTAATTGTAAGAAAGAGTTGATTAAAGTACCTGCTTTACAGAGTAATGGACAGGATGAAACAGGAGAACAAAACTTAGAAGGGCTTTGGCACAGTGCCTGGCACGTGGGCAGTATATCATAAATGACATTTGTTACTACCTGTAACAAGCCCAAAGACTGTAGGTGACATCACTGTGGCAGAATCTACCATCTTACCAGGACTGAAAAGTGAAATGATGTTGGCTACCCTTATGTCTCGCATCAAGCAGGTGAAGGAGTCACGGGGCAAAGTTCCTAAAGCACTACCTTGCTTTCTATCTACGTACGTAACATACATGCGAAGTTGCATACAAGCTAAAGTACAAAGATGCTGAGCTGTGAAGGAAAAGGATCTTTTATTGTCTCCATTTCTGTCCTAAGAAAAAACTTACTAGGGCAATTTTTCAACATTCACAAAATTAGAGAGAACACTAAAATAAGCTCAGTATATTACCAACTAGTTTCAACTATGATCAACACAGGACCAATCCTGTTTCATCTCTAACTCTATCCTCTCCTCTTTTTCAATGACTTTAAAGCAAATCCCAGGTTCATCACTTTACACATTTCTGAATGGAAATGATTTTACCTACCATTTGGCAGTGCATTAACTTACAGCTCAAGGAATTTTAGTATCAAATTTCCAAATATTTTCATTCCTGTGTACCCTTAAAAAAGGAAACCACTGATACTATGCTGTGTTTCAGTTGTTTGCCAATGTCTTCAGGACTCTTCTAACATGGACAGTGGTAGATTTATAAAGCAAATCATTCATAGCTGAATAACCATTACCTATCTGGATATAAAGAGTTTTAGTGAGGCTTGTCTCAAATGTCACCAAAAAAAAAAAAAAAGTGACCCTGATGGGACTCCCATAGGTGTTTTCCTTCCTCTGAACAATTTTTTAGTAAGTGAAGTTTTCACAGGTAGAACTCTAGAATAAACAATTTACACATACTTTTAGCATCTAATTAAAATTACTTGCCAGGAAACATTTGATTCAAATGCAATATTACCTCATTTTCTGTATGTAGATCAACTTCACCAGCACACTGCATAGAACTGAAAAAATTGCTGAATTTTTCATTAATTTTTTCTACGAGCTCTTTTAAAGGATTAAGCCACCTTTCTTTTACCTGCAAATAAATTCAATATAAAAGCACAATTTAAAAGAAGTATTATTATATTCATAGAAAACTGTCCATAAAACGAATTCAGTATCAGTATCAATCTAGTCATGAGAACAGACACTGCATTTGTTCCTAGAAGCATGTCATTTCAGTTTGCATTATTCTACATCCCCATATGATAAACGATGAGCACGTGACAGAAAAAAAAGTTAAAGGTTAAATAATTACCTGTGAAATGTTTTCCCTGTATTTATCCAGTTCAACTTTCTTTATCTTTAGTTCCTCAGTTAATTGCTCTATTTCTTCTTCTCTTTTTGTGTATTCTTCAACCACCTGGCAGGAAATAATTATTTAAGACAAATCCACCAAAGGAGAACATCACGGGAAATTTTGCATCAATTAAAACACTAACAGAAAATGCCAATTGTGTTGCATTGTTTGTATGCAATTAATTTATGTTCTTCTACTGAACGTGTTTTTTATCCTTGAAAAAATAGACACTGCAGTATTTCAGGTTAGCCCAATGATTCTTTTTATAAAGGAAAGGCACAGAACAGTGTGTTCCTTAGGAAGAGTCTATTTAAAATTCTAATAGATTCAGAATCTGGCATTTAAAGCACATTGTTCCTGCTGTCTAGCTTGTTATTACCAAGAGCTCTAGTACAGAGTGGGAGGCGGGTACTGGAGAGAAGCGTGTGCGCGTGCGCGGTGTGCGTGGGGAGGGGGTGGCGGGGCCTGAGGTCGGCGACAGGGAAGGAAGCATACTGTCGGGTTCAGTCCTGTGAAGCAAGAAGCTCTTGATCTTTCTTCAGTTAACAAAGCATCAATTTCATCCAATGTGTTTGGAAGATCCTGGAAAGCCTAAAGGAGAAAAAAATGGTCTGTAATTACAAATAGTCCAGCAAAAGCAGTTTAATTTGAACAGTTAAATATTCTGCTGAGTATCTATGTGTTCAACAGCATGCTAGCATACAAGGAGTCAAAGGAATTAAACAGGGTTGTTTGCCTTCCAAAAGCTTACGCTTAGTTAACACGGAGAACATCTTAAGGCTGAGTATTGGTGCTGAGTATTAAAGTAAGTAGTTCTATCCTACAAGGACATGGGGTTGACAGGAAATACCAGTTCATGCCAGAGGAGCTACAGGGAGTTAAGAGAAGTGAGAGGCCCCGCTTTCCCAGAAGTCTCTGGGCCTTCAAGCAAGGAGCTACGGAAAAGCAGGACAGAGGGGAAAGAGGAGCTTGGAAAAAAGAAAGCGCGGCATACCATGGGGGGTGAGGAGTTGTGTCCATTTGGAATGGTGGGTACTTGCTGAATTGGTAGAATGGGTCCAGAATATGTGGGGCATTGAAAGAGAGCAAGAAGTTAGAACTTTATACTGTACTTATGAAGAATGACAAAAGCATCTTAAGAACCCAATTACTCTGATGGCAGAATTTGGCTGTAGCACAGCTGACCTTCGAACGACACAGGGTGAGGGGGACTGACCCCTGCTGTGTAGCCAAAAATACATGTGTAACTTTTGACTCCCCCAAAACATGGCTACCAAGAGCCTGCTGCGGACTGGAAGCCTTCCCGAGAACGTCAGCAGCGAGGTGACACGTATTTTGTAATGCTACGTATTTTATATACTGTACTCTTACGGTAAGCTAGAGAGAAGGCAATGTTATCATGGAAAACATAAAAGAAAATACATGTATAGGACTGTATTGAAAAAGAAATTCACATACACGTGGCCCCGTGTGGTTCGAGGGTCAACTGTACTGCCTTCTGAGTCCAGACCACAGAGACCAGTCAGACGCTTTCTCATCTGGGAGGAAAGCGGTACATTGGTTTGCCAGCACAACCTGCAAAGCTCATACGGTACGAGCTACAGAATCAGTCTTGACACCCTGACAAAGATCCTGAAATATGACATGAATCTAGTATTTTAATCTTACGTCTTTTATCTGTTCAGAAAGCAGTTTAACTTGTACAGGCTTTCAGACAGTAAGTGGCTTGTCCGCTGAGCTCTCCCCCGGGGCTGAGCACGTGCTCAGCATCCTCACTGGACTCCCGAATGGGCATCTGCCGTTGTAGATGGTCAAAGAGAAATCTTCTTGTCCCCCACCCTCCCCACCACTTGGAGCAAATCTACTTCTCCTTCAACCTTCTTCGTCTCAGTCAATGGCAGAACACAGGGGTTGGTTCTCTCTCTCACCCTTGCCCTCACATCCGTTAGCCAGCCCTGCTGACTGTCCTGAAAAGATCCCCATATCGGTAAACTTGCCTCTCCAGGGCTCCCACCCTGATCCATGCCCCTCTTCTCTCTGGCCTGGTCCAAAGCCATCATCTTCTCAGCAGTCTCCTTGCTTTCAGTCTTGTGTCCCTACTGGATTCTCCACCTGGCAGTCAGAGTGTTCCACTACATGCTCCGGTCAGTCCCATCACTCCTCTTGACAATCTTCCAGCGGGTTCCGTCTCCACATCCAGCCCGCACTCCTTCCACGAGACCCTCCGTGCTCTGACTTCCACTGTGCTTCGTGCCTGGATGATCTTGTTTGAGCCGGACTGAGACTCATGTGAAATATGCCACATGTACTTCTGCCTCGGGGGCTTTGTATGGAGCTGTTTGCTCTGCCTGGACGACTCTTCCCTCAAACTCTCACTTGGCTAATTTCTTCTCTCCATTCAGGAATCCTCTATAATAGTATCTTCTCGAAGGAGGCTTCCCTGACATGATCCTCTTACTTAGCTTTATTTTTCTTCTTAGCACCTCTTGATAGCCGACATTTGTCTCTCTGCTTTTTAATTCGTTCATCTGCCCCACCCTCCAGACTAGAATATAAACTTCAGTAGAGAAATATCGGTCTTGTTCAATGCCTGATCGATCAGTAACATTCATAATACATGAATTATCTTCTAATATGTTTCTTTCAAGAACCATATAACTTATCAAGGGTAGAATCATACTACTCTCCGAAAAGAAAAAAAATAGTACAGATATTGTACTTTTACTTATTTTATGATAATTCCATGTAATCTGGAGAAGTGCTAATATATTTTTAGAAACAACAGCCACTCAATTTCTTATATATGTTCCTACTAAATCCCTACTATGTACCTAAATAGAACCCCTCTCTAGGGTGTCTGTGTCTGATGTAACAGAGTGAAGTCTTTGAGGATTTGAAAATTATAATCCAAACTTTTTTTTCCAGACATATCATTAGCTATTGAAAGAGAGTAGACATTAACTACTGAAATAGGGAAATAGACATTTCATTATTTATTGAAATTAAGATAAAATACTTTATCTCAAAATTCATTTTCTATTTTCTTCTTTTATTTTGACATTATTCTGAGAGTGGGTATGTTAGGCAAGGTATGATCCCTACTTGTCAGATAACACTCAGGGTCACAGGGCCACAAAATTAATGGCGGAACGTGGAATACAAAGCAGAATCTCCTTTTACTAACTGAACACTATGTCAGCACAGAAAATAGAAAGGAAAGAAGGAAAGCCTCTTTTCTCCTTTTCTTGCCAACAGATGTTAGCCCTAAAGATTCAGGTCTCACTGAGCCTTAATAAACACCCTCATTTCCAGAAAAACATCTTCATTTTACCTTTTTCTAAAACCTATCACTTCTATTTACCATTTCTTATATACCAATTACCAGTGCTAGGTTTCCATAAAAAACTACACCCTATCTCCTGACCCTACCTCTTAAAGGTAGCCTGGGGGAAAAAGCGTTTTATTGGAAGAATGGATATTCTGGAACTGGTAACTGTGTAAGGGGCTGCCCGTGCTTTAATAACTTTAGGACTAAGCCAAGACTGATGGATGTCCAAGTTTGAATATAGTAAAGAAAATCCATTAAGCACAATTACTTTACATACATACTCAGTTTAAAAATGGGGGGACTATCCTGTATTTCTGGCAGCACTTTGTTTCTCATGGCCCGTTACAATGCCTAACACACCTGAAGCTGACCAAGAACGTAGGCAGCATGTGACCTTGCAGCCTTATACACTTGTTATACTTACTGTCTGGTATTCTTGAGGAACCGTCTGCTCTGCACCCAGGTTACATACTTGCCTAGCTCTCTTCATCAGCTCCTTACATTTCTGCAATAATCTCTGTCGACTTTCATCCAGCTCAATGAAGTGTTGCTATTGCAAGATAAAGAATTTTTGACAATTTGTAGGTTACCATTTTGTCAGAGGACTACTTTATCAAAAGACACATTACAGGTGAACTTTGGGAACACTGTGGATTCAGTCCCAGAGCACCTCAATAAAGTGACCATCACAACAAAGCAAGTCAGATCAATGTCTTAGTTTCCTACTGTGTAAAAGCTACGTTTATTATACTGTAGTCTAATAAGTGTGCGATGGCAGTATGTCTAAAAAATGCTAATTACCACCATGTGAGCTTTCAGCAAAGCCACTCACTCATCACAGGTCACCATAACAGATTTAACGAAATACTATATCCTATCTTGAGGGTAGAGAAGTGAAGAGCAGTAGAACGAGGTAGGCCTGTATATCAACGACTGAATTTCAAGAAGCAAATCATCTAAAAGCCATACCTCAAAAATCATGACAAATACTAAATTTGAACTTAAACTTTAAAATACATCAGCATTCCATATGACATTAATCCTTAAGGGCTCTGAAATTTATCTCTTTTTAAAGATTTATTTACTTATTTGACAGAGAGAGAGAGAATGCACACACACAGAGGGAGAGGGAGAAGCAGACTCCCCACTGAGCAAGGAGGCTTACATGGGGCTCGATCCCAGGACCCTGGGATCGTGACCTGAGCCGAAGGCCAAATGCTTAACCGACTGAGCCACCCAGGCGCCCCTTGAGCTCTGAAATTTAAATCTGCTTTGTTCTGAAACAGTTTAACTTAGCTATATATAATTAATACAATTTGAAATACACAATACATAGGCTTCCTATCTGAAAACTCAGCACTTGAATGTAAAGAGAACCTTTAAATAGTGTTTGGTGGTTGTCCAAGGATCTTCCATATAGTTATCATTTATTCATGGACCCATTCATTCCTTCACCAGATAATTACTGAGAATCCATTAAATGTCAGTATTTTATTATGCACTGAACATAGAAAGGTGAAAAAGGAGAAAGACACAGAAAATTTAATTATTATTAAAGAAACAGCTCTACTATTTATTGAAAGCTTATGTGCTGTGTGCTTCACACACGATTCCCTTATTTCTCACAATACTGTACAGTGATATTATTCCCCATTTTGCACATTAAAAAAAGAATTAAAGCATCTCGTCCAAGCTCACACACTTAGTTGCAGGCTGTCAGGATTCACATCCACACCTGCTTCTAGAACTCCTGCTCTTTTCATTACAGCACCATGCCCCTCGGAGAGGGCTGGACAGAGGACAGCAAAGCCAGTTGGGGGGGGGGGGGGACAGGAAGGAAGGCCAGAGTGGTCACAGAAGCTCTGACAGGGGAATGGTCTTCACCAACAAGTAAGCAATGACTAGAGGAGAAGCAGAATGTGTTCCCTGGATAGCTGATTACAAGCCCCCCCAAATCACAATTCTTGCTGAGTTTTTTTCTGCTCAGGGTGGGGAGGGTAGGTAAGGAGCAGAAAGAAAGGGAGCAAACCATAATCTAAGATAATGCTGTAAAGTCAGACTAGTGAAAAAAGGCTTTATTAATAATTCTGCTTAGAGTCTAGCCTTTAACAGTTAATGGACAACAGAAACTTTTTATCTGTGGGAGACCTAAGGGGGAGAAAAAAGGCAAATTTACAAACTATGCCCCACCAACATCTCAGAAAGGACTACTCTGTGGGTACATATTCTGAAAGAATAGTATCATCTTTTCCCGGAAATTCTGAGAAAGCTCATTGGTCCTGAAAGGTGCATATTGACATTGAACAAGGAAAAGCTTCTCTAAGAGGGCCCTCTAGTGGAACAAATCGGAATTGTTTACAGAATTTCTTAACTAAATATAAATAGCATGTTACACCTAAAATTAACACCATTAAGTATTCTATTTAACAATTAGTCAAATGAAAACAATTTTCTGTATGAAAGGAATGTGAGCTCTAAGTAGCATGAACTTTTACTAAAACACTAGTTGTAAATAAAAACATTACTTCCTCAATTTTCCTTTAATACAAATATAAGCCTCAAAATTTCATGCCAATTTAATGGATTTCAAATTCAAACGTTAAGTATAAGTTTTAGTACATACCATACAGAATATATATTTTAGAAATATGAAAAGTAATCTTTTAATATCAACTTGAAATTTTAATGTCAAATCTGAAACGTAAAAAGGTAAGCGTCTTGACTTTTTACTATACAAGATTACGAATTCTGATCGTAAGCAATTAAGTAATGGCAATAATACTGTTTACTTGTTACGTGACCCCACCTCTCCCCAAATCTATCTCCCTTAAATAAACAAAAGTCTCCTGAATTTGTGTTGCAGGATAGAAGTAAGCAGGTAGCCAGAGAAGAGAACATTAGATGAAAGCAAGGAACTTCTAAATTCAGTGGGAGGATAAACACATTAAACAATTTCTAATTCTTGTAACTAATATTCTGATGCAAACCTATACTTTTTAAGGAAACCCTGTTTTCACGCTAGGCAGTGCACTAAGCACCTTGATATATATTAAATGGAATTATCACAATACCCCTGCAGGGCAGATAGGTATTTTATTTAATACCTCTGACTGAAGATAAATAAGAGACATGGAGTGGGGTTCGGAAAGCAGTGCACGGCTTAAAAAAAAGAACAAAAAAACCAAAACCTCAACCAACTAACAGGTCTCTCTCTTTGTATCCACCTTCATATGTAGACTTACATGCAGTCAGCTTACTAACTTGTCCTAAAGATACTCCAGACACAATTCACAAAGCAACACTCACAACCACACCTGCCTTTCTCTGAGGACATCTTATAGTCCTGGAACCCTGTCACCCTCTTGGCCTTCCAACAGTCTGAAGACGTATCAAACCCCGTGGTGGTCAGTCATCCCTGAAGTTCCCTCATGGATACGACCCCTACTGAAACATGTCAAACTTGTTTTCACGGTCAGTGTCAAGGACAAAATGGGAAGTGGCAGTAATGGTTCCTTAGTGCAACAAGCCATGTGGGAAGAGTAGGAAAAAACAAAACAAAACAGTATTTTCTCCTTGTTTCAAATGGCATAGGACAGCCAGAGGAATAGTAAGAGCACCTGTGGGTAAAGGACAGCAAACAGAAGAAAAAAGAGTCAAAGAGAAAGTGAACAATGACAGACGTAGTCTATATATTCTTTCACTCAATATTCACTATTTCAAAAGCGTGGTGAGGGACTGTGGTCAGCAACCAACACCGATTGAGGACACAGTGCCGGAAATAAAAGAACCTTCCAAAAGGGATGTAGAAAATAATTTTCACATCAACTCGTGAAAAAGAGAAACAGAATGGTGCAAAACACTGCCGAGGAAATGCACAATACAGTCGGGTGGCATCAGGTAAGAGCAGGAGGGGAAAACCTGTCCAGGGCCATGCGCCCACGGGTCTGTGTGTGGTCAAGAGGCTGCGAACGGAGCGGCTATTTCCAGGTACCAAATCTAAAGGGACAAGCAGCTAACCAGAGATTATTTCTCTAGACAGTGTAAGGTGGCTGTCCTTATAAAAAAATGAGTGACTCAAAAACCAAAAACAAACCCTCCTCCCCAGAAGCTTTGCTACTCTCTAGAGTAGTCCACTCTGCTCAGAATCTTACTATTCCTGCGGCTCCTCACAAAATGGATCACAGGAGAAAAACTGTGCGCTGACACCAAATCTTAGCACATCCCTGTGAACAAAGGCTGCTGAAGAGCAGCTCCATGTGGAGAGTGGGCTGAAGTTGGGAGAAGATTTACCCCAAAGCCATCATGATTTCATGATACTTCTGTAAACATGACACCAACCTCTAGTTTTCTTAAGCTCATTCATGCTTAATTCAAAAATAAAACTTCATGCACAAGGATCCAATACTGCACTGTGTGCCTGGACTCACTCCATACAGTCCTGGCGCGACGGGTCAGTTTCTGAACTGTCGCCGCCTGTACTGAGCAGCCAGGCCCACAGGCTCGCTCCGTGACAGAACTGCAGCCCGGGCTCCAGGATTACCCACCAACAGAACACACGAGGGGCGGAGGCCTTCGCTCACACGCCACGGCCCCTCCCCCCCCACTTGGGTACTACCTTTGGTTTCTTTTGGCTGGACCCCTTCACCATGTTCAGAATGACAGTAAGTGCTCCTGTTCCTCTTCTTTTTTCTGTTTTGGACGGGAGGGCTGAGGGAAGGACTTTCCCATCTTCCGAGCCTCTGGCTTTTGCTCTAAGTGCAGTCACCAACCCTAGCATATCAAACCTGACCTTCAGCTCCTTCTGGCGAGGCATGTCTGTGCTTGCCCACTACTCTAAGATGCTTATCAGCCGGCAAAATCACGTTTCTTCCAATTTTTCCTAGCCATACACTTTTTCAGGAAGCCGAGTTTGAAGAGGCTGACTTCAGAATAATGTTCCCACTCCTCTGAGCGGTCCTCAATTTCCTAACACCTATCAGGGCTGTTTCCACTAAAAGATACTACCACAGTTCACTATTAAGCAACAGGAATGTTTCTGAAAAGTTAGGTCTAACGCACAGACCCTGCCAGAGCGTAGATGACTCTGGGAAGGGAGAAGAATGGATGACCAAGGCACAAGGGGATTTCACATACAGGACAAGCTTTAAAAATCTGCAGCAAACATGGCAAAGTGTTACATTTGTTAGGAGGAAGGGACATAAGGAAGTTCTATTACTCCTCCTACTCTGGTGTATCTTTAAAATTTCATACTTGGAAATATTGGAAAAAAGACTTTAGTGAAACAAATGATAAGCTAAGTTTTTAAACATGTTTTCAGCTTTGAAGTGTAACTGGTGAATAAGCTGCATGTCAAGTACACAAATTGGTAGGTTCTGATGAACCCATACAACAGTGAAACCATCACCCCCAATGTAACAAACCTATCCCTTTCAACACTTCGTACCCCTCCGTAATCTACCCCACTGTATCCCCCCCACCCCCGCCCCAGGCAACCACTGATTGATTTTTGTCACAGGGCATTCTACATTCTGTAGAATTTCATATAAATGGAATCAGATTTTTTTGGTCTGGCTTCTTGCACCCAGCATAATTAGGATCCCTCATGTTATGTGTCTCAGTAATTCATTCCTTTTTACGGCCGAGTAATGCCCTGTTGTGTGGATATCCCGGAATTTGTGTCTTCACCGCTGCTGGACATTTGTTTCCAGTTTTAAACTATGACGTACCAGTCTTTCATGGACATATACCTTCCCTTCTTTCGGGTAAATACAAGGAGAGGAATGGCTGGATCCTATGGCAGCTATATGTTTAGCATTTAAGAATCTCTCCAGTGGTTTCCCAAAGTGGTTACGCACTTGAAATCCACCCGTACGGATGTGAGTTCCAGTCTCTACGTCCTCAGCAACACTTCCGTACAAAGTCCGTCATGCCAGCAGGTCTATGGTAAGTAGCTCATTATAATTCACACTTCCCTACTAAAGTTCAGCATCTTTTCATGTGCTTATCTGCTGTCTGTGTATTTCTTTAGTGAAGATCATGTTAAAGTCTTTTGCCCATTTTCTGACTGGGCTGTTTGTCATCTTTGTATTGATAGTTGTACAAGAGTTCATTTTAGAGTATCCTTCAGGGCCAGCAGACTTTTTCTATACAGGGCCAGTAGGTTAAGTATTTTAGGTGTCGAGGGCCCCATACAGAATGTCATGTATTTTTTTTTTAATCCTTTGAAAATGCAAATACTATCAGCTTGAAGGGACTTAATATAAGCAGATGTTAGGTTCGATATGGCCCCCAGTAACAGCCCTTCATCTTGACAGAAGTCCTTTGTCAGGTGTTATGTGTTGCAAACATATGCTCCCCGTCAGTTTGTAGCCTGCCTTTTCTTAACAGCACGTATTGAAAAGCAAGTTAATTTTGTTGAAGTAAAACTTCATGCTTTTTGTCTTCCAATTTTCCCAAAGCAAGATCACTAAGAATTTCTTCTCTCTCCTTCAAAAAGCTTTTAGCTTTAGTTCTTACATTTAAGTCTATGACCCATCTATATATGGCATAAGGTAAGGGTTGTGCTCATTTTTTGTACATGACTATTCAATTGTTCTAGCACTATCTGTTAGACTCTTCTTTCTCCATTGAATTGCCTCCGTTATCTATGCCAAAAAACAACTGACTATATACGTGTGAGTCTATTTCTGGTTTCCCTATTTAGTTCCACTGAGCCGTATACGTCTGTTTTTACACCACTACAATGATGGCTTCATTACTGCAGCTTTGTAATAAGCCTCAAAATTAGGAAGGTGAGTCATTGAACTTGGTCTTCTTCAAAGTTCTTCTAAGTCTACTGCATTTTCCAATAAGCTCGTCAATGTCTAATGGGAGAGGATTGGCATTTTAACAAATCCTGAACCTTTGATCCATGAACACAATCATTCTCTCCATTTACATAAGTCTTACTTTAATTTCAGCAAAATTTTGTAGTTTTTAGCATACAGGTCTTATAAATATATCCCTAAGCATTTCATACTTTTGATGCTATTGTACACAGTAGTTTTGTTTTTTTAAGTAGGCTCCACTCCCAGCGTGGAGCCAACACAGGGCTTCCACTCAAGACCCAAAGCTAAGGGGCGCCTGGAAGCGTCTGCCTTCAGCTCAGGTCATGATCCCGGGGTCCTGGGATTGAGCCCCGCGTCGGGCTCCCTGCTCAGCAGGAAGCCTGCCGCTTCTCCTCCTTGTGCACACATTCTCTCTCTCTCTCTCTCAAATAAATAAAATCTTAAAAACAAAACAAAACAAAACAAAAAACCCCCAGAAAACCCAAGCGAAGACCTGAGCTGAGATCAAGAGTCGGATGCTTAACCAACTGAGTCACCCAGGTACCCCACACAGTATTTTTAAACTTTGCTTTCCAATTGTTTGTTGCTAGTACAGGGAGCCACATCTGATTTTGAACTATATTGACTTGTATCCTGCAACCTTGCTAAATTCACTGATAGCACTGATTCGTTAAGATTTTCCACAGACGTATGTTTGTCTGCAATAGACAAGTTTTTGTTTTTTCCTTACTGCACTGGCTAGATCCTCCAGTGCAATGTGGAACAGAACTGATTAGTGAGCATTTTCCTTGTTTCCAATCATTAGGGGAAATCTTCCACTCCTTCATCAATAAGTATGATATGAGCTAATGGTTTTGGGTATTTTCCTTCTATTCCTAGATACACAAAGTTTTTATAAAAGGATGCTAGACTTTGGCAAGTATTTTCCCTGTATATACTAAGACGATCATGTGTTTTTTCTCTAGTTGTTCACATGATGGATTACACTGATGAATTTTCAAATGTTAGATCAATTTCTGTGATAAACTCACTTGGTTAGGATGTATTACTCTTCGATATACTGTTGGATTTCATTTGCTAACTTTTTTTTTAAGATTTTATTTTTAAATCTTTAAATTGACGTGGGGCTTGATCCCAGGACCCTGGGATCATGACCTGAGCTGAAGGCAGATGCTTAAGCAACTGAGCCATCCAGGTGCCCCTCATTTGCTAACTTTTTAAAAGAATTTTTGCATCTGTGGTTAATGAAAGGTACTGCTCTGTAGTCTTGTCTGGTTTTGATACTGGAGAATGCTAGCCTCACACAATGTGTCAAGAAGTATTCCCTCCCCACCCCCCCCACCCCTTTCACCTTTTGAAGACTCTAGGTAGAACTGCTATTAATTCTTCCTTTTCCTTGGAATTCACCAGTGAAGCCTCTGGGCTGGAATTTTCCTTGTGGGAAGGTTTTTAAATACAAATTTAATTTCTTTAGTAAATATAGGGCTATTCTAATTAGCTCTTCCTTCAGGGACTTTTGGGGCTTTTAAAGAGTCTGCCCATTTCTTCTAAACTGTCAAATTTACTGCCTGAAAGCTGTCCACCACTCTCCTAATACCCTTTGACCATCGTAAGATCTGTAGTGCTGTGCTCTATTTCCTCCTGGCTTCCTCTTCCCTGCACTGTGGCTTGGGACTCTCCTGGCAGTAAGCCGAGGCCACCACAGGGACCACCTTGCCCTGTTTTCCCCTCCCTCAAAAATCACTGTCCCGTGTTGCCTGTTAGCCAATGTCTGAAAACCACTGTTTCATATATTTTGTCCCATCTTTTAGAGAGCACGTATGGCCCCTATCATTTCATCATGGCCAAGGACAGAAGCCTTTTATTTTTTATTATGGAAAATTTCAAACATACATGAAAGTAGAGAGAACAGTATAGTAAACCTTCATATACCTATCATCCAGCTTCAACAATTCTAAACTCGAGACCAAGACAGTGTCATGTAGACTCTCCCTAGACTCCCTTCTTCCCCGGAGGATTTTGAAGAAATTCCAGACATTCTATTTTCTTCATAAATATTACAGCAATGTACTTCTGACTTAAAAAAAATCCATACCCACATTATCAAACCTAAAAATATTGTCAATGAATTCTAATATTATTGAGTCAGTATTCAAACTTTCATTTCTTAGATTTTTTTTTTTTTTTTACAATTGGTTTGTTCAAACTGGGATCTAAATTATGTCCAATCACTGTATTTGGTTAATATGTTTTTTAAGTTCTTTTTAACTTAATTAGGTTCTCTCTCTCCTTTTTTCCTTTTCTTAGATAATGGCACTATCCAGTAAAGTAGGCACAAGTCATACGTGGCCATTAAGCACTTAAAATGTGGCTAATATGACTGAGAAACTAAATTTTTAAATTAATTTAAAATTAAAATCCAATACTCCAGCTATTAGAATATGTTTAGTTAGAACAACTTGGATACATGAATTTACTTTTTCAACGGTAAGGTTTACAAAATCAAAATAGGATCAAATATTTCTGATGACAATTTATCATCTAAATTGAGATCTAATTATAATTCTGAAGCCTTGAAACTGGTAGTTTCAGAGCAGTGGTTCTGAAATGGGAGCAGTTTTGCCCCCCAGGGTCCATCTGGCAATGTCATCACGACATCACGAGTGGGGAGGGGTGTACTGCTGGCGTCTAGCAGGTGAAGGCCCGAGATGCCGTGTTTATAAACACTGTCCAATGCTCAGGACCGCCCCGCACGACAGAATCCCCCAGAACCCCCCAGTGTAAAACGGTGGCAGCGCCAAAGTCGACACAGCCTGTGCCAGAGGCTGAATCAGATTGAAATTTTTTCACAATTTCATGTTATGTCTTTCTGTGGGTATACATATAAATATCTGGTTATTTTGTGATGTTAGCTAATGTGATCCACTGATCAGCAGCTGCAAAGTGGTGGTATTCTATTACTCTAATCCCTTCTGCATTTATTATTTGAAAGGCTTCTGGAAAGAGGAACTTGTCTTATTTATCCTAAGTATTACATTTTTCAAAATAATGGCTAGTTCTCCAAAATCCTCCAAAGGTGACCAATATTAGTATTTTTTTAAGTATCATCATGATTTCATAAATATAGATACTTCTGATATTTTGGGTCTCTGTGATTAAAAAAAAAATTCCTTGGGCTCTTTGTCCTCTTATTTAAACCTTTCTCAATCTCTTATAGAGGTATCTCTCACATTCTGCACCATATTGAACTTGGAAATAATCCTTTTTTAAAAGATGTTACATCCTTTTATACTTAATGACAAGACTGATATTTGGCCTTAGTTCTGCCATTTTATGTCATATTTATTTTTGTGGCATCTATGCATATAAATATCTAACCTTTGGTGATATGATGTGTTTTATCTCCCTCTCCTTTTCTTTGTATATCTTTTGGTATTTAGGAAAATTTGCACAAATACCTTATATAATGTCCTATGTCCTTTTATATCTGTTTTGGAATACTGTCTGTTGGTTCCCACTATAAACAATGTTGAAATTCTCCCTTATTTCTGTCTCCCAAAGCACCCACTTTGAAGTAATATCCTTTTATTTCCTGATAATACCTATCAGACAATCAGGAAGTATATTCTATTTAACGTCTATGGTCTCTTCTCCCATTTTTAGTGCTGTGTGTCAGCCGCGCTGGCAGCCTTAGAACCACGTAGGACCAATTTTACCGTGCCCTTCGTCTACCCTGTGGTTCTAGTTCTCAGTAAGCAGCGTGCTTCTGCAACGTGGTTTAGTCTGGCTTGAGAGTTCACAGGACATGCACCACCACAGCACCATCCGACCTTTCCAGAGCCTACAGAGTCGCCTCCCAGTTTCAGCTGTGCTCAAACTGATCTGCTGAGCTTTCCACACCTAGTGGGGCCTCCTTCGTTTAGAGAGGAGAACCTGTTGGTGCCCGCATTTTTGGGTTCTCCGAGCTCCCCCCGCCCCACCCCGCCCCGTTTACCACATACTCGCTGATAACACGCTAGTCATGCTGCTGCGGGCTTCATCTTCCCCACTGACATTCTGGAGTTAAAGAATTAGGCCTTGGCCCCTGGTTTTTGGGGAAGGAGACTCTGAAACCCTAGGACTTTCCTGAGTGATGGGTTACTCGCGAGCCCGCCCCTTGGGTCATACCTACGTTTAAGCTTAGGAGATGACTCCAGAGGGGAAGGGACAATGCCAGCAGGACAAATCATGTGATCAGAGGGTTGGGGCGTTGAGTCCGAGGATTATCTCGACTTATATTTGAGCCTTCCAGGGAGCGGGGCTAGAGACCGAAGGGCAGGCTTGCTGGGGACTGTGCCCTTAACTTGAACGGTCTACTGCTACCGTTGGGTGGTTAGTGGGAGAGTAAACGGCAGTACGCCAACAGGGCTACTCTGAAACTTAGTTTGTTGTGTATGGTGTCCGTGGGTTGGTGGTTGTTAGCCTAGTTGCTCTTCTCTTTTTGGGAAAGGATTTGGAAGACTCAAAACTATGCCACTGTCACTAGCACTTTGTCGCCAGCTCTTCTTTGGGATTTTCGTTAACTTTAGTGCATCGCATTTCACTCCCTGCACACTAATATTTATCCTTTCATAGATCGATATTAACAGAAGATTAAATCACCAAAACTGTACACTAAGGCCACTCTTGGTGAGGACTGTAACTCATCTGCAGTTTATTTTACAAGATGTACAAACTGCAATGAAAGCTACTGGCTGCTACTTCTTGATAGTGTGACTATAGTTTATATGGGTTAACAGACAGGAGGCTCTGCCCGTCAAGGGACTACATAAGATACTCTAATTATTACCGTACCTCCCCCAATCAAATAACATAAAATGCACAGTACAGTGTTTCAAATAATACTTCCTCACCCACAAAATGCATTACATTTATAAACTAAAGAGCATATAACAAAACGCATATTCCAAGTGATGATACAGGTTTTCAAACTGGTCTGAGGCTGGAACCCCATCATAAAAAAATAAAAGCAAAAATTGTACCTCTGTGACACGGAGTTGTGATGAAGCAGCCATGTAATCGGATTCTAATTTGTTCTTCTCAGAGATCACTGTAGTATTTTGAAGAATTAAATCAACTTTTTGTATATGCAAAGAAGTACAAATCTAGGAACAAAAACCCCTAAAAGTTTAATTTGTTTGACAAGAAAAAAAAGTTTTTAAAAATAAACCATAAGAAAAACATTTTTCTAATGCGACTGATAGCTCGAATAGTTCTTTTTACAACTATTTCTTACAAGAGAATTTTTAAATGTTTTTCTGTGTGTTTAATTGAATCACCTGGAATATAATAATTTAGCTTAATGAGTGCTTTTAACCAGTTTGACCTATAATGAAAAATGTCAAAGCTAAAATTATTGATAGTAAACTCTTAGCAATAGTTTTTTAAATCTATTTACTTATCTACCTGCTATTAAAAAAATGACTAAAGTTAAGAAAATGCCTTACCTTTACAAAGTTTGTTAATTCAGTAACAAGTTTTGCTTTTTGAACATTTATTTCTCTGATTTTGGTACTTGCTTTTCGCTCTTCCTCTTCAAGGTTGCAAGTATCCTGTTCCATCAGCTTTAAACTGTACGAAACATATAATGATGTAGAAATCAGAGTTAACACAAGGTTTGAGCCCAAATCTTTAGGTCTCCTACCGTTTGATGGACTTTTTAGCAATGCTACTCAGACATAAAAACTACTAGCTTCTAGATTAAACAATCTTGTTATGTAACCACTCAGGATCAAAAAGTATTTGTTGAGATATTATGTGCCCAGCACAGTTTAAGTAATGATGGTGGTAACGGTGTAGGATCTGGAGTCAGAAAGATGGATTTGAATCTCCTCTTTGCCACTAATGAACAGTATAACTAGATAAGTTACTCTTCTGAACTTTAGTTTCCTTATCTATAAATTAGAAAAAATAATAGTACTTCCCCTAAAGGGCTATGATGAAAATTTAAAAAAGGTAAAATATTGGGCGCCTGGGTGGATCAGATGGTTAAGCGTCTGCCTTCGGCTCAGGTCATGATCCCAGCGTCCTGGGATCGAGCCCCACATTGGGCTCCCTGCTCAGCGGGGAGCCTGCTTCTCCCTCTCCCTCTGCCTCTCTCCCTGCTCATGCTCTCTATCTCTGTGTCTCAAATGAATAAATAAAAAAAACTTAAAAAAAGGTAAAATATGTAACACACTTAGTACAGTGCTGGGCCTTTAACCGATGGATGAATATTAGTTACTAACCATTGTTGTTAATGTTCACACACAGTCCCCTTACCTAAAGCAGCTTAACTGGGGAGATCTGATTAACAGATTAAAAATATATAGTGAAAAGACAATAAAACCCTAAAAGTTACTACTATTTTGCTATTCAAGGTGAAGAAACTAAGGATCAGAAGTTAAGTTACCTAAGGTTATGTAGAGTACATGGTTAAGATGTGTTTGACACCAAAGTCCAAGTTCTTTCCACCCCACTATGTTGCCTCCAGGATAAAATCAAGAACCCAGTTTGGAAACACTAATATACAAGAATGAACAAGTTCAGCAGATGCTGTAGAGAGGGGCCTGAACAGTACACGGAAGAGAGAGAGTAGGAGAGGCCAGGGAGGTGAGGTGAAATGGGTCGAGTGAAAGGAGACTACAAAAAGTTGAAATTCAATCTCAAGGAAAAGAGTTTTGTAACTAGAGGTGATTAACTATAGGTATGAGACAGCAGGCTGGTGATGGGTATGAAAGGCCCTTTCACTAAAAAAATCCACATTACTTATGAAGAGAGAGTTTAGTTTTAGACAGTGGGTCCAGTAGGACAGCCGAACAGGAAAGGTTAAGTATCTTGTAGATGATGAAGATAGGAATGAGGCCAAAGGTGAAGGTTGAAAAGAGGCTTAGGGATGAAAACCTTCTAGGCAGCCAGACTAAATAGTAGGTTTAAGCAATCAAGGTACACTATTACCTTTTCACTAATAGTAAATGGCCAACTGTTTGCTTAAAAACAACAACAAAAAACCAGTAAAGAACAAATTCCCTTAATGCATTTCATGTATGATTCAATTTAGGAATGTGCTTAAAAACACTACATTAGGTCAAGGTAATCAGATACCTTAACTGAAGGCAATCAGCAGTCATTTATGATCAAAGATTGACTATGCCATTAATATCTAAATCTTTATAGGAAAAAAAAAAAATCACAACAAAAAGGTCTGAGATAGGCCATGGGAAAAACCTTCGAACTGGAAGCCATGTTCTTTTCCCCTAGAATGAACACCCTAATAGCTTTTATCCCCTCCTGTATATCCTAGTTTCTACAAAATATCCAAATACAATAAAACGTATAATCAGTTTTAAGAATGGTTGCCTGGGTACTCAGTAAGCTAACAGTTTTCCTTTAGGGTAAGATTTAGACTACTCACATCTTTGTATAAAATTCTGTGGAATATGTGACCATTAAGGCTAAGCAGACATACTTCCAATTGTAACAAGGGATGTTACAGTTGAAGGAGTGGGATAAACCCCCAATGCCCACTCTCTTCTGTGAAAATCAGCATATCTTCCCCATTCCCTATCACTCTCTTTCAGAATTGGTGAGAAACGCACAGCCTGGATTGATAATCTCACTGCCTGTACCTCTCCCACCAATCCAAATTCAGTGGACCCATTGCTCTGGTTATATGTCTGGGTCAGTCATTCTCAAAGTGTGGTCCAGAGGCTGTGGGAATCCCTGAAACCATTTCAGGGGAATCATGAACTATTTTCACTGCTGTAAGAAGACCTCAACTGCCCCGTTCACTGCAGTGATGTTTGCACTGATGGTATAAAAGCAATGGGGAATAAAACTTCTGGTGCTCTGGAACGAATCTACGTAGTAGCACCAGAGTGTACGCACAGTCACGAGATTCTTCACTGCTATGTACTCAAAAATTTCAGAAATGCCAAATTCAATTAATATTTTTGATGACAGTAAAAATTATTAAATCGTGAGTCTTACATATTTTTAACTTCAAGTATAACTGACATTATATTAGTTTCAGGTGTGCAACAATGATTTGATGTCTGTATATATCATGAACCGATCACCACAAAAATCTAGTTAACATCTGTCACCATATATAGTTATAAAAGTTTTTTCTGGTAAAGAAAACTTTTAAGATCTACTCTCAGGGGGGCACCTGGGTGGCTCAGTCGTTAAGCGTCTGCCTTCGGCTCAGGTCATGATCCCAGGACCCTGAGATCATGACCTGAGCCGACGGCAGACGCTGAACGACTGAGCCACCCAGGCGCCCCGAATCTTTATTTTATACTGGACGTTTGTACCTCTTGATCACCTTCACCTATTTTACCAACCCCCAACACTGCTCCCTACCCCTCCCCGGCAACCACCCGATCTGTTCTCTGTATCTATGCATTTTTGTTTGTTCACTGGTTTTTTAGATTGCACTGTAAGTGAAATTATATGGTATGTGTTTCTGACTTATTGCACTTAGCATAATACCCTCAAGTTCCACTCATGTCACAAGATTTCCTTCTTTATAACGGCTAAGTAGTAGTGCAGCCTGGGCACACACATGGGCGTGTGTCTGTGTGCAGCTCACTTCCTCTTTACCCACTCATCCAGCCATGGACACTGAGGTTGCTTCCATGTCTTGGCTCTTGTAAATAATGCTGCAATGAACAGGAGAGCGCAGACGTCTTTTCAAATCCGTGCTTTTTCTTTGAATACCCAGAAGTGGAATTACTGGATCGTGGGGTAGTGCTATTTTTAATGTTTTGAGGAACCCCTATACTGTTTTCCACAGCGGCTGCACCAATTTGCATTCCCACCAACAGTGGACAAGGGTTCCCTTTTCTCTGCATCCTCACCAACATTCGGTATTTCTTGTCCTTTGATAATAGCCATTCTGACAGGTGTGAGGTGGTAATCTCACTGTGGTTTTTATTTAAATTTCCCTGATGATTAGTGATACTGAGCACCTTTTCAGTTGCCTGTTGGCCATCTGCAAATCGTCTTTGAAAAAACCTCTATTCAGATCCTCTGCCCATTTGTTAATCAGATTGGGTTTTTTTTTTTGCTATTGAGTTGTATGAAATCATTACATTTTAGCTATTACACCGTCATCGAATACATGATTTCCAAATATTTTCTCCTATTCCAGAGGCTGCCTTCTTGGTGTGGCGATGGTTTTCTTTACTGTGCGGAAGCTCTGAAGTTTGACGTAGTCCCATTTGTTTATTTTCGCTTTTGTTGCCAAGGCCTTTGGAGTCAGTTTCAAAGAAATTACTGCCAACACCCATGTCAAAGAACTTACTGTTTTCTTCCAGGAGTTTGAGGATTTCTGGTCTTATATTGGTCTTTAATCCATTTTGAGTTGATTTTTCTGTTTGGTGTAAGCTTGTGGTCCAGTTTTTCCAACACCATTTATTGCAAAGACCATCCTTTCTTCATCATTTATTCTTCCTCTTGTGTCACAAAGCCACTCACCATAGATACATGGGTTTATTTCTGGGCTCTCTATTCTGTTCCACTGATGCATGTGTCTGCTTTTATGTCAATACCCTGTTTTGATTAATACAGTTTTGTGATACAGCTTGAAATCAGGGAGCGTGATGCCTTCAGCTTTTTCCTTCTCAAGATTGCTTTGGCTATTTGGTATCTTCTGTGTCCCCATAAATTTTTAGGATACTTCTAATTCCGAAAAATGCTGCTGGAATTAGAAAATGGATAGGAATTCCAGTGAATCTATCGATTGCTTTGGGTAACGTGGCTACTTTAACAATATCAATTCTTTCAACCCATGAGCACAGAAAATCTTTCCATTTATTTGTCAAATTTAATTTCTTCTTCAGTGTGTTATGGTTTTCAGTATACAGGTCTTTCACCTCCTTGGTCAAATTTATTCCTAAGCATTTTCTTTTTGGTGCAATTTTATAAATGGGACTGTTTTCTTAATTCATCTTTGAGTGTGTTGTTATTATATGAAAATGCAACCGATTTTTATATGATGATTTTGTACCCTGCAACTTTACTGAATTTGTTGATTAGTGCTATGACGTTTCTTTTGGTGGAGTGTTTAGGGTTTTCTATGTAAAATCCTGTCATCCACAACTAGTGCTGGTTTTACCTCTTTCCAGTTTAGATGCCTTTTATTTCTCTTTCTTGCCTACTCTGCTCTGCTCAGAAATCCTAATTTCTAACACTATGCTGAATAAAGGTGGGGAGAGTGGGCATCCTGGTCTTGATCCTGATGTTAAAGGAAAATTTCAGCTTTTCACTGTTGAGTATAAGGTTATACTTACATATATAAGTGGAGGGGGTTGACTTGTCATGTATAGTCTTTATTATATTGAACTATGTTCCCTCTTTGCCCATATTGTTGACAGTTTTATTTTGTCAAATGCTTTTTCTGCAGCTATTGAGATAGTATTTTTTTTAGCTTTCTCTTTTATCCAGATATATCCATAGTACTTACAGCATCTGTACATAGACAATTTGTACCCACACAAGAGTCTGACATTAATTACTATTCATCATTCCCTGAAAAGGGAGAGGGGCTCGGGAAGGGGCCTAATGTGTGTACTAGACTATCTTCATGGGATCGTTGTAAGCAAACCCCTAACATGACAGTGGTGTGTCCTATAATACTTGAAAACAGGTATAGAACCACCAGGTTACTAATACTGTTAGTGCCTTTCTGATTGACTGGAGACCATGTTTTATATCTAAGCTTAATATTTGGCAATACACTTTCCCCATCAAAAACAGCTGGGAAAGTCCAACACTGTGAGAGCTGGCTATGGCCCCGTGCTCGTCTCGCACCGGCTGGTGTTTAATGTAGCATTTAATGCAGCATTTTCCCTGCTAAGTAATTCCAGGAACTAGAATTCCACAACATTCAATACTACTTCTCGTGAAACTACTAGGACTTATCCTAGCTTCAGATCCTCCGAGCAACTCTTCATGGCCAACCCTTTCCTCCCCTGAGGTCCGAGGAGGCATATGGCCCACTGTGGCTGAACCTTAGAAGAACAGGTCAAACTTTCAGTCCTGTGCCGACTCAGATGCTCCTGGCGCCGGGACTGAGGGAAAGGGCCCTGGTGTAGTGGAAATGCAGCAGAGAGGATAAGCTGGCTTCAAGGTTGCTCCACGGGAAGCCTTCAAGTCTGGAAAAACTGCTGCAGTAGTTGGGTCAGCTGAGCCAGAGATGGTTGCTGGACTAGACCAAGCTGCCCTTCCTGGGACCTCTGCTGTGGGGCTGAGCACGTCTGTGACCGCTGTGGAGCCGCAGGAGGGCAGGCAGGCCCCGCCTGACCCACGAGCACAGTGCACAGCACCATGACCACCCCCCAAGCTCCGGGAGCAGCTACTAATGTAATCACTAATCATCAAGTTGCTGACCTTGAGAAAATCTTATGCGTCCTGAACGAATGTCGCTACTGCAGCCATCTGGGTTCTGTTTTGTGGCATACTAGATGGAATCTGCACCATGCTTCCAGCTATGAAATCCTCATACAGTCGGGCTCTAAGAGCGCTCTGTGTCCGACTGGAAGGAGGGGTTTATTGACGGGGCCAGCTCAGTACATTCTCTTGACTCTGATTTGATGGGCTTTGTAAAGTCTGCTGTTGAATCATATGCTGAATGTGCCAAGGTGTCCAGTATTCATTCCACTTTAATTTCAGTTAGTGTGAATAACCTGGTCCTTAATATTTATAGGTACAAGTTGCTGGAATTTAGATGAATTTCCAGAAGAAAGGTGAATGGAATCAAAATTCAACCCAGGGCCAGACTGTTGTGAAAACATCTGCAGCCCTTAACCATGGGCCATGTGAAGTCTGTTCTTCAATTTTTCTGAGTTATTCTTGGGGCTGATGAGTATTGGCCTCTGTCATCCGTGTCTGTTGCTCCAACTGGTCTTTCAGATGCTGCGTGGCTCGTAATTGAGCTAAAGACTGAGACCAGTCTTAAGGAGCCGGTACATGTGCAGCTTGAGACATCACCGGCTGTGCTGAAGACGGACTGAACAATGACCTCCTTTGTTACCATCTTTTCAGGAGCTGCTCTATGGTGTCTGGGAGGAGCGCAAGTGTCTGCTGGGTCGCTGTTGGTGTCGAGGAAGGGTCTGAGACTGCTGTGTGAGATGATTTTCTTGAGCTCTGGAAGGAAGCAGAAGGGGTTGGGCTATAATCAAACCTTTCCAATGCTTCCTTGAGGCTTGACTATGTCTATACAATTATCAGACCCAGAATCTTGGCTTTTGTCAGCAGTTGTCTCAGGAAGAGACTCTTCAATGCCAAGTACTCATCATATTGCAGCCCTAACTTCTGCATAATTTAGGATGATGTGAGTACCAACAATAAACTCTGGCCTTGAGTTCCACTGAAGATCAATGATACAATGAGTCTGAAGCCAAATCCACTGTGGTCCTTTGTTCAGGAACCTATAACAATATGATATGCTTTTCCTATACTGCATTAAGTGCTCATGACGTTTTTGGCAAATGTTCTAGACCATCACATGATAATCATACCTGAATGTTCACATAACTTCAAATGTCCTATCATAGGTAGTTCCTTGTGACCTAGCAATAAAATTCTAAACTATGTCTAGATGTCTAAAACTCATTAAGCTCTTCAACAGTACACATCCTTGATGAACTAAATTGTAGCTAATCTGACAGTAGCTACAATACGATCTTGATCATCTTAGGGCCTATATGTGTCTTGTATAGTTTCTTTGAAACCATTCTGTGCTGAATTGGATACATTGTTTAGTGATTTGAGACTTCCTATAAATTATACATATTCATAAGTACATGACTCCTTTGGTCTACTGTTCCTCAAAGCATATGACAACAGAATTCTGATTTTAAATATTCAAGTGTTAATGAATCACTTTCCAGCAGAGGGGTAGAGAATATTTTTTTATACCAGTGAATGTTCCCTCTCTGGGATAAAATACTTTGATCCACAAGATCAAATGGTAAATATTAAAGTAATGAGGTTATATTCTCTGACACAAATAATATGCTTCCATCAGTCATGATGGCTTAAAAACATCAAAAGCCTCAAACATTGTGTAAATTCTTCATTATTGAGGAACGTAGGTTTCCAGTCCTGTCAAATGTCATTGGCGTCTGACTCTGCAGTGATTTGTTTTCAGTAAAAAAAAAAAAAATCAGTGCTCTTCTGCAGAACAGATTTCCTCTTATTCTTAGTGGAACTCTCTGGGCTTCCTGGATCTGGATGTCTGTTCCTTCCCGAGGTTAGGGAAGTTGTTACTTCTTCTTGAAATATGTTTTCTGCTTTTTCTTCCTCCTTCTGTGACTCCTATAATGTGAAAGTTATTCTGCTTGATGTTGTTCCATTGGCCCCTTAAGCTATTTTTACTTTTTAAAATTCTGTTTTCAGAGCACCTGGGCGGCTCATTCAGTTAAGTGTCAGACTCTTGATTTCGGCTCAGGTCATGATTCTTAGGGTCATGAGACTGAGCCCCGTGTTGGGCTCTGCGCTGAGTGTGGAGCCTGCTTAAGATTCTCCCTCTCCTTCTACCCCCACCCCTGCTCACACACATGCGCTCTCTAAAAAAAAAAAAAAAAAAAAAATTCTTTTCTGCTATTGGGTGAACCCTACTACCCTGTCTTCCACATTACTGATTTTTCTTCTGCTTCATCTAGTCTGTTGTTGGAACCCCTCCAGTGTATTTTTTAATTGTTGTTGTATTCTCCAGCTCTGTGAAGTTGTTTGGTACTTTCTTATACTTTCTACCTCTTTACTAAAGTTCTTGCTGTGTTCATTCCTCTTGCAAGTTCGGTGAACATTTTTATAACCATCACTTTGATTTCTTTATTAGGTAAATTAACACCATTTCATAACAGTTCTTCTGATATTTTATCTTTCATTTGGAACACACTCCTGTTTCTTCATTTTGCTTGACTCTGTGTTGGTTTCCTCCTCTAGCTCTTGGTGGTGACATGAACCTTTGTGGTCTAAGCAGCCTGACTTATTCTTGACAGGTCCCAGTTGTTGAGGGAGTGCCAAGTCCTGTGAGTGTTCCAGAGGAAGGGATCTCAGTTTGCTCTTAGTTTCAGGCAGAAGAGAAGCTAGAATAGAAGCTAGGACCCTCAGGCAGCATGCTTTTAAGGTATGCAAATATACAGTCTTTTGGAACCACCATAAACCCTGCTGGTCTACAGACCAGGCATCCTGAAGTGTCCCCTAGGAAACTGTTGGAAAAATCAGGGCTCCAGATGAGTGTAGGAGCTCCTTTCTGGAAGGTACTGGTGAGCTTTAGCAAGGCCAACAGAGCCCAAAGATGGCATCTCCTGGACCCTGTTCCCTGAGAACAATTTCGTAGCCTCTGGATGTGTTGGTAATCCTGAAGCCCCTGAGGCTGAATTCTAGGACAAATAAATAGGTCTTTTTCACAGAGTGTTTCAGACTGCTGTCTATGCAGTACCCTAGGGACAGTAGTCTGCCAAGAAGATTGTTTCAGACCCTTGGGCGCCTAGCTCTGGCAGAGACTTGGGGGTGCCATCACCCACGAGCAGGTTAGAGGGAGAGTACAAAAGTGGTGCCCACCAGTGCCTGTGTCCCAGGACAGATTCCCATTAGGCTCCTGCCCCTTGGGCAGATGCTTTAAGACGAGAAATGAAATCTCCTCCACAGATGGCCTAAGCACTTTTCACACTGTTGCTTTTGCACAGGGTCCTGTGGTCAGTCTTTGCATGAACGCTTAAAGAGCAAAATCTGTTCCCTACCATTGTACTGTTCTCCTATGTATAAGCCCCACTGGCTTTCAAAGCCAGGCATTTTGGGGACTCATCTCTCTGGTGTAGGTCCCAAGCGTGGGGGTGCCTGACTTGGGGCATAAACTCCTTGCTCCTCCGAGGAAAAACTCCATATTTGTGATATCCTTCCCAAGTGCTGGTCACCACACTAGGGGTGGGGTTTTATGTGAGATCCTATCTCTGTTACAGAAGAGCTGTTGAGTTAGTTTTCAGGTCTTTTTCAGAGGGAACGCTTTCATCTGTAGCTGTTGATTTGCTCTGTCTGTGGGAGGAGTGGAGTTCAGTGTCTTCCTACACTGCCATCTTGAACCACCTCCCAGTGGTAATTGAGTATATACCTTTTTAATATTCAGTGTGATGAAATACAAAGCACACAGTACTTACACTGCAACCAAAGTACAATGGTTGCCTCAAGGAAAGGCACTTGTGTGACTGAGTTGGGAGCTGGCCTAGATACTTTTTCGTGAAATACCATTTTTATTTAAAAGAATAAAGACAAACTATGGTTACTGAGACTTAAGTATTTGGCAGATTTTATCCCCCCCCCCCCCCCCGGCCCAAAAGTGAACGAAGTGAGCCTATCACTTCAAGAAAAACAACTGCCAATAAACAACTTTCACGTGCCAATTAAAATTTTGGAAAATTTGTATCTATGCTGTGAGCTTGACAGCTTCCCAATTCTTAAAGATTTTTTATATTACACAATAAAATGTGGCAACATCTGAAAGATCTATGCAGCTTGGTGAGCCAACATTATCTAAAGGACCAATGCATGATGTAACAAAATCACTGGCTAAAAGATCCACTTACAGTGCAATGGACTTCAAGAGTAATCTAATCAGATTCCACATTGCAAGTGAACTTCAACAAACCACACCTTGGCAGGTTTTGATGTAGTATTAAACAAGACCACAGACAATTATCTGAAAAGTCTATCATAAAGTACTCCTTCCTTTTCCAACTACAAATCTATGTGAGGTCACATTTTCTCCATATATTTCAAAGCAACACCTCACAACGGACTGAAAGTAAAAGCAGATATGAAATAAACAACTTCATTTAGAGAGACTGGTAAAAACGTAAAACAATGCCACTCCTCTTGGTAAACATATTTTGCTTAGAAAACCGTGGTTGTTCATAAATATTTTAAACACTCCCAGTTTTAATTACTGATATGGTAAATATCAATGATATAAACCATATTAACAAAACTTCCTCAAGGTCCTCAGTAACTTTGAAGCACGGAAAAGCGTCCAGGGATAAAAACGGCTAATCCGGGGATAGGAAAACTCACAACACTTAAGATTCACCAACTTTTGCCCTACAGACAACGTTCTTTGGATAAAACGTGTTTGTGGGAATTGCAACATCATGACAGAGTCCAGGCACACCTCAGAGGTATTGTGGATTTGGTTCCAGACCACTGCAATAAAGTGAATCCAAAGAATTTTGTGGTTTCCCAGTGACTATTAAAAATCGTGTTTACACTATACTGTAGTTCACTAAGTGTGACACAGCGTTGTCTAAAAAAGGCTAACCATTACCTGAGCTTTCAGAGAGTCTTAATCACTGATCATCAAACACATAGTATGAGAATCCTCAAAATGTGACAGAGGCACAAAGTGAGCAAATGCTATTGGAAAAATGGTGCCAACAGACTTGCTGGACACAGGGCTGCACAAACCTTCAATTTGTTTAAAAAACAAAAACAAAAAACGCAGTATCTGCAAAGTGCAATAAAACAAGGTATGGCTGTATAACTAATAATAATATCCTCGTAGTGCCCTGTACCCCCCACACACCCCCGCCCAAATAGGCTGAATGATACCTTCCTAGTTTGGAACTAATTTTTTGTTCCAACTGTCTTTTCTTGGTTTTGCTTTCAAGAAGCTCCTTCTTCTTTTGTCTAAGTTCATTGTCTTTGTGTTCTAGATGTCTGTTTCTCTCACGTAGGGCAATCAACCCTGCTTCCACTGCTTGCAATTTTCTATTAATTTCCTATAAAATAATCAAAATTATTGTTTTAAAAACAGTTCTAAAGTATTACAAATTCAGTTTATTCTTTAATAGTCAAAATAACCAACCTTTAGCTGTTCTTCTAAGTGTCTTCTTTGCTCTAGATCCACAGTGACTGTGAGAAACTGGGCTACTTTTAGGGATGTGTTACTAGAAATAACTTTATCTGAATAAAAGGAAGTTTTCACCACATACTTTTCTTCTGCTGTATACATTTGCTTTAACCGGGTTTCTTGTATTACCTGTCACAGAAGTCAAACAATGTCAAACAAATGTTAGTGTACATCTAATAGTAATTAAAATATTTTTAAAAGGACCGAAGCATTGGAAAATATAGATCAAGTGAATTTTAGGTCAAAACAGACATACTTTTTTTTTTTCTAAAAGGGTGGCTGATACACTTTAGGTTATTATTTTGGAGAACACTAAAGGAGAGAGAAGGGAGAAAACCCAAACAACTATAGCAAAGGTGGCTATTTTTCTACTTGACTATATGATCTCTCCCAAGTAAGTGTACTTTTGGAGTTTTGTTGGGCCTACAGAAGAGATACCAGGAAACAGCTGCCCAGGACACAGAACTGCGGTAGCTCAACTAAGTCATTTATTCTCTCACCTTCCCTCAGTTATACTGTTCACAGATACATAATCATACTTAATTCCTGTGTATTTGGAAGAATACTTAATGGAAACACTTCAAGGATCTCAATTTTTTTTTTTTTTTTGCATTTTTTTGGAGAGCTTGTCTCTCAAGAACTGAAACAAAAAGTTCGAAAAACTAAAGCACATTCTAAACACAATAACATTATGTATTTCTGAATAGTAATGAAGAGTAGACTTTCATATATGGTTCTTCCTGATCTCTGAAGCTTCACTACCCATACTCTTGTGGCTTGTTTCTATCCAGAAGTTTATAGTCTAAGTGAAGAGAAAGACCTATTTAAGCACACTTAAGTTTAACAGGGTATAATCTGGCATCCACAAATTGCTGAATAATTTGGAATGAAGGAAAAGCTAGAAGATGTTAGGCTACTCAAGTTCTAATAAATTTAAATTGACAGACACAGTGAGGTAAGGGCACTCCCAACAAAAAGGACATCATGACCTAAGGCTGGCAGCAGACAATTTAACCAAAGGGGAGAGTCCTAGAAATTAATGAGGGCAAGTCCAAAAATGGTCTTGTCCTCTTTTCTAAATGATAGAAGAGAGGTACACCCACATGGAGAGTCCTAATATTCATTTCCTCAAATGTTCCCCATAATGTCATTTTTAATCAATGACACATGCAACTTTTACTATAATTAGCTTGGTGGAGTTTTGTTTTTGTTTTGCAAAATGGGTTGCTAATCAGCCCTCATTTCTATCTTCTGTCAGTAAAGTATAAAGAGTCCCTAAATTACAAATGAATCATCCTAGGGATACTGGTAACACTAGGTGTTAAAATTTTAAAAACACATTTTCTAATAAATTCAATATAACAACTAGTAGTTGGGTCTCTAACTGGGTCCTAGATGCTTACAAGTGAAAAACATGCAAACTGGTGTTATAGAAAAACCTGTTTTGGATGAAGAGATTTCTTTCCTTTTTCTGCTTGTGATAGAAGCAATGAATTTAGTGTGAGTCTTGGAGATTGCTTGTATGAGGAGAGAGCTCCCCGCATTAGCAGAATAGAGGAACTACAAGTGTGTGCTGTGCTAGCCAGGAGAAGAGGTCCTATGAAGGGAGATAGTCTTCAGGGGCAGCTTTAAGAAAGGAAGGGCTTACCAAAACAGTTCTATATCCCAGCCTACCATTCTAACCTATAATTTCTCTGAAAAATAATCTAGACTACAAGAATTTAAATGATTAAACCATTAATAAAATGTCTGAACACAGATTTGTCAAGCAATACAGAATGAGGTAAGAGTGCCAGGTATCTCTTTTCAGACTTCAAATGTATTCAATAAATACAAATATAAAGCATTTACTCTCGGTAACTCCACATCACTTACACCCATCATATAGTATTAGTCAATAGTCACTGTTCTGTGTATATTAAAAATGTAAAATACAAAGAATTTCTGTGTGGTTAAAAAAACAGAATGACCTACTTCTTTAAATATCTCTTAATTTTTGCTTGATTTTTTTATGCTAAGAAGTTTCAGCAAAATGAGGTTCTGGTACTGATTCAGTACTTTCTTACCCGTTCAATTCTTTCTCTGGTCCTTTCAGTTCCTACCGGAACTTCGTGAATATGATAATGGCAGCAAAGGAAACTCATGACCGGATCAGGTGCATCAAATAACTCTCGCAAGTAAGAGAAAAATCCATACTGTCTGAAACGAAAAGCATTTACTAGATTTTTCTTTAAGAAAATCATTCACAGAAATCTGATAGTTAATAAGTGGCAAATAATAAAATATAATAGTACAGCAAAAATGTGTGTGTTATTTTAAAATCACTTAATATTAAGTGATTAATGTTGAGACTTATTTCCTTGTCAGGAAAGCTTAATATATTCATGATTACAAACTTTATAATCTCTTTTGTTTCTTGCATTGCTTTCATACTTAGGATGTTTACTTACATTCAGAATTAAGACGTTCACTTACAGCTGTTTTATAACTGCAAATTTTCTATTTAGTCCTTCTGGAAATTACTTCTGCATTATGAAGTGATGATTTGTTTTACTTTCCCAATACCTAACCAACTATTTTAATATCTTTCATTAAACAGTCCAATATTATTCCACTGATCTGAAACATCACCACTATATAGTAAGTATTTCATGGTTTGTCTGTTCCTAGATTTTTCCTTATTTTAGACTTAAGTAGAGATCCTAAAAGGGAATCATATAGCCTCTAACATATTTATGTGAGATAAAATATACTTAAGAGCTAAATGAATATTGATTAACCAAAGTAACAGGTTAATTCTAAAAATATTTTCGAGACTTACTTTAGCTCATTCAGAGATCTTGAAGGTGCTTTGTCTGCATATGAGCTCTTGGGAGCAGTAACAGCATTTACTCTTAATTTTTTATTGTCACGAATCTGAATATAAGGGAAAGAAAATATTTTAATTAAGATATACTATCAGTCAAAATGATTTTTAAAGTTATATTCCTACGGGTATTCATAAGATGATCAGAACCTGGGTATTTAATGGTACTTTCAAGAAAATTTTTCAGTGTGGTAATGACACTATAATTACATATTTTTATAGAAAGAATTTATCAGTGAAAATAGTAAAAGCAATATGTTCTAACAGTTAAGGAAGCAGTAATACCAAAACTTTCAGAAAATAGGAGGAAGTGCAACAGCCATTTCCCAAATCATTTTATGATTCCAGCATAATCCTGATACCAAAACCTGACAAAAACAATATCCCTAATGAATACATATGCAAAAATCCTTTACAAAATATTAGTACACAGAAACTTTTTTTTCAAAAACTTCGCATTTAGTATCAAATTTTTAAATATATTTATATTTTGATCAATTACATAAATTAATTTAAACTCAATGCAGAAGAAATTTAGCACAGCTTTAAGATAAAATAAAATTTTAAATGTATTTATTTTGGTTGCAAAGATGTATATGACAGTGTGATCGATATGACTTTCAAGCATAAAAATATATAGAAAAATTCTAAGGCAACCAACTGCAGGAATATGAAAATTTGATCTAATGGAATTGACCCCTGTCCCTCAAACCAGCCTCCTATTCCCAAACATTCTAAGCTCCTCTGGGGAAGGCACTTGCTGGTGGTGGTGGTTAGAAAGTGATCGCCAGCTTGTGTAAGTTTCATTACTTTTACTTTTGTCCTGTGTGACAGTACAGACTAAAATATACACTCCCCCCCCTTTATTATTACAATACTATGATCTCAGATTTTCACAATTTTGGGGGGTCCCATTATGGTAGAGTTTTGCTGTTACATTAGGATAAAATCTTGTGAGGAAATTGCAATGAAAATGCAACTTCAAGAAAAAAGAAAGATTTAAAATTTTAAATATTTGTGTATTTTTGTGTATTATCTATAGTGGTTGATGGTACAATAGGTGAACAGTACACATGACCAAGTAGAGTTTATTCCAGAAATGCAAGACTGATGGAAAGTTTCAAAAACCAATCTAATTTATAGCAACAGAATAAAGTACAAAAGCCATATCATCATGCCAATAGATGCGGAAAAATATAAATTCTCTGCAAACTAGGAACAGAAGGAAACTTTATCAACCTGATAAAGGGCCTCTATGGTAATTGTACAGCAGACATAATATTACAGGAGGCAGTTATATACAATAAATTTCACAATTTAAAATACAAAGTCACACATGTGAGAGGAAGTTCTGGTCCTGCTGAGAAGCTATGGAAAGTTACAAAAATAAAGGTCAAAATTTCAGGAACCCATGTCACATTATCCATATAGGATTCAAATCCTTAGCACAGAGGAAGCATGAGTTTTTGACTCAAAAAAAAGGCACTCAGTGTAGGCTAAGCAGGCCATTTCCAACAGAAAGCACCTAATTCCACCTGACTGAATGCCCTTCACAGCATGCCATATCAGATTTATAATCCAAGTAACCTACTTCTTCAAAAAGCTCTCACACCAGACCAAAAACTCACTGGATAAGCTTAAATAATTCCAAACTAAACAACTGTCTTTTTGGAGTCCATTCTATAATTTTATACATGCAACTTTTTATGCAATTACCATATATTCCTATTCCCTGCCAACCCCCAAACCAGAAGGAGGGCAATATGGTAAAAGCCAGAAAAAGGATTCTTTCCAATCACTAGTGTACCACAGAAATAGAGGACCACTTAGGTGATTCAGGGTCCTGTCCTCATTTATACCTGCTAGCAAAGATTTAAACAAAACAGAATCTAAACCTAAGCTTTAGGGCTTTTAAAAGAAGGTGACATACACAAAAGGAAAGAAATCTTACTGACAATAACAAGAGCTAACAATACATACTTTACAGATAACCACATGTAATAAAAATAATCGTAAACAAGCACTGTTCTACACACCTTTTCATTTATTAACCAATTTAGTCCTCACAACCAACTTTTGAAGCAGATAATATATCTACATTTTACAGATGAGGAAATTATGGCATCAAACATTTAGGAAACTTGCCCAATTTAGTAGCAAAGCCAGAATTCAAATCTTGGCAGCCTATCTAGGGAGTCTGTGCTCCTACCTACTAAGTCACATTGCCTTGTAGTGGCTTAGATTCTCAGTGGTGTTTCTGTAACCCGATACAGAATTCTCATTCTTTTCGAAGAGGTTTTATTTAAAAGCAACAACATATTGATTCCCACACTCCCCATCAAAGAAAAACCGAGTTCATTCCAATATATTTTCAAAAAGGATGTCTAAGACCAAAGGTCCATCATTATGGTTTTTTTCTTAAAACGGTATGACAGAATTACTCTTACTAACTCCAACTCAAAACATGTTACAGATGAAATTATGGGCTGTTTTTTCCTTGCAAAACAAATTCATTCCCCAATGATGACAGAGATAAAGAAATTCACAAAACTGAATGATTTTACACAAGAGTTACTGCTGGTATAGTCAGTCACTATTTTTTGCTTTAGTTTGAATTTAAAAACTTAAGTACCAGAAGATTAGCACCAGGTGAATCAAAGTATTATGTTGGTTACTTGCCTCTTTGAGAAAAACCTCCATATCTTCTTGACTCTCAAATACAAAAGCTCTCAAGTCATTTGATGAAATATGATTTTCAATATATTTGGCATTTTTATTATCTTTCATATTGATCTAAACAGAAAGAAAATATAAGTTAATTCTCATGAAATCCAATCCAAACTGATTACTAGAACATAATTTTACTTTGATTTATTTAATCCGATTAAATTTAATAGTTGGAGGGGGGAGAATTTGGTATTGAAGATTCAACATTTTAAAAACCTCTACTTAATTTAGTACCCTCTAATCAAAATTGATATGCATCAGGTGCTTATTCACGTCTTGTTTTTTGTTTTACTAAGAAATAACTATGTTCCTTTTATAGTCAACTCACTGGGAAACATCTGAAATAGGCTTAGACTGTAATCTAAGAGTGCATTTCTCATCTATCCCCAAACTTTAATATTTGTCGTCTTAATCTTCAAGAAGAAGTCATACATGGCAATAACTGATCAGTACAAAAACACAAAGAATTAAAACACAACTTTAACAGTGCTTTCCAGAGAAATCCTATGCTTGTACCACTAGAGCATAAGCTTTAGGATTTATCTTTTAAATATTAACAAATCAGGCACTTCTGCATGTGAGGCTCAACGCTATGGAAAATAGTAAGGTCAAGATAACAAATTGTTTCAAGATGACTACAATCTACTTTCTGCAGATTACAAGTAAAAAAAAAAAACAGAACACAATAAAGCTCTATAATAGGTATATAAAAAGTGCTCTCTTATGGAATTTTAGGGGGGAGATAGATAATCTTCAGCAGATGGAAATCAGCTTTCTTGAAAAAAACATTTATGAAAGAGAAGGGTTTTAGGTACCATATATAAATAAAATACCTCATACTAGTTAAGAGCTAAGACTCTGGGGTCAGACAGATGTTGCTTCAAATCACGTACCACTTATATCTCTGAAAGTTTTAGTTAGTTCTTCACCCAAATGGGTACAGTAAAACAGTCTATATCTCAGGAATAAATGTGGATTAAGAGAGCTAATAAACTTAGTATGCTTGTCATACAAACATCGGCAAATATTACTATTTTAAACTATAAAATATCATTTAGCATAAAAAAGTGGAAAACTGATACACAAGCAAACAAAACAAAGTCACATAAAATACCTGGACATAAACACTACAGAAATTTAGCCTCTATCGTTCGACTTTTTTTTTTTTTTTTTTGGTATCAGTTACTTCATTAGAAGGAATAGTACAAATGAAAGAAAAGTGGGTGTTAAGCTACAACTTATAGAAAGGGTAAAATAACCCCAATGTGACTGCAGAAGTCACCTTTTTAAAAGTCACACAAGTAGGGGTCATGTCTGTCCCTGCCCAGTTTGTGCACTTCCAGAAGTGACCGCGTCACACTTTTTTCGCCAGGTATCATGCAAACTGCACTGCGTTCAGTCTGGCTTCCTGACATCCTGAAGGAAGAAAGACCACCACTTTGTTGGCTCTGAAGCTTCATCAACTACTTAGCATGCTCCCCCTCGTCAGATTGGTAAAGAAAATATCTGGCAAAGTTCAAGGCCACTCCTTCACAACATAGTAAAGACAGAGAGAGGCAGACAGAGGGAACATAGCGCTCCAAGGTGATCTGGTGGTTGATGGCAGACTCACAGTTCAGATTTTTAACATGAAATCTTCCTATATATCCTATCCTAGAACCGGTTTTATAAATTCATTAATCGGTCATAAATGTCCTCTTATAGTAACAGACCTAGAATGACATTTTTAATGGCTGCATAGTATTCCATTTAATGGATACAGAATAATTTACATGACCAATCAATTTCTTTGGAAATTTTGTTCTTTGCCCCACCATTATTTGTGCTATTATAAACACTGCTGTGAGGAACGGACCTATAAATACATCTTTGCACACTTCTCCCACTATAGCCTGGAATGGTTAGAAATAACTCATGGACATGGATTGTTAGTTGACAAGTTATATGGCTAAAATTTTAAGTTTATATACTGCTAACTTGTCTACGTTGGTGACATCTCAACTAGATATTGAAAGATTAAGTGTGTGTATGTGTGTTGGGGTGGGGGAACACAGTCGGAAAGGTGGTACGAAAGGTAAAGGGTTATTCCAGAAAGGATAAAAAGCAAGCAAGACTGTATCTTTTTATCTCAAAGATTCAAATCTAATTTGAAATATAAATATATGCCAGCTAGTAATCCCTTTTGGTGACACGCTACTACTACTAGGAGACCAAATGATAAAAGGATGGCAAATTTACTAAGGTTGTGAATTATAATTTTGAGGTTGACATTTTAATAAAAATCTGTTCACAATTACTTGCATTATAATTTCTTAAGGCTCAAAATATTTTCTTATATTTTCTTTCAGTCCTTACCAGATTAATCAAAACAATAATGTCTGCATCCAAAATAGATATTCCCTTCTTGATCTGGCAAAAATACTCTAATAATACATACCTGAGCAAGAAGAGAATACAGTATTATGCATATTAATTTTGCTAATATAATCTAAGATATTAAAAAAGACAACTACATGAAATGATTTTAACTAAAGAATAATACAAACATGAATTAAAGAAGATAGAAGTTTTCATGAATCCTGCAAGGATCTACAGTGCATTCATTTCTAAAGTTAAAAAAAAAAAAAAAACATCCAGCAATAACAATCCTTAAGTCATTTTTGGGTAAGTTTTATCATCACCAAAGACTGGTTTTTACTTTATTTTCTCTTTCCATGGCCAAACTTATTATTTAAAATATTTTAGATAGAAATCTTCCTAGCCATTCCATGGCCACACTTCATTAAATGATTTACTCAATATGGCTTACCCTATTCTTAATGACCCATGATCATCAAAAAGAGCTATCTATCAAAGGTTTATGAGGTCAACAGACTGCTGGCTGCATTCTCAGAATCCTAAGAATGCTCTGTTACTTGTAGGTGACTTTCTCTTCTTTCTTCTGTTGGTTCCCCCCATCAACATAGTTATTTACAGCAGTTTCCAGCCCTTGGGCGGCATTTAATCTATGGCCTGCTGTAACCTAAGAATAACAACTGCCAGAAGGAACTAGCTAACCAAACTAATTTTCTACATGATTCTTGGTCAATAAGCTAACAGTTTCATTCTCTTTCTAGACAAAGTTCAAAGACTTATTGGTCACAACTCAGGTATGGATCCAGTAGCCACAAGTCTGATAATGGAAAACCAAGGTGTTAATAAGACTAGGAATTCTTAAAACAACAAAAATCTATAAAGTTTATAGATTATAAAAGGATTATAAATTATAAAACTAACAGATACAACCAAGATGAACAAAACTTCTTACCGTGAGCATTATAGGCTCACAGACTCTTTGCTTAAATTTGTCCCGGTTACTTCTTAGCCATAAAACAGCATCATATGTGTCACGGTATCTTTGTCGCAGCTTATCTTCCTTCTGATTCATAAGATTGTCAAATCGTACAATATTATCACCCACACCTAAAAAAGGAAAATAAAGTATTAGTTCTCTGAAAACTTTCGTGAAATAATCCACTAGTAATACAAAAGGGTATCTTAGATCCAAAAGTTAGCAACACCACTCAGCAAGTACCCACCACCGTGAGAAAGCAACACCCTGCACAAACGGCTATCAAATTTCCAAACATTTCAGATAAAACATGATCTTTAAGCTACCAAAATTAAACAGGTCACAAAAATAAACAGGTCATGTAAAAAAAAAAAAAAAAAAGAGTGAGGAAACACTACATTTCCTAACATGAGACGATTGCAATAGGCCTTCAAAATTCTGAGAGAAAAATTATTTTCAACCTAGAGTCACATATATAACAAAACCAAGAAAAGCAGATCAGGAAATAAAGGTATTTTTAGGGATGCAAAGACTCTGAAATTAATCCCCAAATATCTCTTCTTACAAGGTTACCTAAAGATGTGTAAGGAAGTAATGTAAGAAAATACTAAGTAATGTAAGAAAAACAAAAAGCCCACGGAATTCAGGAATAGCTTTACCCAACACAGAAAAGGATCTGTGACAAAGCCCGACAAATCCCAGACAACAGCCACACAGGCAGCTCTGAAAACAATCCATTTAGATGGAAGGAAGTGGATGGAAGGCTCCAGACCTCAAGAGAATGCCTACTCTTTTTTTAAGGAAATGTTAAAGCAAACGGTTGTTTTTTTTTTAAAAAGGTAAATTAAAACCTTTAAAAAAAAAAATAGCTATCAGTGAAAGGAGATCCAATCAAAATGCACTACCTGGCTCTGCTGTGAACTAAGTTTCACTGCTGTAACAACAATACTTAATATTTCTAGCTTTTAGAATTAACTCATAAACATAGCACATAAAACTTGATGTGGTTCTCAATAAAATGTTTTCAGCCTTGAAAATATAAAAACCAGAGTACGAATTAGAGGACTTAGAATGTCAGAAGAGCAGAAAGTAAAAAGGATGAGTCAAAGTGTGTATTCAAGCAATACAACTATTTAATGACACAAAATATAAAGATAATCATAAAGGTTAATGATTAGTAACTAATATTAATAATCCCACTTGAGGAATTCAAATAGGATGGGAATTGTTATGAGCCAAAATCTGTGTCTCAAATTACAAAATATCAAAAGATAGTATCTAAAATAGATTAATCAAGGCATGGTGAAATAAGAACATAATAAAAATATAAATGAAGATCTACTGGAAAAAACTGCTGAGTTAAAAATGCACACACCTGAGAGTGGGTGTGGAGGTTTGAAAGAGGTGGAGGGCACTCTGCTAAATATAAAATTGAGGTTGTTTTCTTTTTCACTGATCTTAGTCGTATACACTGAGTAGACAGAACTTAAGACCTCTTCTATCTGAATAATGTTATAAATCTATTTTCATGGTCCATAGGAAAGAAAAGCAGAGATGAAATTGGATAGGTTTCAAAGGGGCAAAGCTAATGGAAGGTTCTGAAGACTAGAATGAAGAGCTTAAATTTGATCTGATAAATAACAGTGAGTGACTTTGTAAAGAAAACAAAGGAAACCATTTTTAGAGAATCAAATCAACTGTCACAATCTGACATCCATAAGGCAATGGGAGCCAGAGGCAGAGCACGGTGTATGCTACCTATAAGTGATTAAGGCACTAACTTGGAAAAATCAAGCTGAGCTTCCTCAACAAGGGGATGTGAGTAGCTAAAGAAGACACGGTACCATGGGAAGAAGAAAGCCCATCAACAGAAACAGATCTCCATTTTACAAACATCTCTTCACCCTAAGTTTCATAAGACTTACTCTTTCTCTCCTTCTCTAGGCTCTCCTTCTCTCCTCGCTTATCAATTACCTCGCCTTCACATAATGCCTTTTCATCTTGAACTCGTCTCAAATCATTTGTAATGGCATCAATCTGGGGCTGAAGATTCTCACAGTTTTCTGAGGTCTTCAGTTCATTCTGCAAATCCTCTATCATCTTCCGAGTGTTACTTATCCTCCTCTGGCGGTCGTGTTCTTCATTCTGTTTTACGGTTAATGCCTGCTGCAGTTCCTCAATCTAATAAAACAAAAGAAGGATGGTACTGGAGATTGTTTTTTCTCTTGCTTTATAAGGCTTTTATAGCAACACAGTATTTAAAATGCGAACAACCTAAGCATGGGTGTTCTCACTAAAAGGTACTCTGCTATAATTGAGTGTTACTCCTACCAGACCACCTGCTATCTTTATTTGTTCACTAACATATCCTAAGTACCGAGAGTAGTGCTTAGCATATAGTTAGCACTTATTAAATACATGCTCAATAAACAAAATATCTATAAAGCCAATTCACAGATTTCTAAATACTGACAGGAAATTCATATTACACACCAGAAGACCACAATTAAAACAGCATTCACATGTATATGACAAACTTTCAATAAAGCAGTAATAGAAATGACAATGAAGATTATGTCTCTTAATTTTAAACTGAAACTTTTTTTTTTTTGGATTTTATTTATTTGAGAGAAAGAGTGAGCGAGAGAGAGAGAGAGAGAGCGCGCGCCCATGAGCAGGGGGAGAGAGAGAAGGAGAAGCAGACTCTCCACTGAGCAGGGAGCCTGACACGGGGATCGATCCCCAGGACCCTGGGATTATGACCTGAGCCAAAGGCAGATGCTTAACTGACTGAGCCACCGAGGTGCCCCTGAAACTATTTTCTTTGAACAGAATTACTAATACTTGAAAAATTAATATTTTGAGATTACTCCTCCAACTATATGTTTAGATTTGTTGACATATTCAAGGTAAATTATTTTTAAAAAACCCAGATCATATAAGATGCCAGTGGATTTTTATCAAAACCTTATAAAGTCTACCTAAGAGTTAAGACTTTAAGATACACATACATACATACACGAAAATACACATTATACAACCCTATTTTTTTACAAAAATAGAATTTTGTACTGTTAACACAAATCACATAATTTGTTAGCTTGCTTTCATTCCAAGTCCGATTTACTTACCCTTCCACCCTCCCCATTATCAAAGTAGGACCAAATTCATTATAGAAAATATGGAAAGTACACTAACTTTTAATAATCATTTATAATCTTAATATCCTTAAACCTTTACATTTTAATACCTACTTATATCTTTCTATAGAACATAAAGTTTTATGGCATCACTAAAATGTACTGAGAGCAGTTTCTCATTTCTCCCATGTCCTTAGCAAAATAAAATTTTGTTATCTAAATGTCTGGTTATATGGATATAACACATTTTGTCCCATTCCCTACTTTTGGACATTTGGGTTGATATCAATTTTTCCTTTCTAAAAATTTAACTTTGACAGTGTCAAGAAAATGAACTGAAATATCCAAAATCCCATCTCCTATACCAAACATGCAGAAGAAAGAATTATTTAAAAAGTTAAAATACGTATCTGTGATTGAAAGCTGACAATGTTCAATGGACCTAAAAGAAGGAAAGGGACAAGAAGCCACAGTGTCCAGCCAGGAAACCCATGAAGTCCAAGGCAAAGGGAATAAATAGGTATAGAATTAAGAATCACCAGAGCCTGGGTGGCTCAGTCATTAAGCATCTCCCTTCAGCTCAGGTCATGACCCGGGGTCCTGGGATCAAGCCCCGCATCGGGCTCCCTGCTCAGCAAGGAGCCTGCTTCTCCCTCTCCCTGCCACTCCCCCTACTTGTGCTCTCTCTCAAATAAATAAATAAAAAATCTTAAACAAAAAACAAAAACAAAACACCAAACACATGAAGAAGTCCAGCTCCATGAAAAAGGGACAAGAAATTTAGCAAACAAAACCTTTGTACTCCCAGCAAAACAGAGACCCACCAAGCTACCAAATATCACTGGGCTACTGAAGAAATCTGTACGACTAGAAGGTCTGTCTGACTTGAAAAACTAGGAAGCAGCCCAGTCGTCCCTATCCTTCCAGGTAAGTTTTCTGAACTCTAATTCATGAGCAGCTTTCACCCAAGACACTTCCAAGACTAATCCCATCCTATTCTGGTTTTAGCTCAGACATCATAGGTCCAAACTCCTAGATCACCTATCATCTTCAGTTTCCATGAATGTTCTCTCTTGTTCTGACAGTTGGCTATTCCTGAAAGACACTTCTCCCTAGTATCCTCTCTAAGGTGACCTCCTGCCACAATCCTTCGGACAGCTTCAGAACTCAGAGGTGGGGAGGGTGTTAATCCTCATTAATCCCTACTGTACTATTTCCTCCATTAACTGAGCCCCACTTAATGTCCCTTGAAGGCTGTGCTATCAGGTTTTACCACCCATTATCTCTGTTGCTATGTTAATACCTCCTCAATATCCTTCCTCCATTCATTGATAATTTTAGCATGCCACTCACTGTTTTTCTCTCCATATGCTGAAGTCCCACAATCTAACTCTTTGGCCTCTGTGTTCCTGGACTTCTTCAACTTTAACCATCTTTTCCTAAACCCCTCCTCAGCTACCTTCTCCTATGGTTATACTTCAGATCATGTAAAGCACCAAAAATCGTACACCTGAAAACCATTTTTACAATTCTATTCTGCCAGTCCCCTTTACTTCCATTTTACTTACTGTGGTATCCAAACTATTGACTCCACAGAGTCCTGCAATCCAGTGACCCTACTCTATCTTTTCACAATCCATCATCCCCTTCATTTCTTTCTTTCTTTTTTTTTAACCTGTTGAGGTTCTACAACCCAGCACAAGAACCACTCTCTTGGAAAGACTCTTGACCCTCCACCATTCCTATGTCACATCAGCCAGGAAAAAAAGCACGGTCTCTATTAAACCTAACTATATACCTTCTATGTATCTGTATCCAAGCAGCTGACCTAACTCTCCAAATACACATCTCACTTTGAAGTTATGACCACAAAATTTAAATAGGAACTCAAAACTACTAGAAAAACCTATTACATTTCTCTAATAAATACGTGTGCTCATTCTAAAAGGAGTTCACATCTTGGCCTCCACCCTTCCTCAGTCCTTTATTGCTGCAGGCCCTCTACTCACTCAGCTAAGGACTTTGTCTCATACTTCATTAATAGCATATAGTTAAAATCAGTACTATGAACAGAGTACTATTCCTGCTTTAAAACCTATCACCCTATTTCCATCTGTACTCACTCCATTTTATCTTGTACAATGTAAGGAGAGTTTGTGCGTGTGAAGCAGATGTGTGAAGCAAATCTCCTGCACAAAATCCTTTCTAGCATTTACATAGCTGACAGTTACTGTTAGAGTCCTTTTCATATAGTCACCCATTCAGCTCTTACAACAACCCCATGAAGTGAGTGCCATTATTCCATCTTTAAATATGGGGAAACTCCTCTGTACCTGGTCTATAAATAATCTGGAATGCAAATAATTTTCTTAAAGATAGAACAAAAATACAAAGAAACAGAGTATCTCAGAGAAGAAAGGGCTAGAGACATAATCCAGAAGATTTTATATCTCATAAGAGAGGGAGGAGAAGAAATCAGAGTATAAAAACACAATGAATTAGTAAATAACTGGTTTATACATACATAATAAGACATACATAATCTCACTACTTTATAATTTCACAGCACCTACGGTTAAAAAAAAAAAACCACCCCAAATTCCAGAGACCAAAATACACACAAATACACTCATGGACATATACACACCCCAACAAGCCAGCATGGTGAACAACAGCACTCTTGAAGAAATGGAGTAAGAGAGACATCAGCTTTCTGAGCAGCACTGCTGGATGCTAGCACACAGTGGGACAAAGTTCCAAAGGGCAATTATCTTTGATCTAGAATTCTTTTCTGGCTAGTTCTAGCTAAGTTGTCTACAAAATTTGAATATAGAATAAGATGTTTTCAAAAATGCAAGGATTCAGACCTTTTACTCTTTTTCTTATTTCTTAGGCATCTACTTCAGGATGTAGGTGCCATAAACCGAAAAGCGAACTGAGATGGAATAAAGCCATGGATCTAGAAACCATGACACCAATACTGGAAATAAAGCTACCTAAATCTAACTAAGGCTACTCCAAGCAGTGTTTCTCTAATTACTTATGCTGAAGGACCTATTTTTAAAAAATTCCAAGCCATCAAAAGTCAACTTTATCAATTACAACTACAATAAATTAACAGTCATTTCAGAAAAGAGCTTGTCAATTCCTTCAAAAGTGAATTGTATACCTAGGATATTCTACTCCTAGGAAATTATCAAAGAAAAATGAAAGCACATATTTATACAGAAACCTGTACAAGAATATTCATGGCAGTTTACTGGTAATAGCCCCAAACCAGAAATAACCTTAATGTCCATCAATTGGTGAGAAGATAAACTGTGGTCTCAAGGGGAAAAAAAATTCATTAAAAATAAAAATACAACCTATCAAAATTGGTGGACACAGCTAAAGCAGTGATGAGAACAAAGTTTATAGCATTAAGTATATACACAAGAGGAAAAGTCTCAATAATCTGAGATTCCACCTCAAGAACCCAGAAAAAGAGGAAAATAAACCCACATCAAGCAGAAAAAAGGAAATGATAAAGATATGAACAGATATCAATAAAATTGAAAAGGGAAAAACAGAAAAATCTATGAAACAAACAGCTAGTTCTTTGAAAAAAAGCAATTAAAATTAACAAACCTCTAGAAAGGTTGCCCCCCCATCCCAAAAAAGACAGAAATTACCAATATCAAGAATGAAACAGGGTTATCATTGTATCACTACAAACATCAAAAGGATAGTAAGAAAATTTATGCACACAATTTGAAAACTTAGACACAATGGACCAATTCCTCAAAAAACATTAGCTACCACAACTCATTAAATATGAAATAGATTATCTGAATAGCTCTCTATTAAAATTTGTCATTTTAAAACTCCCCAAAAAAGAAATCTCAAAAACCCTGATAGTGTCATTTGAGAATTATTCGGAAGGTTTGAAGAAAAATTAACACCAATTCTACACATTCTCTTCCAAAAAAAAAAAAAAAAAAAAAAATTGAAGAGGAGGGAACACTTCCCAATTCATTTTATAAAGCTAGTTGGTACTCTGACACCAAAAGCAGACAGTACAAAAACTATAGAACAATTTCCCTCACATAGACACAAAAATCCTTTATTAACAGAATTCAACAACATATAAAAGTATATTTATATACCACAACCAAGAAGTATTTTCAGGGATGTAAGATTACTTGATGGTAAAAAAACAAACAAACAAAAAACAATGTAATGCATCATATTAACAAGCTAAAGATGAACATGGACACTATCATATTGATAGATGCAAAAAAAAAAAAGCACTTAAGAAAATCCAACACTCAATGATAAATACTCTCAGAAACATGGGAATAGAGTGAAACTTCCCAAACTTGATTAAAAAAACATCTATACAAAACCTACAGCTAACAATATACTTAATGGTAAAAAACCAGTTGCTTTCCTCTTAAGATCAGGAACAAGATAAGAATGTCCACTCTTGCCATTCTTATTCAACACAGTGCTGGTAGTTCTAGCCAGCGCAGTAAGGCAAGAAAAGAAATAAAAGGCATATAAATCAGAAAAGAAAAACTAAAGCTGTCTCCATTTGTAGATGACATGCTTGCCTATGCAGAAAATCCCAAGGTCTCTATTTCTTTAAAAAGAGAGAGGGAGAGAAAAGAATCTCTTGGGTGTAATCTCACAAAACATAGAGGACATGAATACTGAAAACTACAAAACGCTCACTGAAGAAATCAAGTATCTAAATAAATGAAGACATACCGTGTTCAAAGATTGGAAGACTCAACACAGTAAAGATTTCAATTCTCCCCAAACTGATACACACGTTTAATGCAATTCCTATTAAAATCCCAGCAACATTTTTCTGTAGATATAGAAAAGATTTGGATGTCATCAGGAATGGCAAAATCAAACTATGAAAATCCTCTCCTCCATAAAAGCAATGAAAACACTGACAAAAACTGTCAAAATTAACTTTTTTGGAACTCTGAAATTTAATCAAAGGCTTATAATTACTTAGAGACTGTTTATTCAAGAAAAATGCCTCAATCTTGGTTAAAAACAGCAAACCCTGTGGAATTCTGAACATGTCCCCATTCCCTTCCCCAGTTCCATGGCAGCCTTGAAAATCAACAGCCCACAATCACAGTGAAATCAGCAACATAGTAACACTGGAGAGGTCAGAACAAAGTTAAAAAGGTTTCAGGTTCTCATTCTCAGAAAACTACCATTATCTGATCTATCTGCACTTCCTGGAAAACCTTACTACAAGGCCTATCTTTATTTGAAATGACTCCACAGCTTGCAGCCTTTACCCTGAAGGCATTTGTTAAAAACAATCAGTGGCAAGTGTTTAATACCACTGCTGTTTCATGAGGAATAACAGTTGTGGCAAACAGTAAGCTAATCAAAAAAACTTAAGCTGGAGAATGAGACACCCTGTAGGAGACTTGGGAAACTTCTGGGGAATCCAGAAGGCTACATGTATGAGTAGATAGTATCTATGCCTAGGACTGTGCACATGCTCAAGACTGGAAGAGGCCCTAAGCTCTCACAGAGGCTAAGGGCACACAAAGAATGTTTCTCCTTGAGGCTATGCGCAAAGAGAAAGTAAAACCCAAAACAGAGCTGTAAACTAGCATTGGATATTAACCAAAGCTTGCAACAATTCAGAGAGCACTTACTGAATCTTGGTACACAGTATACTAAAACACTACCCTGCTGTGTGTTGAAGGTGTGACCCAACATGCATGAAGAGACCCTCAACAAAGACAGGGAGACATCCTGGTTACAGTCATTTAAGGAAATATCTGACCAGTACAAACTCAGCAGAGACTTCAGTAGTCACATACAACAAAAAATACAAATTTCAAAGAATTAGTTAGGAAAGTAACTAAACAAACAGCAACAACAAGCCTCAGGAGGGAAGGACAACTGATTTCAAAGTTGCTACATCATGCTACTTCAACTGCCAGTTTCAACAAAAATTACAACACTTTCAACAAAGTATGGGTCACACACTGGAAAAAAAGCAGTCAATAGAAAATATCCCTGAGGAAGCCCAGAAATAGACTTACAAAGTAAAGTCAATCAACTAAAGAACTAAACCTACTGAAGAACTAAATCAACTAAAGAAAACCATGTCTAAAGAACTAAAGGAAAGGAAGCGAACAATGTCTCATTGAATAGAGAGTATCAACAGAGGAAGAAAGTATAAAAAGGAGCCAACTAGAAATTGTGGAGTTGAAAAGTACAATAACTGAAATAAAAGATTCACTAGTAAGGCTAAAGAGATTTGAACAGGCAAAACAAAGGAAACCTGAAGATCGGTCACTTGAGATTATCTAGTATGATGAAAAGAAAAAAGTGATTAAAAGGTGTATCAAAGTATACCATTGTGTATCAAACTATGCAGGAGTGTCAGAAGAAGAAAAGAGAAAGAGGCAGAATGAATATTTGAGGAAATTAATAACCCTAAACTTCCCAGCTTGGATCTAAAACATTAATCTGCATGGCCCAGAAGCTAAATAACTTCCCAGTAGGATAAACTTAAGGAAGAGTCACATTGAAAAACATAATAGTTAACTGCTGAAAAAACGCTGAAAGAAAAAAGTTAACTCATCATGTACAAGGGATCCCCAATAAGATTAAAAGCTGACTCCTCATCAGAAACCAGGGAACTAGAAAGCAGTGGAACATCATATTCAAAGTGCTGGGGGAAAAAAAAAAAAAAAAAAATTCTCTATCCAATAAAACTATCCTTCAAAAACAAAGGATAACTTAAGACATTGCCAGATAAACAAGAACTGAGAGAATTCGTCATTAGCAGATGTACCCTACAAGAAATCCTGAAGTCTTTCATGCCAAAATGAAAGGACACTAGACAGTAACTTGAATCTATACAAAGAAAAAAAGAGAACCAGTAAAGATAACTACACAGTTAATACAAAAAAAAGTAAAACTGTATCTGTTGTTTGTAACTTTTTTTCTCTTATCTGACTTAAAAGACAACTGTTACGGTATTAATAAAAAATATTTATTTTCTTAGTCCCTAGTCCCTGGCTTGGAGTTCTAAAAACCCTTGGAATTTCCTGAGTGACAGGAACATCTTTTGTTTTGCATACCAAGCACCCAAGCACTTTGGACCATGCCTGATTTTATGCTAATAAGATGACTCTTGGAAGGGCCCCCTAGATAGCTTCAGAATGGAGACTGGTTGCCAGAAGAATCAACCACATGGATTAGAGGGCTGAAACTTTCAACCCCACCCCCTGACCTCAAGGAGGGGGAAAGAACTGGAGATTGAGTTCATTTACCAATGGCCAAAAAATTTAATCAATCATGCGTACATAATGAAACTTTAATAAAAAAATCCTAAAATGATAAGGTTCTGGAGCTTCTGACTTGATGAATAGGTCAACATTCTGGGAAGGTGATGCACCCAGAAGAGGGAATGAAAGCTCTGAACACTCTATCCCCATACCTTGTCTTATGCAGCTCTTCCATATGGATGTTACGGAGTTGCATCCTTTATAATAAACTGGCAATTGTTAAGTATAATATTTTCCTGGGCGCCTGGGTGGCTCAGTTGGTTAAGCGACTGCCTTCGGCTCAGGTCATGATCCTGGAGTCCCGGGATCGAGTCCCGCATCGGGCTCCCTGCTCTGCAGGGAGTCTGCTCCTCCCTCTGACCCTCCCCCCTCTCATGTGCTCTCTCTCTCATTCTCTCTCTCTCAAATAAATAAATAAAATCTTTAAAAAAAAAAAAAAAAAAAAGTATAATATTTTCCTGAGTTCTAGGAGTTGATGTAGCAAATACCAAACCTGAAGAGGGGCTGCGGGAACCCCTGAATTTGAAGCCAAGTTAGGCAGAAGTGCAGGCAGCCTGTGTCCTGGGTCCTTGAGACTTATGTATGAAGCAAGGGCTGTCCTGTGGGACCAAGCCCTTAATCTGCCCTAATTCCAGGCGGTTAGTATCAGAATTGAATTGAATTGTAAGACACTTGGTTGGTGTCAGAGAATCAAACATTGTTACAAAAACAAAACTATATGAAGAAATAATTATAAAAGCTGTGCTGATAGGCTTATAATAATTAAAATACAATTTGTATGACAATAACAGCATAAAGGAGGGAGGAATGGAATGGAGCTATATAGGGGCAAAATTTTGCACACTACTGAAATTAATTTGGTATATGAACCAGATTGTTATAAATTAAGATATTGTTATTCTACAGGCAGCCACTAAGAAAATAGCTCAAAAACTACAGTTAAGCGTCTGCCTTCGGCTTAGGTCATGATCCCAGGGTCCTGGGATCGAGCCCCGCATTAGGCTCCGTGCTCCGCGGGGAGTCTGCTTCTCCCTCTCCCACTCCCCCTGCTTGTGTTCCTGCTCTCGCTCTGTCAAATAAATAAAAATAAAATCTTAAAAAAAAGAAAAGAAACAAGGTAATTAAAATGGTACAACAGAAAATATTTAACATAAAGTAATAATAGAGAACTAGAGAACTTCTACACAAGGCCATGACTTTAACAACTAGGAGTTGTTGTCCTAGACGCAGTGACAACAAATTAGCAAACTGGCTCACGTAAATGCTACCTTTGCCAGGAATCACATCAAATGTAAATGGATTAAACACTCCAATTTAAAGGCAGGGAGAGGCAAAATGGATACAGAAGATGGATCCTGAGTTCATCTCCTCCCATGGACACAACAAGGTAACAGGTACAACTATACAAGTAACCCTGGAAACAATCTAAAGACTGGCAGAACAGATCCTCCACAGTCAACTGTGAAGAGGAGGCCACGTGGAAAAGGATAGGAAGGACAGAGACACTACTGGAAAGTAAAGCCCTGGAGGCAGTAACCACAAATGGGGAGGACACTACAAACATGGAGAAGTTAGAGGATCAGATCCCACACCAGGAAAACCTGGCAGCAGGGGCCTGCACTGGGAAGATGAATCCCTGTAACATGAGGCTTGAAAAATCAGTGGGACTTAAATCTGAAAGAGCCAGAGGGGAATAGGAAACTCAGCTGCTGCCCTTAAAGACTCAGCAAAACAAGTAACTCTGTGTAAGACACAGCACAGAAGTAGCTGTCTGAAAAGCACCTGGGGTATAAGTGAAGGGGATTTACTGACTAATCTTAGAATGTGTGAAGGAACAGGGATCTTCAGGAGATCTCTCCAGGAACAAAAGTGCTGGCAGATGCCACTTCTCTTCTACTCCACCAGCTTACATAGCCGGACACTTGCAGGAGCCAGCGCTAACACTCTCCCCCATCTATCCTGCTAGCAGCATGTGCTCCATCCAAGCACTCCCCCGACGACTGACCCATCCAAACCACTGCTCCTGCCTCACCACACCCTGGAGGCAGCCCGAGCAGGTACTGGTGCCACTCCAAAGTGATTCCTGCCTGGGGAGGGGGGGAGATAACCCCACACACTGGCACACCTGCAATTCCAGCAGCCCAGACTCTTAGCTGGCTGTGCAGGGAGCAAGCTGTGCCCTTTGATGCTCCTGCAACTATGGCAGAGAGGCTAATGGGAGACTCCTAGGCTGATGGCCAGCCCTGCCTACCAACAAGCCTGAGGCAACCTCAAGCCTCTCAACAGCACAGAGACCAAACCCTGCCTAGTGCACCCACAGCATGTAATGTGGGTCATGGCAGTCGGCTAGGCTGAAGGCAACAGTGGCTCGGCCACAAAAGTAGGGTATATGCAGCCCACACAGAGGGCACCTCTGGAGACCAGAGAGGGCAAGTGCTACACAGTACCACAGGACCTCTTCTACACAAGGCCATGACTTTAACAACTAGGAGATGTAGCTACCCACCTAATACAGAGAAACACACACAGAGTCAGGCAAAATGAGACCGTAATATGTCCCAAATGAAAGAACAAGACAAAAATCACAGTAAAAGAGCTAAGTGAAATGGAGATAAGCAATGTACCTAATAAAGAATTCAAAATAATGGTCATAGAAATTGGGACATCAGAAAAGAGTAGATGATCTCAATGAGAACTTCAACAAAGATAGAAAATATAAGATAGAATCAGAATTTAATAATGAAATAAAAAAATACACTAAGAGAATTAACAGCAGATTAGAAGACACAGAAGAATGTATCAGTGATTTGGGGGACAGGGTAATAGAAAGCAATCAAGCTGAATATCAAAAAGAGAAATACTAAAAAAATGAGAATAGATTAAGGGAACTCAGCAACATCATCAAGCATAGTAACATTCACATTATAGGGAGAAGGGGGCAGAAAACTTATTTTAAAAAATACTAGCTGAAAAATTTCCTAATCTGGGTTAGGAAACAAGATGAACCCAAGGAGGACCACACCAAGATACATAATAATTAATTTTTATGAGAGAATTTTTAAAGGAGCAAGAAACAACAGTCACACACCAGAGAAACCCTCTAAGGCTATCAGCTCATTTTTCAGCAGAAAACTTTGCAGGCTAAAAGGGAGTGTCACCGATATAGTCAAAGTGCTGAAAAGACAAGACCTACAACCAAGAATACTCTACCCAGCAAGGTTATCATTTAGAATAGAAGGAGAGAGAGTGTTTCCCAGACAAACAAGTTAAATGAGTTCATCATTAAATTTAAAGGAAGCTCTTTAAGTGCAAAGACAAGGCCATAATTAGAAGAAAATTATTAAAGGAAAAAAGTCTCACAGGTAAAAGCAAACATACACTAAAGGTAGTAGATCACTTTTAAAGCCAGTTTTTAAAACACAGAAGTAAAATCAATTATAGCTACAAAACCTTGTCAGGGATACACAAAACAAAAAGATGTAAAGCATGACATCATATCCATAAAATGTGGAGGGGAAGTAAAAATGCAGTGATTTTAGAATGTGCTCAAGCTTAAGCAACTAGCAACTTAATATAGACTGCTACAGACATAAGCTGTTATGTATGAGCCCATGGTAACCACAAATCAAAAACCTAAAATAGACACAAAATAACCCAGAAAGGAATACAGGCATAACACTAAAGAAAGCTTTCAACCATAGGGTAAGAGAGCAAAAGAAGAAATGAACAGAAGAGCTACAAAAAGCTGTGAATTGTGTAAGACTGAAGAATCACAGACCTGTACCCCTGAAACAAATAATACATATGTTAATAAAAAAAAATAACCTGAAAGTAAAAAAAAACAAAAAAAAACCAGAAAACAAAATGGCAGTAAGTACCTATCAATAATTACTTCAAATGTAAATGGATTAAATGCCCCAATCAAAAGACACAGAATGACTAAATGGATTAAAAAAAAAAAAAAAACCACCACCAAGACCCATATATATGCTGCCTTCAAGAGACTCACCTCGGACCTCAAGACACATGGACTGAAGTGAAGGGATGGAAAAAGATATCCCATGCAAATGAAGCAGGGGAAAAAAAAAAAAAATCAAGGGTAGCAAAAGAATATAAGATAAAATAGACAATAAAACAGACTGAAGCAAGAGCCAAAGAAGAGCACTACATAATGATAAAGTGATCAGTCCAACAAGATATAACAATTGTAAATATGTATGCACCCAATATAGGAGCACCTAAATTATTTCATAAATATTAACAAAGTGAGAAATTGACAATACAATAATAGAGGACTTTAACACCCCACTTACATCAATGGATAGATCATCCAGACCAAAAAAAAAAACAACAAACAGTGGCTTTGATCACTTAGATTAGATAGATCTAACAAATATACACAAAACATTACATCCCAAAACAGAAAACACACTCTTTTCAAGTGCACATGGAACATTCTCCAGAAAAGAGATCATGTTAGGCCACAAAACATGTCTCAACAAATTTAAGAAGACTGAAATCATATCAAGCACCTTTTCTGACCACAACAATATAAAACGAGAAATCAATTACAAGAAAAATCTGGAAAGAACATTAATACATGGAGGCTAAACAAAATGCTATTTAACAATGAATGGGTTAAACAAGATATTAAAGAAGATTAAAAAAAAAATACATGGGAGACAAATGCAAATGAAAACACAATGAGCCAAAATCTCTGGGACGCAGTAAAAGCAGTTCTAAGAGGGAATTTTATAGCAACACTGGCCTATCTCCACAAGGAAAATCTCAAACAAGTGCTAACCTTACACTCAAAGGAGCAAGAAAAAGAGCAAAGCAAGCCTAAAGCTAGCTAAAGGAAGGAAATTTAATAAAGATTAAAGCATAAATAAATGAAATATGGACTAAAAGAAAAAAGAAACCAAGAGCTGGTTCTTTGAAACAATAAAAAAATTGATAAACCTTTAGTCAGACTCATCAAGAAAAAAAAAAGGGAGGACTCAAATAGATACAATCTGAAATGAAGGAAAAGAAATAACTGACACTACAGAAATAAGAAATATTATGAAAAATTATAGGCCAACAAATTGGACAATCTAAAAGAAATGGATAAATTCCTAGAAACATATAATCTCCCAAAACTGAATCAGGAAGAAACAAAAAATTTAAACAGACCAAAATCTAGTAATGAATCTAGTAGTAATCTACTCAAAAATCTCCCAGCAAACAATTCCAGGACAAGATGGTTTCACAGGTGAATTGTACCAAACATTTAAAAAAAGGTAAATACCTATTCTTCTCAAACTATTCCAAAAACTGGAAAAGGAAAGAAAACTTCCAAATTCATTCTACAGCATTACAAGAATACCAAAACCAGACAAAGAGACTACCAACAAACAAAAAACTACAGGCCAGTATCTGATGAATATAGATGCAAAATCCTCAGCAAAGTATTAACAATCCAAATTCAACAATACATTCAAAGACTCATTCACCATGACCAAGTGCAACTTATTCCAGGGGTGCAAGGGTGGTTCAATATTCACAAATCAATGTGATACATATTAACAAGGATAAAAATCATATCACCATCTCAATACGTGCAGAAAAAGCATTTGACAAAATACAACATCCATTCATGTTTAGAGAGAAACCTACCTCTACATAATAAAAGCTATGTATGAAAAGCCCACATCTAACGTCATACTCAATGATGAAAAACTGAAAGCTTTTCCTCTAGGATTAAGAACAAGAAAAGGACATCCACTATCATCACTTTTATTCAACATAATACTGAAAGTCCTAGCTGCAGCAATCAAAGAAAAATAAATAAAAGACATCCAAATTGGTAAAAGTAGGAAAACTGTCACTATTTGCAGATGGTATACTACATATAAAAAGCCCTAAAGTCTCCACCAAAAAAACTGTTAGAACTGATAAGTGAATTCAGTAAAGTTGCAGGATACAAAATTAATACAAAGAAATCTGTTGCATTTCTACACACTAATAATAAAGAAAACAATCCCATCTATTACTGCACCCCCAAAATATAAAATACCTAGGAATAAATTTAACCAAGGAGGTAAAAGCCTTATACTCTGTAAACTATAAGACATCGATGGAAGAAACCAAGTGACACAAACAAATGGGAAGATATACCACGCTCATGGAAGAATACCATTAAAATGTTTAAACTATCCCAAACAACCTAGAGATTCAATGCAATCCTTATCAAAATATCGAGCAAAAAATAAAAAATAAAAAATAAATAAAGAGCATTTCTCACAGGACAAATAATCCTAAAATTTGTATGGAAACACAAAGGATCTTGAATAGCCAAAGAACAAAGCTGGAAGTATCTCAATCCCAGATTTCAGGGTATACTCCAAAGCTATAGTAATCAAAATAGTATGGTACCAGTTGAAAAACAGGCACATAGATCAATGGAACAGTAGAGAGAGCCTGGAAATAAACCCACACCTTTACGGTCAATCTACAACAAAGGAAACAATAATATACAAAAGGAAAAAAAAACCCAATCTTTTCAATAAATGCTGAAAAACTTCATAGCTACATGCAAAAGAATGAAACTGGACCACTTTCTTACACCATGCACAAAAATACACTAAAAATGGATTAAAGATCTAAATGTGAGAACTGAATACCATGTAACTCCTACAAGGTGACATAGGCAATAATCTCTCTGACATTGCCCTTAGCAACATATTTATGGCTATGTCTCCTCAGGCAAGGAAAAACAAAAGCAAAAGATAAACTATTGGGCCTACTGGTGTACCAAATACAACTACTGGTACACCAAAATAAAAAGCTTTTGCACAGTGAAGGAAGCCATCAACAAACAAAAAGGCAACCTAGTGAATAAGAGAAGACATTTGCAAATGATACATCCGATAAGAGGTTAATATCCAAAATATATAAAGATCTTATGTAACTCAGTAACAAAAAAACAAAAAACCCCCCAAAAAACAAACAAAAAAAACTCAACCCAATTAAAACATGGGCAGAAAATCTGAACAGACTTTTTTCCAAAGCAGATATATAGATGGCCAACAGAAACATAAAAAGATGCTCAGGGCGCCTGGATGGCTCAGTTAAGGATCCAACTCTTGATTTCAGCTCAGGTCATGATCTCAGGGTCGTGAGATAGAGCCCCACATCAGGCTCCGTGCTCAGCACTGAGTCTGCTAGAGATTCCCTCCCTCTCCCTCTGCCTCTCCCCCTGCTCTCTAATAAAATAAATAAAGTCTTTTAGAAAAAAGATACTCAACATCACTCATCATAAGGAAAATGTAAATTGAAACCACAAGGAGCAATCACTTTATACTAGTCACAAAGGCTAGTATCAAAAAGACAATAAACAAGCGTTGGCAATGATGTAGAGAAAGGGGAACCACTGTGCACTGTTGTTGGGAATGTAAGTTGGTGCAACCACTGTGGACAACAGTATACAGGTGCCTCAAAAACTTAAACAATAGAAATAGTGTAAGATCCAGTAATTCCACTACTGTGTATTTACCTGAAGAAAACAGAAACACCAGTTTCAAAATATATATGCACCCTATGTTTATTATAGTATTATTTACAATAGGCTAAGTAGGAAAGCAACCTAAGTGTCCATCTGTAAATGTATAAACAAGATGTGGTGTGTGTGCATGTGTATGTATATAATGGTGTCCGTGTGTGTGTGCGTGTGCGCGCGTGCGTATAGACTCAAGTACAAAAACTGCTGGTTGCCAGAGGGGAAGTGGGTGGGGGGATGGGTGAAATAAGGTGATTAAGAGATAAAAAACTTCCAGTTATAAAATAAACCATGGAAATGAAAAGTACAACATAAGGAAAACAGTCAATAATATTGGAAAAACACTGTATGATAATACAGTGACTACACTTATCATGGTAAGCAATTGAGTAGTGCACAGAATTAATGAATCAGTGTTGTACATTTGTAACTAATGTAATGTTTTATGTTAATATTTACTTCAATAAAAAAAACTCATGAGCCACAAGAAACACATTTTAGATTCAAAGATACAGGTTTAAAGTAAAAGGATGAAATTTTATATAGTCAAATAGAACTCTTCATTTCCCCTCTCCCGGCAATCCTCATTTCAGTAAAAGGTACCACTATCCCTCCAATTGTGAAGTCAAAAGATGAGATGGGATCCTCGATTCTTCCACAATTCTTCAATCTACTCCGAGCAAATTTTGTGGTTCAGTTTTCTAAATTTGCTTGTCCACTGCTACCCTATGAGAAGCCAGCATCCTCACTTGCCTCACCTACTTTAGTAGCCTTCTAACGGAACCCTCTGCTTTTATTTTTGTCCCATACAGTCCCCTCTCCATAAGGCAATCCTGAGTGCTTTTAAAGCATATGAAATACTATTCTTCTCCAGCTTAAAAACTTCGAAAGCCTTCTCCATTTCTCACTGCATTTAGAATCAAATTCAATTTCCTTTCTTTTTTCTTTGAGGGTCTAAAACGGTCTCTGCGTAGCTCTCATATCTGCTACTTCTCAGGAACAATACTGGACCTCACGGGACACAGAGGGAAGACTATCAAAGTGTTGAGAAAAAATAATTTAGAATTTATAATTTAAAATTCTGCAATATTAATATTCCAGAATGAGTGCAAAAAAATATATTTTCCAACATACAAGCACTCAGGAAGTTCATCACCCAAAGAGTGTCTCTAAAACACCCACAGAAAATATCCAGCAAGAAAAAAGGCTACCTCCTAAGAGGCAGAAGTGTGATAAAACAAGTAACATGATCAATAAAACATCTTAAGTCTAAATAAGCACAGACCATAAAAAAATAATATTTTAAATAAATGACAAGTAAAATTTCTGAAGGTACAGATATGGAGTAGAGGAAGAGAAAGTATCTGAACTAAATGGAAGAATAAAAATGCTTACTTAAAAAAAATACATGTTACTTAAACTTTAAGAGTAGTCAACAGAATAGGCTTAGAATATGTAACTTTAGGGGAAAAAATGGAATAAAACCTTTATCAACAGCAACAGAAAAGAGGAGAAAGGAGAGCAGGCAGGAGGAATCGAACTAAAAGCACAGTGAGTAGAAAACCACCATGAACGGACGTGGTGAAATTCCCTTCCTGATGACATGTCATGACACCACAATGACAAAAACTGCAGAACAAAACCCAGTACGTACTTCTCACAGCAGATAAATCAAAACATGATGGAGAAATAACAAAACAGTAGAGCTTTAAAACATAGGAAGCAAAAATATAATTATTAGGAAAAATAGAGAAATCTCACAGCAAAAGGTCACTTTAAAAATGGATAAACTGGGTAGGTAAAAAAGTATGTGAAACATCTGCGTAAGTATAGTAAACCTGTTCTAGCATATACATAATTATATATATTCATACATATAAATATATAGACTAAATATACATTCTTTTTGAATACATACAGAACATATACAAAACCAAATATGAAAGTCCAAAGAGATCTCAAAATATCTAAAAGTCATAAAGTCCACATTTATTAACCATAAAGGAACAGAAGTAGAACTCTACATTCAGGTTTTGAAATTCCATTATCCAAAGAAATTAAAACAGTAATTACTCCTGTACAACCTTAAATGAATGAAAATGTTAAAAACTGACAATATGAAATCTTAAACAGAAAAGCAATAAAAGCACTTATCAACACACGAGATGCAGCCAAGTGATAACCAGATAAATAAAAATATTTATGCCCTGAAATGTATTTATTAAAAGTTAATAAAAGTTAAAAGTGAAATAACTTATGAAAGTGCAAGCCCTGGTAAATATGCTAAGGCAAAAATAGAAAATACTAGTCCAAGGAGTATTAAACTACGTAACAAGTCAGCATGACACTGAAAAACCAGTTAAGGATGAAACAAAATAAAATTTTAGGCCAATCTCACATGGTGCAAAAAATTGTACATAGAAGATTTTCTAGTTGAATCCAGTAATGTATTAAAATATCAAATACGATGTGCGACAGAAACATAAAGATGATTCAGTGTTACACATGTTATCAACCTGTATTCCTGCTTAGGGTTTTAAAGATGAAATCTTTATGCCTTTTCCCTCCTAAACTCTAAGTATTAGAAATGGAGTACAAAGGGTTCACTCCCACGAGGACAGAGGGAAAAAGGGAGGAGACGTCAGCGACTGGAGACCTCAACAGCATTCAGAAGAGGAAACACAGCAGAGGGACAACTAATTTAGTACCCTATTATAGGACCCACAGTGTGAAAGACGATGACAGAAAAGGGAAAGGAGGACCCTCTCAAAACAAAAAACCAATGCCAGAGCCTCTCAAAAACTCAGAGATGTCAACAAGTATAAAAGATACACAACAGGACTGCCCTGCCCTACACCTCCTACCCCGCTGCTCCTGCACCCCATCCACACAGACACCGTGAGCACTCGGCACTGATGGCCTAGCCTCTGCCACGGAAATTTGAGGTTTATTCTCTGGAGAAATTAAATGAGAGGCACCTGGGATCTGAAGATAAAGGCACAGAAAAAGGGGTGAGGTTGAAAAATGGAAGATGAACAAAGTGTTTCAACCACCGGGAATGTTTCAAGTTATGAGTCTATCCCTAAGACAGGTAATTCAAACTTTAGTTTCTGAATGGTTCTGAAGAACAAAACCCCACATACTGTTGGGGATCTCTTAGCTAAGAAGTCTACTTTCTTGCACAGCCATCTTAAAATGATTTTGCCATCAAGCCCCACCTATGCATAAAGAATTTGTAATCAGCTTTTTAACGTCCTACTCTTAACATCAACAGAATAAATCTCTTAAAATTTAACTTCTGCTACTGAGATAACTAAATCCAATTTTACCATCACCCTGTTAAACTATAGCCACTCAGTTACAAAGATCACAGTGCCTATCTACTAGGAGTAGTTTTGAGAATTTTTCCTCATTATCATCTGTGCAACTGTTCTACTGAGCAGGACCTTAGACAATTTCCAAACAAAAAGTTGTCCCACAATTCAGACCTGAACACAGAAGTTAGGTTAAATTAGCATAGTAAAAATTTCAATACAAAATCTTACCTGTTTATCTTTCCTTTCTATAATATCTTGCTTTTGTTTGCATTTTTGAGAAGTCTCCTTGATATCTGTTGCCTGTAAAATTGAACCAGAAGGAGGAGAATTTAGTTAAAATCTCAAGCAAGCAAATTATGTGGTCCCACCCATCCAAATATCAAGTTAATCCACAATGCTTTTCATTTCTTTCATACCAAATTTATAGTTACCAACAAAAATACTAACTTACTTGCAAATCTATAAATGCTTATTCATTGATATTAAAAATAGCCATAGCAGGATGCATACATGTTTCTTTATCCCTTCACATTTATTATCTTGTGGTATTTCATCTGATCCTAGAAACCATCCTATTAGGATAGCAGGGTCCATAGTTCAAACTGTTCTCAAAATCTTGGGACTCCCAAAATCTCTCTAAAGGTCAAAAGCCATGACCATAAAAATTTTAAGTTTAAAATTTTTAAATAATTTTTTTAATAAATGGAATATTCCATATGCCATTATACTATTTATTCTAAGAAACATCAGGTTTTCAATGATAAATTCACAAAAGAAATTCAATGTTTCCAGGAATACTACTCTGAATCCTCTTATCATTAAAACATAATCACATTTCAGGGCGGCTGGGTGGCTCAGTCGGTTAAGCATCTGCCTTCAACTCAGGTCATGATGTCAGGGTCCTGGGATCGAGCCCCACATCGGGCTCCCTGCTCAGAGGGGAGTCTGCTTCTCCCTCTCCCTGTCTCTGCCCCCGACTCATGCTCGCTCGCTCTCTCTCAAATAAATAAAATCTTTGGGGGGTAAAAAAAAAAATCACATTTCAGTTTTCTCTTTTGTATGCTGGAATTCCTATTAAGTAGCAACCTGCAAAAAGTGACGATTAGGACCCTGAAAGCCCTATGGTGGTAGAATTGAGTTAAAAAAGGAATGAAAGCTACAAGTGAATGCACAAAATAACTTAGAAAACCTGCAGAGTAGGTCCTGTACTTGCTAAAATACAGAAAATCCTAAGCAGAGCCAGAAAAGTACCTTCTCTTTGATTCGAGCCTCCAAAATGTGACGCTGCCTCTCAATTTCTTCAATTCGACGGGTCATAGGGATCTGCCCTTCTTTAAGTTTTCTCACCTCTTCCTTCACTCGGTCTCGAGCTAGTTTTACTTCTTCATACTCCTGACGAACATTTTCATATTCCTTGCAATTAATTCAAGAAAGAAAAGTTAATGTACTACTAGCTTAAACTAACACATCTCCTAAAATCAAGGTGCAGACAGAAACCAAATCTATGAAAAGACTGTTTTGATATCCTTTCGGCAGGTCTACTAATATAAAATTCACCCTCTGAAACAACTTAAGAAATAGTGAATACCACAATGACTTATCAAGAACCGTGATACTCAGTATTTACCTCTATCACTAGGCTGGACTCCGACTTCCATGGTTCTGAAACTTACACAGTAATTGCTACTAAAATGAGGTTTTCCTCTAGTCTCTCAATAAAGAAGGGATATGAGAATGTATAAATAAAAGAAACTCAGTTATGAAAAGTAAAAATGCAAAAACAAAACAAAGGAAAAATGGGTCAAAAGGAGAACAAAAATGCGGGTAAAAATGATGCCTGTCATGTCACAAGACTTAATAAATATTTGCTAGAAAACAAAAGTAAGAGTGCTCAGAGAGCATATAGTAAGAATGAATGGGACGAAGAAAAGAAAAGATTACAAACATTAGAATAAATTAAAAAACAATGAAAAAAGATTGAAATCAATCTCAGAAAGAAAAGGATAAACCAAAAGACTTTAAAGGAGAAAGATAAAGTAGGTTAAGAGAATAATGGGCATAGGAAAATGTAGTCAAAACAAGCTGAAAAGCAAAAAGTTTAAGAATTATGGACTGATGGGACAGGGTAGGGTGAAGGGGTGGTGGAGAAAGGCCACAAATACAGCCACATGTTCTATTAACAATTACCTCCATCCTAACCCTGGAACAAACATAAAACTTCCTTATTCTGTTCCGCCCATCATGAAGAGATGCACTGAGCGAATGGACTCTTCAGCTCAAACTGTGGTCATAACTAATAACTACACACTGCAGAGCGATTAAAAGGAAAGAGTAGCCTCAATAAACCAAGGAAGCAGGAGGAAAGAATTATAGTCCACAGCTTTCAGCTACATCTGTACCTGAACTTATCAGTGGTACATGCCAAGTAAATGCTCTGTGACCTGAGGACACTCAAAGATTTAATTTTTATATGTAAACATATTTAGATCATTGATATCTTATAAAACAAACTATCTGTTGAGGACTCAAACCTGGAAGAATTAAGAGCACAATCAACTGTTATTTGTTACACAGTAAGAGTAACAGTACACAGCTGTATTATAACACCAATTTTATTATGATACGTAAGGCAAAAATGAACAAAAGCATCTAATTTGAATACAGAGCAATTAGTGCCTTCTTTATAGCCTTTCTGCTAGTTAAAGCATCACTATTTTTGCCTCTAATAATTAAGACTTACCACCCACGGCCTTTTAGCTTCAAGCATCTCAATCAAATCTAAATGTCGCTTACGTTCATAGAACCTCTCCACATCTTGTTTATATCTTTCATTCCTCTGAATCATTTTCTCTAGATACTCAGTTTTCTCTTTGCATGAGGTCTAAAACAAATATTTAACGATTAGTTTAACTGAAAAGACAACAGGTCAAACTCTATAATGATGAAAATGTAAAATGCTAGCAAAATTTCACAATGAAGAATTTCACAGTTCTTAAGAACTGTACAACATGCATACCTGAGTTCTGGTCTAGGCCCTGCAATTTATTAATTGTGTGACTGTGAGGAAGCCCCACCACATCTCTGAGCCTAGCCTCTTCCTGCCTAAAGACTAGACACATTTCTGCCCCACTCACCTCAAGGGCAGAAGCAACGTACTTACTTTAAGTGCAAGTTCAACAAAAGCTGTTAATGTGATATACAAATGAAAGTAGTATTATTACGATTAGTACGTTATGAACACCCATGGCTTAAGGACTTAGAAATGAGATGAAGGAAGCTAAAATCTGGCCTTTAGACTGTGAGTTAACAAATGCAAAGATGTACTCAGAACCTAGTAGGGTATGTGTTTGCATTCCTTCAGAGGAGAGCACTAATTTCAGAGTGTTTCAGATCGAGTATAGTAGTCCCTCACCTTATTTGTGGGGAATATAGTCCCAAACCACTAGAGGATGCCTGAAACCACTTAGTGCCAAGCCCTATATATATATATATGTACTGCTTTTACCTAAACATGCATACCTATGATAAAGCTTAATTTGTATATCTGACACAGTAAGAGACTAATAAGAACAAAAGAGAATAATTATAACAATAAATGGTCATAAAAGTTATGTGAATGTGGCCTCTCTCTCAAAATATATTATCGTACAGTTGCCACCCCTCTTCTAGTGATGATGTGGGATAATAAAATGCCATGTGATGAGATGAAGTGAGGCACTGTGACATAACGTCAGACTACTGTTGACCTTGTGACCGTACGCCAGGAGGATCATCTGCTTCTGGACTGGAGGTGACTGTGGGTAACTGAAATGGCAGGTAACTAAAAGTGTGAATAATGGGGGATTACTGTATCAGACTGTTCCACTGGGGAAAGGGTAAAAAGACTGACAGAGTATCTAAAGCAGTATAAAGTAATTACTACTCCTTTGGTCACTAATAAATATTAAATTATAATAATATGCTTATTATTAACTATGGACAGTTACAATTTAAGAGAAAGCATTTGTTTATAAGATATTTTATTATGAAAATTTACTGAATTTATGTTAGTGGCTGGGACATGGAAAATGATTCATTAAACAAAACACCTTTTCAAATGATATGCTATAAAAGAACATTGTAATGTGTATGTTTATTATAGGTGAACATAAAAAACAACACTGCAACTAAACACAAAGCTCTCTTACAAAGTCAACCCTCCTACAACTGAAAAAATATGAGAATTGTTCAACAGAGACACTACATCAAAATCTACAGGGTAACTGCTATATTACCCAAAGCCTTGTACCGTCCTGGCACATGGCAGGTGTTTAAGAAATGCTGAAAGAATAACTACTGAAACTTCCTGAGAGAAATACTTTAAAATACTATCATTGGTTCCTTAGAAATTCAATTAATAACATGTATTTGATGAAATGATAGTCAAATTTTTCAAACTTTTTTCAAACCCAATTCTCATTTACTGTGACTTAGTTTAATTAATGTCAGCAATACAACCCTAGGTGGGGAAAAAAAATCATAAATATATGAAGTCACTTGAATCAGAGCTACTATTCACTCTACCACACTGTGAAAGACGGAAACCAGTGAGGGACATAAAAATGAGTTGTCTGTTTATAAATACCTCTAGTTGTTTTTCTTTCTCCCTGAAGTTTTTGAGTTCACAATGGTATCTGTGCATTTCTGGAGGACCAATAGACTTCTCAGTAGCTTCAAGGAGTTCAATTTTACTCAGTTTAGCAAATTCTCCAACTTTATCCTAGAGCATAAAACTTAAATATCAGCAACTATTATTTTTTTTAAAGATTTATTTGTTTAGAGAGCGAGAGAGAGAGAGAGACAGAGAGCATGGGGAGGAGGGAGAGAGAGAGAGTGACAGAGAAACGTAAACAAACTCTGCACTCAGCAAAGAGCCTGACACAGGGCTTGATCTCATGACCCTGACATCATGACCTGAGCAAAGACCAAGAATCTGACGCTTAACTGACTGAGCCACCCAGGCACTCCGCAACTATTACCATTCATAAATATCTTCAAAACATATTTCACTCAGTGATCACACTTGTTAAGATGAAACTCATTTAAAAGAAAAAAACCGTAAGATGTGCAATATATATAAACTCTGTCCTTCATATATTATTCCCTAAAATGATAAAGATAAACTAAGAGTATGAACTGTCATCTTTCTGAGACCCTTTTAAAATTTTCTAGGTCAATATTTCTAGGGTAAAGTGTTTATAGACATATAATAAATAGCTTGGGGATAAAAGAAAAAACAGTTCCCTGGATTGAAATGATCATTAACTACCACACATCAGCTGGAATGTTAGAAGTTAAGAAAAAGGATATTTTTAACATCTACTTCTGGAGATATCAGGCATCAGCTAACAATGCTTTCAAATTTTAAACTTTTCTTGAATTTGGACATACGTAATCAAGTCACTGTTTCTGAATTGAAAAAAATGAACTATAATTCAGTCACTAGACAGCAAAGAATTTTAACATTTAATGTGCATTTTCAGCATATTTTTACTAAACTTAAAATATAACAAAGGTTTAGAATGCACACCTATAGATTTAAGAGTTTTAGTGTATCAAGTATTTTATACAAAAACACGAGTAAGAAGTTGTTCATTAACAAAATTTTAAGTGCCTACAAATTGTAGCACATGGCCACGCAAGTCACTCTACCTAAAAACAATATAATTTTATTTCCTTTACCATTTTCTGTAGTTTAGACTTCCAACTTTTTATTAATTGAAATCTTCCAAATTACTGTAAGATTAGGAGATGAGATGTTACCTTTTACAAAGGACTGTTAGAAAGTATTAACATTATGAGGCTTACTTTAAATAGCCTCCATTACAATGTCCCTTGAAAAGTATTTACAATCTTCTATGGCATGAAGAGGAAACACACAAAATTTTCCCGTGTGTACATTTAATTCTCTCATACCTGAGGTAGAAATTGGCAAAGATTGCCCACTTGAATGTTTAAGGCTGCAACTTGTTCTTCTACTACTTTCTGGGTTGTAGATTTTTTGTTGATGAACCAAGACGACTGATTTTTTGCCACGTCAATCTCACGGGTGATTATAAGATTTCCAGAAGTTCTGAACCTAGTTAAAAAATAATTTTAAAAATCTTTATGTTCGAAATACATGTATCATTTTAGAAATATAATTTCCAAAATTCTCTTGCAACAAAGGCTTCCAGACAGGATTATTATAACTTTTATTCCTTTTGATATTTTGGCCCCTCCAAAGAAGGAAACCTTGATATTTTATTGGTAATAATACATACTTAACCACATGTAAGTTACCACTTATTCAACATCACAATTATTTAACTGTTAAAAACAAAGCCAATACTAATTTCCAAACGCTGACAGAGGATTTACATATCTGGATTTATTTATCCTTTATTATTCTCCAATCACATGCGTTGACTGCAATTCAAAATGGGGTGGTATATATAAAATTAAATGCTGAAACTTCCTCTACTTGGAAAATATATGAATGAAAACCAATTCTTGCATAAGCAGTTCAGACATCAAAACTAGCCCGGTCATACAAGCCCATGCCTTCCTTGTCATGTACTCCACTCTGAATTCAGAGGGGACTATATCATACACCCTCTTAAAGGAACATTAAGCAATACAGAATCTGAAAGAAGGGTATTTACTTAGGTCTTGCTTTTAGAAGTACTACTGCTCCACACCTCCCATCCATCTTCTTCACTGGGAATCAGCAGCATGTGGTAGAAAGATAAATTATTGGTATTCAATGGCTAAATGACAATGATAACTTGTAAATGTTGTGTATACAGACTATAATTAGAACACTCCAAACATTAAGATTTTAGAACTTAAAAAAAAGGTAGTTTTAAATTTTCATTTCCAGCAGAATGACTAATGAAGTACTTTCTGATCTTCTTGCTATAAACTACAAATAATGAAATATTAAAATGTTCATAAATGCATTTATGAGTTAGCATGAAAGTAAGTAAATCTGGCCTAAATCCCAGGGCAGGTGGAGATCCAGAAGTTGAAAAATGAAACTGGCTTTTCCCCTAGGGACCATTTGTCCCACCAAATAACCTTACACATTCATTTTCATAATCTCCCAGGAGAAGGGTTACAGATAAGGCCCCAAACTACCCAAGGTAGAGAGTCTAATAAAAATAATCCCCAAAAGACTATACCCTCAATGTAAGGGTAAACTAGAACTACTCCACCATCACCACCGACAGGTAAACTGCCTGTCTCAAACTATGGCTTGAATTGCAGAAAAACCAATTTCTCCTAAAGACAGTTAATAACCACAAGCCAATCTAAAACAGATTAGTATACTGAAGTTAGTTACATAACATACCTAAGGTTCAAAAATGCACGAACTGAGAATTGTGTATATTTTGATCCTGGATTGAAAGTATCCAATGGTCTGTTGCATAAGTTAGTGAAAATTCCCTCAGCAGGAATCTACCTTTACCCTTAAAGAATTAAAACAAAGTTCAAAGATAAAGGGGCAGCTTATTGGAAACACACATACATGAAAACAAACCATCAAGAGTAAGAACTAGCAGGGAGCAAGATGGCAGAGGAGTAGGAGACCTGGATTTCGTCTGGTCCCAGGAATTCAGCTGGATAGGGATCAAACCATTCTGAACACCTACAAACTCAACAGGAGATCGAAGAAAAGAATAGCAACAACTCTCTGAACAGAAAAGCGACCACTTTCTGGAAGGTAGGACGTGCAGAGAAGTGAATCCCAGGTGATATTCGGAGGATAGACGGCAGGGGGAGGGGGCCTCCATCAGCCGCTACTGGCAAGTGATAGAGCCGCGGAGCACAAAATCGGAACTTTTAGAAGTCGGCTCCGCTGAGGGACGTCGCTCCAGTGGCTAAGCAGGGGGTGGAACCCTCGTGGGACAGTGTGGACTCAGGACCCTCGGGGTCACAGAAAGACCGGGGGTGCCTGAGTGCGGCAGAGCTCCCAGGGATCTGAGCGGGGAAGCCGGCTGCAGAGACGGAGCCGAGGAGTGGGCTCGGAGCTCGGGGTTGCCATAAACCGTGATCTGCGACACAGTCGGGCCACCTCTCCTCCAGCAGGGACCCAACAAGCGGCAGATCCGGGGAGACTCCCCTTCCTCCCCCAGGAGTAGCGGTGCAGGAGCGCACCGCAGGGATGTGCTGGGTTTGGAGACTCCACACGGAGTCGGGTGCCAGAGATAGAAACGCTCGGTCACAGGTTGGGTGAGCACGGAGTGCGGCCGGAGACGGGGAAACGGGAGTGACTGACTGCTTTTCTCTGGGGGCTCACTGAGAAGTGGGGTCCCGAGTTCTCGGCTCCTCCGGGTTGGAGATTGGGAGGCCGCCATTTTCACTCTCCGCCTCCAAAGCTGCACGGAAAGCTTGCAGGGAACAAAAGCTCCCGAGAGCAAACCCGAGCAGATTACTTAGCCCGGACCGGGCAAGGGCGGGGCAATTCCGCCTCCGGCAAAGACATTTGGGAACCACGGCAACAGGCCCCTCCCCCAGAAGATCAGCGAGAACAGCCAGCCAAGACCAAGTTTACCGATCAATGAGAACAGCAGAACTCCAGCGCTAGGGGAGTACTACACATAGAATCCATGGCTTTTTTACCATGATTCTTTAGTCTTTCAAAGTTAATTTTTTTTAACTGTCTTTTTTTTTTTTGAATTTTTCTTTTTCCCTTTTTCAACCAACATCTTACCAATCCTTTTTTAAAAAATCTTTTTTTTCATTTTTAGATTCATATTCTATCCCTTCGTAGTAGTTGCCCTTATTTTTGGCATATATATACAAGTTGTTCTCTCTTTAAAACTCTGGGATACAGTTTCTTCTAACATCCAAATATACCCTAAATCTCTAGTGTATGGCTTTGTTCTAGTCTCCTGCCTGATCACATTATCTCCCTTTTTGTTTTTAAGCCCTCTTCTTTCTTTTTTCAACCAGCTTCTTCTCAATTCCTTTTATAAAATCTTTTATAATTTTCATCTTTACAGTCATATTCCATCCCTTAATCGTATTAACCCTTATTTTTTGTACACATGTAAGTTTTTCTTTAAAATTTTGGGAGGCACTTTCTTCTAACAGACCAAAATACACCCAAAATCTAGTGTGTGGCACTGATCTATGCACCAGCCTGATCATATTTGATCATATTCTGGATTTTTTTGTTTTTGTTTTTTTCTTTTTTCTTTCTTTCCCTTTCTTTTCCCCTGGTTTCAGGTCTTTTCTGATTTGTTTAGTGTATATTTTCTGGGGACGTTGTTACCCTGTTAGCATTTTCTCCTCTCATTCATCTATTCTCCTGTGGACAAAATGACAAGACGGAAAAAATCACCTCAAAAAAAAAGAACAAGAGGCAATACTGACTGCCAGGGACCTAATCAATATGGACATTAGTAAGATGTTGTAACTAGAGTTCAGAATGATGATTTTAAACATACTAGCTGGGCTTGAAAAGAGCATGGAAGTTTTTAGAGAAACCCTTTCTGGAGAAATAAAAGAACTAAAACCTAACCTGAAATCAAAAAGGTTATTAATGAGGTGCAATCAAAAATGGAGGCTCTAACTGCTAAGATAAATGAGGCAGAAGAGAGAATTAGTCATATAGAAGACCAAATGATGGAAAATAAAGAAGCTGAGAAAAAGAGAGATAAACAACTGCTGGATCACGAGGGCAGAATTCAAGAGATAAGCGATACCATAAGACGAAATAACATTAGAATAATTGGGATCCCAGAAGAAGAAAGAGAGCGAGCGGCAGAAGGAATACTGGAGCAAATTATAGCAGAGAACTTCCCTAATTTGGGGAAGGAAACAGGCACCAAAATCCAGGAGGCACAGAGAACCCCTCTCAAAATCAATAAAAATAGGTCAAAACCCTGACATCTAATAGTAAAACTTAGGAGTCTCAGAGACAAAGAGAAAATCCTGAAAGCAGCTCGGGAGAAGAGATCTGTAACCTACAATGGTAGAATAATACATTAGATTGTCAACAGACCTATCCACAGAGACCTGGCAGGCCAGAAAGGACTGGCATGATATATTCAGAGCACTAAATGAGAAAAATATGCAGCCAAGAATACTATATCCAGCTAGGCTGTCATTGAAAATAGGAGAGGGACGCCTGGGTGGCTCAGTCGGTTAAGTGTCTGCCTTCGGCTCAGGTCATGATCCCAGGGTCCTGGGATCGAGTCCCACATTGATCCAAGGAGCCTGCTTCTCCCTCTGCCTGCCTCTGTCTCTCTCTCTGATAAATAAATAAAATCTTAAAAAAAAAAAAAAAAAAAGGAAGAAAACAGGAGAGAGAAAAAGCTTCCAGGACAAACAAAAACTAAAGGAATTTGAAAACACGAAACCAGCCCTACAAGAAATACTGAAAGGGGTCCTCTAAGCAAAGAGCCTAAAAGCAACATAGACCAGAAAGGAACAGAGACAATATACAGTAAGAGTCACCTTACAGGCAATACAATGGCACTAAATTCATATCTTTCAATAGTTACCCTGAAGGTAAATGGGCTAAATGCCCCAATCAAAAGACACAGGGTATCAGATTGGATTAAAAAACAAGACCCATCGATACGCTGTCTGCCAGAGACTCATTTTAGACCCAAAGACACCCCCAGATTGAAAGTGAGGGGGTGGAAAACCATTTACCATGCTGATGGACACCAAAAGAAAGCTGGGGTGGCAATCCTTATATCAGACAAATTAGATTTTAAACCAAGGACTATAATAAGAGATGAGGAAGGACACTATATCCTACTTAAAGGGTCTATCCAACAAGAAGATCTAACAATTGTAAATATCTATGCCCCTAACATGGGAGCAGCCAATTATATAAGCCAATTAATAAAAAAATCAAAGAAACACATCGACAACAATACAGTAATAGTGGGGGACTTTAAGCCCCTCACAGGGGCGCCTGGGTGGCTCAGTCGTTAAGTGTCTGCCTTCGGCTCAGGTCATGATCCCAGGGTCCTGGGATCAAGCCCCGCATCGGGCTCCCTGCTCCGCGGGAAGCCTGCTTCTCCTTCCCCCACTCCCCCTGCTTGTGTTCCCTCTCTAGCTGTGTCTCTCTCTGTCAAATAAATAAAATCTTTAAAATAAATGAAATAAAAACAAAAAACAAAGAAAAACACTCCCCTCACTGAAATGGACAGATCATCTAAGCCAAAGATCAACAAGGAAATAAAGACTTTAAATGACACACTGGACGAAATGGACTTCACAGATATATTCAGAACATTCCATCCCAAAGCAACAGAATACACATTCTTCTCTAGTGCCCATGGAACATTCTCCAGAATAGATCACATCCTAGGTCACAAATCAGGTCTCAACCAGTACCAAAAGATTGGGATCATTCCCTGCCTATTTTCAGACCACAATGCTTTGAAACTAGAACTCAATCACAAGAGGAAAGTCAGAAAGAACTCAAACACATGGAGGCTAAAGAGCATCCTACTAAAGAATAAATGGGTCAACCAGGAAATTAAAGAATTAAAAAAAATTCATGGAAACAAATGAAAATAGAAACACAACTGTTCAAAATTTTTGGGATGCAGCAAAGGCAGTCCTAAGAGGAAAGTATATAGCAATACAAGCCTTTCTCAAGAAACAAGAAAAGTCTCAAGTACACAACCTAACCCTACACCTAAAGGAGCTGGAGAAAGAACAGCAAATAAAGCCTAAACCCAGCAGAAGAGAAATAATAAAGATCAGAGCAGAAATCAATGAAATAGAAACCAAAAGAACAGTAGAACAGATCAACGAAACTAGGAGCTGGTTCTTTGAAAGAATTAACAAGATTGATAAACCCCTGGCCACACTTCTCAAAAAGAAAAGAGAAATGATCCAAATAAACAAAATGATGAATTAAAGAGGAGAGATCACAACCAACACCAAAGAAATACAAACAATTATAAGAACATATTATGAGCAACTCTATGCCAGCAAATTAGATAATCTAGAAGAAATGGATGCATTCCTAGAGATGTATCAACTACCAAAACTGAACCAGGAATAGAAAACCTGAACAGACGTATAACCACTACAGAAATTGAAGCAGTCATCAAAAATCTCCCAACAAAAGCCCAGGGCCAGATGGCTTCCCAGGGGAATTCTACCAAACATTTCAAGAAGAATTAATACCTATTCTTCTGAAACTGTTCCAAAAAATAGAAACGAAAACTTCCAAACTCCTTTTATGAGGCCATTTCCTTGATCCCAAAACCAGACAAAGACCCCACTCAAAAGGAGAATTACAGACCAATATCCTTGATGAACATGGATGCAAAAATTCTCACCAAAATACTAGCCAATAGGATCCAACAGTACATTAAAAGGATTATTCACCATGACCAAGTGGGATTTATCCCTGGGCTGCAAGGTTGGTTCAACATCCACAAATCAATGTGATACAATACATTAATAAAAGAAAGAACAAGAGCCATATGATCCTCTCAATAGATGCAGAAAAAGCATTTGACAAAGTACAGAATCCTTTCTTGATCAAAACTCTTCAGAGCATAGGGATAGAGGGTACATACCTCAACATCATAAAAGCCATCTATGAAAAACCCACAGCAAATATCATTCTCAATGGGGAAAAACTGAGAGCTTTCCCCCTAAGGTCAGGAACGCGGCAGGGATGTCCACTATCACCACTGCTATTCAACATAGTATTAGAAGTCCTAGCCACAGCAATCAGACATCAAAAAGAAATAAAAGGCATCCAAATCGGCAAAGAAGTCCAACTCTCACTCTTTGCAGATGATATGATACTTTATGTGGAAAACCCAAAAGACTCCACCCCAAAACTGCTAGAACTCATACAGGAATTCAGTAAAGTGGCAGGATATAAAATCAATGCACAGAAATCAGTGGCATTCCTATACACCAACAAGACAGAAGAAAGAGAAATTAAGGAGTCGATCCCATTTACAATTACACCCAAAACCGTAAGATACCTAGGAATAAATCTAACCAAAGAGGCAAAGGATCTGTATTCAGAAAACTATAAAATACTCATGAAAGAAATTGAGGAAGACACAAAGAAATGGAAAAACGTTCCATGCTCATGGATTGGAAGAACAAATATTGTGAACATGTCAATGCTACCTAGAGCAATCTACACATTCAATGCAATCCCTATCAAAATACCATCCACTTTTTTCAAAGAAATGGAACAAATAATTCTTAAATTTATATGGAACCAGAAAAGACCCCGAATAGCCAGGGGAATGTTGAAAAAGAAAAGCAAAGCTGGTGGCATCACAATTCCGGACTTCCAACTCTATTACAAAGCTGTCATCATCAAGACAGTATGGTACTGGCACAAAAACAGACACATAGATCAATGGAACAGAATAGAGAGCCCAGAAATGGACCCTCAACACTATGGTCAACTAATCTTTGACAAAGCAGGGAAGAATGTAAAATGGAAAAAAGACAGTCTCTTCAACAAATGGTGCTGGAAAAACTGGACAGCCACATGCAGAAGAATGAAACTGGACCATTTCCTTACATCACACACAAAAGTAGATTCAAAATGGTTGAAAGACCTAAATGTGAAACAGGAGTCCATCAAAATCCTAAAGGAGAACACAGGCAGCAACCTCTTCGACCTCAGCTGCAACTTCTTCCAAGAAACATCACCAAAGGCAAGGGAAGCAAGGGCAAAAATGAACTATTGGGACTTCATCAAGATAAAAAGCTTTTGCACAGCAAAAGAAACAGTCAACAAAACCAAAAGACAACCGACAGAATGGGAGAAGATATTTGCAAATGACATATCAGATAAAGGGCTAGTATCCAAAATATATAAAGAACTTCTTAAACTCAACACCCAAAGAAAAAATGATCCAATCAAGAAATGGGCAGAAGACATGAACAGACATTTTTCCAAAGAAGACATCCAAATGGCCAACAGACACATGAAAACGTGCTCAACATCGCTCGGCATCAGGGAAATCCAAATCAAACCTCAATGAGATACCACCTCACACCAGTCAGAATGGCTAAAATGAAGAAGTCAGGAAACAACAGATGTTGGCAGGGATGCGGAGAAAGCGGAACCCTCCTATACTGTTGGTGGGAATGCAAGCTGGTGCAGTCATTCTGGAAAACAGTACGGAGGTTCTTCAAAAAGTTGAAAATACAGCTACCATATGACCCAGCAATCGCACTACTGGGTATTTACCCCAAAGATACAAATGTAGGGATCCGAAGGGGTATGTGCACCCCGATGTTTATAGCAGCAATGTCCACAATAGCCAAACTGTGGAAAGAGCCAAGATGTCCATCGAAAGATGAATGGATAAAGAGGTGGTATGTATGTATATATATATACATACATACAGTGGAATATTATGCAGCCATCAAGAGGAATGAAATCTTGCCATTTGCAACGATGTGGATAGAACTGGAGGGTATTATGCTGAGTGAAATAAGTCAATCAGAGAAAGACATGTATCATATGACCTCACTGATATGAGGACTTCTTAATCTCAGGAAACAAACTGAGGGTTACTGGAGTGGTGGGCGGTGGGAGGCATGGGGTGGCTGGGTGATAAACATTGGGGAGGGTATGTGCTACGGTGAGCGCTGTGAAATTGTGTAAGACTGTTGAATCACAGACCTGTACCTCTGAAACAAATAATACATTATATGTTTAAAAAAAAAAAAGAAGAAGAAGAAAAAGAAGATAGCAGGAGGGGAAGAATGAAGGGGGGGAAATCGGAGGGGGAGACGAACCATGAGAGACTATGGACTCTGAGAAACAAATTGAGGGTTCTAGAGGGGAGGGGCGTGGGGGGATGGTTAGCCTGGTGATGGGTATTAAAGAGGGCACGTTCTCCATGGAGCACTAGGTGTTATACGCAAACAATGAATCATGGAACACGACATCAGAAACTAATGAAGTAATGTATGGTGATTAACATAAAATAAAAAAAAAAATGAAAAAAAGAGTAAGAACTAGCAGAAATCACAAAGTAGAATCATACTGAATTAATGGGCAAGTATAGAATAAGTATATTCCCTATATTTCAAGAAATAGAAGACTGAAAATATTTACTTATATCTGATCTGAAGAAGAACCAAAGGGAAATGGATCTAGAATGCAGTGCAAAGACATAGAAAGATGAAAAAATATGAAGGATGTTAAGAGATATGGATGATTAAGAGAACCTAATATCTATCTAATAGGAGCTCCAGAAAGGAAGGAGACACAATGGGTCAGTGGCAATATAGAAAGAGAAGTAGATAAGAATTTTCCAAACCATAAATTTAAGAAGCTCATTAAATCCCAAGCAAAATAAAAATAAAGCCACATCTAAATTTATAGTTTCACATCATATAACACCAAAAACTGAGAGGATTTCAAAAGCCACTTGAGCCACATGAAACTAATGACAAAAAAAAAAAAGTCACTTGCGAAAAAGAGAAATACTACCAAAGAAACTAAGATTAGATTCACATCTAGGGTGCCTGGGTGGCTCAGTCATTAAGTGTCTGCCTTCGGCTCAGGTCATGATCCCAGGGTTCTGGGATCAAGCCCCACATCGGGCTCCCTGCTCAGCAGGAAGCCTGCTTCTCCCTCTCCCGCACCCCCTGCTTGTGTTCCCTCTCTCGCTGTGTCTCTGTCAAATAAATAAAATCTTGGAAAAAAAAAAAAAAAGATTAGATTCACATCTGAAGACAATGGAATTACACTTTGTACGTGTTGAGAAAACATCTATCAATGTAGACTTTTATATCCAGCAAATACATCTTTCAAGATTCAGAGCAAAAGAACATCATTTTCAAATAAAAACTGAGCATTCCACTAGAAGATCCTCATTAAAGAAAACTTTTAAAAATATCCTCTGGCGACAAGAAAGTGATCTCAAAGGAAATAACAAAAATGCAAGAAAAAATAAAAAGACAAACCAAAAACACATGAGGTAATTCTAAACAAACACTGACAATATAAATTAATAGTAGTTATTATGTCTAAAAGACAAAATTAAAATAAAATAGTTCAGACAAGTTATTCAAATAAAAGTACTCTAAGGTCTTTATTCAATAGGAAGATACAGCCATTTCAGTCTAGACTCAAATTCAAGTGTATGTGTTAATTCTAACAACTGCTAAAACAAGAATGAGTAATTTCCAAAACAGTAAAGAAAAATTAAACAAAAATCCAAACAAGGGTAAGAGAGAAAAGAAATACTGAAAAAAGAATAAAAAGCATGGAATAAGGCAGTAAAAATAAGTCCCAATATGTAAGTCAATCAATAAATGTAACAGATATGCACTATTTAAAAGGCTATTTAACAACACCCCGCTATACTTGTTGAAATGAGATACAAAAGGTATAAAAAAACTTGAAATAAATGAATAAAAAAAGATAATCTGGAAAACACTTAAAGAAAGCTGCAAACTACACTAATGGCAAATTAAAACACATTCTAAGGGCAATGCATCAAAAAAGAAAGAAGTCAGTACATAACAACAAAAACTTCAACTTCACTAGGATGATAAAACAATTTGAATCTTAGCTGCAACTAATAATGTCCTGAAAATACATAAAGCAAAAATTGACAGGACAAAGGTAACTGACACATCTACATAGAGGGAAAATGTAATACACCCTTCTCAGTAATTAAAGAATCGATGTGATGACTGAAATCAGCAAAAACATACAAGCTTTAACAATATAGTTAATCAGCTTGAACTGAATGGACAGAGAACACTGCACATAACAAGAGCAGAATGCTCATTCTTTCAACCCAGTGGGTAACAATTATGTAAGCTCACTACAAAAAGGATGCCTTGACAAATTTCAAAGGTTGGTAACATGACCACATATTTAAATATATTACTATATATTAAACTATGTGTTACTATAAGGTCACAGATTTATAGTAAAACGTACAATATACACTATACGTATAATACAGCAATATATAATTCCACTATGTATTATACATTGTATTATATATACTATATATAGTATTACTATATATTATATATATTACTATATATAGGCCCATATAGTTATAATACATAATAATGTGTATAGTAACAAATATAAAGTGTAATTTTATTTTTATAATATATATATTTTTTACCACAGAACTATCAAAGTGGAAATCAATACTAAAATATAACAAGAAAATTACTACATCAGAATTTGAAACAACTTCTAATTATGAACTCAAAGAAAATGAATAGAACTGAAAAATAGGAAAATGCTATATACCAAAATTTGGGAGACAGAGCTCAAGCAATATTGAGAGGGATATTTTTAACCTTAACTTTCTACATGAGGGAAAACAAAAGACTAAAAATTTGTACAAAAAAATAGCCATTTCAAGAAATTAGGGAAAAAACAAAAAAAAAGTTTCAAGAATTAGTAAAGGTGAGTATAAAAAATAGTGAAACAGAAAACCATGATGTAAGACAGAAACAACAATGCAGAAGTCATTCACTGAAAAGGACTAATGTAACTGACAAATCAATTTTTTCAAATCAAGGGGAAAGAAAAAACCAAGGAGGCTAACACTACTACAGAAGACACTTAGGTTATGCCACTTCTCTGCTCAAATTGTGGTGGGTTCACAGCTTACTCAAAATAAATGCAAAGTCCTTACACTGGCCTACAAAGGCCCTATGAGCTGGCTCCTTGATATTTTTAGACCTTATCTCTTACTATTCTTTCGTTCAGTGCAAGGCAGTCCCACTGGGTACCACTTAAGTCTTTTTTAGCATCTGCAGATGCTGAAATGCTGTTTCCCCAAGTATCTCCATGCTCAACATCTATCTCTTTCAAGTCTTTGCTCAGGTACTGTCTTCTGAGTGAGAACTTTTCTGATCACCCTATTTAATACTGTAAACTCCACTCTGGCACTCCCTCCCTATTCTCCTTTCCTGCTCAATTTTTTACCTGACACTAATCACCATCCAATGTAGCATGTATTTTACCTATGTATTTATCTGCCCTTCCCTCCCGCCCCTAACCATAAATTCCAGAATGCTCTATCTCTCCTCCCCCTCGATGGATATGTACTCAAATATTTGAAAATGACTACATAAATGTATGCTAGAGATTATTCTATCTACTGTTCCATTCAAAGAGTATGTGACCAGTTAACACATTTGTTCAACAGCAGTAACAATTTCAACAACAAGCCATTTTGTATTCCCAACAAGTGACCACAATGTAACTAAAAGGGTTTGGGGAAAGGGAAACCTCCCCTGTAGTTCTGGCAACAGAACTCTGGTTTATGGTCACCAGTTAGATTATTATAGCTACTAGCTAGTACACACCAAAAAGTGTACCTCTTTGATAACTAAGAAAACAACTGGGCCTTGGTGATTCAGAGCAGAAAATCAGGAGTGTTTAACACCTGCAGCCATCCATAAAAGACTTTGAAACTTATATATTAATACTCCCTCTGTATTTTATAAAAATACCTGGCTTAGTATATTTGTTTCACTTGCAGTATCTAAGAAACCACTGTGATCTATCAACAGCACCAAGGCTAACACAAGAATATCTTGGCAATTTTTTATTTTTTTTCAGATTTTATTTATTTTTTTGACAGAGACACAGCGAAAGAGGGAACACAAGCAGGGGGAGTGGGAGAGGGAGAAGCAGGCTTCCCGCTGAGCAGGGAGCCCGATGTGGGACTCGATCCCAGGACCCTGAGATCATGACCTGAGCCGAAGGCAGACACTTAACGACTGAGCCACCCAGGCGCCCCAACTTTGGCAATTTAAAAAATATATAATCCATTTCATATGTACAAATCAATGTTTTTATTGTGGTAAAATGTACATAACATAAAATTTACCATTTTAACCATTTTTAGGTGTACTGTTGAAGGAATACATGTATCAACAACAGTTTTTAACATATGCACATGGTTCTGTAACCATCACCACCATCTAATTCCAAAATGTCTTCAACACCCCAAAAAGGAGCCCAAACCTGTTAGGCAGTCACTCCCCACTCTCTCTTCCCCAAACAACCACTCATCTATTTTCTGTCTCTATGGATTGCCAATTCTGGACATTCCACAGAAGTGGAATCACACAGTACATAGTATTTGTGTCTGCCTTCTTTCACAAATCATGCTTTCCAGGTTCACACATGTTGTCGGATCGATCAGTACTTCATTCCTTTCCACAGCTGAGTAAGATGTCCTTGTGTGACTAGATCACATTTTGTTTAGCCATTTATCAGATGATACACATTCGGGATGTTCATAAGTTTCACTATTAAAATTAGGAAAAAGCTAATTTTGTGCAAATGAGTAAACATTCTCTAGAATAGTAACTGGATCAAAGATTATTTAAAATCTGATATTATTGTCAAATAAGATATACTGCTTACATTCCTACGAGCATGACAGGATTCACTTCTCTATAACTTCATATTACTAAGTTTTATTTAAAAATTTTGCTAAAAAGGAAAAAAATCCTCATTTTGATTTCCTTCAAAAGTGATGAGTTATAACTAATGAGCTGTATACTTTTTATACATATTGGCCATTTATTTTACTTGGTGTTAAATTTCTTTGCTTATGTTCTATAAGTTGTTTGTAATTTTTACTGACTTGCATGAGACACTGGTATTTTGGTAATTTTAAGACATGTACATGTTATTTGTGCTGAAAATGTTTTCTCCTATCTGTCACTCATTTTTAACTGTGGTACCATTATTTTCAGCTGGATTTGTATGGAATCTAAATTTCCTATCTTCTTTTTTATGGTTATTGGGTATCCTATTCTGCTTGAAATAGCCTTTCCCTTTCCTAAGATTTAAAAAATAATATACATTTTTTTCTATTATTTTCAAAGTTACATATTTTTTCACTAAGCCTTTAACATATCTAGATTTATGAGTCAGGTATTTGATAAAGCTCTAAATTTATTTAAAAAAATTAAAAGCCAATTAGTTTGCCTCAATTCGAGTAATTTATAGCCTACATTTAAACTGCTATCTTTACAATAAATGCTCATAGACATTTAGATCTCCCTACTTTTTCCATCCTGCTACTCTAATTTTCTGAACTAATACCATTATCAACAGCTTTACAGTATACTTTAACATCTGGTACACAGATGTCTTATTCGTAATTCTGCTTTTCCAAATCTTCTTGGTTTTCCAGCACATTTATTCTCCCAAATGAACTTTAGAATCAACTTGTAAACTTACCTGTTGATACTCTGGTTGGAACTATATCAAATTTACATATTAATTTGAAAGGACTGAAAATGTTGAAAATGAGTATTAACTTTATGTTTCTAGGAACATAGTATACTTCTCCATTTATTCAGGTCTCGGTTTTGTATCTTTCAGTAAAATATCATTATATTTTAATAAATTAAGTATAATCTTACCTGTTTTATTTCTATGTGGTTTTTTTTTTTTGCCTACTTCTCATCATTACATAAATAAAACATTCTCCCACAGTTTTTGAGTAAAAAGATCATTTCCCCATATCCTATAAAATGATGAAGCTATATCAGATGATCTTTAAAAGCCACTTAAGCTCAAAAATTTCATTACTTTCTATGAACACTCCAAAAAACACCACTCACCAAAAATCAACTAAAACAATGAGCTTATCTGTGTTTAAAAGACTGAAAAGCATATATACTGAAGATGGTTAACTGGTTTCATCTTGAATACTGACTCTCAGACATCAGAAATGGCTGCCAAGAGAGGTAATTTCTTTAAGAAATCTACTGAAAGAAAAATCTTACCATTTAGATTTTAAAAGATGCATAAAAAAATAACTTATCTGGATAAAACACCCTTTAAATATGATTTCTAATATTTATGCCATAATGCTGTATTATTACTCTTTTCTAAAGTCATCACAAAAGCATGAACATAAAGAAATTGTACAGGAAAAAGGGGTTTCAGCACTTTCAACACTTACAATTCAATTTCAACCATTCCTTTGGAACATCCTCTCTTCACAAAAAAACCAACCTAGAACAAAAAAGACAAAGTGCACTGAGTGATGACATTCCCAGGTTATCAAAGATTCAGCAAAGTCATTATTATTTGTCTAATTAAAATCCTTTCAATAACTATTTTCTCTGTCCACTCTCCTCACTTTCCCGGATTTGGGAAATGGTTTCCATTGTTTCCTCCCACAAGTAACAATACTATTAGTTACCATTTACTGAGCGTTCGATGTGCCAGACAGCCTCTTACAAAGCTTGTGACAAAGCCAGTAGGTGATACAGAGCAAGGAACTGAACCCACGAAATATGGCTCCAGAGTCTGTGTACTTAGCATCTATACTAAATACTCTCAGTAGAGTCAAAAAAAGCCAGTGGGAAAATAGGTTCTACAGTTTAATCATAGAGATCTTATTACCACTGGAGACTTCTTTGGAGTTACATAGATTAAGTATTAACAATCACTCTAATATTACCCATCCCGTCATTAATGAGGATATAATTGTCATTTTCTTAAAAAGAATATAGTAAATACAATTTAAGTACAATTTACATGGTAAAACAGACCTATTTAGTCTAGTTTGAATACATACACAACCACAAACTTGAAGAGAGACCCTGGGCCTAAAGAAAATTAGATTGGATCTTCAATCAGGCTATAATAGTAATTCTAAAAAAAAGTGGAAAACACACCTTGCAAATAGTTATCTTTTTAATAGTGGTAACAGCAGTGATGACAACAATTAGAAAAACAAAAGCGAACATTGATTAAGCATTACCATACGCTACTGTGCTAAGCAATTTATAATTTTCTTTCTTAATACTCATGAGCAACCTTAGGAGGTATGTATTATATCCATTTTACAAATGATGAAACTGAGGCCCAGAAAGATGACAAAGGAGGTCTGCCCTCATAACCAGAAAGTACAGCTTAATGATTAAGAGTACATGCTTTAACACACACCATCCAGGTTCCAATCTCAATCCTGCCATAAAAGGGTAAGCTGCTTGACTCTAGCCAAGTTAACTTCACCTCTCTGTTTTACTGTTTTAGTTGCTTCATAAACAGGAAAAACAATGGCATTTTTGTAGGAATGCTATCTGCTCATTAGCTTGCATCAATTAAAATACCAGTAAGAAAAAAAATCACAAGGCAGTTCTTATTATAAAATATATATATATGGATGGTACAGAACATGCTAGTGTTACATTTTCATATTAAGATTTAACTATAAATACAACATTAAAAGTATTTTCACTGAGAACTTGTACAGCCCCTGAATTTCTTTAGGGGAAACCTAAAGGTCTGCAATCTGTTAACCTAAGAAACCCTGCACTCCACAACCTTCTTTAAAAACCCTACCACTCAAGTGTAAGATCAGTCTTCTTCACGCCAAAAATAAATGGAAGGTTGGTGGAAATGGTTACAAACCAATCCATTCTGACTGTACAGAGTTTGGAGCACAATCCAGCAGACCATTACATAGAGATAAGGATTTAATAAATGATTTTTTAACAATTAAAAAACTATACATCAATATTTATAAAAATCTGGTCCCTGGAAGTTATCTACTCCAACCCCCTTAACTTTAAAATAAAGAAAAACTGAAGTCTAGACAAATGGCTAAGGTCATAAATTAACAGAGCAGTATCTATGAGTATTCTACCTCATAAATGCCTCCCATTGAGCATTAAAAAAACACACACATACACACATATTTTGAATAGGCTTATTTGTAATCTTAAGGGTATATGCTTCAATCTTGTAATCCTAAATTAAATTATAAGCCTGGCTAAGAAACCTATAATACCATTTTAATAATATTGCAATATTCCCAGTAGTTTTAGAAAAATGTAAAGAATCATTTAAACTTTTACAACTATTTTACAGTGTGTTAACTCAACTCTCAAACTCCCTTTTCACAACATAATTTTATGTGAAATATACACCAAACATTATATATAAGCTTCATATACTGCTTGAAGGAACAGTAAAACCACCAAGCATCTACCACAAATTTAAGGAATTGAAAATTAATCGTGTCTCTGACATTCCCTGTAGAACTCAATACTATTGTATCCTCTCTCAACTAATGTAATCCTGACTTGATCATACTTTGCTTTTCTCTAGTTTTGCTATATACATATATCTCCTTAAATATTAAATACATTATTTTGTGTTTTGACCATTCTATAAATTCATATTACAAGTATTCTTCCAAAATAGCATTTTTCCTTAAAATTACGTTTTTGAGATTTAACCAGTGAGCTAAGGATTATTTTCACTGGTATGTAATATTCAATTTTATTTGACTATAATAGGATTTATTTAAAAACAATACTGCTATAAATATTTCAATACTTTTGCCTGGTATTAATGTACAAGAGCTGTCCAGGAGTAGAATTTTTGAGTGATTGGATATATGCATCTGCAGATTCACTAGGTAATGCCATTTTCGAAGACTACAAATTTCTATTCCCACCAAGAGTGCATCACAGTTCCCACTGCTCCATATCCTTGTAAGTCCATGGCATCGCCAGAATTTTTGTGACTCTGAGGAATATATCTTGCCAGGATTAGTGTGCAGTTCTCTGATAATTAATGAAGCTGAGTATCTTTGCAGATACAGGTGGCCCTTGAATAACACAACGGTTAGGAGTGCCAACCCCCTCAAAAATTTGCATGTAACTTTGGACTCCCCCGAAACTTAACTACTAATAGCCTACTGTTGACTGGAATCCTTACCAATATCATAAGCAGTTAATATATATTTTGTATGTTATGTGTACTATATACAGTATTCTTACAAGTACAAAAAGAAGTTACTAAGAAAATCACATGGAAAATACATTTACAGTACTGTACTGTATTTAGTGAAAAAAATCCGCGTATAGGTGGACTTGCACAGTTCAAACTTAAGTTGTTCAAAGAGCAACTGTATTTATTGGCCGTCTGAGCTGCCTCTTCTCTGAGGTGTCTGAGCACGTTTTGTCCTTTCTTAATTGTTAACTGTTTTGCTTATTAAAAAGTTTAAATACCGATCTTTTGTTATATGGGTTATATCCCAATTGTGGCTTGTCTTTTTCTTTACGGTGTCTTTTTTTTTTCCCCCAGAGGTACAGGTCTGTGATTCAACAGTCTTACACAATTCACAGTGCTCAATGTAGCACATACCCTCCCCAATGTCTATCACCCAGCCACCCCACCCCTCCCACCCCCCACCACTCCAGCAACCCTCAGTTTCCTGAGATTAAGAATTCCTCATATCAGTGAGATCATGGTGTCTTTTGAGAGAAGTTTAATTTTATCAGTATTTTCCTTTTCAACCTATACTTTTACTTAAGAAATTTTTATTTAACCCAAAGTCACAAAGATAATCTCCTCCACACCAGTATCTCTTAAAACCCTTGTCAATCACATTTAGATCTTCAATCCACTTGGAACTGATTTGTGTTCAAGGGTGAGGATAGAACTTAATTTCTTTTCCTCCTATGCAACCAACGGTCTCAGTACTATTTACCCTTCTTTTCCCCATTCATCTACAATGTCAGTCATCATAAATCAAGAGTCTACTCATCATGGTTTTGATCTGGGCTTTTCATTCTGTCATAGCATGCTGGTCTAATGTATATCCCACCAATACCACAGGTCTTTGTTTTTAATATAGCTGAGAAACAATATTATTAGTTTCAGGTACAACAATGATTTGACAATTCTGTACATTACATAATGCTCAACATAGTAAGTATAATCTGTAACCATGCAAGTTATTACAATACTATTCACCATATTCCCTATGCTATGCTTTTCATCCCCATGACTTGTTTTATACCTGGAAGTTTGTACCTCTTAGTCCCCTTCACCTGTCTCACCCAACCCACCTCTTCTTCCCCTCTGGCAACCACCAGTTTGTTCTGTATTTGAGTCTATTTCTGGGTTTTTGGTTTTGTTTTTTAGATTCCACATACAAATGAAATATGCTATTTGTCTTTCTCTGACTTATTTCACTTAGTGTAACACCCTCTAGGTCCATTCATATTGTCGCAAATGTCAAGATTTCATTATTTTTTATGGCTAAATATTCTATACAACGTTTTCATTTACTATAACTCTGTGTTAAGTCTTGGTATCTGATAAGGTAAGTTTTCCTATTTTGTTGAATTTCTTTAGGAGTATCTCAGCTATTTTTGGCCATTTCTTTTTTCACCTAAATTTTAGAACCAGCTTGTAATTTGCTATAGACAGCATTGCGATTTTGACTGGAATGATGCTCAATATGTATATCAATGTGAAGAATGACATTTTTATAGGTCTTCCTGCCCAATACAGTATATCTGTCCATCTAATCACACTCCAATATTTTCAAATAAAATTTTATAATTTCTAAATATAGGTCTTACATGTCTTGTTGATTTATTGCTATGTAATTTGCACTTTTGGTGCCACTGTAAATAATATCTATTTTTAATTGCATTTTTCTGTTAGCATAGGGAAATGCAACAGATTTTTGTTATATCATCTTATATCTGGCAATCCTGATAAATTTCCAGATTAATTCATCAGAAGGCTTATCTGGAGTCTCTTTTGTGGTTTTCATTGCAAACTTTCATAAAACCTGTAAATGACGGTTTTCTTTCCAACTTGTATCTTTTGTCTTACCTTACTATACTATCTAGAACTTCTAGTACAATGCTGAATAGCAGTGCTATTAGGTAACCTTGACTTGTTCCTGAATTTGCTGTGTATTTTCACTTGTCTTTTATGTAATTTAAAAGGTAGGCATCTTCTACTCCTAATTTGCTAAGAGTTTTTTTTATCATAAATTACTGTGGAATTTAATGCTTTTTCTCTGAGAGGATCATCCAGTTCTCCTTTAAAATGTGATATGTAAAAAAAAAAAATACAAATAAAACCTGATATGTTAATTTTTTTCTAATGTTTAATCTCTCATTCCTTGAATAAATTCTATTTGGTCATGATGTATTATGCAGTTTATTTATTAGATTCAACAGACTAAAGTTTCTTTTTCTTGAGATTTTTGCTCCTATATTCATAAGTGAGACTATCTTTAATTTTCTCATTCTATCCTTGATGTATTCTGGTGCCGTCATATTCTGGTACAGTCATTCTTTGTGTAAAATAGGAAATGATTGCGGTTAGAACTAATGGATAATTATCTTTGGTGTTCTAAGAAAAAAAATTAACAGCTGATTTTTTTCCTGCTAAGAGTCGGTTTTGACCATTTATATAGTTGTAGAAACCTATACATTCACAACTTTAAGAATTTAAGCTTTACTAGCATAAAGTTGTTCATAATATTTTTTGTATTGGGAGGAGATAGACCAATTTTATTGTCCATCATTTTGTTATACAAAAATCTAGGAACAACAGATTTGTAGAGAATAAAGGAATAGTAAATTAGAGGGCAATGGAAATAATTTACATTTGAAATATTTTCCATGATATTAGGATGAAAACTATTTCAAAATACATGTACGCCTAGCTTCAGAGTAGGTTGTTCCCTAGCCAAAGCCTGACAAAACCTTTGCGATCTTCAAGAAAAGTAATGTATTCCTGGTGCTCCAGGGCTGTGCTGAGCTCTACCAACTCCTCTGCAAAAGCGCTACCCACCTATCCACCTGCCGGGAAATCCATCAGGTGGCCACCAAACAAGGCCAGTCCCTGGGATCAGTGTTGAGTGTGTAATTCAGATCCTTCCACTCAGACTCAACAATGGACTGAAAGCTCACTTCCCTTACAGAGAAAATGTCACTCTGGACCTCCTCTTCTTACCCAGCCTCATCTTCTGGATAGTCAGAGTCCAGCACCAGGGGCTTCTTGCCACCAGTCTTTACAACTTCAACCACAAAACTGGAAGTGTGCCATATACTTCCAGCTCCCACCTTCCAGACATCTTGGAGAGGGATTTACGCTTGGTATCTCCTTTTCCTCCTCAATTTCATCATTCAGCAATTCCACAAAAGCTTTGTGCCCCTGGGTGTGCAGGGCGGGCTGAGGTAGTGGGGCGGGCGCGGCACTCAGTGGCCACGGAGCCCAGCATGCAAGGCACTTGGCATAGGGCAGAAGCAGCAATGCAGTGGCTGACAGGGGCGGGGCCCCATAATATTGTCTCAATCATTTAAATCTCTGCTGCAATCTGGTAATGCCCTGGTGGCACGCATCCGGGCAGTTCATGAAAACTCCAGTTCTCCTGCAAGCCCATGGTAGGACTGCATTTGCTCATTCCCTCTGATGGAAGGTGTGGAGTTTTAACTGGCTTTGTCCACTGAAAATGTAAGTCAGTATCTATGACTTTTTGAAGAAATTGTAATAGCCAGTTCCCTTTCCCAAGGTGGCAATCACGGGACTATGTATTGAAATGAAGACTCCATCAGCCTAGGTACCCAAGTGACCACAAACGGCCTATACTGGATAAGTAGCAAAAAGAAGAATTAATCTTCTATATTTTTAAACCACTTAAATTTCAGGGTTGTTTTGACCACCATCTAACATATCTTTATTACTTTCTTTACATTCCTTTTTTCTACTTTATCTACCCCCCACACCCTAAATTATTTACATACCTAGCAGATGATTTTTGGCAGAGGGGAGGGAAGGGGGGGTGGACAAAACAGACGAAGGAGATTAAGAGGTACAATCTTCCAGTTATAAAGTAAGTCACAGGCATGTAATATACAGCTTAGGGACTACAGTCAATAATACTGTAACAACTTTGTATGGTGATAGACAGCAACTAGACTTATTGTGGTGACCATTTCATAATGTATACAAATATTGACTATATTGTACACCTGTAACTAATAATATATGTCAATTATTTTTCAATAAAAATAGTAATTCTCTGGAAGATTTTTTTTCTCCACTATATTCAGAGCTAACGATCAGGTAAGTAAGTAACCCTATATCCCATTCTGCAGTGTTATTTTTCCTACTAAACACAGTGCTTGACTTCTAGTTTTATCTTCTAGCCTTCCCCTACTCAGGATCCCCAATTCAGAGCAACCAAATGCCTTCAGGGTGCAAAGCAAGCAAATGTCCCTGGGGAAACAACTCCAGAGCTTGCTTAAGTCTTTGGATCCACACAATTTTGCTTCTGCCCTTGGTAAATTTACTTCACCTTTCCACAAGCCCAGCAATACATTTAAGACGACATTTTACACCTTTCCTAAGAATTTTAAGTGTTATATACTTGAAGAATTCTCTGGGTATATAGTCCAAAATACTTCTAGAAATGGCAACTCCTCCCGGCAGCTCTCCCTACCAACTTCATTCTTTACATTCAAGCTCGACATCTTTGTTATACCCAAGGAAATGAGAGAAAGTGATCTGTTACTAAAAGCAAGTCACAACTCTGAATTTTTTTTAAGTACTTATGTTAACTCACCTTATCTGCCCGTCCCATGAAAGCAGGTTTGCCTGCTAATCCAAGACAAATGGCACACACGATGCTAGATTTTCCTGTGCCGTTAGCTCCAATAATCATATTCAGATGGGGTCCAGGAGATACTTCACAGATATCATACGTTCTGAATTATAAAGAGATGAAATTACTAAGACATAAGAATATTTTCTTTACAAAAATATTTATTCTTGCTTACGTTATCTACAAGCTTCGTTGAATTCCTTTCAAAGCCAGGTGACCTTACATTTTAATGTATTTATACACTGTTAATAAACTAGAGAAAAAAATCAATGGAAGAAATGAGAAAATAATGCATATCTGAAATAAGAGTATCAGTGGGAAAAGATGATTTCATAGGCCCTTTTCAAATATAAGTCTGTTGAATAAAGCAAAGTTTGATATTATTTATTCCTTTTTAATAATTAGAACACATAAAAAAATTTATCAAAACCACTGCACAAATAATTTTTTTTTACTTTTATGTAAGAGAAGCCATGGCTCATCCTAAATCTGTGAATTTTACATTTATATTTCTCTTGAATTAAAATGCTTAATAGCAACTTCTCACATTTTACTAATTGAAACAATCCAAATTCCTATTCTAATTAAAAACTGAAGATATCAACTCAATGGTTTCATTTTATTATTAATTTCTTAAAAATCCATTTCTTTTAATATGCTGCCAGAGATTCGCCAAAAGATCCATTGTTAGTCCATGTTCAAATAAATGTTATTCCATGGGAAGAAACAAGAACGCATCATCACCAAGCGCTTTCATAACATTCTCAAACCAGAAAGCTGCCTGCTATCCAGCAGTTTTAATTAACTGTCTGTAACAGTAGCACCTCGTCCTTATTAGTCACCAGGACAACTATGGCAAAATGTGAAATAAACGGACTCAGATAATCCTCTACTTTGTCTCTAAATACCCTGAATTAGAACCCATAAATAATATCCTGATAAAAAGTTACCCTGCTACTCATCTGCTAGGTATGTAAATAATTTAGCCAAGCACACTTTCACTTCAGTACCCAAAGAAAAATTAATTTGAAATGCCACGTGGTAATAAAAGTAAATACAAGGAGTAAACAAGTATTTTCTGACAGGTTTCCAACCCCGTATCTCAGCACAGCATCTATCTACTTTATCTTTTCAAATGCTTTGTTCTGTTAAAAGCTGGATCATAAAGAAACTTTTAATATAATGGTTAAAACGAAACTAGTTTGGGAACTTCAGGCATCTGGAAAATGACCAGCCTTGGAACTTAATTCCAAAACATGAAGCCCCGTTCTTTTCAACTTTTTGAATTTCCTGCTGTAAAATCTCTGTGCCACTGTTTTACTAAAACAGTGATGTAACTGATGTTTAAGATAACAATAAAACCAAAGAGGAAGAATTATTCCCGGCCTATAACATACACATAGATATCAACAGAGTTGCCAAAAAAAAAAAAACAAAAAACAAAAAACAAAATAAAACCAACCCACACCAACAAAGCAAACAACAAAACAAAGCCTCCACATTTAAAAAAAATTAGTTGGTCTGACTCTATATTTATTAGGAATTCCCTTTTTTGTGGGTTTCCTTTTCTCTGAGCTCCTCCTGAAAAGAGCTGTTGTCAAATGCCCACCTTCTTCTCCATGTACTTTGCCTGGTATCTCATATACTCTCCATGACTTCTGGTGGGATCTATGTGCTGAAAGTCAGCCCACATGACCTACACATGCAATTACCACTTCCAGAACACTATCTGGATGTTGCAGTCACCTCAAATTTCCCACATTCAAAACTAAACCCGCTATCTTTCTAATCCCAAACCATTCTTGTGGTCTCTTAGTGAACAGTATTATCATTCATCCCATTGCCCAAATCAGAAACCTAGGCACCAGTTTTGCATCATCTTTGATTCTATCACCTCCTTCCCCTCTGGCCCCCATCATCCAATCAGTCACCAAGTCATGTTGGTAGGCATGCAATTCTGAGATCACTCGTTAAGAAAAAGAATAAGAAAAAATAGGACTCTTCAGAATTTCACTCTTGACCATCTTTTTCTACTTTCTACCTCCTTCCCGTTCTCTAATCAGACCTCCAAATTCTACCCATCATGAACTTCTTTCAGTTTCTTGACTATCTTTAGGTTATTTATTCTGCAAGCCTATGCACAAGCTATTCTGTCAGCCTAGAAACCTCTCCCTCCATTCCCAATCCCACTGGACTTGGTTCACTCCTAGGAATTCTTCCAGTAACTACTCTCAGGCCACTTTGGTTCTCTAAGCCCACCCCTCCTCCCTCATTCTTAAAACTCCACGTCCTCTCATGAAAATAAACAGGGTAGCTCTGCACTTTGCAACCTCATTTCCTCAGACTCATTCATTCTTCTAGGACTTGCAAAATGTTGTGCTTACCCTGCTTCAAAGGGTAAAAGAATTCCTAATTGCAGAATGCAATAGGCTCTTCGCAGTCCTGTTATCCAACTCCAATGTAGCAGATAATATTTTTGAAACACTTTACCCCTAGGCTTCTTAGAGAATAGTCTCCCACAGTTATCCTCTTACCTCCCTGAACAGTTCCTTCTCTGTCCCAGCTCCTCTTCTGCTCACCCTTACATGTTGGCATTCCTCCAGGACTCCGTAGTTGGCCTTCTATCCCTATTTATATTTCCTTTTGGGCAAGCCCAACCATTTCTGCAATTTCAAGAATCACCTATATGCATGACTTCCAAATCGCTCACCTGTTTGCATTTTCCGGACCCTTAAAAATATTGCTTATGGAAGATCTCTTTTTTAGACACCCCATAGGAAACTTCAAATCGCAGGATACAAAAAGCATTTATTATTATTACTCTCCCCAAATTGCTCCCTCTTCTGAAAAGGACATCTGACCAAGAGCCAAGACAGAACTTGAGGTAAATACTGCATAACTCTCTTACCCTCAGGCCTCCTAATCTGTAGCCAGATCCTGTCAAATCTTCTTTCCACCACTTCCCACTGCTACTCCTAGGTTCAAACTCCGATCATCTCTCATTGTTGTAAAAAAGTCTTCTTGCCTCCAGTCTTGTACCCTTTCTAAATCATCCTTCACACGGCTTCCAGTGTGAAATGGAAATCACATGTCATTCCCTGCTTAAAATGCATCCTGGTGGGCACCTGGGTGGCTCAGTTGGTTAAGCGACTGCCTCCGGCTTAGGTCATGATCCTGGAGTCCCGGGATCCAGTCCCGCATCAGCTCCCTGCTCAGCAGGGAGTCTGCTTCTCCTTCTGACCCACCCCCTTCTCATGCTCTCGCTCTCTCAAATAAAATCTTTAAAAAAAAAAATAAAACGCATCCTGGTTGCCGACAGGATAAAGCTGGAATTCCTCAGCATAGAAAACACAGATCCTCAGTAGCTGCCTACCTCTTCAGTATCCCCTCTGTCCAAGTCACTCACATCCTACATTCTACCCATACTCCAATACTAGACCCTTCCTAAATACAACGGTTTCAGGCAGTTCCTTCATCTACAGGGCTCTTCCCTTCTTTTAAGGCTTTGGTAAACCTCCTGTACAAAGCCCTTTCTCATAGGGATGAAATTAAAACACTTCATCATTTTTGCCCCTAAGGCATCCTGAAACATATATATACACATGTATTTTATTATGGCAAGTAACTCATTTGATTTTATTTCTCTTTCCTGATCTGGATTCAAACAGCAATTCAGCTACTTATTAGCAGTATAAACATGGGTAAATGAACCTTTCTGAGCTCATCTCATCGAGAGAGATGAAGAGTTGTTATAAGGAGAGAATGAGAGTATTGTGTAAATAAAGCATCTACTTCGATACCTGGCACATGGTAGCTACCTGGGGAGGAAAAAAACAACATTGGTATTGTTACCACAATTCTGTTATCCTAAGCTACCGTGTGTAAGCTTAAAAAAAAAAAAAAAAAAGACCCTGACCAAAAAAAACCCGTAAGGTGCTAGATACACAGTATTTGTGTTAAAACAGATTTACTAAATTCTAAAACGATTATGATGATTATTAGTTGTCTGGAGAGACAGAAAAGGAAGCGGGGGGGGGAAAGCTGGATTTGGAGGGGTCAAGGGTCCGCTGGGAGGCACAACTGAGAGGAAGGTCTAATTTTCTTGTACATTTCCACCTCCATCCGCGACAACCTTCACCATTTTGTCCACCTAGCAACTGCTTACTCTTGACGAATCTACCACAGCATCCGGCTGCTCTGATTTAACTGTTGCTTCCTCCCGAGTTCCAGCGCCCGCACTTTTGTGAATTACAGGCTAGGTGCCCCCTCCGTAGGCCGTGACCCCCAGCGGGCACAAACCTATTCCCCACCACGTCCACCGCCCGCCGCATGACGCCTTCAGAAAACGTTGGCTGAATGAATAAAAAGCCCGCAGCACACCAGGCGCACACCTAAGCCGCCCAACACAGACGTCAATCCTCACGGTAACCCCGGCTTGAATTCACGGCCAGAGCCCGCGGCCAGGCGCACATCCACTCCCGTCCCTCACCCGCCCGCAGGCCCGCTCGCCTCCCCGCCGCGGCGCGGCCTCCGGCCACTCACAAGAAGTTCTCCATCACGATGCGGACGATAGAGCCTTCCACGAAAGGCCTGGACGATTGCAGCGGCAGTGGCGGCGGCGGCGCCGGAGGGGCCGAGCTCTTTCTCTTGCTCGGGACCTCCGACGAGGGATCCCTCGGGAGAGCTCTCTTGGAGACCAGGGAGCTTGAGGTCGACGTCTTCCTACTCGGAGTCGCCATCCTGGCTTCCCCGCCGCGCCACAGGCGCTTCCGTTCCCACCGACCTGCAGCCTCGGGGCCCCTGCGCCCGGCTCCCGCGCGAACTACCCGGCGCGCGACCCCGCCCGCGAGCCCGCCCTGCGCCTGCGCAGTCCCGGCCCGGCGGCGTCAGCGGGCCGCCCCGCCCCGCCCTCAGCCCCGCGCCTGGGCCGCCGGGGGCGACGCGAGCGCGGGCGCGGGCGGGGGCGCGGGCGGGGAGGGGGGCGGGCGAGGGCGACGGCCTCCGGGTAGGCGGCTCTCCGACCTTTCTCTGTGAGCGTTTGTGCATTTTTCCAGAGTTGGGTTTTTTTTAACTCAGAAAAAGATGTCCATTGCATCTAGTACTTTGAAAGCCCTTTCAGCGCTCCCAGGAAGCCGACCCGCCAGAGGACGGAGGGAGGCGTTCGCGGTGGCACTTGGGGCCGCAGGCGGGCGACGTCCGACCAGCCTTGTCCGGACACCGCCCGAGCGGATCCGGACTCGCCTGTCTTCGGCTCTTTTCTCCGTTGGCTCCCTATTTGCCTTCAAGCACGTCCCGGTGTCCCAAAAAGAAACCTCTAGTAACGGCCCTGTGCCCGCGTCGGTCTTCCGCGTCCTGCTAAGTTCTCTGTGCGCTCCCACTTGCGAACAGGCGACACCACACAAACTCTGCAGGCAGAGACTCTCCGCCCCCTTCGCGCCCTCCTTCCCTTTTAAGGCTTCCTGCCCCGAGGTTTCTAGAAATCCACGAGCTAGAATGCGCCGGCTTCAGTGCGTGCGTGCTTCCACTTAAACCTGGTCACGCGCATCTGGTTAACCTTGAACAAGCGGTGCACCGAGGCTCCCGCAGCGCCTCCTTCCCGCACCTAATAATTAATGCCTGACCTACAGGAGGCTGGGGCGGGGCACACACGGCCCCAGGCAGGGATGCGGGTCTGAGCCCCTACTTTCTGGTGTGGGACACAGAAAAAGAACCAGTGGAGCAACAAAGGATCGGGATCATTCCAGGCTGTGCTGGGCGCTCTGGGAAAAAAATAAACAAGAACCAGTGTGATGGGGGAGGCACAGAAGGGCCGTCAGAAGAGGTGATGTTTGAGCTAACCCCTAAGTGAGAAGGAACCAAGTGCGTTAATGAGGAAAGAACGTTCGAGGCAAGGGCGGAAGCTCTGGAGTGGGAGCAGGTGGGACGTCTGAGGAACAAAGGGAAGGCCGGTGTGGCTGCCCCGGAAGGGGGGCGGAAGCACTGTTGCATAGCACGGCCTTGCCCATCACCGCAGATCTGTTTCTTTTTAAAGCGCTGGGAAGCCGTTGGATGGTTTTAAGCAGGAGAGAGACATGATCTGATTAAAGTTTTTAAGTAATTACTCTGGTTGCTGTTTGGAGGGGGTCAAGCGTGGAAGTGGGGAGGCCATTTAGAAAACGGGTGCAGTAGAACCCTGACTCCTGACTCGTGGACCAGTGCTCCTTTCCCAGGTGCCCGAGTCTTCCTCTCACACAAGTGGAATCAGTGCTCTCTAAAGGTTATTATCAAAGAAAATAGGATGAGGAAAAAGCATATGAACTCGCCATGGTTACTAGAAATAAATAATAAAGTACAAATTACAGAAGAATAATTTTAGAATTGTTAAAATAGGCAGTGCTTAGGAGGGTGCTATACTGTCATTCCCTGCAATGCTGTGACAATTTTTTTTTTAAGATTTTATTTATTGATTCATGAAAGACAGAGAGAGGCAGAGGCAGAGGGAGAAGCAGGCTCCCTGCAGAGCAGGGAGCCGGATGCGGGACTCGATCCAGGACCTCGGAATCATGACCTGAGCCGAAGGCAGCCGCTTAACTGACTGAGCCACCCAGGCGTCCCTTTTTTTTTTTTTTAGAGATTTTATTTATTTAACCGTGACAAATTGTTTGAAAAGTAATTTGTTACCGTACTTCAAGAACCTTAGAAGAGTCAAAGTCTTTGAAGAAATGATTACATTTGGGGGAATCTATCCTAATGGAAAAATAACATAGGCAGAGTAATGGTAGTTGAGGGCAGGAACCCATTTTTGTACCATTATTAGTTCTTTAGTGAATTAATCAAATTGTGCTTATAAACTTGAAAGTTGAGAATGAGTCCCTGAACTTAAGATGACCCCACAAATGCACACAACCTAAGAGTTCTTTTCTAAACAGCCAGCCAGTCATACTCTGCCACCACCTTTTATTTTATTTTATTTTATTTTGGTTTTTAATATTATGTTCAAGTAGCCAACATATAATACATCATTAGTTTTTGATGTAGTGTTCAGTGATTCATTAGTTGTGTATAACACCCAGTGCTCATCACCACACGTGCCCTCCTTAATACCCATCACCCTGGTACCCCATCCCCCCACCCCCTCCCTTCTGTAACCCTGTTTTTCTCCTGGAGTCCAGAGTCTCTCATGGTTTGCTCCCTCTCTGATTTCCTCCCATTCAGTTCCCCCCCACCCCTTTCCCTTTGGTCCTCGCACTCACTATTCCTTATGTTCCACATATGAGGGAAACCATATGATAATTGTCTTTCTCTGCTTGACTTACTTCACTTAGCATAATCCCCTCCAGCTCCATCCATGTCGATGCAAATGGTAGGTATTCATCCTTTCTGATGGCTGAGTAGTATTCCCATTGTATATATGAACCACAACTTCTTTATCCATTCGTCGGTTGAAGGGTATCTCGGCTTCTTCCACAGTTTGGCTATTGTGGATATTACTGCTATGAGCATTGGGGTGCATGTGCCCCTTCTTTTCACTACATCTGTATCTTTGGGGTAAATATCTAGTACTGCAATTGCTGGGTGGTAGGGTGGATCTATTTTTAACTTTTTGAGAAACCTCCACACTGTTTTCCAGATTGGCTGTACCAGCTTGCATTCCCACCAACAGTGTAAAAGGGTTCACCTTTCTCCACATCCTCGCCAACATTTGTTGTTTCCTGTCTTGTTAATTTTTGCCATTCTGGCTGGTGCCACCACCTTTTAAAAAGGAAAATACTATTGCTTTTGCTTCTAATTACAAAACCAATGCATGTTAAGTATAGAAAATTTGGGAGCACGCAGAAAAACATACACAAAGCAAAAGGTTACTCCTAATTCCTCTACCCAAACTAATCACTGTTAGGGTTTGGGTGTATGTTTTATCTTTTTTCCTTGTGTATGTATGATATGCTCCTTTTGTTGCCCCCCCACCCCGCAGAAAAAACCAGGATGATGCCGCACAAATTATATTATTGTGTGTGTGTGTATGTATATATATATATACATATATATATACATATATAACCCTCTTTTTCTCAATAATATGAATGTATTTCCATGCCATTAAATATTTTTCCGTGACATAGTTTTTTTTTTTTTTAAAGATTTTATTTATTTATTTGAGAGAGAATGAGAGAGAGCACATGAGAGGGGGGAGGGTCAGAGGGAGAAGCAGACTCCCCGCCGAGCAGGGAGCCTGATGCGGGACTCGATCCAGGGACTCCAGGATCATGACCTGAGCCGAAGGCAGTCGCGTAACCAACTGAGCCACCCAGGCGCCCCTCCGTGACATAGTTTTAAGTAACCATATAGTATTCCATCAAGCAGATATAGTATAATTGATTTAAATATTTCTTTTTTGTTGGACTCTATGACTGGACGTTAGCATGAACCAGGGATGCTCTGGCTGACTATACTAGCTCCGTGCTTATCATTCTTTAATAATTTCGTGCACCCATTAAAGTATACACATATATCTTGCCATACCTGGTTTCTTTAATTCCACTAGTGAACACTGTCGCGAAACGGGTGAGGGTAGAGAGGCAGAGGGAGATGGTCTCTGGAAATAGAATATCAATTAACAGGAACCTGATGCTCGTGAATGAGTGAGTGAGCCACAAGAGCTAAATCTACGCTTCCAGGATTGGAAGTCCACTCATCAGGGGAGTTCATCACGCCGTTTTTTGCTAGCTAATAGATGCAGCCGAGCAATTGTATTTAAACTACTCACCAAGGAGTAAGTCACCAGGGGCTATTTTGAGTGATGGCCTTATAGTGCTCCAGAAACTTTAAAACTGCTACAAACAAAAACCAGGAGAAAGGGGCAGGGTCGAGGATTGTAAATATATTCCACCTGACCCTTGGAATGCTATCTTCTGTGTTGTTGTTCTTAGCTTTACTCTGCAAGCCCTTGATAATGGTACAAGAAGGTGGGGCAAGATACACGGACTAGGACCCTGCCGAGGCCACCGATGACTAAGACGGTTTACTCCTCCGGTTCTGGTAAGAAGCCTTACAGGATAACAGGGATGATCTCCTCTCATTTATATACCAAGTGAGAGGAAATACTGCTTTTGCTTTTGGCAAATTCATAAAGTGGAAAAGTGAGCCCTCATGGTTTGGAAAGGAGGGAAAAAGAGGCTAAAACTGATCTTCTTGGCACCCAGAAACAACCTCTTTTCCCCAATGCCTCACACCAACACTTTCTAATTAACCTTGTTAAAGAACAGTTGGGGAGGGGCACCTGGAGGGCTCATTTGGTTAAGCGGCCAACTCTTCAGCTCAGGTATTGATCTCAGGGTCGTGAGATCAAGCCCCGGGTCTGGCTCTGCACTCAGCAGGAGTCTGCTTGAGTGTCTCTCCCATTCCCTCCCCCTCTGCCCCTTCCCCACCCGCACCTGTGCGCACTCTCTCTCCAAAAAAAAAGAACAGGGAAGATGTAAGGAGGGATGAGGGGTTCTGAGGAGAATGAACCCTCTTCCCACAGGGGAACTAACACCTCATACAGCAAGCTTCTGCTAGAAATAAGGATGCTTTATCTCTAAAGTTTTTACTTAAAAAAAAGTTGTTTCTAACATCATAGAAAAGCCCTATTTTCTTAAAAAGATTTTGTTTATTGATTTGAGAGAGAGAGTGAGCGAGAGAGAGCACAAGCAGGGGGGAGGAGCAGAGGGAGAGGGAGAAGCAGACTCCCCGCTGAGCAGGGAGCCCGATGCGGGGCTCGATCCCAGGACCCCGGGATCATGACCTGAGCCGAAGGCAGATGCTTAATGACTGAGCCACCCAGGCGCCCCCCAAAAAAGCTACAAATAATAAAAACATCTGCTTCTTCTTACCATGGTGGCAGTAGTCTTGGAATTGGTTAGAGTAATAGCTATAGTATTATTAATAGCTGATACTAAGAGCATGTACCATATACCAGATACTGTTCTAAGGACTTTTTCATAATTCATTTTTATATTCTGGATCAATATCTCAACAGATTTGCATCTTTCTCAAATTTCCATCTCTCGGACATAAAAACCAACTGAAAGATTGAAAAAATTATTAGGAATTAATATCAGGTTTCAAACGTTCTTTGTAAAGTGTCACGATAGAATGTCTATAGCTAAATGTGCCTTCATTTCTTTTGAGGATATGAAATGGGAAAACAGTTATTAAATTGCTCCAGAAGGAATTTACCTTCAATTTCAGAAAGATCAGGAACAAGGTGCTAAAGCACTGTGAGCAATCCTCTCTGCCAGTCCTTGCAAAATGAACTGATAGTCCTCCTTGCCCAGGCTAGGTCAGAGGTATCTCAGGGGAGAGCGAGTGTTTTCCCTCACACTGTGATGCTTCCCAAAAGAAAGAAAGTTGGTAACTGTCAGAACCATGCTAAATCTTTTGAAATCAGCTCCATAAAGTATAAAGTAAACTCTCCCATGAACTTGTTGATTTTAAGTTCTCACTTCTACCGTTTTGATTGGTAGCCATAACATTCTTTTTATAATTGAAATTGCATTTGTGTTTTTGTTATTATTTTATGAATTTTGAAAACCCCAAAAACACAAAACAGAAACCAACAACCATGTATGCATATTCCTACAATCAAGAATTAACAGGAACACCTGGGTGGCTCAGTCAATTAGGCTTTGGACTCATGCATTCAGCTCCAGGTCATGATCTCATGGGTCATGGGATTGAGCACTGAGTCCAGCTCCACGCTTGTTGGGGAGTCTACTTGAGATTGTCTCCCTCTGTCCCAAACCCACTCACGCTTGCTCTCTTGCTCTCTAAAATAAATGAATAAATCTTTAAAAAAGAATGAACACTGTTGTGGAGGGTCCTCAAAAGTTAAAAATAGAACTTCCCCATGATCCACCAATTGCACTACTAAGTACTTACCCAAAGGATACAAAAATACTGAGTCAGTGGGGTATATGCACCCTGATGTTTATAGCAGCATTATCAACAATAGCCAAACTATGGAAAGAGCCCAAAATGTCCTTTGACTGATGAATGGATAAAGAAGATGTGGTGTGTATACACACACACACACACACACACACACACACACACAGTGGAATATTACTCAGCCATCAAAAAGAATGAAATCTTGCCATTTGCAACGACATAGATGGAGCTAGAGGGCATTATGCTAAGCAAAATAAGTCAGTCAGAGAAAGGCAAGTACCATATGCTTTTACTCATATGTGGAATTGAGGAAACAAAACAATTGAACATATGGGGGGGGGGAGATAAAAGGGAAACAAACCATAAGAGACTCTCAAAGATAGAGAACAAACTGAGGGTTAATGGAGGGAGGTGGTTGGTGGATGGGCTAAATGGTGATGGGCATTAAGGAGGGAACTTGTTATGAGGAGCACTGGGTGTTGTATGTAAGTGATGAATCATTGAATTCTACTCCTGAAACCAATATTGCACTGTATGTTAACTAACTAGAATTTAAATAAAAATTTGAAAAGAAAAACAAAACAAGCAATATCACAAAACGAGCTAAAATGGCCACAAATATTTGAAAATATTCACACAAAGTATAAAAAAGTGCAAATTATTACAAAGCAAATATAAAATTAGCCTTTCAAATTAGTCAAAAATTGAAAATGATAATCTTTCATCCAATGTTGGTGAAAGATGAACAAAATTGTCATTCTGGCACCAAAAGGAAAATTGCTGATGTTAGAGGAAATCAGTTCAGCAAGTTTTTTTGGTATAATCTAGAAATATAGATGAAAGCACCAAAATTGTTCATGCCTCTTGAGTCAGTATTTTCCTTTTATGAATTTACCCTAAGCAAATATTCAGAGATGGGAAGATGAGATGTTCATCAGAGCATGTTTTATTTCAACAGAATACTAGAATTAACTTAAATATCCAAAAGGGATTGATTAAAGGTGTTTTCAAAACATTAAAAAAAAAAAAGGAATTAACACTGTTAACAATTAGGCATGGTTTTATCGTCTTTTTTTCTATTACCTACTTCTTAAACAATTACACATGAAACACATGCATACATTCTCCTCTTAAAAATTAGAACAACACAGATCAAATTAGTGTGCATTTGACATCTTTTCCTCAATCTTGCTGCTGTGTCTCTTATTCCCCAGAGCTAACTGCCCTATACACATGTTCAGTGTGTAATGTAATGTCCTTTAAGGCCATTTTTATATTTACATGCATTTTATCTACATTACATAAATGTGTTATGTAAAGACATAATATATTACATGCATGCATATAAATGTATTAACATTAATATACAAGTGGCTAATTGAACATAATAAAAATAAATAAAATACGGTAAGAATAGTTATGCAATTTTGTTTTTCATGCAAAAATGTATTTTTGAGATATATCCATGGTGACACATAGATAAAACTTGTTCCTTTTTAACTGCTGTAGGGTTTTTGTATGACTATATTTCACTTTATCCATTACTCTACAGACTTGACATATAGATTGCTTCCAATTTTTCATTTTTACAAACATTGCTTCAGGGAACATCCTCAAACATGTCTTTGTGTACAGGTGCTAGCATTTCTCTAGGATAGATACCAAGAATTAAAATTGCTAGACTATATACCACACTAATTACTTTCCTTCAGTTTCTTGACATTATTACATGCGGCCAATTTCTAGTAACTGATTGTTTGAGAATTATGTCAAAACAAAATTTCTCTCTTTTGTCCATCTCTCTCCAGTATTGACTTTGGCTCAATAGCTATTCGCTGTCTGTTGCTCTCTCTTACACACACACCCCTGTCCTCTACACAGTGGTCTCTCTTTTTCCCACAGGATCCAGGTTCTGTGGGGGCCCTGAAGCTTACCTAAGTTTTGAAGCCCCTCTGAAAAAACACAAAATTACAAATCAGGATAGTAATCATTTATTCCAGAATGAGAAGAAACCCCAACTTGAGCACTACTGACATTTGGGTAAGATAAATTTCTTTTTGAGGAAAGAGGAGGCAGTTGTCCTGTGCGTTGTAGGATAGTCAACAGCATCCTTGGCCTCTACCCACTAAGAGTCAGTAGCACCTCTCCAGATTCGACAGCAAAAAATGTCTCCAGACATTGGTAAATGTTTCCTAAGGGGTAAAATTGCCCCCTCTCCTCCGCCCGCCCCAGGTTGAGAAGCTCCGCTCAAATCCTACCCACACTTTGTGAGTATAGAAAAAGAAGGAAGACTTTCCGGCTCCTCTTATGAGTCTCACCATGTGTAAATCCCCAAACTTCTTGGAAAATTAATGGCAATGAAAATTTCCTATCTATCTTACTCATGGACATATGCGCAAATACATAGCCATGTTAATAAAAGTAAATATATCATGACATATTTGGGTTTGCCACAGGAATTCAAGGTTGATTAAATACTAGCAAATCAAATAAATCACTATGATTCTTCATATTAAAAGATTATGGGACAAAGATCAAAGCAGAAAAAGAAGCATTCAGTTGTTTTCAACACACATTCATGGTCGAAATTTTTAGGAAAATACGAGTAGAAGAAAACTCCCTTTAACCAGGAAACGGTGACTCCAGAACCCTTTAGCAAACTCATGTCCAATGATGGGATGTTTAAAAATATTATTTTAAATTCTGGAACAAGTCAAGGACGATTCTATTACTTCTTCTATTGAGGCACTATGTTGGAGATCCTAACCTCCTAAATCAGTTAGGAAAATTGAACAGAGAGAGAAGTTAAAAAAGGAAAACCAAGACTGGCTTTATTAAGAAATCTGACCTAACAGCAAAAGAGAATTGCTGTAGGCAGCATAATGGCTCCCCAAAGATGCCCACATCGTATTCCCTGGGACTTGTGAATAGGTTACCCCACATGGCAAGAGGGAATTTATAGCCGTGATTGAGGTAAGGAGCTTGAGATGGGGTGATTATCCTGGGTCATCCAGGAGGACCCATATAATCATGAGCGTCCTTAAAAGAGAGAGTCAGGACAGTCAGGATCAGAGGGGACGTGAAAATGAAAGCAGATGTTAGAGGGAGAACAGAGCTGGAGGGCAGCTAAGGAATGCGGGAAGCCAAGGAACGCGGGAAGCTACTCTAAAAGCTGGAAAAGGCAAGAAACGGATTTTCTGCTAGAGCCTCCAGAAAGAACACATCCCTGCCGAAACCTTCATTTTAGCTCCATGAGACTCATTTTCAGGACTCTGACTTCCAGAATTATGAGATAATGAATGTGTTCTTTTGTGCCACAAAAAGCATGGTAATTTGTTGCAGCAGTGGTAGGAAGTGAATGTAAATATAGAGTCTGTTCTGAGAAATAATAGAGAGCCTGGCAAGTTGGCTGGGTATAATTCCAGAGAAATCAAACGCCTAAAGGGAATAGACAAAAGTTTACTTTTTTTAGGAGAAACCATATGGGAATATCTTTAAAAACACAGGGTAGGAAAGAGTTTCTTAAGACAAAAAAAAAAAAAAAATGTATAAATCATAAAGAAAATAAAAAGATTATTAATTCATACATATTAAAAACTAAGACCTTTCATAAATCAAATTCACAATATGAGCAGGGAGGGAGAAGCCACATAGTAGAAAAAAAAGATATTTACAACATTTAAAATAAACAGAAGCTTAGTATCTGGAATATTAAGAGAATTCCTATGAATCTGTAAGAAGAAGATACACAGCTCACTAGAAAAATGGGCAAAATAAATAGGCATTTTGCACAAGGTGAAACATGAATGGTCATAGAACATATGATAAGATGCTCAATTTAATTCATAATTAGAGAAATGCAAATTAAAACTTCAATGAAATGCAATTTCCTAATTACCAGATGGGCAAAAATTAAAATCTGACATTTGCATGTTTTTGGCACTCATCTATACTGGTAAGAGTTGTGTAGATTAGAACTGCCAGTTGGGAAGCAGTTTTCCCTCATTTAGCATAGTGTACCTATCATACAAACCAGAAATTCACGTCAGAGAGGCAACCCAAAGATAGTCTTTCACATGGGTACCTGGGTACTTGTACGAGAAATATTTTAGCACCATTGTCACAATAGCAAAAATCTAGAACCAACTTCAATATTCATCAATGGTAGGATGAATTAATAAATCACAGTATAATCATTTCATGGAATATCATACCACAGGGAAAATGGATTAACTACAGCTAGAAATTCAACATTGCTGAATCTCAAAAACATAATTTTGAGCAAAAAAGACAAATTACAGATGGATATATATACAATGATTTCCTCTGTATGACTTTTTCTTTGAGAGAGAGAGAGTGTGCACGTGCAACTGCATGTGCATGAGCGTGGGGTGGGAGGGGCAGAGGGAGAGAGAGAGAGAGAGAGTCTCAAGCAGGCTCTACGTCCAATGCAGAGCCTGATGTGGTGCTCAGTCTCACAACCCTGAGATCAAAACCTCAGCCAAAATCAAGAGTCAGACATAAAAAGTTAGACATTGCTAAATTAGAAAAAAAGAATCTACAATGTATCCATGTAATTCACTATGTTAAAAGATTAAAGGGGAAAAATCTTATTATCTCAACATATGCAAAGAAGCGTCTGATGAAGTTCAATGTGTATTTGTAATAAGTTCTTAGAAAACTATGAATGGCACTGAAGTTTTTGAACTTGATAGATGCTACTTATCAGAAACCTGGAGCACACATGCTAACTAATGGAGAAACTTCCTATTCCTTCTCATTAAGATCAAAAGACAGATGCAGGGGGGTGGGGGTGGCAGGGCACCTGGGTGGCTCAGTCCCTTAACTGTCTGCCTTTGGCTCAGGTTGTGATCTCAGGGTCCTGGGATTGAGTCCCACGTTGGGCTCCTTGCTTGGCAGGGAGTCTGCTTCTCCTTCTACCCTTCCTCCCTGCTTGTGATCTCACTCTCTCTCTCAAATAAATAAATAAAATTTTTAAGAAAAAGAGAGAGAGGGCGCCTGGGTGGCTCAGTTGGTTAAGCGACTGCCTTCGGCTCAGGTCATGATCCTGGAGTCCCTGGATCGAGTCCCGCATCGGGCTCCCTGCTCGGCAGGGAGCCTGCTTCTCCCTCTGACCCTCCCCCATCTCATGTGCTCTCTCTCTCTCATTCTCTCTGTCTCAAATAAATAAATAAAATCTTTAAAAAAAAAAAAAAAAGAAAAAGAGAGAGAAAATGCACTAGGAGATTTAAAGATTCTGTGCTGTATTTTTTCTGCTTGCCCCACTATGTCCCTCGTCCTCTCCTCTTCACCCTGCTCTGTAGCCTGGGAGATTGATTTCAGATGATTTTGTCCAACTGTAGGCTAATGAGAGTGTTCTGAGCATCGTTGAGGTGGTTAGGCTGAGCTATGATGATCAGTCGGTTAGGTGTATTAAATGCATTTTCGAATTATGATATTTTCAACTTACAACGGGTTTGTTGGGGCATAGGCCCATCGTAAGTTGAGGAATATCTGTATATGAACATATTCATGCATATCTATACACACATACGTACAAAAAACACGATTTCTTCCTTGTTTATCTGAAAATGTCGTGATTTTGTTCTTCCGAATGATAAAATTCCCAGGTGACGTGATTTTCTCTCAACATGTTAAAGGTATTATTCCACTATCTTCACACTTTCCTCATTATTGAGAAGTTTGATTTCATTTAATTTTTATTCCTCTGTAATTCATCTGTCTTCTGGTTGCATTTGAAATCTCTCTGCCTTTGGTATTTCATAATGATGGATCTAGGTGTGGATTTATTTTCACTTATATTGCTCAGAGTTTGTTAGACTTACTGATTTTAAACATTTTTATCCATAACCAATTCTGAAACTGTCTCAAATGTTCTACCTTTGAATCTTCCCTCCCCCCATTCTCTCTTTCGGTAACTCTTACGATAATACCCTGGATGCTCTCATTCTCTGCCTCCCTCGTATTTTTCATTTCTTTCTCTCTCTGTATTGTATTCATGTTTCTTATCTTATATTCTAGTCCACCAGTTCTCTCCTGTTAGGTACGTCTAATTAGATATTTGCCTCTTCCATTGAATTTTTAATTTTAATGACTATATTTTTCATGTGCAGAAGTTCTATTTGGTTCCCTTTAAAATCATTCTGCCTGCTCATTTTTTCATAGCATATTGCCTTTTATGTGTTCAATGCTTATTTTTTTTTGGTGTCTATTTTTAAAATCGTTATTTTAAAGTATCTATCAAAAAAATTCATCACGTGAAGTCTTGGGTATCTAATTCTGCTGTTGACAGCTGACCAAATGTGTTGTAATTTTGGATTGGGAGTCCTTTTTCTGTGTAGTTTTATATATGGGGAAATATGTGAGCCTGGGTTGAGAGTCATGGCCCTCTAAAGAAGATTTAAAGTTGTTTTTACCAGTTGCCCCAAGGATCCTCATTGGCCAGGGACACATATTCATGTTAAATTTTTAGAGTGTGGATTTCCAGACCATGAAATGTTGATGGATGAATGAGAATCTTTATATCCCTTGTGATTCTTGAAATCCACATACATATTTGTATTAAACTAAATGTTTTTAATTGAGCATTTGTTTCTTTACTCCAGAAATATTTGTTGAGTATGGTAGGCAGTTGGGGGCACAAAATTGGAAAAGCGACCATTTTTGAGGAGATGGCCATAAAAACAAGAATTTAGGTTTAGCATGATAACTTTTGCTAGGGTGTATATATATATACAGGGTGAGCAGCCCTGAAGAACCACTAACAGCAGTTGGAGTAGGAAGAGCAAAGGGAAAGGCACTGCCCAGCTGCTGGTTAAAATGAGCCTAGCATTGTTAGTACAAAAGGAGAACGTGATAACATGACAAGATTCTATGGTTGCTTTCTCCTTAAGATGGCACTATAAACTCACAATTCCTTTGTAGAGAAAGAATACATTAAAAATAACTGCGATTTATCAAAAAAAATTCACGCAAACCTTCTAATATAAACTAGGATGGCTTTTGCGTGTCAGACACTAAGTGCTTTTAGGTGTCACTTTCATTTCATCTTTACAGACACCCGAAGAAGTAGAGACAAGGAGTAGTCTGCCCCATTTTGCAGACTAATAATAGGGATCAGAGAGGGTGTAAGTGACTTGCCCCCAGTCCCGAAGCTAGTAAGTGGCAAGGCCAGGATTTTCTCTGGGACACCCTGAGACCATGACCTGAGCCGAAACCAAGAGTAGGACACTTAAGCAACCGACTGAGCCGCCCAGGAGCCCCTGTCACCAAATCTTGGCTGAACCTTTTCTTCTTCTACATTAAACCAGACCTTGCATCAGAGGCCCTATCTTCTCCTGCACTTCCTTCTACACATACTCTCCAACCCAGATAGCAAATTGTAGGAGAGAAGGCGACCTGTGTGGAAAAAGTAGTTTGTCTTTGAAGCACTTGTGTGTTTAGGTAAGAGTTAAAGTAAATGCAAATCCTGTGCTTAAATTGTCAAGCGGTACCAATTAGCTAGCATGCCTTCTGCGAGGGCATTTCTAAACCCGAGGAAACTATATCGTGCTAACTAGCCTTTCATATTTTCATCCAGCCGAGATAGTTAAAATGAATGGCAACAGCAACCTGCAAAGGAAGAGAAGCATCCAAAGAGTGAATCCTGCCAAAAGGAAGTTAAATGAGGAGGGGTAAATTAATCCCCTTACCTTCTACCTCCTCTCTCCTTGTGTATGAACTACATGTTGTTTCTTAACAACTGGTAACAATTATCTCTTTCGTTTCTGCCCTAACTTAATAACCAGTTGCCAACCCTCACATTTCCCCCCCAAATTCCCAAAGCTGGTGTCCCAAGTAGTATTTATTTATTTTTAATTTCAAGTTTTTATTTAAATTCTAGTTAACTAATATATACGGTAAAATTGGCTTTCGGAGTAGAATTTAGTGATTTATCACTTACATACAACACCCAGCACTCATCACAAGTGTCCTCCTTAATGCCCATCACCCATTTAGCCCATCCCCCCATCCACCTCCCTCCACCAACCCTCAGTTTGTTCTCTATTGTTGAGTCTCTTATGGTTTACTTACCTCTCTCTCTTTTTCCCTCCTTCCCCTATGTTCATCTGTTTTGTTTCTTTAATTCCACATATAAGTGAAATCCTATAGTATTTGTTTTTCTCTGACTGACTTATTTTGTTTAGCCTAATACTCTCTAGTTCTATCCACCTCATTGCAAATGGCAAGATTTCATTCTTTTTGATGCCTGAGTAATATTCCACTGCATATATACACCACTTCTTTATCCATTCATCTGTCGATGGACATTTGGGCTCTTTCCATAGTTTGGCTATTGCGGACATTGCTTCTATAAACATCAGGTTGCGTGTGCCCCTTCGGATCACTATGTATCCCTTGGCTAAACACCTAGTAGTGCAATTGCTGGGTTGTTGGGTAGTTCTATTTTTAACTTTTTGAGGAGCCTCCCTACTGTTTTCCAGAGTAGCTGCACCAGTACTATTTCTGGTTTGGCAACCTTTGGAGCAATTTTGGTAGCCAATAAATCCTCTGGAGTGAGAGAAACTTGGAACCTCTGCCTACGGTTTAATTTGGTATTGGGGGTGGAGTTGGCAGGAGAGCGGGCGAGTTCGGGAGGCAGTGATGAGGAAGGGGAACCCTCTGGAAAGAGAAAAGCAGAAGATGTACACGGGTTTCCCAGGGAAACACTCCAGGTTCAAACCTAAGCCCTACACCAGCTGCTGAACTTGGACAAATTCAGTTTCTCTATTTATAAAATGGAACTATCACTAGATCTACTTCATGGGTTGTTATCAGGATTAAATGAGTGAATTCATATAAAGCTCTTTGAATAATGTCTGAAGATAGTAAGTATTCAATAGATGTTAGCTCTGATTTTTATGATGGATTTATGCAATCCATAAGCAAGGAGGCTGGTGAATGACTTCATTTAGTCACTACATATTATAAACCCCTTGCTATGCATGAGATATTATGTTAGGTCCTAGAGACACAATTTTTATTTCTTTATTCAGCAAATACAACTAAGCTCTGGACAGGAATAACAGGGTGAGGAAATTTTAATGTCTAGCATACTGTTGAGTTCGTTCACATCTTGAAGTCTTCCTCAATATTTCAACTCTATTTAGGGATTTGATTTGCAAAATTTTGCTTTACTATAGAAGTTTATTTTATTTTCTCCATAAACCTTGGGATGTTTATTTTGAATAGTTGAGTCTTGTTTTTTGTTTTCCAAGTAATGTGGTCTTCAGGGAAGTATACTACTCTTTACAGATTAATTTAAGAGTTTTGACATTTTTTTTAAGTAATCTCTATGCCCAACGTGGGGCTCAAACTCACAACCCTGAGATCAAGAGTCACATGCTCTAACAACTGAGCCAGCCAGGCACCCACCCAGAGAGTTTTGACATTCTTGAGCAGGAATACCACCCAACTCTATGAGAACCATGGAGTTTTGGCCATTAAAAGCAGGAAGAGGTATGGACCTTGGGGTCAGAGAGACCTGACTCCAAGTTCCTCCACTGAACAGTTATGGAATCTTAAATAATTTGTTCACTCTTCTGAGCCTTGGTTTCTTCCTCTGTAAAAAGGGATAATAATATCTCCAATTTGGAGGATGTAAGGAGTGTTAAATTCATTCATTCATTCATTCATTCATTCAACAAGTATTTATATGTTGAACACCTACTACATACCAGACATTGTTCTGGGTACTGAGACTACAAAGGTAAACAAAACATGCAAGAATCCCTATCCTCATAGTGTTCATATTCTAATAAAAGTTGGTGAAAAATTAAGTTAGCTTATACAAAATAAAACACTTTAAAAATTAATTATTGTATCAATGTATGCTGTGTTTATATCACTAATAGAAGGCCTAAGAAGAACTTAACTGTGGCAGAGTAGCAATTCAAATTAGAATCTGCAGTTGTGTACTGGAGATCTTCGTCTTTCTTTCTTTTTTTTTTTTTTTAAAGATTTCATTTATTTATTTGACAGAGGGAGACACAGCGAGAGAGGCAACACAAGCAGGGGGAGTGGGAGAGGGAGAAGCAGGCTTCCTGCACAGGGAGCCCGATGCGGGGCTCGATCCCAGGACCCTGGGACCATGACCTGAGCCGAAGGCAGACGCTTAACGACTGAGCCCCCCAGGTGCCCCTGGAGATCTCCTGAACAAGAAAAATAATGTAGAAATGAGTTAATTGCTAGTGAAAAGATTTTCAAATTACCTTTTATTAGGTAATCTTATAAAAGCTGTTTGGGTATGCAAGTATGTATATACAATTTTCTAAACATGTAAATAAAAAGCAGTAGTTTAGTATATCTGCTTGAATTCATATTACTCAAAACCTTACCAAACCATTTATTATAAAAAAAAAACCCGGTAAAATTGCTTAACATATCCTAAAAATTTTTGGGTGTATGTCCGTAAACATTTTCAAGCTTGCTTTACAAAAAAAGAGTGCAATTTCTAATCCATGTGTTCAGAGTGACTTTCAAAGGAGTTCAAAGGGGGGAAAAAGAAAGTAGCATTGCCTTGTAATGCAGCATTAATTAATACTGACTTACCCTGGGACATTCATGGAAAGATCCTTTGTTATCACATATAGTAAAAATATTTAAAAATTAATACTCCAAAAAAATTAATACTCCCTTTCTATGAATAAAACATAGGCAATAAGATTTTATTTTCTTAGACTGACTTGTTACCATGAAAACACTGCATTCATTCTGCAGGTACCAGTGACACCTCACATTATTACTTTAAAAATAATTAATGATGCTTGAAATTCAAAAAGAAACCTGCAAGACTTAGTCTCCTCCCAATACATTCACTGAATGCACAGTTAAATGAGCACATCTCATTTTGCTTGTGCCCTTCATTTGCATACTTTAAAATGACTGCAATACAGTACATTTGCATTTTTAACTGGAACCAAAATTAAGATGAGTGATCTTTGCAAAATCAACAGCCTGTACTTTCATAACAGTTGTCATACGCAGAAAGGAAACAAAACAAAACAAAACAAAACAAAAAGCCCTGAGTCAGTATTTTTTGCAAAAGTAATGAAAAAGAGTGCTGTGCTGTGAAGTCATTTTATAACTTATGAAATGGTTATAAGACTGTCCAGTATTCATTTGTTTTGCTTTCGTTTCGATGGAAGAGAGGTATGGCTCTTGTTTACTTGATCCAATTCAGATCATTTCTTAAAACTCAATTTCGTTTAAATCCTCAGAATATCCTGATGATTGCTGAGTTAAATCTTCCATTTCTGTCAGGAAAGACAAATAAAAAAGAGACAACAGTAATTTTCTCTATTTTTATGGTAGAAAAATACTTAATTTGCATTCTTATGATTTGAGGCTGAGGCAAAATCCCCTTTCAATCAAGTTGATATAATTGGGAAAAACACTGTTACCTGTGCAGGGTCCGGCTTGGAATTTAACATCATCAATGGCAATATCACTTCTCACAGACACTCCCCGAATGGCTTCAAAAATTACCTGGAAAGTAATGCAGTTTGAATTTAGAAAGAGAGTCATCCTGACAAAACAGTACTCATCAAAACCACAAGGAGATATCACTGCACACCAGTCAGAATGGCTAAAATCAACAACACAAGAAACAACAGGTGTTGGCGAGGATGTGGAGAAAGGGGAACCCTCTTGCACTGTTGGTGGGAATGCAAGCTGGTGCAGCCACTCTGGAAAACAGTATGGAGGTTCCCCAGAAAGTTAAAAAGAGAGCTACCCTATGACCCAGCAATTGCACTACTAGGTATTTATCCAAAGGATACATAGTGATCCAAAGGGATATGTGCACCCCAATATTTATAGCAGCAATGTCCACAATAGCCAAACTATAGAAAGAGCCTAGATGTCCAACAACAGATGAATGGATAAAGAAGATGTGGTACACACACACACACACACACACACACACACACACACAGAGGAATATTACTCAGCCATCAAAAAGAATGAAATCTTACCATTTGCAATGACGTGGGTGGAACAAGAGGGTATTATACTAAGTGAAATAAGTCAATCAGAGAAAGACATACTTTCTCTGTGATACCATGTGATTTTACTCATGTGGAATTTAAGAAACAAAACAGATGAACATAGGGGAAGGGAAGGAAAAATAAAATGCAAACAGAAAGGGATGCAAAGCATAAGAGACTCTTAACTATAGGGAACAAACCGAGGGTTGCTGGAGGAGAGGTAGGTGAGGGCATGGGGTAACTGGGTGATGGGCACTAAGGAGGGCACATGATGGAATGAGCACTGGGTGTTGTATGCAACTCATGAATCACTAAATTCTACCTCTGAAACGAACAAAACACTGTATGTTAACTAAATTGAATTTAAATAAAATATTTTTTAAAAAATAAATAAACAAAAACAAAAACAAAAAAACCAATACTCGTCAGGCAGATCCAGGCTGTGTGGGTCTGGAAGCTTTGACTGTTTTTCAAGCTCCTTTAAGGAAAGAGATACAAAATCACATATTCAAATCTAGGTACAAAAGAGAATACTTATTTGGGATTTTAAAGAAATTCACAACAAGTTACTAGAGCCTTAGAAATTTAGGTCCCTTTCTTCTGAGATTTCTTTAGTCAATTTCCCAGAAATGCTCACCTAGAAATGCTTCCTGGTGGTGACCTGGTTTCCCCTCCCCACCTAGAATATTCTGGTCCCAGCATTCACAGGGCCTATGAAAGTCAAGGGCTAGAAGTTTAAGCTTTCTTAGGCTCTCCATAAATCTACAGTGATACCGATACTAGGTGGAAGAATTTTTTTTTTTAAAGATTTCATTTATTTATTTGAGAGAATGAGATAGAGAGCATGAGAGGGGGGAGGGTCAGAGGGAGAAGCAGACCCCCCGCTGAGCAGGGAGCCCGATGCAGGACGCGATCCCTGGACTCCAGGATCATGACCTGAGCCGAAGGCAGTCGCTTAACCAACTGAGCCACCCAGGCGCCCTAGGTGCAAGAATTTAACATGGCTGATGAGACCATGTATGAATAGCAAAGCATAATCATTAAGTTTACCAAAAGGACAATGGTTCACTTATCAAGTCAAATACCATAATATCCAAGAACAGCCCTGGAGGAGAGAACCAGTTCCCTAATTTTAGATCCTGAGAAGAAAATAACTGATCAAATATTCAGATTCTAGGGAAAAGAGGTTACATTACCAGTTCTAAAGCTGCCCCAACAACAACGGTTAATAAACCACTGAATACTGCAGGGAGGCTCGTGGGTAATGAAAATGATCCAGAAGACATATTTGCTCTACTCATTTTACGAACAAATGACTCCCATTGCACTAGTTTATGATTTAAATTAAATCAAAGAATATAAAGTAGATAATTAATAAGCATATGAAACTATCTTGAAATTAATGACTCAAAGAAGCTTTAATGACAGAAATGGGCAAAATAACGTTATTAAAAATTCTAAGGACACAATCCCAACAAGAATCCAAATAAGTAGTTAGAAGAGGGGAAAAATGTCCTAACACATCTAGATAGGAGGATATAGGAGTGTAGTTAATAAGCATTCTGGTTCTCTGGACATCACTAAAATCTGGTTTTTGACCTCCAAGTCTACAATGGAAATATAATAAACAAATTACCTGATGGAATTATATTCAGAATAGTCTGCAGCTGAGCCAAACACTTGATTTCATACAACTTTCTCCTTTGAATTTCCTTAATACTTGAGTGATAACCATTTTATACCATTATGATTTACCCCTTGTATTGCAGATACACATTCTATTATTAAATAACCGTGGTTACTTAAGAACTAGATAACAATTTATTTTTTCTTTCAATTTAACTATTATTTTTTTCCAATGGCTACTAAGTTGTTAGGACATAAATACTTACTAAGTTATTTGGAAAACTACTTAATAAATGAAACCCTTATGTATTACTTTTGCATTAGTGACACCAGGAAAAAACTAATGAGACTAAGCATACCATGAACAATAAAATTTGGAAACATGGTGTTAGATGAGTACCCAGCACATAATAACTCCTACTAAATGTTAGTCAGTGTAACGAACAATATAAATGATATAAATATTTCAATGAGCTAAGAATTTGTCTACCACTTTCTTTCAATAGCATCAAACTAAAAGAACCCAGGGAGGAAAACAGAGAGAGCAGAGGAGGAAAGATTAAGCAAGGAATCCAAAGGAAATAAAATCACTTCGTGTTTTTGATCAATAGCAAGTCAAGTGTGGCTTAGCACTTTATTAAACCCTGAGGAAGGAGCATGATTAAAATTTTGCCACTTGATGCATTTCTTCTACAAGGATGGTCGGATGACTGGAATGTCATCAGGAGGCCACCCACTTACCTCCCCTACAGGATGACTCAAATGTCAGCAGTGCTATAGCACTCTGAAAGTCATCTACACCCGCCCACCCCCACCCATGACACACACATTGACTTCTCCAGCTTTGTTCTTTTCCCTGAACTCCAGTCTCACATCCTACTGCTTACCTGACATACCCATGTGGATGTCTAACAGACATTGAAGACGTTGCATGTACAAAAAACCCCACCTGTTACTTTCCCTCCTGTGCACACTGCCCTCACACCTCCAGATATGCCCCCACCTAAAGCCTTCCCCATCTCAGTAAATGGTAACTCCATTCTAGAGGTTGCTCAGGCCAAAACCCACGGAGTCATCTTGATGCCTCTTTCTCTCAAGCCCCACGTGCCATACATAAGTCCTGTGGGCTTCTGATGCATCTCACGTCTGGCACACAGCCCTAGCTACCACTCCTTCTGCCAGGACTATTGCAGTAGCCCCAAAGTCTCCTTGCCTCCCTACAGTCTACTCCCCAGGTAGTAGCTGGAGTGATCGTTTAAAAATATTAACCAGATTGCATTACCTTAAAGCCATCTGATGGTTCCTCATTGCTTCTGGAATAAATTTCAAACTCTACCATTATGTCCAAGGCCTTTCATGATTACACCCTGATACTTCTTTGATCTCGTTACCTGATCAGCTTGACCTACTTTTTTTTCATAGCACTTATTATCACCTGATGGTACATTATATATTTTTGGTTTACATTTTCTATTTCTCCCCGCCTAGAATGTCAACTAAAAGAGGAAGAGCTTTACATGTTATGGTCATTGCTGTATCCCCAGTGCTTAGAATAGCAAGCAGTCAATAAATATTTATTAAAAATGAGATATTTTGGCCTCATACTTTAGGAACTCAGTCTGGATGGCAATGTAACTATTGAGAATTCCACGGCTGCCATGGTGACATGAATTAGAGACCAAAGATATTTGGGAGGGAATATATTTTTAGAAACAATAACATCTTTTTATACTTTGGGACTTTAAAGTATATTAAACCTTTTCACATACATAATCTCATTTGACCCTCTAACTCTGTGATGTCAGCATGGCAGGAATTATTACCCCATTTTGAAAACATAGAAACACTCTGAGAGAGGATGAGATTTCCCCAAGATCACCCAGTGCTTATGACACCCAGGGGAATGAGTATATTTTGGAGCTTCCACGGTAGGAGAAAGTGTAAAGTCGTGGCTTAGGGATACACACTTTGGGACCAGTCAGATCTGGGACTGAATTCTCACCCTTCCACTTACCAGCTGGACATTTAGTTTCTCCATCTGTAAAGAGGAGCTATAAGATCAACTGGAAGAACTTACGTACAGCTCCCAGTGCTGTAAGTGCCTGGCACAGGGAAGATGGAGGGTTCATTTGCATGGGTGTGTCTGTGTTTTATTAGACACTAAGATGTTTTGAAGAAACTAGTTCAGACTGGTCTCCAGATAGTCATTTGGGATTCCTGATGGAATCACTAAATCCAGAAGGAAATTCCTCATGGCAGATTCCTATCTGTTCCATTTTAAGACAAAGGGAATGGTGTGGAGTCTTCTTTCCAGGTTGTGAGCTAAAAATCTCCCAGGCCATTCTGCACCCTTTGAACTTGAACACCTCAAGATGCTACCCGAGACGCCTAATTACTTTGGGATCAAAAAACCATTTCAAACAACCATCTACCCATCAAGTCTAGTATATTCAAGGCCTTGGATTCAACTCCTTGGGTTTAGATGCTGAGAAGCCACCTGTTCTCTTGAACTCAAATCCCAGAACCCTTGTGCATCAGCAACATTTGGGAGTTATAAAAAAACGTCAATGCTCAGGCTCCCCCCGAGAGACTCAGATTCACTTACTCTGGGACAGAGATGCTCCATCTTTAGCGTGCACCTGAATCACCAGGAGGGCTTGCTAAGACACGGATTTCTGGTGCCCTCCCCCTCAGGTCTGGTTCAGTAGTTCCAGGTGGGGCCCAAGATTGTGCATGTTAGGTACATGTCATTTTAGGTGAATTTGCATTTCAAGCATCGCTGCTGGCCTCAGGACCACACTTTGAGAACATGTGAATAGGGTAGCAGTATGAGTGCCCTAAGAGCCTAATGAAATTAATCTACCATCTCAGAATGATGATCAGTTATATTAGTAAGTTCCTGAATGATGCAGTTTCCTTCTGTAACAGACATTAAAGCACTATCCACTTCATTCCTGGGGCTATCTGTTATTCTTCACTCAATCTCTCGATAGTTTTATCCATGCCAAGATACAGGGCCATCCCCAGATAATGGCTCACATTCCCTCTATCATTTGTTCTTTAGGAACGCAGCACCCCGACGGGCCCACCTGAGCTTCTGCAGTCCCTTCCCATTTACATCTGACAAATATTCCATGTGGTTACGATGGTGTAAAATGAAGCCCTTATTGTGAAGATCTCTGCCCAGGAAGATTTGGGCTTAGCCAAGCAGCCAGTGGTTAAAGCTGAGGGGTGCTGACGACCCAAGACTATATTCATCAGTCCGAAGCAAGGATGATGAAGAAGCAGCGCTTTTAGTGGAAGGCTGGAGCTGAGAATTCTACAGAGCAATTTCAGGAACACCCGGGCTCTGAAGGTTATTTCCCCAGAGCTCTCTGGAGCTTTGGGTCAGAGGAGGCAGGGGAAGTCAGTGGCTGCCAGGAGGCCCCTGCCCACCTCTAGACCAGACTGGCTGCTCAACCTCACCAACTGGAATGTGAAAAGCTCTTCCCTGGTGCTGCCCAGATTTGCTCATGACCAGGATGCTGTGGAGTAGAGGTCTCCTATTGCACACGAGACTCGGGACTTAGGATCAGGACTCTCAGCCTCTTCCAAGTCATTGCAGACAGAGGCTTAACATTTCCTCTGGACCACACACTCTGTTAAATGAAGGCTTGCAGCTGAAGCCCTTGCGTGTGGGTAATGATGAGGGGAAGATGCAGCTGGGACAACTAATTAGGTAATACCATGTTCGGAAGAAAAGAGGACCGTTTTAGAGACATGCAGGACACACAGAATGCACTTAACCCTCAGAATGTGCCAAGACAAAAATAGCCACCCTTTCATCACTAAGTCGCAAAAATCACTTTACAAATAAATACCCAAAGCTTACTCTGCCCACCTCATCTCCTATTCACTGCTGAGATTTAATCAATAGAGACTAATTATGTTTACTCTTAAACAAGTACTGCCTTTATCTATGACCCTGAAAAAGAACAGAACGTTCTCTTAGGTAGCAAGAAGAAGAAAGAATAGCAGAAGCTTACAGGACCACTTTTTATCACTTGGCTCTTGTCTCTTCCGGCTTACCTGGTGCTGCCTCTCACAACTGTATTCAATCAGCCCTCGAAGCCAGGAGATGCTCTGTTCACCTCGTCTTCTCCATAAGAGGGACTCTTCACTCTCACCTTCCCTCTTCAGATAAACACTCAGCAGGCCGGTCCCTGCTCCATACATGTGGTAGAAAAAGGTCAAGCACTGTTTTCCGGTGACTCCTCTCAGAGGCCAGGACAAGAGCTGTGCTTTTTGTCCATACACCATGTGGGAGGCCTCGGTGTACATGTAGTAGCCTGGAAGGCAACGCAAAATCAGGTATTCTCAAACATGGGCACACACGCACACACACGCACGCAAGGAATATTCCCTTCTTTCTCTTCTGAGTAGTGTTCCTGGAAACAAATTAAATGAATGACTTCACCATCATCCTGAGGAAGGATTTTGTAATTTTGGAGAATATAATCCAAGAGGAATAGACATGCTACACAATCTAGACCATCAAAATAATTCTTTTCTCTTAATAATTTAAAATTCATTTTAAAATATAGGATGTAATTAATGTTATTATTTTAATACTAGCATTATGCCACTGATGTGGTGATTAACATATGGGACTTTACCCTACTAATTCATGGACAATGTTCTGGAGCTTCTAGACATGGGTTTTGGGGAGAGAGCATGGATTTTGTGGTCAGGTAGGTAGGTCTGGGTTCAAGTCTTGACTCTAATATTTGATCCTGGTCTAAGGAATTATCCTCTCTCAACCTATATTCATCATTTTGAAATAAGGATTAATACTATCTGTTTATACACATATAAATATATGTTAATTATATTACATTTACATTTACTTTTCCTGTCTTATTTTTAATTTGTTTTTAATTTGCTGGTTTCAGGCAGAAGATTTGTCTGCACATAAATAAAACAGTGGTGTGCTGGAACGAGCTTCCATTGGCTCCCAAGAGTCAATTGGGTGACTTGCGTTGGTAGGTCCAAATGACTTCATGTTGGTAGTTTGAAAGGGGCCATGATGGTGTATTTGCCCCATAGAAAGCAGACATAGCTACAAATCAGCCACGGCCCCCCACCCCCCAGTATAACTGGTTAGTGTTAAATAATTACCATCCAGCCACTGAAATAAGGCATAAGGCAATATATGAACAGTAATTTCTAGATTAACGTCCCAGTGATATAATTCTGTAGACCTGAGGCTTATTTTAAAAGAGGTCCTGGGGGGCACCTGGGTGGCTCAGTCATTAAGCATCTGCCTTTGGCTCAGGTCATGATCCCAGGGTCCTGGGATGGAGCCCCACGTCGGGCTCCCGGCTCCGTGGGAAGCTTGCTTCTCCCTCTCCCACTCCCCCTGCTTGTGTTCCCTCTTCCGCTGTGTCTCTCTCTGTCAAATAAATAAATAAAATCTTAAAAAAAAAAAAAAGATGAAATGCTCAGGTAGGGAAGAAAAGCAGCCTCCTCTAAAAGATGCTGTCCCCGGGAAAATGGAAAGTAGAGAGCATCAGGGCTCTGAGATGGACATCTTTGCAGCATGGAAAGGAAGCAATGGATCCATCATGAGTGAGAGATGACCTAAGAAGCACCTTCCCTCTAGTGATGGCAGCATGCATCCTACTGGTAACAGTATGAATCCCAGACAGAATTAGTCTGAGATCCTGGAAGAGAGGAAAACCCCTAATAACCCCCAGGATTAAATGAAATTCTTTCCTTTTTGAGTACAATGCACTAACCATTTAGTCTCCAATGGGTGATGCATTTCTCTGGAAATGCTTTCAGCTCATGCACCTCTGGGTCTCAGGTATTAGGCTGAAATCATTACCTCAGGTTTCCGGTTCCCGAGATCTTTGTGTTTCGGACCATAAAGTATGAAAGGAAATCTCCCAGGCTTTTGAGCTGTGTAATTATTCCACTTTAGGAAGACGGAGGTAACATCCAAGGGGATGTGAGTACAATGCTTGTGCCTTTCTGGGGCACTGACACCAGTCTATTTTTCTGGAGTAACGTTAGCCTCTCCAAAAATCCTTGATATCTTTTCTATGTTAAGCACATATGCATATTCCATAAGGTAATACCAATTTAGACCAATCTAGATCAATGTCTATACATATAAACAATTTTAACATATTTGTCAACGGATCAGAATTTGTCTCTCTGATGCACAGACCAATTATTCCTCTTGATTCCAAATATGTTTTTCCTTTTGACTTGCATGTGACATTTCCTTTTCCCAGAAAAGATCAGAGCTTCACAGAGAGCCAGTCTGTCTCACATGTGTTTGGAAAGAGGAGAAAAGCCCCATGTGTTGACAAGCTCTGCCACATTATAACTCCAAATGTTGTCTGTCTCCGCAAACAAAAGCCCTGGATGGGAGCCAGGAAGCCCCAGCGTTGAAACCTCAGACCAGCTCACGTGTTCATGCACATGAAGGATTTCAATCTGTGGAAGGGATTATTAACCGAAGTCACTTTCTCTCTGTGGGTCATTGTTTAACATTCAAGACAGGGTTCCAATGGGTCTACAGGGAGATTGGGGTCCCATCTGTTCTTTGTGCAGCAACTGTGATGTGTTGAGACACACACCATATTCATAATTTGGAACAGTGAAGCAGCTGTTCCTTCAGTCTTGGTGCCTGCCCCCTCTCAGCAGGGCCGGGAAGGAGCTTGAGAGGCCTGTATGAACCATGTGAACTGAACGGCTAAGCTGCATTCATTAAGCTGAAGAGGAGTTTGAATAATCAGGGGAAAAAAAGAAAGACATCAGGACTTTGGGCAGAACCACAGCTAAATGTGTCTGTCTAAAATTGCTTTTTACTATACCTTCTAAATGATTCTTAAAGCTTGTCATAAATGAGTTATTGTTTAAGGGGGATGGAGTTTCAGTTTGGGGAAATGGAAAGACTTCTGGAGATGGATAGTGGTGATGGTCGCGCAACAGTGTGAATGCACTTTACTACCACTGAAACGCACACTTGCAAATTATTAAGATGGTAAATGTTGTGTTATGTATATATCATCAATTTTTAACAGCAGCTTGCCATAAAGCCTTCTCTGTGTAAGCAGGATCTGACAATATCAGAAACTAGTATGATAAGATAAATCACAGAAGGATTGAAGGACACTGGAGATTTTGATAATCTGGAGCTAATTTCTCAGATGGTTACAGACTAGCTGGGTAGCCTTCTTGCTTGTCTGGATATCAACTACTGTAATTCTTAAAAGACAAGGACCAGGGGCAGCTGGGTGGCTCAGTCGGTGGCTCAGTTGGTTAAGCAGCTGCCTTCGGCTCAGGTCATGATCCCAGGGTCCTGGGATTGAGTCCCCCATCAGGATCCCTGCTCAGTGGGGAGTCCGCTTCTCCCTCTCCCTCTGCCCCTCCCCCTGCTGGTGCACTCTCTCCCTCTCTCCTTCTCTAATAAATAAAATCTTTAAAAAAAAAAAAAAAAGACAAGGACCGGAATTCAACTGCTAATAAATTTCAGCTGTATAACACATTACATATACAATTGTGGTTTTCTTTTGTCAGACAGCATAATTTTATAAATACATGTCATTATTTGGTATTTTAATGCATCCTTGATATTTCTATCACACAAGAGGGAGTGTTCTTAGAAATGAAGACTTCACCCTTAATTATCAGAAATATGGAAGACTTATTGAAACATTAAACAATATCACAAAAGAAACGGATGCTGTCTCTCTCTGGAAATCATTAAGAAAATGATGAATAGCTGCTTTTCTAGAAAGCAGTTGTGGGGAGGTGGGCCTGGAGGACTTTTAATCTATTGGCCAGTAGACTCAGTGAGCTAGGAAATGTTACAATTAAAGGCATTTTCTCACTAAACTGGATAGTTATCTATTGATTTATTCATCCCACTATCTCTGGGCCACAAAATCCCCGTAAACTCCAGGGCAACTAAAACTAATGTTTAGAAGGATTCTGAGAGCATGGCGGCATATAAATGTTAATAAAATTCCAACAACCAATAAAATCCTGCGAACTTTAAAAACCTGTCTTTACTGTCTTGTAAATAAGTAGCATCTGCGTCAGGAAAGACAAATCCTGCAGAGTCGCTCCCTTCTCCATGCGAGTCCAGATTCATCTGTCACAAATGCCTGTATTATTTCATTAATGAAGGAGCCAAATCACAAATTTCATTAATGAAGGAGCCAAAAGCAAGAGTTTTGGGTTTTTTCTTTTGGTCTTTGTTGTTATTTTACTAGCATGACTTGTCCTACTACATGACTGACTTAATCATTGGAAATATTTCCCAAACTTTAGTCATACAAATACCAACTTCATGATTTGATTTTGTCTGTCCACAAACCTGCAGTATTATCCACTTATATTCTTCTATAAATAGATGCCATTTTTATTACGTAAATACATTTATTCAAATAGGAAATTTCTTATTAGCCTGAAAACAGGAAAAAAGCTATACATCTGGGAAATAATGGGTTTGATGGACTGGTTAGGTATTTTTCCTATACATGGATATGAGTATCGAATTAAAAAATATTCATCCACATACCACTTAAGTCACCCAGTAGTAGTTTGGAAAACATTGTTTTAAGGTCTACCAAGCATTCTGGTTATGACTAAGTCATTTTACCTGTAGTCATAGGCCACGATATTCTATTTATGAAAGCACAGATGATGATACAGAACAATGATTCTAAGAAAGCATTCCAAAGATGAACATCACATTTTATAAAAGTTTCACTTATTATAAAAAATAACAGGGGTGCCTGGGTGGCTCCGTCAGTTAAGCATCTGATTCTGGCTCAGGGTCCTGGGATCGAGCCCCGCATCGGGCTCCTTGCTCAGGGGGAGACCGCTTGTCTCTCTCCCTCTCCCTCTGCCCCTCCCTGCTGCTGGTGTGTGCACACTCTCTCTCTCTCAAATAAATAAATAAAGTCTTTTAAAAACTGTTCATTGGTCTTTCCACTAGACGACACCAGTAGATTTTGGAAAGATTTATTGCATCTCCAGATAGTGAATCAGGAACTACAGCTCCCTTGAAATTGCTATGTATGATGATGTGTTGAATCTAATAAACACACAATAAACTGGCATGTCCATATGGACATGTGGCTTTTGTGAGCTTCTCTTTTTATTTAATGGGCCTATATTTACTGCCCGTCTAATGCAGTTGTCTCTAAACAGCTTTGTATGCCTTTCCTCTTCCTATTTTCTTCTTGTGTGTGTTCTTCCAAGTGTAAATTGATAGGCTTGAAGGATGGAAAGTGAAAAGGTAGAATGCAGTCTCCAAGACTAGAACGTTCCATTCGCAGGGCTTCTCTTTATTTAATTTGCCTGAGGTAGACCTGACTCTATGAACAGCCTTATCTCCAGGGCGTTTGTCAAAAGCAACCAGTTAAACAAGTGTTTAACACTGCAACTGCCTGAGGTGATATTAACAATTGAAGCTAACAAAAGACTGACCAAAAATTTTTAAAGAAAAAAACTAGGTCATGGGATGGTCATGGGCGGAGGGCAGGGAGGGGCTTTGCAAAGCTCCAAAATATTCTTGGCAACCTCCATGGCTTCTCAGATTCCCATAGGATCAAGCAGCCAGTTGGACACAACAGTGGCCAAGTTAATGATGCATCCTTGTATGAGTTCTCCCTCCTTTCTTGCTTTGCTACCCTCGCTCCACACTCCTGCTCCTTGGGACCACAGCTCCAAAAATACAACCTGTATACAAACCTGTATCCTGGACTTCACTTTCTTGGGAATCCTGCCTGACAGTATCCTATAGACCAGCCCAGTAGAATCATTTACAGGTCCCCGAAGCTGCCACGATACTTAGTGGTTCCATACTTTGCACGCGCCACTCCCTTGTTCTGAAATGCTCCCTCGTCCTGCCATTCTTCATGGTGAACTCTCACTCATCCTTCAAGATGCTCCCAAGGACAGCTAGCTGCTTCTCTCTGTGTGGTTCCATCTCCTCTAGAACTTAACCCTTATTATTTTACTTATTATAATTTGGGGGCAATTATTTGGTGCACAAGGCATAGTAGATGCTCAGAAAATGGGGAATAAATCAGGATCTTCTGGATTTATGACTGCTCCCAGTTCTAAGATGTTTCATCTTATAGACGTGTAGCCTGTGAAACTGGTGGCTCGAACAAATAAATGTATTAAAGGGAACTTTATGGCTTCTGCTTTACTTTTTGAATGGGTGAAACTTGTCATATTGTGATCTGAGAGCCAATATATCTGCCTACATATGGCTCCAGCCATTGGACTCCAGAGAAAGAAGAAGCCACCCTTTCAGGCTTTAGGATACACAATAGGTGTGCAGGTTACAGCACTGGAGTTCAATTTATAACATTGGTTCGCTGACATCAGAAATAGCTCAGAAAAGAATTTACTTTCTGCTAGATGCATTTCTATAGAGGTCTAAAAATACCGTGAGTTTGAGTATATCCTTTCCAAGAGAAGATACCCCTCTTTGGTTGAAAGGTGTTAGGGTGAGATCATGCTGCTATATGAAGAATTGTGCCTTTCACATATAAGCTGTCACAGCTGTTCCAGGTCGTTTGTGGTCTCTTAGTGTCATGTAGGCGGGGAAACTCTGGTAAGACAGTGTGGACAGAATATGGCCATTAGAGACTGGCGTTCCTGAGATTCTGTCCCTACTCTACCTGTTACTACTGTGTGGTCCTGGAAAAACACTTAACTTCTCTGAGATTTGGTTTTCTCATGTGAAAAACAGGCATCCACTTACTTTACTTCCACTTACTTCGTGGTAAGGATGTGTTTACAGACTGAATGTCTATGTCCCCCCCCAAATTCATATGTTGAAACCCTATCCCCCAATGTGATGATATTAGGAGGTGGGGCCCTTGGGAGCTGATTAGGTCATGAGGGGTGAATTCTCTTCAATGGGATTAGTACCCCTTTAAAAGAGAACCCAGAGAGAGCCCTTGCCCCTTCGGCCACATGGGGACACAGCGACAAGATGGCCGTCTATGAACCAGGAAGCAGGCTCTCACCAGACACCGAATCTGTTGGCGCCTTGATCTTGGACTTCCCAGCCTCCAGAACTGAGAGAAAGAAATGTTTGTTGTTTAAGCCATCCAGTCTGTGGTACTTTTGTTATAGCAGCTCAAACTAAGACAAGATGTAAAGTTCCCAGCGTAGTGCCTACACATGGTAAATGTTCCATAAATGATCACTAGCTAACATTATTTCCCTAGGAAAGCAATTGTTAAAGTAATTTTAAGAACAAAACCAAAACACCTTCAATCCAATTCTATATACGTAGGTACCCACAGCAAACTTTGCTACCTCATCCGCATTACTGTACATAGGCATAAAAAGATCTCACCTGTAAAAGATTTTCTTTAGTTAGAAAATGGAAACATGCTTTGAGAACCTTTTAAAAATTTGCATTGAAACGGGTGAAATAAAGACTGGAAGAAGGCAGACCCTAGAAGCAATGTGCTGAAAAAAATCAGAATTCTCTTGATTGTGCACCAGAGAATTTCATTTAACGTATAAAGCATTTGCTGGGAGTGAATACTGGGCACACTAAGATGTTTTTGCATTATAATCTTTGCAGAACATCCAGCCAGCTGAAACATCCTTCACAGTTTTCAGAGACAAAGCAAACACTATCATATCATTTTCTTTAAACAAGACCACACCAAGTTAACTAATGCATGGCCCTATAAACTGGGCAAAAGGTAAATAAAGGAGCAAACTTAGGAGTCGTTGAGTGTCTACTGAAAGTGCTTCTGCTAGGTTGTCACAGACTCTGCATAGAGGGGGAGGGGGTAGAATGTGGTATACACATTAAACAAACTCATGTTATCTTAGTAGAAAGATGTGAGGGGCAGGACAAAGGCCATTTTGTGTCAGAAGATGCTCCCCCTGCTCCTTCAGTGTTCAGCACGCTGTGCTAACTCTGGGGAGGGATTCTGTTAGGTGTTGAATCGCGCCCTCCTAAAACTCACACACTGAAGCCCTAACGCAGGTACTTCAGAAGGTGGCTGTGTCTGCAGATGGAGCTTTTAAAGAGGTAATGAAGTTGAAATGGGGTTGTTCGGGTGGGTCCTAATCCAATGACGAGAGCTCAGGACACAGACAACACAGACCCATGGCCAACCATGTGAGGACACAGCCGGAAGGAGGGCATCTGCAAGCCCAACAGAGAAGCCTCAGAATGAAACAAACCCTCTCAACTCCTTGAGCTTGGACTTCTAGCCTCCTGAAACGTGAGAAAATAAATTTCTGTTGTTCAATTAAGCTGCCCAGCAGTACTTGTGGTATTTTATTAAGGCAGCATTAGCAAGCTCATACTGAGTCCAAATACCTGCCCCTCAGGTTATTTATAATCCAGTTGGGAAGTTAAAAGTGATATACACATAGATGGATTAGGTAGGTACCACTAGACTGGCAAGAGAGTGACTGCGGGGGAAGCAACAGCCACTGTTACTAGTTAAAAGAGAGCCGAGGGAGGAGAGATCATGGAGACGAGGAAGGGAGGGGCAGAGACATCTTTGTTGAGTCCCTGCTTCCCATAAGCACTGTGAGAGCGACTTCCATACAATGTCATCAGAGTTACTGGCCACTCTCCTCAGTCTCCTTTGCTGGTTCTTCCTCTTCCGACCTCTGAACTTTGGAGTGCTCCAAGGCTTATCCCTTGGTCCACTTTTGGGTCTACAAGGGCTCCCTTGGAGATCTCACCGAGTCATATGGTTTTAAATATCATCCATATGTCAACAACTTCCAGCTCAGCCATCTTTCCTGAACCCCTGACCGTCCACTCGACACCTCCCCTTGAATAGCCATTAAGAATCTCAAATCTGACATACTTAAAACTGAGCTCCTGATCTTCCCAGCAAACCTCTCCACTCCATCTTTTCTATTTAGTTGTCGACAACTCATATTCCAGTTGCTCAGGTCAAAATCATTGAAATCATCCTTGATTCCTCTCTTTCTCTTTTACCCATAGTTAATCTATCAAGAGATTCTGTTGGCTCCACTTTCAAAATATATCCAGAATTTCACCCCTCTTACCACCTGGTCCAATCCACTGTCACTGGTAAATCCACCCTCACTGTAAATTCACCATCATCCTCGGTCACCTGGATGCCTCGCCTTATCCTAACTGGGCTCTCTGATTTCGCTCTTGCCCATTTCCATTTCTAGTCATTTCTCAACAAAGCAGCCACAGAGATCCTCTTAAAACCAGGCCAGGCCACTTTCTTACTAAGCTCAACATTCTCCAGCATCCTCCCATTTCAGGTAAAGTAAAATCCAACGTCTTTCTAACTAATGAGAAGGCCAGGGCCTGGCCTATGATTATTTCTCTGATCTCATTGCTATTTGTGGGACACACCGGGCATTCTTTCACTTAAGGGGCTTCCCACTGGCTGCTCACTCTACTTGGAACACTTCTTCCCAGATACACACTAGGATAGCTACCCCAACTCTTTCCAGGTTACCTTCTCAAGGAGCTCTGTTGTGACTCTCCTATTTAGATAAGCTAACTCCACTCACATCCTCCTCCCAATGTCCAAACTTTTATATACTTTTATATATAAAAGTATATTACTTTTTAACATACTATACAATTTATAGTTAAGTGTAGTCTTTGTTGTCTGTCCCTACCTACTAGAATAGAAGGCCTACGAGGGCAAATGATTGCTTTGTCTGTTTTGTTCATCTGTGTTTCCCAAGTACCTAAACTGGACTTGGCACAAAGTAGACACTCAATGAATATTTGTTGAGTGAAGGAATGAGTGAATAATAGAGCATTAATTGAGGATTTATTATATACCAGGTCATATCCTAAGTATGTTTTAGATATCCTCCCATACATAAATGATACATACATAAATGTCACCACAATCTATGAGGTAGGTACTAATTATTTCACATATAGATAAGGATATGAGATTTAGAGAAGTTCAAAGGTGGAACTGAGATTTGAACCTTAGCAGCAGTGTAGTCCCAAACCCCTCAATTTTTAAACTCAACCAGCCTATAAATCAGGTAGATAGGTAAGGAGCTATAATTATTCTCATTTTCGAGATGACACAAATGAAACTGAGAGATTTTACATAACTTTCTCACGGTTTCATACCTAGTGAGTAGGGTATGAGCCTGGTGACCATCCTTACCCTTTTCAAAGACACTTTCCCTTTATCCATTCATCTGTTGAAGGGCATCTCGGCTCTTTCCACAGTTTGGCTATTGTGGACATTGCTGCTATAAATATTGGGGTGCATTGGCCCTTCTTTTCACTTCATGTGTCTTTGGGGTAAATACCCAGTAGTGCAATTGCTGGGTCATAGGGTAGGTCTATTTTTAAATTTTTGAGGCACCTCCACACTGTTTTCCAAAGTGGCTGTACCAACTTGCATTCCCACCAACAGTGTAAGAGGGTTCCCCTTTCTCCACAACCTCTCCAACATTTGTTGTTTCTTTCCCTGTCCATTTTTGCCATTCTAACTGGTGTAAGGTGGTATCTCAATGTGGTTTTGATTTGGATTTCCCTGATGGCTAATGATGATGAACATTTTTTCATGTGTCTGTTAGCCATTTGTAGGTCTTCTTTGGAGAAGTGTCTATGTCTTCTGCCCATTTTTTTGACTTGATTATTTGTTTTTTGGGTGTTGAGTTTGAGAAGTTCTTTATAGATCTTGGATACCAGCCCTTTATCTGTAGTGTCATTTGCAAATATCTTCTCCCATTCTGTGGGTTGCCTCTTTGTTTTGTTGACTGTTTCCTTTGCTGTGCAGAAGCTTTTTATCTTGATGTGGTCCATATATACAATGGAATAGTACTCAGCCATCAGAAAGGATGAATACCCAACTTTTACATCAACATGGATGGGACTGGAGGAGATTATGCTAAGTGAAATAAGTCAAGCAGAGAAAGTCAATTATCATATGGTTTCACTTATTTGTGGAACATAAGGAATAGCATGGAGGACATTAGGAGAAGGAAGGGAAAAATGGGGGGGGGGAATTGGAGGGAGAGATGAACCATAAGAGACTATGGACTCTGAGAAACAAACAGGGTTTTAGAGGGGAGGCGGGAGGGGGGATTGGGTAGCCCGGTGATGGGTATTAAGGAGGGCACATACTGCATGGAGCACTGGGTGTTATATGAAAACAATGGATCGTAGATCACCACATCAAAAACAAATGATGATTGTATGGTGACTAACATAACACAATAAAATTAAATTTAAAAAAAAGGTAAAAGAACAAACAAACAAACAAAAAACAAAGACCCTTTCCCTCCATTGCTTAATATTTTTGCTTTGCCCTCTCTTCCATGTCCAAGACATTCCACGGCCTGTTGCCCTGAAAATTCCCCTGTGGCAATCCACCACAGCATAGCTCTCTTTGAGAGTACCTCTTCTCAGATCTGCTACCACTAGCCTTCTCAGTGTCTCTGAGAAATGGAAGACAACTATCAACCCTCCTCCCACCCAAGAAAAATGCACATAAATACAACATCGTGACTACAATGGACTCTAACTCAAGCTGATTCGTTCTTGACCTTTCTCTACTCCTCTTCTAATAAAAAGATACCTCCCCACTATCCTGTCTTCTAGGGGTTTTGCTAAATAAATGGCTAGTTATTTATATGTGTCAGGGAGGGCTTATAGATTCATTTATTCATTCTAAAGGCATTTTTGAACGTCTGTAGTATACAAGGTACAAGAGAAAGCCCTATGAGGATTCAAAAACAAGGTTGGCAGTACCTTGCCCTTAAGACATTGTCAATCAGAGCCAATGAGACTCACTTTTTGTGTTTTTGTTTGAGTTATCTCTTTCCACTTGATTTAGTGTTGAAAGCCCTGCAGCTGCTACAGCAGTCTTGCTACCATGAGAGGATAGCCTGTCTAGGGTTGGAGCCAACCAAGTAAAACTGGAGCAGAGAGGTGGACAAGGAGAGAAAACTGGCTCCTGATCACACAGTTTTATCCTCTGCATCAAGTTGTTCCTAAAGCTAGCCCTAAGTGGATTTTTGTCTGCTACAAAGGGCAATGAACTATTCCCAACCAAAACAGTGTTAACATACAGGTTTGGATTATCTTTTTAACCTCCTGGTCTTCTAATGATAGCCTCACATATTCTTACAGCCCCCTCAGAATCTTTACTCAGTGCTGGAAGTGGGTATCTGTTCTACTGGACCAATGATGAATCTCTTCAACATCTTGTCTTATTGAAGCAACACTGTCCCAGAATCAGCCCAGCTAAAGCAGTAGGACAGAAAGGACGGTCAGTGGTAGGACCAACCTGCACATCCTCTTCTTAGCCAGGCAAGAGTGCATTAGTATCTGAGGCCAAACGGACACTCACTGGGAAGGTGGCTGGAACTAAGAGCTCTTGAAGGGACCCAAGCCAAAACTACCAGCTGGAACCCAAGCAAAAAAATCTATGTGGGTTGTACCTTGTTGAGCAAGCGCTAAGGGAAGAGGAGGTGGTCATGGGAGATTAGCCAGAAAGCACATTGTCAGAAATTGTAAGGTGCAGTGGTTCCCCAAAGAGCCAGTATTCAGATATCTGTTATAACAGAGGATATTCAACAGCCAAGAGAGAATCTGAAATAGCACCAAGTATTTTAAAAGTTCTTTTCTTTCAATCTCTCTCCCACTTATCCTGATTAAAGATCAGAAAATGAGGGGCAGAGAAGGAAATAAAACAAAAAAACGGAAAGAACTTTCTTCCCTTTTATCATCCCCAAACTATGAGGCCCAAATGGAGGGAAAGAGAGGTGATTCAATTGAATGAGAGACTGAAGATTTGATTTGGATTGGATTTTGTTACACACATAAATAGATAACTGCCCTAATACCTCAACAGGACTGGGAAGCTATGGGATCTGCCAAGGGACGGGGAAGGGAGGATGCTTTAGGATACGTTTGGAGAGAGCATCCAAAGAAAGAATAAAGCTGTTCCTGATGGCAGCCCACCAAGTTTGGCCAAATCAATAACTCTCTGGAGTTATTCCATAGGCTTATCTTAACGTAGGCCATAGGAAATAGCAGTAGCTAACTCACCCTTGTATGTATATATGTATGTATGTATTTATTTATTTTTAAAGATTTATATATTTATTTTAGAGAGAGAGAGCTCATGAGCGGGGGAAGGCCAGAGGGAGAGAGAGAGAAGCAGACTCCCTGCTGAGTGTGGAGCCCGACCTGGGGCTCCATCCCATGACCCGAGATCATGACCTAAACTGAAATAAGAATCCAATGCTCAACTGACTGAGCCACCCAGGTGCCCCTCACCTTTGTATTTACTGTCATAATGGCTTCTCTGTTAAGACCCTTGAGGAAATATCTCTTTGACCTCACTATGAGGGGTAGTTCCGCTTCTCTGGACCAAACAGTGCATCCATCCAATGGATACGCCAAGCGAAATGAAGAGTGTCTGTGAGAAAGTTCTATTCTGCATGGAGTATTTTACCACTGACATTGTTTACAGGTGCTGCACATGGTGATAATAAATCAACGTTTAGTCTATTATATTGTACTTCATATATTTTCTACAGAAAAGGCACCCCCTTATTTCCTACACCCCTTGGTGGAGTGCTTCACTTCTTTATCCTAAGGACACGGTGAATCAGGTTTTTCATCTTTGTTTCAGCTGCTAGAAAATTAGAGTCAAACTCGCCTGTTAATGTTTCCTCCCTTGTCCACCAGCACATTTTCCATATGAGGCCTCAGTCCTGGCTCCAGCTTAGATCATGACATTTTTTTTTCCTTCACTGTCCCTCTCTCTTGTATTTTTAAACCCACTTCAAAAAAAATAAAAATAAAAATAAAAATAAACCCACTTCTAATTACATTATTTCTGTGTGCATCTTTGTAAGCCCATTTAAATCCTCTCGGCGCAAGATACGGAAGCAGAGTACAAACAGAAAGAAGGATCTTCAGGGCACATATTTAATGATCTATCCCAGGTGTGTAGAATCGCACGTGTCCTTCCTCCTAGACACAGGACGTACATTTGCACATTTTGCACCTTTCAAAATGCAGGAAATGGCCCCTGGAATGCTAGATCAGGCTTCCTCAGCAAACAGCACCATGTGGTGTAACTCACCTACCCCAGTAGTGTGATCTCCCTTAGGTCCCGTGTAGGAGGTGGGCGTCTCTCCCCTCCTCCTGTACCAGCTGCTCCGGTCTCTTCTCTCCTGGGTAAATGCACACTCATCTTGTTCGAAAGTACACTCTCCAGGTGAGGGCAGAAGCCTCTCTGCAGGGAAACAGCGGGTGGCGTCATTACTCTTGCCTCCAGCGAGAGCCTCTCTGCCGTAGAGGCGGAGAACAATCAGACATCTAGATTCAAAAGTGTCGGGATTACTTTGAGAAAGAAACTTCCTCTGACCCATGAATTTATTTGCCTGAATGAGCTTATAAAGCTCTGAAAGTTGGAGGCAAATTGCCTTTATGGAAATACGGAAAATAATAAAATTGCCTAATGTAGGAGGTTTCTTCAGAAATCCAGGGTGAGGGAAGGGAATCCTCAGAACAACTCTGTAGTTGCTTCGGGGGAGGTGGGTAAGGTGCGAAAGCTAAGTGCTTCTGGAGGCACAGTTTGACCTTGTGGAACACGTGACTGGCTTCTTCTGTGCTACCTCACGGGATTGTAGTCAATGAGATGATGTACGTAGTAAAGTATTTAGAACATGAAATTCTCAATAAATATTAGCTAAATAAATATTTAGCTTGGTGTCTTGCTACCTGGAGCCTTATTTTCCCTTTCCGAAAACAAATATTTATGTCTTCGGATGCCATCTTCAATAACTTTGATGATGATTCTTTTTTTTTAAATTTTATTTATTTATTAGAGAGAGAGAGAGCACGAGCAGGGGAGGGGCAGAGGGAGAGGGAGAAGCAGACTCTCCGCTGAGTGGGGAGCCTGACATGGGGCTCCATCCCAGGACCCGGGGACTATAACCTGAGCCGAAGGCAGCTGCTCAACCAACGGAGCCACCCAGGCGCCCCTGATGATGATTCTTAGAATGGTGCCACCTCCCACTTACTGGAAACTCCTTTGCTTGAACTTGGTTGTACCTTCCCACATCCAGATTCTTAGCAAATTTCTCTAATACACAGCCTGTTTTTCACATCTCTTGCATAATAATGATTTTACTTCATCTCATTTTACAGACAGTACAAGCTAATGAAGGCTCATTCCCTTTTCTATGCCTCAAGTGTAGAGATTCTTATCTTGTGTTTCTTTGTTGTCCTTGCTGTGCCTCACAAATCAAGGGACTAAAAACAAATTATCTTCTCATTAAATAAACAAGGAGATTATCCTCTAGTGACACATTGATTCCTCAGTTTGCCTGTTTGTTAAAGAAATAGATACCCTATGGTTTAGGATGCAGTGGTAATTAGTAGATACAGGGACGAATGATCCGGGTTGAGGTATGCACCATTTTCTCATTAGACATAATGTCCAACACATAGCCACCGTCTTTATTTTGTCACTATCATCAATGCTTGATCCACTGTTCCATTGTCATTTAATTCACTTAGAAAATATTTATTTTATTATCATTTAAAAATTACACGTTTACAGGCTCAGCATTGGGCGTGGAGCCTGCTTAAGATTCTCTCTCTCCCTCCCTCTCCCTCTGCCCCTCCTTGCCTCTCTAAAAAAGAGAAAAAAGAAAAAAAAGAAAAATGACATGTTTAGTATAATATCTGTAAAATAACGGTTTCATCACTATTACTTGAAAATCTGCATTTCTGTAAGACAACATTAAAAATAACAAAAGTGACTATAATAAAAGGTGTTTGTTTTAACGCATTGTTTTATGCCAGGTCCTATGCTAGGGAATTTATAGGTGTTATTCCCACTATTCAGGTAGGTATTACTTTTACTACCTCACCTCTCTTATAGATGAGGATACAAGTCATATGTACAATGTCACACAGTGCATATAAATCATTATTTCTAAATTCCAAAACTTACTACACAGATCTGGAGAGGGGCACTTCTGGCAAGAAAAACAAAAATAATAGGCTAGCCCAGATTAAATGTATTTGGTGTATTCTCAGAGAATCAGGATATGCTGGCCTAGGCCCGGGAGACAAAGAGAGCTTGACCGTCTTACCTGGAGACAAGCAGCTTCCCAATTCTACTGTAATGTCATCCAAGGCTACCAGGCCACAGTCCCAAAAACTTTTGCATAGGCTCATGAAAACCACCTGAAATTCAGAAAAATAAAACCATGAATTTTGTTAACTGCGCATTAGAAATTCTTACAACCTGGGATTTACTCAGCCCAAAGCATGCACAAGCAAACTACAGAGCCCTCTACCTTGTCCACATGAACTATGGGTCACATGGCATGAATAACAGCTAAGCCTTGACACGGGACCCTGAAATCACTTCCATTCTTTTTTTAAGCAGAGTTAAGCTCATAATGATAGGTTGTGTATATTAATGCTGGAATTAGCTCACATTCCTTCGAGAATTGAAGGAGGAAAGCAAGAGGTTAACCGATGACAGAGGAAAACCTGTCAGGTTTTAAATATTTTCCCCAGATAATCCACAAAGTGCATAGAGAGTTGATGGTATTCCAAGCATTTTTACAAACATTTCCAGTACAAACAGTATTGATTTTTTGGAAATGACTTTCTGGCAATGTGCTTCATTCATATTATGAACAAAGTCTCAGTGATTTGCCATCTGGAGACTTATGTTCCATTTCCAAAGAGAAGATATATGTCCCTAGATGGTATCACTAATAAAAGCCCTAAATGCAGTTATTTTATCAGGCCAAACATTCTTACTCTTCTACATGAAAGAAAAACAGAGCCATACCATCAATTATTAAATTCATTGCTCCAGAGAAAGCGGGGTGGGGAGGGAGAGAAGTTTTGCATTTCTTTCTATTAGACCAATTTTAAAGTTTCTTTTTCATATACAGGATGAGCAAAGAGTACTTTTCCAAACATTTATATTAGATTTTCACTGTACTTTGTGTTTCATTATTTTTTAAATATTTTTAATTTATTTATTTGACAGAGAGAAAGAGAGAGAGTGAGCACAAGCAAGGGGAGCAGCAGAGGGAGAAGCTGAGCAAGGAGCTGCATGCAGGGCTCGATCCCAAGACCCTGGGATCATGACCTGAGCCAAAGGCAGATGCTTAATGGACTGAGCCACCCAGGCGCCCCTACTTTATGGTCTATAAAGCTGCTTCGCATGTGTAGCCTAATGTATAATGAGTATGAAGTCACTTAGTCCACGTGCAATCCCTCAAATACAAATCTTCAAACAAAGAGAGATATAACAGAAACTAAGTCTCAAATTAGGAATAATGAGAACATTTGATTTTTTTTAGATTCTAATATTATGTTGTGTCTTCAACTTATCTGTGTTATCAGCAGGATCTCTTTGCTCTCTGAGGATCAGAACCATTAGCATACAAAATTTATTTCAAAAGAAATTTTAAAATGATGTGACAGTTTACCACTATGCAAACTCTAAAATGTCTTAAGCCAGTATCTTCAGAATAATTACTAAGGATAAGATGTGTAAAAGTTTACTTGGACTGTAGTCAGATTGCTTTAAATCATAAAAGGGATAGTTTAGAGATGTAACAATATATAACTATAATATATAACTATATAACTATATAACTATATATATATATATTTACAAGGGACAAGATAAAAGGGGGTGTTTTTGTTTTTGTCTTATCTCTGTTAATTTTCTCATCTTTATAGATTCTAGAGATTATCAGCACGGTTTTCTACTTGCAGGATTTTTTTGCAGGATTTTTGCCTGGGCACTTATTTCCCATTTGTAAACCAAACGTCTATGTCATCAGCCCTGAATGCAGTTATATTTTATCAGCAATGCTTATTGTTATAGGGGAAAGAATAGTAATCTGTCTCCTAATTTATTGAATAAATGGTGCTGCAGAGATAAAAAGTCCTGGCTTTCCTTCCTTTTGGCAACTTTCAAGTCTATTTTTCACCTGAATGGTGAAAAAGTACTTTTTCCAAAATGAATCTGGGGTGCTGAAATGATTTGCCACGTAAACCATTACCTAAGTAAGACTCAATCATTTGGCACGTAGATGGATTCTAAAAAGGAGAAATAGCAAGGTGCTCTCATGTGTTTACTATAGCATTATTTTATGATGACCATAAAACCAAACAAGCAAGCAAATAAGCCAGCAAGCCAACAAATGAAACAACCCCAAATTTCACAGAAATACAGGAAATGAATAAACTATGGTACTGCCAGCTAAGAAATTGGCAAACATTAACTCTGACAGCTTGTGAATATTAGTCAGTAATATGAAATTCTATTTCTCTCATAATGTGAAGCGAAAAAAAAGCTGGTTATAATAGATAAAATTGAAATTAAACAAAATAAGATAAATTATACCGAACTCATCTAAAAGTTTAGAGAAAAAAATCTTGAAAATTTATCAAATTTGGAACAATTATGTTAGACTCATGAAATTATGAGTATTAATCAGAATTTCCCCCTATTTTCCAACCATTCTTTAATTTTGTTATATTTATAATGGAGAAAAAAACAAAGAAAAAGGGATCAGGACATCTGTAATTAAGATGTGGAATGAGCTAGTGTTTCTTAGATTGGCAATGTTTATTATAGTAGCTACGAGGCCATGTGGCTATTTAAATTAAAATTAAGTAAAAATCAAAAATTCATTTCTTCAGGCACACCGGCCACATTTCAAGTGCTCAATAGTTACATGCAGCTAGTGGTCAAGTGAATTGGACCCAGCAGATACATAACATTTCCTCACTGCAGAAATTCCAATGGATAGAACTCCCTGGCTCCTTTTGAGGATTCCGAACAATTTGTGACCTGCTACAGTGGGTTAAGTGAAATGCTCAAGCTGTTCTGGACAAAAGTAGCCCACTACATTGTTCCTATCTTAGAACTCTTTCCGCACTTAGAATACTCGCCAGACCACATGTTGTCCCATCTTATAAAAGATCCACAGTCAGTCAGCTATGAACTAAGATTTAAACTATGGCCTTAAACCTCAAATCTGTTTGGTGCTTGCCTATCAGCATTCCAACACACAAAAGAAACATGACAAGATCAGCTTGTTTGGTGGAACACACAAGATTTTCCACTGTGCTATTAATAATGCTGATAAGGTCAGTTCCTATTCTCGGGCCACCATCTTACATTTTGAGGGCTACTTGAAGTGGAAAGGTTATTTTAGGGTACTTGGGACAGGGCCAGCTAATGACCAGAACTGGTTGAGACAGGGAAAAGGGAAAGCCAAACATCGTGGTCTGCTCTTCAGAACTCTGTCCCTAGGTCTAGTTAAGAATGTGACAAGAAGGGAACTGGTCATAGTCTAAATTCTTGAGGGATTAACCTCTTGCTTATTTGTAGATCTTTTAAAAAAGAGTGTTTATTTCATTTTAGGCAGTATTTCAGCCAGTGGAATACCTCTAGGGACTGGAAAAAAATTCCTAGGCAACCTGAATATATACTTAACGTCCTGCAATGCATCAGAGAGTCCTCCGCAACAAACAATTATCAATAAGAATATTAAAATACCAAAATATCAATAGTGCTGAGATTGGAACACCCTGCTGTAAATAAATGAGCATGTACAATGTCTTTTTTAAGTATGATAAAAAGTTGGGCGCCTGAGTGGCTCAGTTGGTTAAGTGGCTGCCTTCTGCTCCGGTCATGATCCCAGAGTCCTAGGATCGAGTCTGGCACTGGGCTCCCTGCTCAGCAGGGAGTCTACTTCTCCCCCCTGCTCATGCTCTCTCTCTCTCTCTCACTCTCTCTCTCTCAAATAAAGTCTTTAAAAAGAAAAAAGTATGGTAAAAAGTTAAGTAATATTGTTGATCCTTTCTTGACTATATTCAAAATTTTTGTTTGCAAATCTGTTTATATAGCTCTCCAGTTAGTGCCTATGTGTGTTTCCAAAGTTAGTCTAAGTAGGGTGCCTCAACAATGAATATTCTCTAGCAAAACATAAATTGTAAAGTATCACCAGCACCTAAGAACTGGGACCTTTAATACACTGAAACAATGTGATTTATAAAAATCTCATTTGCCCCTAAGTTTTAGGAGATTTGCATAAAATCAGGAGCACCTGTCTAAGGAATGTATTATTTCATTTTGTCCTTCATCTTTTCCCTCTCAAATAGACTAATACATACTCTCTGAGACATTTCAGGCTGTCAGGAAGCAACCTGCTCTCTACCCACTAGATAACAACATCACTCCCAAGTCGAGACATTCAAAAATATATCGACACATTGCCAAGTGTCCCTTGGGGGGGCAAAATTACCTCTGGCTGAGAACCACTGGGGGGTAGTAGAACACTGCTGTGTGGATGACAAAACCTCCCTTTATTCTCCCCAATCAGAACAGGACAGTTGTTGCTGGTTTAAAAGCAGACTAGATGGAGTTAGTTTTCTCTTCCTCTGAATGTCACCAGGAGGTGGTTCTAACAAGCAATGAAATATCCTCAAGCCCTGGAAACAGAAGGCAAGGAGCCAAAAAACAAGAGAGATGGACGAACACTCAAGCTAAACAATCATCCCCAAGATTATCAAGGCTCTACTGTTCCAATTCCCTGCAAATTGTCAAAGGGCCATAGAATCTTTTCTTTGTTTACATTTTTCTCCCTTTCCAAAAAGGATGATCTACTCCCTCACAACAACGTAATGGGCAGCAGATCGTAAAAAGTAACTGAGCAAACTTTCCTCATAGTATATAATTTTAATTGGCTTCTAAAGTTTTCTGGGGGGAGAGGAGGGGCAGTAAGGGTGGGGAGAGGGGCTGTGTGGGAATCCAGCCACAAGGCTGTGTTAATCAGAGGAGCTAGACTATCCCCAGGCCTGTGAAAGCCCATAAAAGTTCCTGGTTAAAGCACCCAGGAAAGAAAAAGCAGATAGACAAATATGTCGGGAACTTATTTTCCCAAACCAGATCAGGTTAAGTTTTGAAAGGAATTGGGGTTACTGATTTTAACTTTATGAAGTGTCATAATTTAAGGACTACCCACCTTCGCTGAGGGAGGGAGGAAATAAAGCTTTCCCGAGAGATGTGTAATACATCACCACAAACCTCTGTTGTGCAGTTAAAAAGGATTGTTTGAATTAAACAGCTAAATAAACACTGGCTGAATTAACTGGTTTTTCACTGTCTTGTAAAGTAGTCTCCATGGCCTGCTCAATAGACATAGTTGGCCAGATTGTTGGCTTAACCCACCACCTACTTTACTCATTGAATAGCCCCATTTGGGCCTATAATAAGTATGTGAATGATAGTTTCCAGAAATGGCCTTCTATCTTCACACAGAAACATTTCAATCCTATGCCAACAATACCATAAATTACCCATGTTCACAAAACGAACCTAGCTAGGTTCCTGTTACAAGCGGTGGACCTCGACAATTTAGCAGAGGGTCGGATTCTGAGTTAAATTTAACTTTTCTTCTGATGAGGTTAAACTCCTTTGAAACCATGTATGCACATAAATTTGGGGATGGTGACTCCATAGTTGGTGGAATAATTATTCATAAAATTACTATAATCCAGTCACTGAAGTTCCAGAGCCCTTCATTAAGATGCTATGGATACAACTGCAGGATATTCTGTATAATGTGATTGGATTCATTTAACTGTTTGACAATAAGCTGTAATAGAATTCTAAAAATAAAAGAACTGTAAAGCGAAACAAAACAAAAACTCCAATATTAAGACACTTGGCTAAAGGGGTAGAATCTTCACAAATCCCTAAAGACAGGCTGAGAGGAGTACGGGACTAGCATTTTTAGAATCTCGGCCATGTTTTGGGAAATAGTTGCTAAATTGTAACAGCATGCCTCCTGCAGATACTATATTTGGTCTTTAGATCCCACAAAAGGCAGGATGACCATGTGTTTTTAAATAAGTCTTTAGCTGACCAACGCTTTTTCTTTTTTTCTTAAAAGACCCATCTGTTTTGCTTTTCCTTTTTCAAAAGACCCATCTGATTTAATTCAACTTTTGGCTTTGACAAGCAACAAAGATTGAGTGGCTTCCAGCTTCTCCCTCCGTGAGCCTTTCTGCTCATAGGAGCCTTCCATTCTGGTGTGGAGGGCATGCTGTGGTAGGCTTGCAGATAAACTGCACGGCTTTTTCATTGCTATTTCGGTGGTAAATATTCAGATCTCTCAACTCACTGGTTTCAGAAATCTGCATTATTTTTGGATCTTTTGGTCACTGGAAAGAGAAGACAGACTCTAAGAGAGACGTCAGAATTGGTCACTTTTTAGAATCCAGGAAGGCCTAGAGACCCTGTGGTATCAACTCAAGGTCACAAAAAGACCTGCTGCAGAGCCAGACAAGAAACATCACACTCCAAATCCCCGATAGAGCACGTTTCATTATACTGACTGGGCTCTTTTCTCCCTTTGGCCATAGGTATTTAAAAATAGGATTCTGGATCATTATGTTGTATGCCTGAAACTAATATAATGTTATCTGTGAATTATACCTCAATTAAAAAAAATGATCCTGAAAGGCATGATTTTGAAACTCCTCAATTCATAGCAGCAGACCAAACATGTCTTTGACCTCCGTTTACAACCTGCTTTCTGTCATTTTGCCTTATGTCTGTTTATAAGGAGTTTTTGGTAACCCGGCACCAGAACCCGAATCTTATATGAATTGTGGCTAAATTTAAAAGCTGGCAATCACCTTAGCTGATGACCCCTGCATCCACGTAGGCCCGGAGGAAAGAATGTTCTCAACTCTCCACAGCCACACCTCCCACTTTAATCTTCATCTGCACCTGTTCTCACTCCCTTCCCTTTGTTTTGGGAGCAAGGTCTGTCTGACTTCTAAGTTCTTGGTCTTCCCACTGAGGGATACAATGCCTCATCGACACAATATTGAGGATCCAAATGGAAAATAAATGTGAGAAGCCTCTGGAAAAATGAAATTTAGGCAAAGGTAAGAGAGTGGATACTAAAAATGATTTTTAGTGTTTTAGAGTCTAATTCACACCCTAATAAAGAGGACACACAATAGCCAAACTATGGAAAGAGCCTAGATGTCCATCAACAGATGAATGGATAAAGATGTGGCATATATATACAATGGAATATTATGCAGCCATCAAAAATTGAAATCTTGCCATTTGCAACGACATGGATGGAACTAGAGGATATTATGCTAAGCGAAAAAAGTCAATCAGAGAAAGACAAGTATCATATGATCTCACTGATATGAGGAATTTGAGAAACAAGACAGAGGATCATAGGGGAAGGGAGGGAAAAATGAAACAAGATGAAACTGGAGGGGGAGACAAACCATAAGAGACTCTTAATCTCAGGAAACTGAGGGTTGCTGGAGTGGAAAGGGGTGAGAGAGATGGGGTGGCTGGGTGATGGACATTGGGGAGGGTATGTACTATGGTGAGTGCTGTGAATTGTGTGAGTCTGATGAATCACAGACCTGTACCCCTGAGACAAATAATACATTATATGTTAATAAAAAATAAATAAATAAAAAGAAGAGGACACTGTTGTATATATTTATCCCATCAGTCGCTCATTATCACTGAAGGGAAATAGGTGTGAATGCCTTCCTGTTTTTTACATACTCTCATCAGCAGGCAGGTGAGCTGAACAAAATGATGCTGGTCTATCTCGGCCACCTCCCTTAGGGAGGATCCCTGGCTGAACCCTTCCCTAACCCATGCAATATAAGGTAATGACCAATTTAATTGTCCTGTTCAAGGACAGACCTTACACTAGGGAGCTATTGTGGTAACTCATGTGGATGGAGATGTAAAATGCCAGTTCTACCAAAAGACATGCAGAGTGCAGTCGCTAAACAGCAAACAAGGAAGAATCTAGGTCTTTGTCCTGACATTCACCCCTGCTCTGAAAGTTCTCCTGGGGTCAGGAGAGGACAACAGGTATCTTAGCAGTACCCTAATACCCAAGCAGAAATACTGACTTGCTCTACTCATGTCTGAGACAGAGACAGTTTTTGGCCTGATTTTCATTGATTCCCAAGGCAAAGTGTAGATCCTTGACTGGATGAAGGGCTGTGGCTTAAAGCTTGCATAACGCTAAGCCCTTTGTAGCCTGCCACAAGCTATTTGACCAACCCCTACTGATGGGTAATTGGGCAGTTTCTAATTTCTTAGTATTACACATACTGCTGTGATGAATACTGATATCTAAATCTTTGTGCATAACCATGGTTAGTTCCTTAGGATAAATCCCTAGAAGTAGAATTGTTGCGTCAAAAGGTATTCATGTGGGGAGCCTGGGTGGCATAGTTCCTTAAGTGTCCGACTCTTGATTTTGGCTCAGGTCATAATCTCAGGCTCGTGAGACTGAGCCCCACCTCAGGCTCTGTGATGGGCATGGAGCCTGCTTAAGATTCTCTCTCTCCTTCTCCCTCTGTCTCTCCTCTACCACCATGCCCCCTAAAAAAAATCGTATTCATATTTGGGGGCTTTCTGAGACATGCAATTGAATTATCATTTAGAAATATTATATCAACTTATCTTCATACTAGAGCTTATAAAAATCCTTATTTCCTTGCATCCTTACCTCTCTGGGGTAATGTTTTATATATATATTTATATTTATATCTATACATTTATAAATTTTTGTATATAAATGTTATATATATAAATTTTTTTAAGATTTTATTTATTTGAGAGAGAGAACACTAGAGAGAGCAAGTGAGCGAGCACAAGTTGGGTTGGGGGGAAGGGCAGAAGGAGAGGGAAAAGCAGACTCCTTGCTGAGCAAAGAACCCAATGCAGGGCTCAATCCCAGGACCCAGGGATCATGACCTGAGCCAAAGCCAGACACCGACTGAGCCACCCAGGCGCCCCTATGTTATAAGTATTCTTAGATATGAGTCATATGTGCATAGATACATATATATATATTTGGTCTAAATTGAAAGATCTATTTTTTAATTGATAAACTGAACAATACAAATAGTATACAGTATGGATATAACTATTAATACAAACAGCATACTCCAGAATATAATAGTTTTAAAATACTTTTATCTGTTTGATAGACAAATGTGCTATTTTATAATTTTTAAAATTTCTTTGATTACAAATGAGATTGGATATGTTGGTGCGTTTATTTTCCAGTAGCACTTCTTTGTTGTTGTTTTTTTTCTTAAGATTTTATTTTTAAGTAAATTCTGCACCCAACACAGGGCTCGAACTCATAACCCTGACATCAACAGTTGCATGCTCTACCAACTGAGCCAGCCAGGTGCCCCCAGTAATATTTCTTTTTTTCTGATTTGTCTGTACATATCCATTGCCCACTTTTCCTATTGTTTAGCTCACCTTCTGCTTATTGATTTATTAAATTCATATATCAAATATTCTAAGAGTTTGCCGTATGTTTTGTAAACTTTTTTTTTCCTGGCTTGATGTTTGCCTTTTAGATAATTTTTAGGCCATCCTTACATAAGGAATGAAACTAAGGGAGAACTAAATATTTTGGTTTAAAGACTAAGATGAAATAGGTAGGCCACAATGGTAGTGTGTCCTTGAGCCTTGTATAGGTACAAACGTCACCTGACATTAAACAGAAGATAGGAGTCACGGCCCATGAGCAGTGTGGCGGGGGACGTCATGGGAATGTAGCTCGGGGACTGTCTGGAGAGACTTCTTCTAGAGGTGGGTACTGAAAAGGTAGAGCAGAAACTTGCCAGAGACAGTCACACAAGAGAGGGAGAAAAAGCTGGGGGTATCTGTGCAAAAGGAAATAAGGCATTCTTCCCTGGGTGAGAGTAGAGAGTTTTTATTAATGTATGAATTGTCAATTTCCAAGCAAGTGAACTGAGTTCACAGCTCCAGAAGCCAGCAAATACTTAGCTGGTCTAAGAGCTCAGAAAACCAGAGGATCCCCAGAGAAGATCAACATGAACATCAAAAAGTAATGCTGCCTCATAAGAACTTGGGAAAAGTTTCCCTAAAATTATAGCCATTTCAAGACTTTGAAATATTCCCAAGATTAGGAATTTGAAAGTGTGGAGGGAGGTAGTGTTTTCATGTTCATAAACAACCTTGGAATAAATGCTTGCTTCATTAAGCTTATTAATAAAATCGTGGGGGGGAAATGCCTGTGATGTCTTTTCAGATATCTCCACAGTGCGGGAGGACTCATGTGGAAATCCAGCAATACTCCGGGAGATTCATTCCTTGGGAAAGTTCTAGAAGAATGTACTGACACAAATGTTACACTCGTGTAAGCTGTGTTAGTGACCAGGAGCTATGCAAACCAGTCCTTCCGGTCATTCCCCTGTAAGCTGACATGAAATGCAGAAGCCTTCAACAAATATCTAAAAGGAGAGAAAGGGAAAGCCTGAGTATCTCAACGCTGTGTTGTTCATATTTATGGTAATTGAGGATTCCCGGACCGACAACTGACACTGAGTTTAGCCTGAAAAACTCAAGAGGAGGCTCCTTTTCCATACTTAGTCCTGCTCTTCGATTCCACATTAAAACTTATCCCACTTGACAGTGTAATGTTCCTCACTCTGTGTACAGAACCCCCTAATCTGTTCTATAATGTGTTGATTATCTTGTCAGTAGTTAATGATCCTGCTCTTTCTACTTTGCACTCAGCGGCCCTGCTTTAATTACGCCGGGACATTAATATCCTGGGGCAGTCATTTCTCAGTGTTCCCGGACATCATGAAATGTGATAGGAAATCTATCTCCTCTCACGTATCTTGTCTACACATTGGTTTTCTGGTTCCTTAATCCCTTTATAGCAAGGTGTCTTGTTATCCAATGGCCACCTATTTATAAATCTCTCCAGAAACTTACTAGACTTGCTCTTCTATTTGAATGAACCTCTAAGTATTGCCTTTAAAACTTGCAGAAGCCTAGATTTTTTACATCTAGTCGCATTTTCATCATTAAAGGGCAAAGTTAAAAGGAAGATTTTAAAAGCATGAATCCGAATCACAGACTTAAATTTCATTGATTTTTTTTTTTTTTTTTTTTGCTAAAAGGAGAAGATTATCGCAAGAGAAAATAAGGAGCTACAGAGAGCTCTCCACAAGGGCTGAGCTACACAGTATGAAAAGACAGTTGCTGACATTAAGATGCCTAAAAATACAATACGTGGTAGAACAGACATCGGGGGGGTCACCCTAAAACACGTCCTTATTACACTGAGAGGTGACGTGACATTCTGAATTACATCGTTCATGCCAGAGTCAAGACTTGAAGCCCAGTCTTCCCTGTTCTACAAATCTCACTCTAACAAGAAAGACACAAGTTATGACTTATTAAAGATTCAAAGAGGAAGGGGCGCTTGAGATGGACTCGGAGAGAAAGGTAGGGTAGGATCTTCTCAGGCATGAGGATTCCTGCAGCACCATCCGAGGGAAATAGTTGTTGTTGATAAACACTCTGTGGGAGGAAGGCAGCGGTCAGAAGGTGAGGATTTCAGGGATGAGAACCTACACTGGAGCATAGAGAGTAATTGAAAATGTGTTTTCCAAGAAGTTTGAAGACAAACATGGGATTGGGTGGCAATTTAAATGGGTAAAAAGGTAAAAGGAAGGTTGGTTGGTTGTTTGTGTGGCCAACATACGTTGGCAGTGTATAAAGGACTTGCGGATATTGAAGATTTATGAGAGAGGAATAATTTAGGAAATAAGGTCCCAGAAGTGGCAGGATGGTGAGATCACACGTATAGATGGACGACCAAGAGTGAGGGTAATACTTCCTATGTCACAAGCACCAGGCGACTGAGAGAGGCAGGTGAGGATTCAGAGAGAAACAGTTGAAGGGGTTTGTGTTGAAAGCCTTCTTCGTTTTGGGACATGAATCTGTGAGCTCACAACCTGAGATGGAGGCAGGGAGAATCAAGTTGGAAAGTTTGCAAGTGAAGAAGAATCTGAAGGTCTGGGGGTGGGGATGGAGAAAGGAAGTCACGGAGAGATGAGAGGAATAAAAGGCTTTTCCAGAAGCATGGAGGGGACATAGGAGATCAGTCTTATTTTCTCCGGCTGTGCTGAGAACCCTGGGCGGGGTGGTAGAAGATAAAAGTAGCTGCTGAGAACTCCCAGAAATTGAGGGGATCAAGGTGGGAGAAGTCAGGAGGACTGGGGGTGGAAGTGAGAGCATCATTGACCACAAACACAGAATGGAGGCTGGAGAAGCTGCGTTGGGGGACATGGAAGGCATCTGGAAAATCAAGAGGCCTCGTAAAACCTCCTATCAGTCACTGGGAATAGCAAAATGATTCCACATAAGGATGGGAAGTTGTCTCCAAGAGAAGAGTTTCAGCTTTTGGTTTTAATAGATATCGTCATAAAAAGCCCTAAACTAGACTCCGTAGCTATGTGTCTATGCGTGTCCTTATACCCACTCCAGCGGAATATTCCTGCCTGTTAAGTGTTCACACTCATATTCCTTGCAGGACAAATCGCTCAGGGGCCAGGCTACAAGCAATGATGGTTTATATGATCCAAAGGCAGAAACAGTTCATCTTGCTTCTTCCTTGGACTTTTGTGCTCTTCCTTGCCATCAACCCATATTCACGGACACTTCAGTTCCCCTTTCCAACTATTTGTGGAGTACCCATCCTGTTACAGAATTGTGTTCACATTAGAAACTAAAGAATAAATGAGACAAGGCTCCCTGTTCTCCAGAAGCTTACGGTCTGATTAATGTAGATAGGCAGGTAAGTAGACAATTTCAAAATAACACATTAAATGCTATGATGGTAGTGTGAGGCTAAGAGGGGCTACATAAGACAAGGGTTCTACGTTAAATACTCTAAAGGAATTGCCACCTTGCACGAGGTTCAGCAGGATTCTTTCGTGCAGAACTTACGAGAGTTTCTAGTATGTTACTGTGCATTGTGAATCTTCACGTGTGTACAAGGAAGAGATCTAGTATGCAAAATTTCCCCAACTCCTTTGAGCACAGAACAGTTTTTCAATGGAACTATTCAAAAGATTTGTACTCCGGGGGACATATCCTGAGAAGCACTGACATAAGTTTCTTGCCTAGTAAAAAAATAAATGTATTTATATTTTCTCAGACTGGCCGGATGGGGGTTTTCTCCAAATCCATAAATAACTTTTAAAGTTTATTTGTTTTTAATCCTATAGCAGAGTAAAGACGTAGACTTAGAAGGCTTGACCATTAACCCGCTGATGATTAAGCGGGGCCCGGATGAAAGAGAATGCCTGGTCATTCCCTCATTAATGGGCCAGTTAACATTTTTTTCCAAAAGAAATATTTAACGAACACAATATTGAGTTGCTCCCAGTGCTTCTAATTAACAGACCACTTGACGATCTTTGTTTAAGAGAAAAGTAGCTTCAGGCCAGGAGATATTGCAGGACCTAATATATATGCTACAGTGACCACGCATAATTTTAAACTAAGGATTTGAACACATAAAGGCTAATGTTTGAGCTCCATCTTTATGGAATTTCTGGCAATGACTCTCCAGTCTCTCCTGACATTTGGTTTTTAGGAAAAGCACTTTGGAGCAAATTGCTCCCTCTCCTCACTATCATCCCCAGTGTATAAAAGTCTCAAGGTGACTCTTGATTACCTGCCCTCCATTTAGTAATGTGCTGAGGAGAAACAGATCAAAAAAACTATTTCATGACTCATGCCTTTCAAAATGTTTCTAAGGCATTAAAAAATTTACTGGAGGCTGTTCGTGATTGTAAATGCTGCCATGTCATTAAGAAAGCCTAGTACTATTAAGATAAAGATTTAACTCTGACCTGATTTTTAGCCTAAAGAATACTTCACAGCAAAAATCAAGGTGCAGAATTATCTGCATACTAAAGAGATGTTGCCTATGAAATCTGATGAGGATCAGGACCTAGAAAAAATATTCTTTAGTCTCAGGCACTCTCTCTCTCTCCCTCTGCCTCTGTTCAGTTAATTTAATAGATGCTGATGATGTACCAGGTGCTACATAAGGGCTTTACTTGACACATTTCATTCGTTCTCCACCATAATCCCTTGAGGCGGGTACTACTAGTATACCCATTTTACATATGAAGAAAAGTGAGGCTCAGCAAGATCACATGACTAGCCCAAATTATGAAGGTTAAGTGGCAGAGAACCCACTCCCAAGAACTCTTAAGCATTATGCTGTATTTCCCTGTACCCCACAGCTCTCCTTCGTCTGTGGTGATCCACCATGAATTCCGATCCCTTGTAGGAGCCAAAGTTATTTCTAAAATAGAACAACTGAGCCTTAATGATAAAGCGCTAGAAATTTTTACAAATCTTGAGTTAGGGCTGGGTTCTCTTTCTGGTCTGATCCTATGCCTTCAGCCAGGAGAGGGCTGGGGGTGCAAAACGGCCTGGTATGAAAAACATGGATTCTGAATTCATAAAGATCTGGATTTACCTCTCAGCTCTGCCAGCTCTGTGTGCTACTGAACACTGTCCTTAATTTTCTGCCTGAGCTTTCCTCATTGGTTAAGTGGGGCTGCCTTCTTCCTAAGACGGCACAAGCATTAAATGAGGCAATGCACACAGAGTGCTTAGCACGGTGCCCGGCACACAGAAAGCGTTCTATGGAAGTTCCTGTTGTAGGCAGCTGTGACAACATCAGACAGAATCCGTCCATATGGCTACTTTGCTAGAATGGCCTCAGGGGAATTGTTGCCGTTGCTACCATTCCTTAAACAGAGCTATATATTATAGTTTCCATCAAACATTAAGATGGTCTATGGAAATAGCAGGGAGTTATTAATTGAACCAGCCCATTGTCCTTAACATAGGCTGGGTAAGAACCACTAGGGGAAGGAAAGGAATGGCAGCATCCAGAGTGGAAGGCATCTGGGAAGGCCCAGGTGAGGCAGTGCATATGTATTAGGAGTGACAGAAGAGAAACTCGCGGGGAGAGGCCAACAGTTCTGACTTCTTCGAGGCCCACGCTGCCTCTCACTCAGCTCAGCTCTGGGCTCACATGATTCCTTCATGAAAGCAGGTTACACTAACTAGCAATGCAAATGGAAGGGGTCATTGCTGTCATTATTTTGAATATGTAGCACAGAGACTCACACATATCTCCACAACACTTCCACCAGTGAGAATTAGGACCAGGATTAATCCAGGTGTAGTCAAAACTCAAAGACAAAGCTTGCAAGCCAGGGAACAGGGATGAAAACATAGCCGTTCACTCTCTGAGTTGGGCCCCGACTACTCACAATTGAGCAGCTTTAGGAATGGGGTGATGAGGGCATGAGAGGCAGAGAAGTTTCCTCCCCGCAAGAGTGCAGTAAGCTCTGAGCTTGTGCATTCATTTCTGGCAGAACATGACCTTGGGTCTGTGTAACTCTGCATCTAGGATGCCAGGACACTAAAAGGAAATACCTCACTTCCCTTGCAGGAATGTGGAAAGAATTAAATAAAATAATAGAAGGTGCCTATTCCCCAAGGCACACCGGGGAGCCTCACTTTCTGCAGATGCTTGAGGCTTCTCCCAGATTGGGTAGAAACCTCGAGCACTAAAGACACCTGTGCCAGAGGCACCTGGGTGGAGCAGTCGGTTACGTATCCAACTCTTGGTTTTGGCTCAGGTCATGATTTTGGGGTCATGGGGTCGAGCCCTGCATTGGGTTCTGCACTCAGTGCAGACAGAGTGTGCTTGGGATTTTCTCTCTCCCTGTCCCCCCAACCCCACCCCCATCTCTCTGTCTCACTCAAATAAACAAATAAGTCTAAAAAATAATAAAAACCTGTGACAAAGGGCAGGATTTAGAGCTGGATAGACATGGGTAAAACCTTGCTCTGCCACTTACTAGCCTTAGAAAGTCCACTCGTTCATTTTTAAAATCATTTTTCATTGTTCTTTTCATTATTCATCTACTTATTTATTGTCCACATAGATACCAAACTAAATTTATCGAACAAAATGTCCCTGGTTATCTGCTTGGCATCTGGCACAGTGATAGATGATATAGATACAGAAATGACCAAGACAGACAAGGTCCCTGTCCTCACGAAGGTTATCTTTTTATAGGAAGAGAGATGGACAATGAATATTTTAAAAGCTTCCTGGTGATCGTGATGAGGGTCAACAAGCACTGCTCAAAAGTCAGAACCTGAGAGTCGTCCCACAGCAATTAGTGAGCAATTGTGATTCAAGTAGCTGCTAGGTTTGGGGTTTCAGATGCGAAAAGTAAGGAAGAAACAGATTTATAAGAATAAGAGAATATCATTCAGCCATGAAAAAGGACAAAATCTTGCCATTTATAACAATACAGACCTCGAGGGCATGAATGCTAAGAGAAATAAGAGAAAGGCAAATGTCATGTGATCTCACTTATATGTGGAATCTAAAAAAAAGAAAAGAGAAGAAACCCAAGCACATAGACACAGAGAACAAATTGGTGGTTGCCAGAGGTGAGGGGGGCAGAGAGTGGCTGAAATGAATGGAAGGGGTCAAAAGGTACAAAGTTGTAGTTATAAAATTATGAAGTCCTGGGAATGTATGTACAGTGTGGCGACTATAGGTAACAATACTATATTGCATATTCAAAAGTTGCTAAGAGTGTAGATCTTAAAAGTTCTCATCACAGGGAAAAAATCTGTAACTGTGTGGTGATACATTAGATGTACTGTGGTGATTATTTCACAGTATGTACAAATATTGAATCATTATACTCTACACCTGAAACTAATACAATGCTATATCTCAATTACACTTCAATTTTATTTTTTTTTAAAGATTTTATTTATTTATTTGGCAGAGAGAGACACAGTGAGAGAGGGAACACAAGCAGGGGGAGTGGGAGAGGGAGAAGCAGGCTTCCCGCTGAGCAGAGAGCCCGATGCGGGGCTCGATCCCAGGACCCCGGGATCATGACCTGAGCCGAAGGCAGACGCTTAATGACTGAGCCACCCAGGCGCCCCTACACCTCAATTTTAAAAAGTCCTAAGATTGCAAAGTCCATAAAAGCTGGTTAGAATAGAGAGAGCAGGAGGCGAAGCTGAGGAGGGGGCTGCTATAAGAGCACAGAGGGTCACTTCCCTAAGAGCACAGGAAGCCGAAGGGTTACTTCGGGGTGGGGTGGGGGGTTGGCGACTGGTTTGCTCATGAAAATTCGGCTGCCAGACAGAGCAAAGATGGGAGCATGGCAAGAGTGGACTGTAGGTTAGGACTTCATTTCAATTTTCAGAATCAACTTACAGACCAATGGTTCTCATCCAAGGATGGTTTGGTACTTCTGGGGCCATTTGGAAATGTGTGGAAATAATTTGGGGTTGCATTAATTGCAGATGGGAAAAGCCCAGTATTGTGAAGGATGCCCCTCCCCAAAGGCAGAACTGTCCTCTTCCAAATGCCAAGGCGGCCCACACTGGGAAATCCAGCCACTGGCAAAACCAGAAGTCTCCACTGTAGGAACATAAATATTATTAGCTGTGACAATGTGAAAGTCATTGTACGGCTGAGAGATGTGGATGAGAGGAAGGGCAAGAGACGTGAAGGGAAATGTAGAGGTGAGGATTCATTCATCCTACATACAAGGCTGTTAAGAGACACTATCTAGAGTTGATGGGTCCAAACATAGAGGTTAAGTGTATTCAAGTTGTAAAGAGCACTAAAAGTTAAAAACAAAATATAACTAAAAATTGTGAGAAGAGAGAAAAGGAGAAGGAATAGTACAAATAAGCTAAAGTCCTTATCTTTCACAGCAGGGAACACTATTCAAGTTAATGAATCAAGAAATGGAGGTGGAAATACAATATTTAAAATTGAAGAGGAAAATATCCCCAAATCAGGAAGAAAACCACCAGAAAAAGAAGTGCCATTGGAGTTTGAATTCGGGGGAAGGGAGTAGTAAGGGCAACTCTGACTTTTCATTGTATCCTTTCTCTGAAACACCATTTGCACCTTATTGCCACCTGTATATGTTACATAAGGACGTCAACTAGTTTCCTGCCTTTAGTGCATGTCCCTGTGGTGGCCGTCAGATGGCTCCCTCACTCTCTGAGGAGCTGGTTCTGTTTAGCAGGGACCTGCCAAAAACTACAAGCCACCTTCAGACATGCGTCCAGAGTTTTCTGGTGTTGAACTGCACCTTCTCCTCATGGTCACTGGGGCCTGATTCATGACTGCTTCATTCCAAGGCTGAAAGAACGTCCCTGCCCCCACTGGGTCCAGATCCATTTTTCCTCACGTGGTCGGGAACTGAGCAGCTGCTGGGAGGGGCTGGAAGCCAGCCAAAGAGGAAAAGGGCAAGTTGTCCAGGACATCCCATTGGCTGGGGGGCTTGCTCCCATCCATGGGTATCAGGTAAGAGCCCTGATGCCCTCTAAAGGAGCATGTGTTATACGCAAACAATGAATCAGGGAACACTACATTAAAAACTAATGATGTACTGTATGGTGACTAACATAACATAATAAAAAAAAAAGAAAAAAAAAGAAAGGAGCATGTGTGTGAGTAGAGGATATGGGGGGACAGGGTGAAGCGCAGTGGGTGGGGGCATGAGCAGGAATTAGAATCCAGATGGCCTGAACCTAACCGTCCACACACCAGCCCAGCTGGGCCTCTACGTGTCATTATCTTTTATGTGTCCAATTAGTAGAACTACTCTATTTTTCTCTATGTGACCCTTCCGTGAGACAGTGAGATTGTACTGTTGTTAGTTGCTTACATATCTGTAGCTTAATCTTCTATCATCTGTGATCTCCTCCTCAAGGGCAAGGTCTGAGCCTCATTCATCTTTATATCCGCTGCACTGAGCATGTATCTAATAAATTCTGGTTGAATAAAGGAATGAATGGATGAATGAATAAACAAATGAAAGCCAAATGAATAAAATGCTTATTATATTCCCCACCTTTTAAGAAACATTAGCAAGGACTAGCATGGAGGACATTAGGAGAAGGAAGGGAAAAATGAAGGGGGGAAATCGGAGGGGGAGATGAACCTGAGAGACTATGGACTCCGAGAAACAAACAGGGTTTTAGAGGGAAGGGGGGTGGGGAGTGTGGGTATTAAGAAGGGCATGTATTGCATGGAGCACTGGGTATTATATGAAAACAATGAATTGTGGATCACTACATCAAAAACTAATGATGTATTGTATGGTGACTAACATAACAATAAAATTAAATTAAATAAAAAAAATAAAAATAAAAAACAGCAAAACATGGTATGGAGTATAACAAAAATTTCCTTACTTTCTGGTGCATCCCTAATTATGTGAATCTGGTATGTGTGTGTGTATATTTGTGTGTATTACCAAAACCACTTGCCAGAGTTAAATAACTGGTAATGGGGAAACAATTTAAGCCTTTGGGATCCCTAAGAGGTGCAGAGAGGCTTAGATACCTCTAGGACTAACAGATCAAAGAGGAAATTCAATGACACTGCAAAGGTCAGATGACATTTACGGAAAGATAGGCTCACTCAGGAAATGTTTAGAATTGGCGAGGCAATAAGATTAAAGAGCATGAGTTTAGACTAGGAAGGAGTAGGACCTTGGCACCAGAAACACCAACTAGATTCCTCTATTACCCAGGGGGTGAACAAAGTATCTCACTTTAGTCATGTGATCAAAGTATAACAGAGTTAAGAAGGGGAGACCTGCAATAACACTACCTGTTTAATTAGCGTAACAATAATATGAACTATATCTATGAGACTGTGATAAAACTTGCATGCTTATGTTCTGCTAGCGGTATTGTAACTTGGGTCAACCCTTTTTAGAAGTCGGTAAGTCATGGGGGTGTCTGGGTGGCTCAATTGGTTGAGAGTCTGACTTCTGATTTCAGCTCAGGTCATGATTTCAGGGTTGTGAGATTGATCCCCGCACTGGGCTCTATGCTCAGCAGCTTGGAGCGGGGCAGGGAGTCTGCTTGAGATTCTCTCCACCTCCCTCTCCCTCTGCCCCTCCCCCCACTCATGATCTCTAAAATAAATAAATCTTAAAAAATAAAGAAGTCAGTCAGTCACAGAGGCTGTCATGTCATTATAATCACAATTTTTTCTTGCTGCTATTAACAATGGAAAAGAACTTTGTAAAGATTTTCAAAGATCTTTGATTAATCACTGTGAAAATTGAATCATGCCCTGGTGGGTATTGCAATGGACTAAAAGTAACCAAGCATCATTATGACGGGAATGGTGTGCCAAATTTCTTTAGCAGGAAATTACAGATGGATGAAGTTATATTCTGTCTGGATGGGTATAACTAAGAGAAGCTCAAGCCATTAACATTTGTGAAGAAGGTTCTACTACTCTTCCAGGTTTGTATCTTCCCCTAGGGAGTCTGGACTTTGAGTAATTCCTGGTTAACAAACATGATCAACTGATTGATCCATTCATTCAACAGTATTTTTTGAACTCCCATTGTATGTTTCATCTGTTTGAAGAAAGGGACCTTTCTTATCCTTTTTTGAGCCCATTCTTGCTCAGAGCGAATACTTGAAAGACATTTTCTGGTTGAATGATGGGCTGAAACAAAATGAATTTTCCCATACTGGTTTCATATTTGGGTTGTAGTTGACAGAATTTATTACTTCGGTAAAACTTCCTTAAGTTTAGGAGTGTTAAACTTGGGAGATTATAGTTTTCTTTTATATTCCCCTTGCAGTGAAGAGCTCTTTGTATTCTCATTGTTATAAAAATCAGCTGCTGATGGTACCCTTACATAAATTCTCTCTGTCTGGGTTGGCTCTCATTTTTTACTGAGCTTCTCTACCTTGTTAACCCAAGTTGTTGACCTTAAAGCCTCAGTGTAAAACCAGGCTCACTGATTTCACCCTTTTAAAGTAATTTAGTATTATAAATTATAGTAAAGTCATTAGTACTCCTTTGTGCGTGTGTCTTTGTGTGTGTGACAGACTGAGAGAGAGGATAATTGGGGCTTCAAATTAAAGTTTAGCTGTTGAACTTGGACTATTCATGCATTCTCTGTCTTTGGTCTATTCTCAGGGAATCTAAGAAATAAACAAGCAAACACTCTAGGTGGCCATTATTCTGAGACATAGAAAACTGAAAACAACCTGTAGATAATATAACTTGTGCACGGCTCGGGTAGAGTGTAGCGGTGGGGCTGTCAGAAGAAAAATAACACATCTCCAGTTGAAAATAATTAAACGGAAATTCACTAACCCGGCCCAGAAACCCAAGATGAACAAAGGGTCAAGGTGTTGCGCTGGTTCTACTATACCTTGGAAGGCATGGGTTTCTTGAAGGTGATTTCGGCTTGCATCCAAACACCCCTTGGAGACTCCAGCACAGACCAAATTTTCTCTTGAACTACATGGTTCTCTTCAAAGATATAAACTGCCAGGGTGTCACTCATTTTTAAAAACCCATAGATGGCATAATAAAAACGTAGACAATACTGCAAGTTTCCTGGCAGGGAGGGACCGTAGAGCCTTCCGATGTAGCCAGGCTGAGATGTAAACTTTGTGTTGGCCAGCAAGTAGTACCCTGCGAACAGGCAAAACATTCAGCTATCAGCAATGACAAACTTAAATCCTCTAGCCCAGATGATCAAGTGGGAAAATTTGGTTAAAAGTAATGGGATTTGCCAACGGAGACTATTCCTATAGGCTTTAGATGATAGAACGCATTTTGTAATATCTGTGGCTTAAGTGATAGATATATCCTGCGACTCTATTACCGATAAAACTTCTCCAGTTCTAAGTAAACTTCATAAACCAGTATAGATTCCCATCTGCATATGCTCAGAAGCCAGTCATCAGTTAGGGTTTGTGTTTTTCATGAAACAAAAGGGATGAAATCTTCTTGGGGCTCCAGCTGCCTGGGTCAATCAGGTGACACAGACTGAGTACTTAGTACTGGGTCCTAGTGAACGTTAGGCCCGGGGCAGATTTTTCCTTCTTATCTCTGCAGCGACCAGTGGAGATAGAGAGAGCACAGGCTGATCTGGCAGTCCTTGGAATTTTGGTTATTTCACAGGAGTATTGTTATGGACTGAATTGTGTCGTTCCCCCAGATCTATTTTGTTTCAGTCTGCCATTCGACCAGAAAAGATCTCTCAAGTACCCTCTCTGTGCAAGAAAAGGGTCCAAGGAAGAATACTTATTTCTTTTAAATAAGAAAAAAGAAACATAAGGTCAAGAACCTCCTCTCCCACCTGCTCCTCCACCACCCCCACGGTAAACTTAAAACAGATCCATGTATCCTAGAAAGCCTGGGTAGAAAAGAAAATAACACCTGCTTTTCTTTCTTTCCTTTTTATGCTCCTCCCCCATCCATTTTCCTTTGAGCGCCTCAGTCTTTGTGCTTAGTTTGGTTCTACCCAATGATTTAATTCATCTGGTAAAAGGTTATTGGGTTATTTCACATGAGTGGTGATATGGACTGAGTTGTGTCCCCCCCAAATCCATTGGTTGAGACCCTAATTTCCAATGCAACTTTATTTGAAGATTGGGCCTTTAAGGAGGTAATTAAATGAAGTTATAAGGGTGGGGCCTTAATTCCGTAGAACTGATGTCCTTATAAGAAGAGGAAGAGACACCAGAGAGCTCTCTCTCTCTCTTCACTGGTACACATAGAGTAAAGGCCATGAGGACCCAATGAGAAGGTGCCACAAGGCAGAAAGAGAGGTCTCACCAGAAATCAACCCTGACAGCATCTCGATCTTGGGCTTCCAGCTCCAGAACTGTGAAAAAAATGCATTTCTGCTTTTCAGGTCACCCAGTCTGTGATATTTTGTTTTGGCCACCCGAGCAGACTAACATGGGTGGCCATATATAGCCGGAACAACATTTTTGAAACCCGAATTTAATTCTACTCTTCTTCTACTTAAAACCTTTTGATGGTTTCTCATTTCCTTTATAAAAAAATCCCAAAAGCTCACTCTGGCCTGCCACACCCACGGTGTATGTCCTAACTCCATATTCCTCCACTCTCCTGCCCATGGTGCAGCCACACTAACCTTCTCATTGCTTGGGTTGTCCAGCTCTTTCCATACTCACGACCTTCACAGATGCTGTTCCCTCTGCCTGGATTCCTCCCACTCTCCCAGCTAATGCTCTCTCCCCGCAGAAAAGCCTTCTCAGGATCTCTCTTCTATTCTCTCTCAGAGCCCACTCTTCATTTCTTCCATAGCATGTGCCACAATGTGTAATTCGAAGTTTATTTGTGTGTATATTTGTCTAACATTTCTCTTGCCCGTTGAAATGATTGTTAGCCAGTGAGGGCAGGACCTGATTTGTTCACTAGCGTATCCCCCAGGAGTTAGTTTGGCCAATGACTATAGGTTTTTGTAGTGCCTGTATTTCTACAAGTTAAGCCACCTCTAAGAAAAGAATTCATGATTACAAGTATAAAATTGTGAGGGCCCCTTTCAAGGCCCTTCCCAGGGCCTGTGCAAGTAAGGTGCTCTGAAACATAAGTTTCCTTAGTGTATCCCGGTGCCCAGGGTATAATAGCCATTGAATAAATGAATAAGACACTAACCCTTGAAAACAAGCTCTTTGCAGCAGAATCTACGGGAGTGGGCTTCACAGGGGATGCCATCCAAGTGATTAGGTAGGTAATCCTTATACAGGGGAGCTCAAACTGGTTTCTTACAGTTCCTTGTAGACATAACCATCGAGTGCCCCCCCAACATCTTCCAATAGTTTTTTATAGCTTTTATTGCCTCACAAAATATTTTTCATTGAGTAAAATACACATAACATAAAATTTACCATTTTAACCACTTTAAAGTATACAATTCAGTGGCATTTAGTACATTCACAGTGCTGGGCAACCATCACCACTATCCCGCTCCAAAATATTTTCATCACCCCAAAAGGAAACTCTATACCCATTAAACAGTAACTCCCTAGCCCCTGGCCACCAAGAATTGGCTTTCTGTCTCTATGGATTTGCCTCTTCTGGATGTTTCATGTAATTGGAATCTAATAGCTTTTTAAAGGCGCTGCTCTATCTAAAGGGAAGAGCGAGATAATTTCCAAAGGTTTGGCTGTTTAAAGAACTGGCAGAAAGTCGTGCTAGCACAGCAACTTAAATGCCTTTTTTTTTTTTAAATGGCCAAACACAAGATTACCAATCGTTTTTACTTCTTTACAGTTGCCTTTTTTTTTTTAAGTGGCCATCTTGAGTGATGTGGAGTAAGAATAGCAGACGGAGCATAAATAGTACCCCCACCCCCAGGGTCCCCACATGCCCAGACTTCTGATTTACCGATGCCTGATGTGTGGTCTCCGGCCCGATACATGTTTGGTTTTACTTTCACCCGGGTCCAGCCTGGACCTTCTTTATCTTGATAAAAGTTGCAGAGATCTTCCTCAAAATTGCAACTGGCTTCCACGGCACTGAAAGGAAGCTCTGAACAAAGGAGAACCAAAGTTAAAGCGCCAGACCCTAGAGTCTCAAAGGGCTACATCAACTGGTTGACAAATACATACACATTTGTGCCAGGGAGACTGAATAAATAAACCACAACAAAATATTTTTACCCTAATGGCATGCTGACAGGTTAGCATCAAAATAACATCTCAGCATGACAGGAAAATTGTTCTTTTCCTCCCTTAAGGGATGGAGGGAAGGAGCTCTGTTCACACTCTCTATAAAAAATAAAGAAGTATCAGACTTCAAAAGAAATTTCCTTTCATAATGTAAAGACTGGGAGCAATTACTCACATACTTCTTCACAATTCAAAACTCATTCATAGAAAATTAAAGAGAGAAAAAGGTAAAGATTTTAAGGAATTCTTAATTTTTCTCTAAGACAGGTATTTTAGAAATAATATTTTCCAGAAATAATTTTCCTTTGTTGATCAATCTCTGTGTCACCAGCACAGCTGCTATCTATTTATAATTGACATTAGTAGTAGGAGCCAATCTGCTTAAAGAAAATCATTGCTCAGTATAAATCACGCTGTTCAAAAAGTCACACCAATTTCATCACCCATACTGCTATTATTTTGGCTTTTGCTGAGTTCTGGTATCATTTACCCTGGTCTATAAATACCACCTCATTCCAGATTGCCTGGAGGGAATGAAACATAAAAGATATCTGCTCTTTTGAGAATAACTTGGTACAGCAACAAGTGACTGTAAATCTCACTGTTCAGATTGTCTGAGTCCAGAGGAGATGTGACTGCCACAGTTTGGGACACATTCAATGTAGCCAACTGTGATCCGTTCCGCATGCTGACATACACTGGTCTAAGCTTTTAGGGCCAGATAAAGAAGGCACTGTTTTGAATAACTGGGAAATCACCTCCAGAGAAACATTTGAGTTCTGGAAGCAGTGACCTGATGAAACAGGGAGCTGTTTATGGACAAAAACTCACTATACTCTCAATTCCTCAATTTCCAAAGCAAGAAAACAGTCAAGTGGGCTGAGAAGCTGGCCCAGATTAAAGGGGACGAAAGAGGCATGACAACCAAATGCTATAAAGCACCTGAGATTCACTCTTGGTCCAAGAAAACAAAGAGCCATAAAAGACAGTATTGGGATAACTGGTGAAATTAGCATGTAAGCCATGGATTAGTTGATAATATTGTATCAGTGCCAAATTTCCTGAACTTTATAATTATCTGATAGCATGTGGAAAATGTGCTTGGTTTTAGAAAATACACACTGAAGTATCTAGGGGTAAAGGGGCATAATGTCTGCAACTTATTCTTACATGGTTGATAAGGCAAATGTGGCAAAATGTTAACAATTTGTAGATCTGAGTGAAGAGTCTAGGAGAGTTCTTTATAGTATTCTTGCAAATTCTGTCTGAGTTGAAAATGATACAAACATAAAGTTTTTAAAATACTAAATTAAAAAAAAAGTGACCAACACCACCTTAAAAAAACAAAAAAAGAATAAGAACAAAATGTTCCTATATAATTGAATCCCGAATGTATCTCAGGTGACAGGGCCTTGCAAGTGTGCAAAGCGAGCACCCTGACGAACCAGAGTGGAGAAAAGGAAGTGAAGAGCATTCTCAGTGCTCTAAGGCTGGTGGGTTCACCCACACATTGCTGTGCCTGGCTCTGGGAGCACCAGGGAGTATCTTTAAGCCATGAAGATGAAGTCTTCGAAAAATGAGTATGATGTCATGAAGACAAGCCTCCTTTGACACCTAATGCATATTTGCGACCAGGGGAAACCCCATACTGGTCTCCAGACTTAGTTACCCCTCTGCTATCTGGTAATGAAAAAGTAGATGAAAACCCACAATCTACAGATGGCCGTCTGGCTCCCAAAAGCCATTCGCAAAGAGAATGGCAGGTCAGTGAAATCACTCATCAGGGATATATCCCAAGGAATATACCCCCGGGCGGCCACAAAAGAACCATAACCCATTCATAAGGTGTGCAGGAGAGGCGAGAGGTGGTATTAAAACTTAAAAGGAAGCACGGCTCAGTTCTATCCACGGTGACAAACTGAGTCATGCAGAAAAGATGTTTCTGAGAATGCGATTATAGTCCTTTGCTAAATACCTGGTCCTCGAAATGGATTGTCTGGGGTCCTGAGAAGGTCTGATAAAAAGAAAATCTCAAAAGCATCACTGAAAACCTAAATCTTTTTCACCCAGAGTGCTGCTTCTGCTATGAGACAGCGTCTAATTCCTGAAGACGGGGCCAGAGGGCCTGTTTGTGACCCAAAATGAGCTCGCCAGAGATCGGGGGGTGGATGGAAAGCCTTTGCTTAAGGCTTGTTTCAGAGCATCTGGGCCGAGCAGCCATGACGATTGAGCATTAATGACCTGTTTGAAGCGCAGGGAGGAATCAGAGGCAGTTGGAAGCCCTTGAACATCAGTTGATCAGAAAAAAAAGAAAAAAGGGGGGTGGGGAAGAAAGGCCCTTTGAACAAGGTACCAAAAAGCATCACAATGTAAGATGTAGTTAATTACTTGCTTTCTGACATTTGAACTTTTTAGAAATGAGAAGCTTTGAAGATACTCTAATCAGATGGAGAGTGCTGCCTTTGAGAAGACTCTTTGGCAGCATTTCTCATCCTGAAGTTCATGGAGATGGACTCCACATCAGCCCCGGAGATCTAGATGCTCATCAGCAGCCTCTTCAATCCTCGGCCCCTGTAACGCTTGAGACAGCAGGGTGCAGCGTGCTCTGTAGGCTGCTCAACTGGCACAGGGGCTTTATTTTAGCACGAGCCAGCCCGAAAGCAGGCTGAGACCGCTCAAAGCTGGCTTGGAGACAGAGTGAGTGGGACCCGGCGCCAGACGGAGCAGTCTTGCTGGAGCAGGGGCTGGGCCACTGACCAGGCTGTGGAGACACTTGAGGTCTGAGCTAAGGCAACTATAGCTGTAACCAAGGCAACATCCGGAGCCAGGTTTCCAATCAGACATCAAACGGGCAGTGTGTTGTTAGGGAATGGGCGTAACTGGGATTTAGGCCCAGGCAGACATCCTTTGAGGAGTATATCCATGAATCCATGAGTGTCAGGACCCTTCCAGTCCCTGGCCTGGGGGTGGGCTGGACCGAGGCCCCGAGAGGAGATTGGGCCTGAAGATGGCATAGCAGTGGGAGCTCTCAGTTTGGGGCTGGGCATCAAGACGGGATCTCTACAAGTGCATGGATTCACCTGTCAGCCATTCAAGGATTTACAGCCTAAAAGGAGAGCTTATTCCTACAATCTAGGCGCTGGGCCAAACGTGGTGGTGGATGGGGAGGTCGTGGGTGGAAGAGGCTTGGAAAGGGAAGTGCCCTACCTCAAGTAGGTGGAGTGGGGAGGTCTCACTGTCCTCTGGCAGCATCCTGGGGGAATACTTGGGGAGTGACACGATACCAGTATTTAACACCTGTGACTCTATGATGGGTCCCAGGTCTGGGAGCCTGGATTAACTCTAAGCCCAACCAGATGGTGGGAACGAGATGCTTCATATGTTGAAATAATTCCTGTCTCAGCGTTCTTGGGGAGATGAGGGAAGAAAATGCTAGATCCAGCTGGGAAAAGCAGAGACAACAAGTCTGGAGCTAACCAAGATAAGGAAAAAAAATGTTGGCACCTGTTACGAAACAGAAGGGCATAAACTATTTGTGAAATGTGAGATGAAGTATGAAAAACGGAGGGCTCAGCGTCTAAGACTCAGAATCTGGCCCACAGCTGCTGAAGGAAAGGCATCAAGAAGGCTACTGCTCACCCCTTCACCAAGGCGGTGCCCTTTGCTGGTTCTCTTCAGTTTCAATCTGACTCTCTGGTCCCCAGCGAAGGGACAGGCGTATTTTGAAAGTTAAGTAAATAACATGAAGCCTCATGGCCAAGCATTTTCTGTGTTCCATACTCTGCTAAGGCCTTCGCGGACATGAACTCATCATCTTCCTAACTGTGCAAAACAGATTCTTCTAACGTCGTCCCACAAATGTGGAAACAGAATCTCAGAGAGGTTAACATGCCCAAGGTCACCCAGTTGGTAAGTGGCAGAGTAGGGATGTGAATCCAAAGTCCTGGCTCAGGAGCATAACACTAGGATCACGCTATTAAACCATTTTAAAGCAAAGTTGCCAGGTGGGGAAGTTCTGAAAACCAGCATGGAGCCTGGCTAACCTAATTATGTGAAAATGTGAATTGTTGGTGGTCCCTGCAGAGGAAGGGTCTGTATGTGGGCTGAATTTTACAGACAAATAGTCCTTATTTTGCTGGAATCTTTCTTTTCTTTTCACCAGTCATTGGGAAAGCGCTCACACAGATTCTGTATCTTTTTAAAAAAGGGAGCGTGTTTCCAAACATTACTTGTAAGGTGGTTCAGTACATACTGTGACCTCCCACCTGCCTCTTCACCCCACCGTCTACCCCGTGCAGACACTGAATAAACACCTCTTCTCCCCTATGAATAACTTGGAAATAGAAAAGTTCAATGTAAATGCCTAGTGACAAACAGGAGAAACTTTCCAAAAATAATGATAAAGAGGTTGTGAAATTACTATTAACATCACTGAAATATTAGCTGATGAGATAAGGGCACAGTCAGATTTTTGAGAAGCAAATTAATGTTGGTTTCTGTGTTCTGTCTAATTTAGAGACTCTTTGAATGTTGGGGTTACAGTTTGGATTAAATCATTTCAATGAAAATATTTAAATACGCGTATCTAGTCTGGTTCTGTTTCACTAGCTTTTTTTTTCTTTTTTAAAATTAGAATTAGTAAAAAATATTTGGTTTTAGCACATTAGAGTGTTTCTCTCTAACTTGGGGGTAACACTTTAGCTCAAGTAGAAAATATTATCTTTCTCAGTCCCCTTGCTTGTAGAATACATCTGAAGCTATATGAAATTAGACACCAATTCTATCTTAAGTGAAGGTCAGACTACAAGCGCCAGGTTCAAAAATTTATTTCCCATGCTCTAAAAACTCAGAATGAGGGCTCATTAATAAGATGGGACAACCACTGTCTCCCTGGGGCCTCTCAAAAAAAAAAAAAGAATCACTAAAAGGTAAGGTCAATTGCATTTATCTGGGTTATCATGAATACAGTGTCATCCTTCTTATTCTAGAACATTTGTTGTCTTCTCATTTCTTTTAAAAAAAATATTTATTTATTTGAGAGAGAGGGAGATAGTGAGAGAGAGCATGAGCCGGGGGAGGGTTGGGGGGGAAAAAGAAGCAGACTCCCTGCTGAGCAGGGGGCACGATCTGATGACCCTGAGATCATGACCTGAGCTGAAGGCAGATGCTTAACTGACTGAGCCACCCAGGTGCCCCTAGAACATTTGTTTTCTAATTTACTTTGAGTTGATTTGCTTACTTGTTTTCCCAGAAAGTAAGAATTTCCTTTCTTTTCCAAACACCAAGTTTATGGAAATTACAAAATTGGCCAGGATAAAAGAATTTGAGGATTTACTTAGAAAGAGAAATTAAATTAAGTCCATGATATAAATATCATAAACTCTCATAGAGATGATGTACCGAATATTAACATCTTTAAACATGGAGACATTTATAGGTCTCGGGTACATAAAATTAGAAAGAGTTTTTATCATTCTACTTGGTAGAGTTTGAGTTTTTTCCACCTACTCAGCCACCTGTGTATGGATCTAAGATATCCTTTAAAGGGAAAGATGGGGAGGGAATGCGTTCGTATTCTTCAATTTTCATTACCTAGTAGGTGGGGACGGCCAAAGCTCCTTAACACATGACAACTGCCCTGTGGTGTCAAAAAATTTAAATTCACTCTGTGAGGGGGGAAAAAAAGCATAATGTTGCAGAAAAATGACTATTCGATTAAATAATTTTGTAAAGGAGGAGTTAACAGGAGAGGTGAGAAAATTAGAAAGAATTAAATCAAGTCCTGACCCCAGGCAGCTACCAAGAAAGGAAAATTCCAGATGTGAGCCAGAAGAGAAAGAAAATGCTTACCTGTCTGATTCTGGCAGTGAACAGGAGAGAAAGAAATGTCATCCAGAGCAACATATCCTCCTTTAGGACCATTGAAAGCAACTTCAAAAATAACCTGCAGGGAAAGATGACAGATTGTTACAGGTTTACATATTTTCTGTCAGGCTTCAGAGCTCTTAACTATGATTTATGGATTTTTTAAAAAGATTTATTTATTTGAGAGAGAGAGAGAGGCAGAAGGAGAGAGTGAATCCCAAGCAGACTCCACACTGAGCGTGTAGCCCGACATGGGGTTCGATCTCATGACCCTGAGAGCATGACCTGAGCTTAAACCAAGAGTTGGACCCTCAATGGACTGAGTCATCCAGGGGCCCCTCTTAATTATGATTTAAAATGATGTGGCCGGCAAGCCAGGTGATGGCAAGTTATAAGTGATTAGGAATCATGTTCCTAAATCTAGGGCAGCTCCCGACTTGATCCACAGTTTCTTAAAGGGGGAGGGAATACTAAGCCCTAAGTTGTATTTTATTGGTGGATTTTTCCCCTCACTTGAGTGTATATCACTCTCTGACAGAACCACAGACTCGACAATTTGCATGATGACCTTCAATTAAAGAAACAATAGGCTCCCCGCTGAAAGCAGACCAGGCTCTCCAATTGCCCTTCACAGAGAACTAAGGTCCAGCAGGGTTCTTTCCCTTTTTCACACATGAAATTCTCTCTGAGGGGCGCCTGGGTGGCTCAGTCCTTAAGCGTCTGCCTTCGGCTCAGGTCATGATCCCAGGTCCTGAGATCGAGCCCCGCATCGGGCTCCCTGCTCGGCGGGAAGCCTGCTTCTCCCTCTCCCACTCCCCCTGCTTGTGTTCTCTCTCTCACTGTCTCTCTCAGTCAAATAAGTAAATAAAATCTTAAAAAAATAAAAAAGAAATTCCCTGTGAGGGTTCTGGACAAACATGCAGAATCAAAGAGGATGACCTGTCTGCTAAGGCGAAATCAGGCCCCAAATTCTAGGTATGGATGTCAGCATTTTAGCATGTCCAGGTACATCCAAATGGTCAGAAAGAACATGAGGTTGTTAATGAGTTCAACCCTTTCGTGTTTCTCCCTGCTCTGCCGCCAGCTTCCACCCTGAGGTCAATCGACTACCTTCTGCCTGTGCCCATGGGGATCGGGAGGGGTGCACACAGCTCTGCACACAGTGGGGAGCATGGTGGGAAAACCGCCCCAGTGTGCAGCCCACTCTAATGAATTAACACGAGAAGATGCAGTGCTGGCAGAGGTTGAAACTCAGGCCAGACAGGTAACATGAATGCATGACATGCGCTTGGTGTGATGCAGCAGGACAGGGTTCAGACGGTCCTGCAATGGGGAACCCAAGCCTGGTCTTAAGGGGCGCCTGCTACTCCGCTTCCTCAATTGCTGACATGTAGGAGTTCAGGCCTGATGTGTCTGGACCTACCAAATCATCAAGAGGACTGGATCTCTAGATTTTTACTGGAAATCTTTGGATTTTTCAGTGTTGGCGATTTATTCAAACACTAAAACGAATGTGGAAAAACAAGGGACGCACAACCCACCACTCTAGCAGCCAGGCAAATCACTGTGGGCAAGAGCTGACCCCTAGGTGTCTAGTTTTCAAACCTCTTCTAAAGAGAAGGGTGTCTTGGAGGCAGACAGACTAGAGTTCAAATCCCATTTCTCTCACTAGCTAGGTGACCTTAAATACCTTGCTAACCCTCTTAAGGCTTTGCCTTTGTTATTTATAAAACCGGCATAATAACCCCTACCTTGTAGGACTATTGAGGAGATTAAATGAGATGAAATATATATATAAAGCCCCTAGCATGGAATCAGGTGCATCCTGAGCTCTGTACTAAATTCATGCGGATTTCTCCAGGTTGACCCCCTCTTCAACCCATATTCAGGTTTGAGCCTACTTAGCCGCTAATTAGCTCAAGCAGGTTCCTTCCCTCCCCTAGGTCTTAGTGTCTCCGGTTTTGAAAGAAAGAGTGTGGACGAGATGGTCCAGTTCAGCTTAACAACAATGGTCCCATAGACACTTGGATTCTGCAAAATATAAGAGGGGCCCCGGAGATTTGTTGCTGGCAAAGGTGAGGGCTGGGAACAAAGGGGACAGATGTGGACCAGTGAGAAGGGGCAATGGAGTCCACAAACATAGCACAGGTCCGCGACGTTTCACTTTCAGGGTGCTCGCTGATCAAGTGAATGACAGAGCTTGATCTTACTGAGTAGGTGGGGTGAGAATGCTTCCAATCAGAATTTGTAAATCACAGCCCACGTGCCAGCATGTTCCCTCTTGTTCAGAAAAGGGGGTCTCAGATGTTTGCTTTCCTTTTTAAAATTCATTTGAGAATCTGGTGACATTAAATTCCCTGGGTTCTGCAGAGTATTTAGTTCCTTTGGCGGCAATTTCCAGTAGCAGCATCGTGAGTTAGATTGCTGGAGCAAAAGCACGTACATGAGAACCAAAAGCATACATATTGAAGTGGGGTAGTGTCCAGAATTGCGACTTTTCAAGCACTGATATAAAAGAAAATTCAGCAAAGTCTCACTCATACAAATCCTGCCCAGGGAGTTTATGGTCGGATGGAAGGAGTTTGCAAAGAGACTGTCGTCACTGCGTGTGTGACTCATTTGACTTTAATAGAAGGAAAAATTTCTGAAACAGTATGTGCATTTCTTTTCCACCTTATAACCCAAACTTAGAAAATTTTCCACTGGGCTGCAAGAGCAAACCGAGGCCTCGTCAGACTTGGGGATAGGAAAGAGCGCACGGCCTGCAAAAGGCATGGTGCTCTCTCTGGAGCTGTGGGTTGGGGGGGCAGGAGGGGATCTGAAGGGAGTATGGGGAGTGGCAGGCCTGTCTTCAGTAGACAGAACATGTCACCGACCAATCTGATGCCAACGCTCTCCGAAGCTCCACGTCAGGGGAACCAATGACACCACCCAGAAGCATGCAGAGAAGAATCCACCTCTTTTGCGCTCTAAAGGGAACCATGGGAGCTATTACCAAAGGCACAAAGCACAAACTAGGGGATGTTAACAAACCTGTGGTAACTAAGACTCTATGTAGAGCTCCAAATCTGCAACCACAATGTTGCACCCACTGATTCTAGGGGTCCTCTGGGGTCCTCAGACAGAGCTGGGCCTCTGCCTTCAGCTCTAGGTCAGATTTGAGTCCAGGACTTTCCTAAGTGCCTGGCACTCACCAGCTGTGTGACCTAGATAAAAAATAGCAAACTGCTTGGGCTCTCTTTTTCCTCCTTCCTTATCTGCAATGTGGGGATAATTTTATCTACTTTGGGTTGTTGTAAGTACTGGAATACACACATAAAAAGAGATATGTATTAATATACATGCTTAGAAAATAGGCCCGCAATGATGAACACCAAAACGTTAGTGTTCTCATCCTTGCAGGCTCAGCCTGGGCGGTTTGAGTTTGTTTTGCTTTCCCGGATTTTCTAATTCTTCTGCACTGGATATTTATCACTCATGTAACTATAAAAAGTTTTAAAACTAAAGCACCCAGCCTTGTTTCAAACTGGGGCCACAATGATAAATCTTTCTAATACTGACGACATTATTTATACTGTAAAGGAGGAAAGAAGAAAATAAGTTGGCTTTTTTTTCTTCTTCTTCTTCTTCTTATCTCTAGAAAGTCTCTTCCCTCAAGTGAGGGAAAGGTTCATCCCTGCTCTCAGGAATGGAAGTTCAAGGGTGGGTTTCACCCTAGAGGGCATTCCTCTCTTTTGAAGTCACGACCACAGTGCGGGTTGAGAGGGCACGTGCGCCCAAGAAATGTCGTTGATGGACTGGATTTTCCCTATTTGTCCTTGGGGAAAACAGTCTTGGTAGAAAGCAGAAAGATGCAGGGAAAAGAGAGGAAGAGGGAGAAGCAGAGGGGGCCCACGGAAGGAAAGGGAAGATGAAGATGGACACACAACAGAGAAGAATGGAGCAGTGTGGCCGGTGTCTCCCAATCGGCAGAGAGCGAGTTGGAAGCACCCCCGCCCAGCGCACAGTGCTGAGGCCAGGGCGCACCTGCCTCCATACCCACCTCCATGGGGTACGGCGCGCTGAACTCCACCTCAGCCAGATTCCAGGCAGCACTCCCTGGCTGGCCCACTTTCCAGATTTCCTCGTAAAGGCCGGCCCCATCCCGAGTATAGAGGGAGAAGCTATTGTCATTCCCCTGCTGGAGTTGGTAATAAAACGACAGGCAGCCGGACATGGGGGCCGTGGTCTTCGGGGAGATGAGCTGCGCCACCTCCTGGAAGTGCTTGACATACACCGAGTCCACGTACATGTAGTGGCCTGAAAATCACACGGACAGGACACGCAATGTAAGATGGGCTGGGAGGGGTGTGGCTGCAGGTGACACAGTGCGATGCTGGGATTGACTTCAACACAATCCAGGGGCAGGGGTGGCAAGGACGTGGAGGAGTTATGGCCACAAGACGTTTGACCAGGGGTCCATGGGCATTGGGCTGGAAGGGGAGTGTGAGGAGTTCAAAGGTGCTCTGCTAAATCCAAGCCAAGAACTGTCCATTCTCTTTGCCTCACTTGTGGTTGAAGTAAAATACACATATACGAAGTACTGGAATTTTCACAAGCTGAACGCAGCTGTGGAAAGAACCGGAACATGACCCCAGGAGGCCCCCCTCCTCCCAGGCCTTCTGTGAGTTACAGGATTTCCAAGAACATACCAAGCATACCATCTGTTCCTAAAGGGGCACAGAGGGACCTACCTTCCTGTACATCTTTACAATATACACAAAAAGTCAGCGAGTCTTCTTTGAGGAAAACTAAGATTTTTGACTTCAAACTGGATGACAAGCTTTGCCTCTTTAACAGAACATGTAGCCACGGTTGGGATTTGGGAGGTTGGACTTGGGACACCGCTCTCGGCGAGGCCTTGGTGGGCTCTGGGCCTGGAGGCTGACCTCTGTTAGAGGCATTTTGGTGAAAGAGAGGAACCAGGAGGCCAGAATGGGGGGAGCCTGGATTTGGCATTGAAGAGACCTGAGGTCGAGTCCTGCTGGGACCTCAAGCAAGTTACTGAATATCTCTGGGCTTCAATGTCCTAATCTCTACAGGGAGAACCAAATACTTCCCTCCTGGGGCTAGTTCGAGCATTACGTGAGATTATGCATGTGACATGCTTAGCGTGGGCTTGGCACATTGTGACTGCCTGACGCAATTACAATGAACTAAAGGAATGTCATTAATGATTTTGGTACCATGGCTTCCCCATTGTCTGTTCTGTGTAAAGGGTCATTGTCATAATTGGCAATTAAAGCTGCAGTGATGGAGGGCTGTATTGTAGCTTCGATAGAATGACCTTTCTATTTATAAGTTCAGAACAACTACAGCTTAGTATCTTTGTTTTATTGCATGGTGCCTGATTAGTAACAACTCCTTGTATCCTCAGCACACTAGCAGTAAGGGTAGTAGGAAGACCATATATGTGCATAGACCGGACACCTGCTTTACATCTCACACAGCACATGATTATTTAAAGCACAGATAGTCTCAGAAAGGTCCTTGCCTCAAATGGCAGAGGGGAGAGGTGGGTAAATCAAGGCTCGCTTTCTCCTGGCGGCAAATTGTTTGACCCCCCTGAATCACCTCCCTTGTTTAACTATAATTTCTCTTATAGTTAGACAAGACATGCAACCGTGAATGAATAGAGATCACAAACTCAGATGACCAGAGGGGCCAACCTGATCAAGTATACCACCGAGGCAGAGTGGGTTCTGGGAGGAAATCGAGGGATGCATTCGTTGCCAACATCTGAAATCGTATTTCATCAGCAACGAGAAACAGCAATCAAGCTTCTCTGGAAACATCGGAAAATCGGGTTGCGCTGAACCCACATTCCGAGCTGCCACCACCAGCGGGTGGCCCAGAGTGGCAGTCCCCACCCCTCGTGGGCTGCGCTCTCTAGCTCAGGACTGAGTGTATCCATCCCTCTGCTCCCAGCTGGTGCCCCGACATCCAGCCTGGCACCTCAGGCTTTTCCCACTGAAGCTCAAAATCTAAATTTTCATAGCAAATCTATCCATTTCAAAATGATACTCCCTATCTGAGTTTGCTAGGGTTGCTATAACGAAGTACCACAAACTAGGTGGCTTAAACAACTGAAATTGATTCTTCCTCCCCAGCTCAGGAGGCTAGAAGTCCCAGATCAAGGTGTCAGCGGGATTGGTTCCTTGTTCCAAGGACCGTGAAGGAGAATCTGTTCCAAGGCTCCCTCCTATCATCTGGTGGTTTGCTGGCAATTTTTGGCCTTCCTTGGCTAATAAAGCTTTGCCTTCATATTCACATGGTGTTCTCCCTTTGTACAGGTCTCTCTCTGTGTCTAAATCCGCCCCCCCCAACTTTTATAACCACACTAGTCATATTGGATTAGGGACCTACTTCGGTATGACCTCATCTTAACTAATCACATCTGCAACAACCCTACTGCCAAATAAGGTCACATTCTGAAGTCCTGGGGGGCGGGGGGCGGTTAGGACTTCAACATATGGTTTGGAGGAAACACAGTTCAACCCATAACACCCACCACCGCAATTTTTTAAACTCTGTCTCTGCCAAATAAGCATATCTGCAGGCTGGAAACAGCTGAGGGGCTCTCACTTTGCTGACTCTGGCAAGGGATTTTAAAGGACGAATCAGAATGTCAGACTGAACAGAATCAGAGAAACTCTGAACCGGAAGGAAGGCCATGCCTCCCCCACCCAAGCTCCAGTGCCCATGGGAGCACTGCGGGGGGAAGGGGGGACAGCCAGCCCCCCCCAGAATATGTTACTAATAGAGAACACATGCGACCAGCCAGCCTCCGTAACACCCCTTTGCTCACCGAGAGCTCTTGCGTCAGAGGCAGAGGGAGTGTTGAATGCTCTTTGTAACCTGTCTTCCAATGAAACAGAATCCCTTTCCAAGATACGTGTGTGGGGGCTGGGCCTGGGTAGAGGAGAGACCTAATATTTTGTTTCCTTGGTTCTTCACCGTGGGGGCCGTGGAGGTGGCATGTGACCCCCCTTCAGGTGAACTCGCGGCAGGGAGCACAGCGGGCTCACAGCTTCCAGCTGCCTCACCTCTGGGCCCACATCGGCGCTTGCGCCAAGGCCAAGTACACTGGGCTGTTCTCAGCTGGTGACTAGGCAGAACAGGATTAGCAGAGCGGGGCCGTTCCGCCTGCGGGGGGGCTCTTCAGCAGCCCCCCCCACCCCCCCCCCCGCAGCCTGGCCTTTCCCTCCCAGGTGTCAGTCTTCTCTGCCGTGCTGGAGGCCCTCCCTAGCCAGCGCCACGTTATGACTTTTGTGGGCCCTAGGCCCTTTGGCCGCTGTGGGTCCATGCCTCCTTAAAAAATATTAAGCATTCTATTTTATGACTGCATTGGTATAAAGATGAACATAATTTAGGCCGGACTGATTATTTTATTTGTTATTAGCACATTCATTTTTTTTCTTCCGATTTTGGAATAAATAAGATGAAAACATTCTCATGGACCCTAAAAATGTCCCGGCCCCTAGGCACTGTGGCTACTCTGCCTAACAGATACATTGACCTGGGCCCCAGTGACTCCAGCTCTCTCCTCCTTATCCTTCACGGCCGATAAATCTCTTTCTCACCCAGTCCAAGCTTAGGGTCTTCTTCCTGGAGGACCCAAACTGACGCAGCCACGAAGGGGGAACTCACTCCACCGAGGGTGAGGAGCACCTCCGAGACGTCTGGGAGCTTCTCAGTGAATCCAGAAGATGTCGCAATCCACTTGGAGGCATTCATAATACTTGCAGAGTGCGCGGCAACTGGGCTTACAGAAATGTCCCCGTCCCATTAGGAACCCATCTTCCTCACAGCTGACAGATATCTGACAGTCTTCTTTAAAGGCCAGTTACTCACCCGCTGTGTGGATGCTATTTTAATTCCTGAATTTGCCGGTAAAGTGCTTCATTAACAGCTCATGCACAAGGGAGCCAAAGTCACATTTCTGATCCCAAAACCATCCAGCAAACACAATGTGATGTGCCCACAGTGAGTCAGAGAGGCTGCTGGTGCTGAGACCAGGACTGCTGACACCAAGTCTCCTCTGGAGCCACTAGACTAGACCACATTCTGTTGCTTACCCGCCCCCCCCACCATCATTCAGTTGTTGCCAAAGTTAGATACTATTTACCGACAATCTGAGTAAGACTTTCTCACTGGGAAACCAAAGGTAGCTGGCTCATCTCAGCTGAAGGGGTGGGGATGACTCAGAAAGCACCAGGTGTCTGCCCAGGATGCCAGGCTGGAGGAACAACACCCAGCCCAGGCTCAGTATCATTGGGTATGACCGACGCTGAGGAAGAAGAGCAGATGTTTGGGTGAATGCAGGCACCGTTTTGTGCACCTTTCCAAGGGGAATGAAGAAGTGGGCCTGGAATTCTTGGGAAATTATGTCTCTCATGCTTGGTATTATGAGAATGTTCCTGCCCAGTTCAATGAGGCCAAACTTTCTATCTGGCCCAGGGTTCTAGGGCCTCCAGAATACCTGGGAGAGGCAATTTATCCGATCCTTTCAGTAGGACGAAACTAGGTATTGGTGGACCCTAGATGTACCAATCCTATAATTAACCAAATCTTTGGGGGGGGATCCTGCAGGCCACAAAGATTTGTAAGTATTCAAACTTTAATTGTAAATGAAAGAGTCTATGAAGGGGCCATGAGTTCTCCATACAATTAAAACATCGAGAAGTTCAGTGCCAGTCCCCTGGTCATTGCTGCTTAGCCATACTCAGACTCGTGGAGCCACTCTATCCTTCCCTAATTCTGGATTATACACAAAGAGGCTTCAGCTTCTAGGGGGAAAAAAAAAAACCAAACAATTTCCAATTCTGTCGAAAGACCAAATCTCAGTGATGCCAGCCAAAGGCCCCATCTGGGATCATGCCCGCAGTGACGGCACATGATTACTTGCTTCCCTTTATGTAACAGCCCACTGTAGGTTCGCTCAACGGTTCATGTGCAACCGGGGGTCTCTTTTAGGCAGCCATTTTCCCTTGAATTAGGAAAAAAAAACTTTGAGGGCAGTTCCTGAACTTTTATTTTCAAACAGTCTGGCTACCCCGCATTCCACAAAAATCAATGCCAAGGCATCCTCTGACTCAGCTGGGACTCAGCCTTGTCCGCCATGCTGTGCTCTAGTTGTGACGTCTACATCCGTGTCATGCTGTTTCCTGGGTCAGGGGGGAAGCACCGTCTGAAGAAACACAGGCCAGCTGGAAAACCCCACTGGTCTACTGCCGCCATGAGGAGACAGCACCCAAATCAGGAGGTCACCACGCCTGCTCGCCCCGTCTACCATCTACGAACCCAACACTCATCTTCATGGATCTTTAGTTCTAAGGGTTTGGGTAAGTTTCACTATAGTAGAGTCAGGCTCTAGTCTTTTTATACAGCTTTCAGAGATGACAGAAATGTAATAAATGAGCACAAAGTGGGATGTCTCCTAGTCTCTGCTAAGAATTCAGTGCCAAGAGCGATGGGTGACAAGTACTGCTGCTCTGTGGTACCAGCCCATCCCTGTGGCATATGCTACATTGTGGCAACCGGGGGTCTAAGCCAACCCCACCAGGCTGATCCCACCTCTGCCCTCCAGCCTGAATATATAAGGCCAAAGAAGGATCGGAGAGATCGTAGACAGAGTCTCTTTGACGACAGGTGTCCTGGAGCTAACCCGTCGTGGGTTTTCTTTTGACCCCCCCCAAGGGAAGAGCAAGGGATAGCTTCCCCTTTCTTATTCTGATCCAAGAGAAGAGGCTTAAAGGAACCAGGTGTGGAGAGAGTGGAGGAGGGAAACCACCCTCTAACCTCACCCTGACCCACACTTGCAGAAATTCCTGAATTCTTCAATGGCCCTGGGCCTCAAGAGAGGAGGGTGCTCAGGGGTTTCTTGGGAGAACTGAATCACTGATAACTGGGGTTTGCGGGGTACAGAGGCTCTTCGCTGTATACATCTAGAAGCAGGACGTCTGTAGGGACCTGTGGGGGCAGAGTGGAGAGAAAGGATTTTGTGGCCAACAAGTAGTAACTTTCAGAGTCCGGTGGGGAAAAGATTTGAGTTTTCCCTTAGCCTAAGTGGGCAACTCAGAAGGGGCTAGAATGTCTTGAAAGGACTCTTCTCAAAAGAACTGCATGCAGGTGGTAACTCCAACAGGGGCTGGCGTGGTGTAGCATTGCTTCTAGGTGCTAAAGGGGACTCACAGACGGCCAACTGGAGAGTGCATCATCCCTGTCTGGGAGTAGTGAGGTGGGGTTCCCCACTGGCAGTGAGAGAAATGGACAGCACGTGGCCACCTGCAGTATAAAGGTCATGAACTCCAGCTTCAACAGCACTGCATCGAGAAGTTCAGTGCCAGTCCCCTGGTCATTGCTGCTTAGCCATACTCAGACTCGTGGAGCCAGTCTATCCTTCCCTAATTCTGGATTAGAATCCTTTGTCCCCTTCCCTTCCTTTTCTGTTCCACTGTTACACCTCCTTCCAACCCTGAAGGAACCAGCAGCAGCACAGGGAGTGGGAGAAGAGGAAGGGGAGAGCCAAGGAAGTATGAAGAGAAATAAAGCCCAAACCCTTCCCTTTATCGCTCTACCATGCTTTGGTCTGGGGGAGATTTGAATCGGGTGAGATGCTGGAGTTTTGACTGGACTGAACTGAACCCCTGAAAAGGACGCTGTTAGTTCATACTTGAAAGTGCCCAGAAAGCTAAGGTAAGTCATCCAAGGACAGGGAAAGGTGAATGACAGAGCCTGCACAAAGGTGATGGTGAGAAAATTCATAAAGTTGCTTCCCTACTGAGAGCGTATGCAAGGAACCAAATGGATCAATGCAGAGAGTAAATGAACAGTGCTGTTAAGAGGATGCTTGAGCTCAGTCTGAACTGAAAGGAGAAGAGAGTGCCATGAATTATGGAAAGATGCTCCATCCACCTCACAGCCTTGGAGGGAATAAAATCATTCTGATCTTAATTTAGGTTTTGAAACCTTGCTCAACTCCCCGAGTGGCACCCTAAGCACATATGATTTTTAAGATCTCAGCAAAGAAACTGATTTCCCTCCTTATTTTCCCAGTAATTATCTTCTTTTGGCCAAGGCAGGTAGGAAACAGTAATGATCTGGGCTATCAGCAGGTTACCTCCTGAAAGATTTTTGTTTCACTTCATAAAATATTAACAGAGAAAAAAAATCCATATGTGACGAATCGGAATTGGGCGACAAAAAGAAGGATAATATCCCATCCCCTCCAATATTCCCAAGATGTCCCACAAGAGCTCTGACTGCATTATTAGCCATTTCCACCCTGAGACAAACATTTGGAGACAGAGTGCTCATTTGAAAAACTTGACTCATGGTTTGGGGTTAACTGTTAAAAATACATGGCCAAAAGCAGGAAAATTCATATACGCATTGCATTTTTCAGACACCACATTCACTCTTCCTTCTTCTATGACACAAAGGCCAGAGCCCTCCAGGGAAGACGTCCCTCAACCTTTTGCGTATCTCTAAGCAGGCACATGGCTTTGCTCGCCCCTCCGTTCACCTCCCTGGTTTTTCCCTGAAAGCAAAGGCATAAGCTGCTTCCAGTATATGAATGAACATGAGATGAATTTTTTTTTTTTTTGAGCAAAATCTGCTGCTGTGGGCAGACATCTGAACCATTTAATCTTTACTTTGCCACCCAAATTGATAGAGCTCAGGAAAAATCAATATACCCAGCAGAAGGCAAATGTACGAAGAAAGGCAATCCCTCTCTTATTCAGAGCACTGGAGGGTTTTTTGTTTTTTGCGTTTTTTTTGTTCCCCCAAGAGCGATTCTGGTCAAAACTCTGAGTCCTATGGGCTTTTCAAGGAAAATATCTGAGAATCTCTAGAACTCATCTGTTTTAGCCCCATCTCCTATAGGAAGAAGTCTTATATAGGAGTCCACGTGGGAGGAGTGTGAGAGTGTGTGTGTGTGTGTGTGCACGCATGTGTATACACGTGCATTGGGTGAGGAGGAAATGGTTGTCTGGCTACAACTGGCCAAAATATCAGTGTAAAAGTTCAAGAGGAATTGGAGAGAAATAGCAGAGAGCTGGGAGAAGCGAGTAGAATGTAGGCACCCAGGCTTCTGGCTAAGATCAGGAACATAATCTAGGTCTAGTGCTACTCTGCCATCATCTTATATCTCGGCATTCTCAAATACTCCCCAACCACAGAATAAAGTATCCACCCTCAGGCCTGTATACATTTGCATATGCTGTACTTCTTATCCATCTAGCCAAATTCCAGTTCTGAGATGACTTCTTCTAGAAAGCTTTCCCTGAACCCCAAAACCAAGGTGATCTTTCACTTTTCTGTGGTCCCCTATCTTTTATTTTACATCTCTGTTAGTCATGCATCATTGTGCATGTTTACAGAGCATTTTGGTATTTGAATAATTTGTGCAATGTCATAATATAAATTAACATAGAATTGTATTAAAGGCACTGAGAAGTCCTGAAATAAAGAAGTCTGTTTAGCTTTCTTTAGTTAGGGTTTCCCCAGTTTATTTTTCCCCCCAGTTACAAGGGGTGGTGAATTTGGAGATTTTGATGTACAGCATTAGGAGTAAAACACTAGAACTCAAAGGCATCTTAGAGATTATGGAATTCAAATTCTTCATTTGCAAACAGGTCAGTGGAGACCCTGAGAAGTCGAGGGATTGCCCAAGGCAATCTGGCACTTGGATAACTTGGCTTGGAGCATAAGTGTTGAACTCCTAGCCTGGTCCTCTTTCTCTGCCCCTTGTTGACACAGCTGTGGACAGAATGTTCCATGGTCACAAATGAGAGTGAGGAAGGTCTAGGGCTGACGCACTCCTCAGAGGATGGATGACATTCAAGTGACACAGTCAGATGGATGATCTGTCAGTAGGACACAGATCTGTTGCCTCTCCCCGGAAATAGGTGTTCTCCCTAGCCAACTGGTCCTCATCATCACTGAGGATAAAAAATGATATGGGAGCCTGCGGGCTCAGTCAGTGGAGCATGTGACTCTTGATCTTGGGGTCGTGAGTTCAAGCCCCACGTTGGGTACAGAGATTACTTAAAAAAGAACATCTTTAAAAAAAAAGAAAGAAAAATGATGCACTGAACACATAGTCATTAAATCATGATATTGGTTACTCAGAGGATCTGACTCTGGAACTAATTTTTAAGTGATTTGGGGAAAGTTCTCCAACACTTCCCCACATTTAAGTTTGGACACCTGTGATAATGACACCAGGGATTAATACAATCTTTCAAGATTCTCTCTACTCCCCGTACTATATTCTTAAGATATGGCAGAATGTTATGTAAGCTGTCCTATTCCTTGAAACAAAGCTTTCAAGAGTTGGTAACATTTTTTTTTTATTTTTAAAATACTTTATTCATTTGGGAGAGAGACAGAGAGAGCACAGAGAGGCAGAGGGAGAGGGAGAAGCAGGCTCCCCGCTGAGCAGGGAGCCCAGTGTGGGACTCGATCCCAGGACCCTGGGATCATGACCTGAGCCGAAGGCAGATGCTTAACGACTGAGCTGCCCAGGTGCCCCCATTTTGTTGTTTTGAATGAACCCAGTTGTTATTTAAAATACTCATGCAGATTCATGGACTAATCTGTCACGCTAGGTTATCACCCACTCCACGCATGACACTTACAGTGTTTCCTACAATGGCCACAAGTGGAGATGGGCTCTCTGTCTGTAGGGCCAAAATATGGAGAGATATATATATATAGAACTCCAATCTTTTGTCATTTCCAAAAGTGCTAACCCTGACTTTTAGAAGAAGGAAGTGAAAATGTTTTGTCTTTTTCTAATCTCAATTATTTATGTAAGTGACCTTAGATGTACCTAAAGAAATCACTTCTGGGGTGTTTTTAGTTCTCTTGTTCTACCATTTGGTCCTCTGTTTACTGAGATAATCACTGTCTGGCTAGCCAAACTAAATACACAGCTGTGATCGCATCTCTCCTTGCTCAAAGACCTCCAACGGCCTCCTGTTGTCAACAGAGTAAAGTTAAAATCTCTTTCCTGGCATTTGAGGCCTTTTAGAAGTTGCCCCTATGCTGCTTTCCCAATCATATCTCTCCCTCTGGTACCCTTGTGATTGCTACCATGTATCACGGCTCCAGCCCTCTCCTGTCTCCGCCTGTCAAAGTTATAACCATCCCTCAACGCAGTTGACTTCTTTCATCATCATGTCTTCTAGAACGTCCAAGCAGTTACGTGATCTCTCTTGTCTCTGAATACCCAGCACTCTTCTTTTTTTGATGTAAATGGGGGGACCACTCTGAGAGCACTTGACACATGCCACCTTGTCTTACACCCATGTGTGGTAGAAATCCTTTTCCCTTTCTCGAATGTATGTTCTTTGAACCTGGGCAAGGACCATAGGGAATGTGCCATTTTATTGCTGTTTTCCCAACCAGACCCAATACAGGGTCAAATGAATGAAAATGCTAGATCCAAAGTTGGATTTGTCTTAAACAGGTAAGCCCAGGAGACTCCAACATTTTACTATATGGTTACTTATCAACATTTTGTTGTAAGAAGCCTGGACATGTTGAAAAAGAAAAGGAACACATAAAATGAAGTTTGCAAAATAGAAGTTGGCTAACTGGGCCTGACCTGAAAATGTGTTTTGTTGGCCCATGCAGTGTTTTTAAAGAAAATATTTACCAGGGCGCATGGGTGGCTCAGTAGGTTAAGCATCTGCCTTTGGCTCAGGTCATGATCCTGGGGTCCTGGGATAGAGCCCAAGTTGGGCTCACTGCTTAGCGGGGAGTCTGCTTCTCCCTCTCTCTCTCTGCCGCTCCCCCTGCTCGTGCTCATGCATGTGTGTGTTTGTGTGCTCTCTCTCTCTCTCTCAAACAAATAAATAACATCTTTTTTAAAAAAAGAAAATATTTACCAACTTTAAAAAATTAGGGAAATTTCACATAAAACCCCTGCCTTCCTGATTACCTTATGAAATCAAAAGATCTGCCCCCTGGAACTGCATTCTCACATGGCAGTAATTAATTAGAGCTTTGTACAGGGTCTGTGCTCCCTAGTTTGCCACACTCCTCTCCCAGCCCACATGTCACTCACTTTATAACATCTGCCTAGCTCCTTTAGAAAATTGAGTGTGAGAGTCTGGATATACTAGGACCAGTCTCAGGATGGAGACTGTCCAGAGCCAAGATAAGCTGCAGGATGGGCACTTTAAAAAAAGAGTCAGAGACAAGGTTACAAATATTCACATGAAAAGAAACTACCATGAACAAGGAATAATGTAAAGAACCATAAAAAGTTGCCAAGTCTTCAGGCTTGGGGACACATTGTCCTTGTCAACAATTTATTAGGACTGAGCAGATGACCTCAGTATCCACACAGCAGCGGATCAAACTAGGAAAAAGGACAGTTTGCAGCAGAACCAAAATTCCTATTCTTGCTCTTTTTTTTTGTTTTGTTTTGTTTTCTATTTTTTTTTTCTATTCTTGCTCTTGATGGAGTCAGTTACCAGAATCTTCTCGCTAGTCAACAAGCCCTTGGGGTTGAGGACTGGAGCGTCTTGCAACTATGGGGAGACCCTGGAAGCTTCCCAGGGCCCAGGTGAAGGCTGTCATAATCCTTAGGAAGTAAGCCTTTGCCCATGTCTCCCATCTGTGGAAACATGCTCCTTAGAGTGGACTCATCCCCAAGAACTTCTCTCCTCTCCATTTCCCTGCAGAGTCCAGCCCCCTTGGCCGCTAGGTGGCCCTGTTGCTTTCAGGATTCACCACTGGGAATTGGGGCTCACCCCAGGGCCACTTGGGAAGTTCTTAAGGACTGTTTCCCATCACTCGATCTATTTTTAGTGGAAAGCAACCTAGGATTATTCCCGCCCTGCCTTTAGGGATAAGAAATACAGAACAACAAAGTGATAAGAAACTAAAGCATAATATGGAAATGTGAAAAGAGCAAGACCAGGTCACAGGTGAAGAAAAGCCTTTAACTGGGTGGCCTTGTCCTTAGTTACAGAGCTCCTATCCACGGTCCGTCTCAAACTCACAGCCCGGCCCGGCCTTCCTGCTCTTCCACCAGGCCTCCTGGTCCCTACTCACTCTCCTGTCTCCCTTCTCTGTTGACAGGGCCACAGTTAGGTCAATGGAGGGGGCAGGAGGGGAAGGCGGAAACACTCCCCCCGGGGAAAAGGACTCCATCTGTCCCCAGCTCACCCAGTTCACTCTTGAAGGTGTGATCCTGCAGGAGAACGGAAGGGGAGTTTCGAATGTTTCCTCCTCCAACAAACCAGTTCACGTTGGGGTTCCAGTGATTCACAAAGCCACAGAGATGATTTTCTTCAAAGTCACATTCTGGCAGAAGAGAAACGAAAATGCACACGATCACACCTAGGTATATACCCCTACTCACTGCGGGGATTGCTCTTCCGTATTCAGATATGTTTCTCATTCCCCTTGACCACTGGAAGCTTTGTACCAGGATCCCTGGACAATGCTGGAAAATGTAATTCATCCTTGCTCCTTTGGATGATGGCCCTGCCACTGACTAGCCATGTGAATTGTAGCATGACCTCTCCTGGGCTCTGTGCCTTCATCTGTGAAATGAGGGGAATGTTCCCCCCGCACAGGACTGTCCCCACGCGGAGCCAGGTGTGTGGTTAATGCCTGGTGCCTCAGCCACCTCTGCTTCAAAGCCCTATTTGGGACCATCCTCTTAGCTCCAGAAACTGTGTCTGCCACCCTTCTGGTAGCCCATATCCCCATCCCCTTCTCTCCTGATGGTAGACAAGATACCAGGGCTAAAGGACATGTTTCCTAGGTGCTAACAGCCTCTGCTTTTCTTATTAACAAGAAACAGAACAGGCAGGGGAAGCATAGCCTAGGCTCTGGGTCCTTCTGCAGCTTCGCAGTGGAGAAGAGAGAGAAAATAAAGAGACTTCACCTCCCACCCTCCGCCGTTTAGTAGCACGGACATGTTTGCACAGATAAATTGTTCCCAGTCAACAGACTCCTCTAGTGGGAATGAGAAGCTCACTAACAGCGAGCCTGTATTGACCCCTATAATCATCACTACAAATATGAAGTATGATTGTCCTGGCCATCTCCCATTACCCCTCCAGACCCCACCCCCACCATTTTTTCACTCCAGCGGTAGATCTGTATGGATTGTGTCACTGGCCTCCCCTGCCTTCTGTCTTCCTGTTGGATTCGACCGATGGAAAGTAGGAGGAGAACAAGCCTCCAGCTCCTTTCCTGCCAGGTTGCCATGGGTTGGCTGTGTCCCTCTCCTGAGGACACGGGTCCTATCAGGGAGCCCTCCCCACACAACCATTGGCTCCAGTGGCCCCCACCCCTTGCCCTCATGGCTGATGATTCATCGCTCTCACTAGTCCTGGATTACCACCTGTGCTTTTGCCGGTTTCCTTCACCCACCCACACCTTTGTAGCCCCTAATGAGTCTTCTTCTTCCTGCCAGGACCCTGATTGATATAGTTATCAATGTGTTTTTACATTAGCAATCACTGAAAAACTTTAAGGTTTTTATCTGCAACTTTTCACTGCAGCATCTGCCAAGCAATACCCCTGTTCCATGCCAAAGCCTGCTGAAGAATAAAATAGAAAGCAAAATAGTCCTGAACGTGCCAGGTACTATTCTAAGCACTTTAACTGAATTAACTTACTCAGTCCTCGACATGGTCCCACGAGGTAGGTACTATTATTAACCTCATTTTACAGATGAGGAGACAAGCAAAGAGAGAGCACAGAAAGGAAGGCGAGGGGACCGTGGGATCAGGCATCTCAACAAGATGAAAGTATTGGCACTCCTTTTTTTTTTTTTTAAACAAACCAGAAGCCATGGAGTGATTTGAAGAGAGGAAATTTACATTTTTAAAGTGCCCAGCGCTGGGCCAGTGACCTTCATACCTATGATCTCATCAGTCCCCACATTATTCCTACGAGGGAAGCATTTTATATCCATTTTGCAGGTGGAGAAACGGAGGCTGCGGGGCGCGGGGAGTTGAGGAGCCAGCAGGTGGCGCTGCAGCAGGCCCGTCGGACTGGTGGGTGGGCTGTCCGAGGCGCACCTGCCGGCGGGAGGGAGCTACCAGGGGGCGCGTGGGTCTAATCCCACTGTATCTTCAGAACATGGTCACGTTTTCTTCCCTCGTGCTTTCCTTCACTTGCCTTAGTATCATCCTTGGAAGGTCAAAACAGAGAAGTGAGAGTCAGGGAATTAGCAAAGGCTCTTTTTTATTCAGAATTGTCTTTGACTCTCCTTCCTCTTCCTCTCCACAGCCATTCAACCTCCAAAGGGCCATCAATGCTGAAAAATCTCGCAGTCTCCCACCTTTTCCCTATTAGAGCCCAGCGCTGGGCCTTCGTTATGTCTGATCTGTAAGGTTACAACCACTTGCTGGGGGTTTTCCTCTCCTACGTATTTATTTTCCTCGTTTCCAAGTCCCTTTCCATGGGGCCGCCAGAGTCACCATGTGAGGACTTGGCCACAGGCGCCCTCCTCCGCTGACTTTTAGCTTAGAACACCGGCCAACCACAGAATCATCCACCCTCTTCAGCCCGGACCCAGACTCTTCCCGAAGCCTCGCTTGGGTCCTGAGTCGCACTTGAAACACCCTCCTCAGCTTCTGGCCAGGGCCTGAGCACACCCTGTGCTTCCTCCACCCTGGGCTCTGCCCACAGAGTTCTTCCCCTCCTCCCCTGGACCTGCACTTCACCGAATTCCCCTGCTTCCTGAAACCGCAGCTCAAATGCATCCCTGGTGTTCAGTGCTGCCCTATGTCCTGTCCTCCTCCTCCCTGCACCCCGACAGCCTGCCCTGGCCTCCAGGAGCGCCCATCTTATAGAGAAATAGCACCAACGGCAGACAAATAGAAGGTGAGTGGCCACAGGGCACAGAGGGGCCAAGGTGTATCAGAGAGAAATGGAGTAAAATGAGCAAAGAAGGGAATACGAAGCCTGCTTTTCTGGCTGAAGCTGAGCTCACAGCAAACCGGAAATTATCTTTACTAGCATATGTTGAGGTTCAGGTGGCAGCTCAGGTTACAGTTGCTGTAGCTACTTTCCCTTCGTTAACCTAGCCAGTCTGGGCAGACTCCAGTGAGCCTTCCTCCGCTTACAGACAGGAGCAACATACACCATTCAAGTGAACCTCGAGAAGCATGTAAGCTACGGTGCATCATGCACTGACTTCCATAAAACACCCTGCCTTTAGGATTGGTTCAGTTCCCTCTGGCAACAGATTTTAGAAGAAGATTCACAATTCACATTCCAATACAGTGAGGACGAAACCCACTTACCAATACAGTAGCCGGTTGTCATCTTGATTTCAAAGAGTGCGATGCTGGCCGTGTTTCCCTGTCCGAGCACACCTTCTATTAAAATCTGCATGACACAGGAGGAAGAAGGGAGTCAGGCTTCCCTAACTCCAAGGAAACACCGTGTTTCCCCGGCTCAGAATTTCAGAGACTAGTCAGGAGCTGTTCAGCAATTCAAGGCAAGGCGAGATTGCTTGTCTCAGCTAATTGCTACTGGATACCAGTCTCACCACGGGCTCTAAGAGAATGTGTGTGTGTGTGTGTGTGTGTGTGTGTGTGTGTGTGTGTGTACAAGGTGAGCAAGGTGTCCAGTAAAAGCTTGGGGCCAACTGTCTTCAAGTGCTATTCCAACCACCCCCTTCTCTAGCGTCTGTGGTGGTACCAGTTGGCTGTGGATGGGGAGGGGGGCTGGTGCCCTTGGGGAAATGCATTCTGAGAACGGTCAGGGACTCAGGGCAGAGGCCTCAGTGGGGAAAACCCTTGGAGGAGGGGGGAAGCACAATCTGACTTAGCGGTGGGAGACTCCACGTGAGATGGAAGAGGCTCGTAAATCAACCTGTAGTTTCTGTATTGCTGAACAAATTTGGAAAATTTTACATAAAGAACCGAGGGGAGCATCACAATTTACACGGCTGATTTCAAGCGCTGCTGTGGTTCATCTTTGCTCCCGTTTCCGGAAGTATTTGCTTCTCTTTATGTGACTTCAGCCCAGTCTTTGGCAACTATGCTGGGAGATTTAGGATGTGCCCTACTACTGGGCAGACAGTGTGAACTAGAGAGCTCGGACCTCAGTGTTCCTTCCCTCAACCCTCCCTCCTGCCTGATGGGACGGGGAGAGGAGTAGACAGCATTTCAGCACTTTTTGAGGGAGAGAAATGGGATAGGGAATTGAAAAGGGAATTAGGAATGGAGAACGTGTTTGTGAAGGCCCTATTCTTTCCTCCACGACAGTCTCACTACATGTCACACTTGCGTCTCCTTCCCTGCTCCAAACAACATCCAGCTTTACGTTACATTGTGGACCTTCCTCTTCCAAGACTTCTGATGCAACAACCACCATCTTTGAAAAGGAATCAGAACATATCCTTTATGTATCTTTCCCTCTTCAAAGTAGCTCCACTTTTCCTTTAACGATAGTGAATGTTTTGTTCAATATTTGTAGCAAACAGACCATTAGGGAGATACCACACACAACTGAGAAAGAGGAAACAAAATGATTAGAAATGAGAATGCTCCCTAAAGCCCATTAGAAAATAAATTTCCATCGAAGAGGTTGGTTTAGGCTCCATTTAGATTCTCACAGAAGTCCCATTTAAGTAGACAAGAAAGAAATCCGGGAAGAAGCTCTTCTAAAGAATAAACACAATATTAACTTACCGATTATTAATTACTACTATTCTTCTGGGACACATCTCTTATAAAGCAGCACATCCCAACATAGGAGATCAGTAACTTTAGTGGCAGAAATTTTCATACGATCTCAGAGTCACATAATGCTATGTGATTAAGTCAGGCGCCTACATTCTACCTACCTTGAATTTCTTGGAACTGTTTTGTAAATCCAAGCTGGCTATGAGCCAGCTGTCTGAAGGTTCCTTAGCTGACCAAAGCAAGCGATCAAAACTTTCATCTTCAAATCTCACATAGAGGTTCAGCCGGCTGGTGTCTGATGAAGACCCTGGAGATGTGGTTATCTGGTAGACCAGTCGGAGACAGCTCCATTCCTCAGCCTGTAGGTCAGAACTTAGCAGCACGGCTTTTTCCCCCTGCTTGGCAAAGGAGGTGTCCACATAAATGTAGTGGCCTGGAAAGAGAAAGGAGCACCGGGAAAGGATCAACCTGCTGTTCACCACTCAGGGAAATACACAACTGTGGTCCAGTGAAGCTAAGGGCAGATACAGCCTGCTGATGCATTTCAGGGGCCTACCGAATGTTGCCTAAACACGGGATCTCTGCCTTCTTGTGAAAAATTAGAAGCTCCCACAACACTGAGACCATGGTCACATGACACACGACTACAACAGGCTGGAGCTACGCAGTGCTGCCTCTTCAGAAGGTGGCATGGGCACTCCCCACTACTCCCTATTACCCCCTGACACTGAAGCCAAGTGTCTGTTGCCTATTATCATCTCATACCAGGCCCATTTAGCATGCTGCATTCATCTTCCTGGCCCCGATATGCATGAACGTTTGGAACTTCAGAACCCAGAGGAGCAGCATGCCTCTGCTGGAGTCAGAATACCTTGGTGGACTCAACCTTCTCTTTCCACAGCTCCCCTCATTCCCAATGATTTGATCTGCATCCAATTTGCATCATTATAGTAGATTGAATTTATTTGGCTGCCTCAGATCTTGGGGCCTAGGCAGATGAAGTTCACTGTCAGCTGATTTTTAAAATTAGGAATAAGACTCTCCTCCTCTAGACTCTTCCACAACGACATCTCATAGTTTTGATAACTAAATGGAAAACCATATGCAAAACTTGGAGGACAGGGCACTCACCACTTCCTTCTCCCCCACCCCCTCCTCCTTTCTTTGCCCTCTTTTTGCTCCTCTCCCCTCCTCCTGCCCCCCTTCCCCTATCTTCCTGACGCTGATACACTGATATGTGGTACTCTGCTGGCTACACCAGGATATAAAACAAAACTGCTATGAAGAACAGAACAAAACAGATCAGAAGCAAGAACTGTAACCTGAGCCTTCGGAATCTGACTCTGGTCAGTAGCTTCCTATAGCAGTGACCCGATCTGCCTGTGTGTCCTGGAGACCCACTGCCTGTGGGACCTGCACTCTCACGCATGCTCAGAGGTTCCCACATTTGTGGCCAGCATCTCACCAGCTGCATTCCATCCTGGGACCACCTCTCCACTCCTTGCATTTTAGGCTCCCCAACACCAAACTCTTACTAGAAAGGCTCTGAAATTCCTCCTTGCTTTACCTGATCTTCTTCAGCCCCTCCTCCCATGCTCATCACCCCAAACGCCAACCCCAGCCAGGCCCCTGGGCTTTGTGGTGAGTACTGACAGGCCAGAGGAGCCTCAGCTGATGGCCAGCCTCACAGTTAGGGCGCTGTCTTCAGGGAGTCTCGCTGGCCTGCAAAGGGTTTCAAGATCAACATCTGTCTCCAGTGGGCAGTCTTTCAACATAGCGACCACCCACCCAGTACAAATAGCAACTGCTTCTAGATGCCAACCCAGGCATCCCTGTGGGGAAATCTGGCCCTTGCTCTCACTGCCACCATCACCATCACTCCCTGCACAGAGTGAACTCTCACTATGAAGCAGGTGCTGTTCTAAGTGCTTCACATGCATTTCCTAGCTGTGGGGCCTGCTGGGTTTGGAAGCACTAGGCTGGGGCTCTTGAGGACAACTCTTTTTTAAACAGAAAGGGCAGCTTCTCTATGACATGAGGCAATATATAAGTGCCATCCTCATTTCCTGCTTTCCGTTACTGTCCCCATAGAAGGGACTCGAAGCAGGCTGGTAGTGGGGTGGGCATGGTGACTAGGGGAGCTCCTGAGAGCACTTCAAACCTTTTCTGAAGAAGTAGAGAGTTGGCACATGGGGTAAGCAGAGGGAAAAAACAACTCCTCATTGTGTCCGCTGGAGTTTCCCATCCTGGGCCAAGCCTGCTGCCCTGCAGGCTCAATTCTCCCCCTCCCTACTGCCTTTCCCACTTCTGGAAGGAAACGACTCACAGAACTGGCTCTCAAACTTGAGCGCAGAGTCACCCGGGGGCCCTGTGCAAACAGATTGCTGGGCCCACCCGTGAGCTGCCACCACGTAGGTCTGGGGTGATGCTGCAATTCTAATGGATTGCATTTCTGAGAAGTTCCAGGGGATGCTGATGCTGCTGGTCTGGGGACCACATTTGAGAAGCAAAGATTTACAATATCTGCCAGAGAAATAGGACTCATTATTTAGACACCTTTAAAAAAAAAAAAGATTTATTTATTTTGGGGGAGGGAGGGGCAGAGGAAGAGGGAGAGAGAAAGAGAATCTTAAGCTGACTTCCGCTGAGCGTGGAGCGCAACGCAAGGCTCGATCCCACGACCCTGAGATCATGACCTGAGCCGAAATCAAGAGTTGGATGCTTAACTGACCGAGCCACCCAGGAGCCCCCTTTTGACACCTATCTATCAAAGAAAGGACTGGGTACTGTAGCATGTAGAGGAGGGAGGAGACAGTTCCACTTGGAGGTAAAACTCAAAGTTAAGTAAATGTGTGCTGCTCGGCTCAGAGAGTCCATCTACTGGTGATTATCTTGATTTTTTCAGTGACTGCCATAAAAAAAAAAAAATCTCTCTTGGAGCTAGAGTATTATGCTAAGTGAAATAAATCAGCCAGAGAAAGACAAATATATATGATTGCACTCATATGTGGAATTTAAGAAACAAAACAAACGAGCAAAGGGGGAAAAAAAAGAGTGAGAGGCAAACCAAGAAACAGACTCTTAACTATAAAGAACAAACTGAGGGTTACCAGAGGGGAGGTGGCTGGGCAAATGGGGGAGAAAGGTGAGGGGGATGAAGGAGGACACTTGCTGTAATGAGCCCCAGGTGATGTATGGAAGTGTTGAATCACTATATTGTATGCCTGAAACTAATATTACACTAGGTTAACTACCTGGAATTTAAATAAAAACTTAAAAAAAATCTCTCCTGACATAATCTCTCACTATATCAGATTTTATTATAAGCCTATGCTAATGCTCTCATATTAAGAACCTTTGAGAGCACATACTATAACAATGTATTATTTAAAATATCTTGATAGTATACAGTATGAAAGTTGGTGCTATTTATTGAGAGATCTTGATATCTCAGCCATAAATATTGGCTATTTCAAAACATTGGGATTTTGCATGTAAACTAGAGACCTCAAATTTCTTTTCAGGCCATGCTGTGTAAGTGTGCCTATTATCTGCATTACAACCCATCCAGATTTATCTCCCTAACTGATTTTGCATTCACAGCAGAATAATGCATTTTCCCAGATTAAAGAATGAGCTCAAGTGTTGCCCACCTCCTCTACTAACTTTGCCAAGCTCAAGAAAGATTTTCTTAATCACTACTTTTTTTTTTCTGCCTTGCCTGGATATAGCCTCAGAATCCTTCTAAACAGTGTTCCATGTAGCCACTTACCAATCAATCTGAGTTAGTACCTGAGTTGAAACTATTTGCTTTATCCTTGTTTGTAGCTTCAGTGTCTTTATAAAGAGTTAAATTGAACTAGTTGTAGTCATGTTAGAGTTAAACTAAACTAGAAGGAACATGGTAAATTTTGAAGAAGTTTTAGAAAATGAAGAAAGAATGAGGAAGATATTGATATCAGGGACGGTGCCCTTCCCTGGACTCTCACTAATAAAATCGCTATTCTAGAACAAATTGATACTGTTTTTGGTGAGTTGTTTCTTCTTACTTTATTAAAAAGAATCATTTTACTACTGAGTTAATGAGGTCTTCTTTGTGTGGGAAATATTTCATTTATTCTACACTCAATCTTAGCCAAAGGGCCGAGAAGCGATATATTTCACTTATTCTATCTGGATTGACATCTGTAAGTTAATCTTGGAATAATTTACACACAATAAAATTCACCCTTTTAAAACAATTCAGTGGTTTTTACTATAATCACAAAGTTCTGCAACCATCACCACTATTTCCAGAATCTTTTCATCACCCAAAAAAGAAATCCCATACCCATTTGTCCCAGCTGCTAGCCTCTGGGAACCATAGAGTTAGTTTCTGTTCATTTGCCTTTTCTGGAAATTTCAAATGAACGGAATCATATAACATGTGGCCTTTTGTGACTGGTTTTTGTCACTTAGCATCATGTTTTCAAAGTTCACCACATTGTAGCATGTATTAAAATTTCGTTCTTTTATGAGGCTGAATAATATTCCATTTTATGGATATACTGCTATTTAATCACTCATCAGTTGATGGACATGTGGGTTTTTTTCTACCTGTTGGCTATTATGAATAATGCTACTATGAACATTTGTGTACAAGTTTTTATGTAACACAAGTTTCAATTCTCCTAGGTATATGTGGAGGAGTAGAACTACTAGGTCAATGATAATTCTATGTTTAACTTTGTGAGGAACTGCCAAACTGTTTTTTAAAATGGCAACACCATTTACATGTCCACTAGGGATGTATGAGAGTTCCAGTTTCTCCACATGTTCACCAAAGTTTGTCACTGTCCATCTTTTGTTATTACAGCCATCCTAGTAGATGTGAAGAGGTATCTAATTGTGCTTTTGATTTGCATTTCTCTAATAATGAATGACGTAGTGCATTCTTTCACGTGCTTATTGGCCATTTGCATGTTATCTGTTTTTTTGTTTGGTTGTTTTTTGTTTTTTGTTTTTAGAGCGGTTGGGGGTGGAGGGAGACAGAATCTTAAGCAGGTTGCAAGCCCAGCACGGAGCCCGATACAGGGGGCTCAATCTCGCAACCCTGAAATCATGACCTGAGCTGAAATCAAGAGGTGGATGCTTAACCAACTGAGCCACCCAGACACCCCAGCATATCATCTTTGAAGAAATGTCTGTTCAAGATCTTTGCTCATTAAAAAATCGGGTTACTTCTTTTTCTATTGTTGAATTATAAGAGATTATATATTCTAGATCTTATCAGATACATGTTTTGCAAGTATTTTTCTCCCCATTCTGTGGGTTGTCTTTTCACTTTCTTGATGGTATCTTTTGAAGAACAAAAGTTTTTAATTTTGATAAAGTCCAATTTCCTATTTTTGCTTTGGTTGTGTGTGCTTTTGATGTCATAGCTAAGAAACCATTGTGTAATTTAAGGTCATAAAGGTTTACAGCTATGTTTTCTTCTAAGAGTTTTATAGTTTTAGCTATTACATTTAGGACTTTGATCTATTTTGAGTTCATATTTGCCCATTAAATTGTTCTGGCATCTTTGCTGAAAATCAATTGAGCATAGATACAAGGATTTATTTCTGAACTCTCAATTCTATTGCACTGATTTATGTAATAAATAAATACTCCCAATGTTGCAAGTCTTTGAGTAATTTCAAGCTCTTAAAAAGTTGATTTTCACAACTGTTGACTGTTTTCATGGCTTTTATGGGGACAGGATTTTCTTAAGTCCTCATTGCACCATTCTTGCTAACATCATTCCCTTTCTTATCCTTTTTTAACCAACAAGAAAAGAAAACAATGTTCTGGAGATGTTAAAGTAAACACAAACAAATAAGAAAAAGGCAAAGAACGGCAAAGATCACATGCAGATTGGGATGTTGACTGACGCATCAGGCCAAGGGTCTGGGGAGAGATTTATTGGCCACAGTGTTGGAGTCATGATGGCAGGAGGGGAGCGAAGGACACTCTTCAAATACTGTTGCTTAGGCAATTTGAACTGATTTATAAGACATTTATTAGAAATGATAAAATCTTTACGATGGGTCAGAAAAGGGCCATAAACTTCCAAATAGATTTTTTTTAAAGGAAGTCAGCAATGAAAACCAATAATTAAACCACCCCGACAAAAAGGTCAGGTTCCATGAACCTCAGGGTCTGAATGTCTTCTAGTCACATGCACGCATCAGAAAACAACAGGAAAATCTGTTCTGTTTCAGTGAAGGCAGACATAAAGAACAGAGTTCTGAGATCATTCAATTGCTAAACATATCTGCACAGCTAGAGCTCACCGTATTAATGACTTCTAACAGTCAGTGCACAGTGTGCTGGGACTTAAATCCCAGGCCATCACTATGACAGCAAGGCCAGGACATGAAATCATGGGGGGCTTCTTGGTATCACTGCACTTCTGTTTGCTGATGCACGTATTGTCCTTCAGGTGTGATGGTCATGCCAGGGTGACCGCATGGTGCAGCGGACCTGACCCGAGATTTGTAAATTGTAACCTTTGTTTAAAGTTTTATCACGCATAGGCTTACTGTGTCATCAGTTTCTTTATCTGCAAAATGGGAATAACAAATCAGTGGAGTCCTATTACGTATACATTCAATATTTGGGAAAGCACTCGACGTACTCAGACAAACGAACGAACAAACCAACCAACTACAAATGACCCAACCACTGTAACATATACATACACACATGAAATGAGTTCATACAAATAGCCACTGCATAAAATCTATTTATATATTTCAACACAAAAAGGAAATCAGCTCTGTTGTACATAGAAGTAGTATAATATATAGAAAACCGCGCACACTGTACTCTATAATTTAAGGAAGTTTCAAGGGCAGTTTTGATGGTATCTGATTTTTACCTTTTGTGCCGACTTAAGAACACAAATTCAAGCTCAAATGAGATGTGTCTTCCCATCTATAGTCACTGTGAGAACCCAATGAAAATGATGTCTATAAAAATGCTCTGTACGCTGTAATGTTAATTGTTAGTTATTTCTCTTATCATCGGGGTGGGGGGGGTCCTTTAGTGGTTCCAGAGATAGTGAGAAATCTATATTGCCTCCGTTTTGTCCAGTGTGGTTCAGAGCCAATATGCGTTCAGGTAGCGGACCAGCAGCACCTTTTTAATGCTGGTAGTGACAACAGTCTTCCCTCCATTCACCTTACTTGACCCTTCCATGTTGACGTCTACACCTCTGTGCTTTTCAGCGCTGGGCCCCTCCTGGCTGCCCATCCTCAGCAGCGCCCATCCTCACAGCTAAGCCACCCCGGGCACTCACCCAGGATTACTCACCATCCAAAGTGGAGTTCAGCACATTTACTCCTGGTATGATCCTGGGCGAAACCTCATGACCCAGGTCTGATAATGACGCCTACGTCTCTATTTTGTTAGCTCTTAGGACGACTCACGTCTAACACAAGGACATGGCCTTCTTTTTGGCAGCTTCTTTCCTGGGGCTGAAGTCCAGGCCCTGAACTCAGGCGATGACCTTCTCACCAGATTTCCCAAACGCCTTACTGTCTGCCTCCCTGGATGGGGTCCCGCCTGTAGAAGCCCATGGCAGAGTGGGTATGCGGTTATTTCTCCAGTCCAACACTGGTTCAAATCCCAATCACACCACTTACAAATCATGGCACTCTGAGTCAGTTACTTATTCTATCTGACACTAGCTTCCTTCACTGGTGAAATGAGGATGCTAAAATACTGACTTTGCAGAGTTTCAAAGAAGATTAAATAAGGTAACACAAGTAAAGCTCTTAGCACCGTGCCCAAGGGCTTGTGGTCAACTCTTAATAAATGTTAGTTCTTGGGGCGCCTGGGTGGCTCAGTCGTTAAGCGTCTGCCTTCGGCTCAGGTCATGATCCCAGGGTCCTGGGATCGAGCCCCGCATCGGGCTCCCTGCTCCGCGGGAAGCCTGCTTCTCCCTCTCCCACTCCCCCTGCTTGTGTTTCCTCTCTCACTGTCTCTCACTCTGTCAAATAAATAAATAAAATCTTTAAAAAAAAAAAAAAATAAAAAAATAAATGTTAGTTCTTATTTTTCCCGATATCCGATCAGCATACTCCCCCTAATGGCTAACCCATCTCATCATCTCGCGGTGGACCTCACTAATACCACTGGTTCTACCTGCTGCCCATCGTTTGGCCCGTCTGACGCCAACTCCCACCCGTTGCATGGGAGATCCATCTGCAGCTGTAACCATTCTCCCTCGTGCCTGCTGCACGGCTGTGCGCACACCTCAGCCCCTCCCAGTCTGTCGCATTCCATGGTCCAGCTGCGTTCTCTGCTATGACAATCATCTTCCAGATCTACCAGCTGATCAAAGCAGTCTGGACAATAATGCATGCAAAGCACCTAGGAGACGTTCATAAGGGTTTTTGCCTATTGTGGGGAGAGGAAGCCTCCACGGAACTGCATCTTCAATTATGTCTAAGCCATCACCTTACATTTGGAAGGAGTCTTGCTTTCTTTGCACATCAAAGACTTTCAAAAAATTAAAAAGTCAAATGTATACAAAATGCAGCAGGCATAGGGGTTCTCAAAAACTGTTGACTATGTTGCTGGAAAATAAATAGCATAGCATTTCTCAAATGTAAAAAACTGTATTAAATATTTGGGATTGTGAATATCTGCTTTGTTCCTCAATCAGACTCACAATAATTAATAAATCTACTGATTACTTCTGGCAGAAGAATGTTCTGTTCTGAAAATAATCTAAGAAAAATCACAAATTTCTATGGTTTGCATCAAGTGTTCTCACCTTCTGTTTCTAGATTTACCAGTATCTTCTGTGGTTTACTAAATCAATCTATGAATATATATGGATAAAAAACAAAGATCCAAAGGGAACTGACATTTGTTGTGTTGCAGGTACTGGATTCTTGACCTGTGCTCTTCCCTCTCAATCCTGACAGATGATCCCATCAGGCGGAGTTTCCACTTTACAAGGGAGGAAACAGAGATACAGGAAAGTTAATGCAGTAGTCCATGGTCACAGCTAGTCAACCAAGGCTGGGCTCCAAGTCCATGCTTTCCCCCCGCTCCACACTGCCTCCAAATATTTCCTTGTCTGTCTCTTTATTAATTTATCTTTTCATACTTGTATTCATCTTCTTATAGCAGGAGAGCAAAGTTTTTTTCTTTTTCCTTATTGTGGAATCCTGGAGGAATTGATGTTTCTATGTGGAAGCCCATATAGGCTTTTCTACACATACTCTTCATATTGATAACATGATAACCAGATTAACTTTTTATCATATTGCCTCGAATGTAGAAGGTTTCTAAACATGTAGAGTTTTATAAAGTTAGGGTATGCCTTATAAGTGATCTACAGTACTACACCTCCCCACCACCCACAAAGGATGGTAACAGATCAAAGGTTAGAATCAATGCATGCAGAATAAGACATCTGTGACAGTGGACAGAGACTCTGCAGTCTTGGGCTCGGAAGACCCCAGCCATTATCCCCTGTAGATACTGCTGGGGAGTGGGGACTAGGGCAACAAAGAGCCATTCAGCATGAGGGCGGCACTGGCAGAGACTCATAAGTACAAGACACAACCCAGAGTTCCAGCCCAGTGTCCTAGTAAGTATTTACTCACTTGCGCTGAGGAGAAGGTACTGTGTGTACATTTTGTGGGTAATCCATTTCTGTGCTAGACTGAACCCCTGGTGTCAGACAACAGGGTGCTCTGTATTATCCAACATAAGCAAGTCTGCCAGACTTCCAACCTCCCTGCTGCCTTAGAAAAGGTCTCCCTACATAGTTTTGCAAGGCACATCTCTTTTCAGTAAGAGTTTTTGATGGGAATGGCTTCTCTTCTACCCTCTCCTTGCCATATGAGGTCCCTAATAATGACAGAGTTTCAAGAAACTTTTCATTCCCATTCAATAAAACTGCTCCAAACCCCTGACGTTTAGTTAGCTTCCATGCATAAAGAGATGAATGAGCTCTGAAAGGTATGCATTTAAATCTAAATCCCGCCAGAAAGCCATGCACTGAGGAGGGCTGATTTGTAGGGTGACTTTATAGGCAGGACCCACTTCTGAAATGTAATGGATAAAATGATCTATAATTAAGAAGAAGTGACTGGCATTTGCAGTCCTATTTTGGTCCCGAGTGGTAAGAAACCCCTTCCAGAATGAAACCTCTGGTATAGCAGAGGGAAGGTTGGGGAAGGTTTCAAATACCGCTTTGCTTTCAGAGAAAGGAAATCCTGCATTTAAACAGCAGCTTCAAACTGCCATGTATGGGCTTTAGCACCATCCCGGTGGGCAGGGGGATCCCTCTTCCTGCTGTGGAAATGGGTTTTCGGCTTTCCCAGTATCCATTTCAGGAAGAATTTCCGCCTCTCACCAGTGGAGCTGTGCCCCGGACTGCAGAACTGTAGAAACTTTGCATGCATGTGTGCAGGGGCTGGAAGCCACCTTGCTGTGCACTGGTACTGGGAAACCTTCCTCCCCCACCACCACTCAGCATCAACATGGGAGACACGGGGAGGCCCAGGGCAGACCCGCTGACCAGAGTGTGACCAGCTGCTGCCAACATGGGTCCTGGTTCTGGGAGAAGGCCATGGGGGCAGCTGGGGTCTCGCTTCTTCCTCTCCGTAATTCAGCAGCTTCTCCCATATCTGGGGTGTTTGGCCTTTGGGGAGTGAGGAGAATTTCCACAGGAAAATGTGGCACTTTTCACCTCAGAGGTGGCTTTGTTCATAAAATCCTACAGGAGCGGCATTAACCTCTGTGACTCTCCTTGGTTGCAAAATGCTTTCTTCCTCTGTGTTCGATGATACCGTCTTTCCTGGTTTTGCTCCTACCTTCCACCTGCTCTTCTCAGACTTCTTAAGATCTTCTCACCTTTGTTTGTCTCCTTAAGTATTTGTGTTAAGTGGATGTGGGTCTGGTTTCTGTACTCCAGTGAGTCTTTTTCCCTATAGCAGGAACTGCCTCCCCCTATCCGTTCTCTCCCACTTCCTCTGAAGAAGCCTAGCTTGATGGGGGCTGGGACTATACTGAGCCAGGCCCCTGCGACTGCAAGGCCATCCTGCATGCAGAGGTGGACAGTGACGAAGATCCACACAGAGATGGAAGAGGACCTTGTTGGATGGGGTTTCCAGGAAAGCTCCTTTAAAGATGGGCCTGACGCAGTTTGCTTGTCTTCCCTTCTGAGCTGTGGACGCAGTGGGGTTGGAGTGGAGTCGCAGTGGCCGTGTTAAACCCAGGGGGTCACTGGGGTGACCAACTCATCCCAGTTAGCCTGGGACTCTCCTAGCTTGAAAACCAAAAGTCACATATCCTGGGAGCCCTCTGAGTCCCAGGCAAACTGACACAGTTGGTCACTCTAGCAGGTGACCTGAGGATGGGAGTCATAGCCATGGGGGCCTGGCAGAACCACTGAAGGGGCTGGGTTCCTGCCCATATTGTGCAGTCTTCCAACCAGGCTGGACTTCTTACCTCTGCACTTTTCATCATGATGGAGCAAAAAGCAAGTGCAAGTTTACTTTTCTTTTATTATTTTTTAAAAAGATTTTACTTATTTAATACAGAGAGAGACAGCGAGAGAGGGAACACAAGCAGGGGGAGTGGGAGAGGGAGAAGCAGGCTTCCTGCTGAGCAGGAGCCTGATGCGGGGCTCGATCCCAGGACCCTGAGATCATGACCTGAGCCGAAGGCAGATGCTTAACAACTGAGCCACCCAGGCGCCCCGCAAATGCAAGTTTAAACCAGTGACTTAGTTGTTTCTGCTACAGGCTTTTCAAACACCAGTCTGATGCACACCCCCTGACTTTCAGCTTCCCAAATCTGTATCACCAGCCTGATCCCTCATTACCTTCCAGACCTATATGTCCAACTTCCTGGTGGGCCTCTCCACTTGGACACAAACCCATTCTCTTTAGCCCCAATCCTGTTCTTCCTCTGGGTTCCAAATCTGAGTGACTGACTACCCAGTGAGCAATCAAGAAATCTCAGCATCTTCACTGATTCCTCCATCTCCCTCTTTCTCCAAAATTCTATCAGTCTTGATGACTTAATTTCCTAAATTCCTCTCCAAGCCATCCATTCCACCAGGTCTCCTGTCCTGCTCCAGTTTAGAACACCACCTTCTGCCTGGAGTATTGACGTAGCCTCCCTGCTTCAGCAGGGAATCTTGCCCCACGAATCTGATCTCCACATGGTAGCCACAGTGTTTCTATCGCTTCCTGGCAGAACACCCGAGAGAATCGCCACTGTCCTTGATTTATAAGACCCTGATGTTCTGGCTGCCATAGCTCACCACCACATCCTTGTCACAGTCTACACAGCAGCACAGAATTTCTTTTAGTTCCTCTAAGCTAAGGTGCCACACTCTCTCTTGCTTCCAGGACTTCTCACATGATGTTTCCTTTACCTAGGATACTCTTTCATCTCCCTTCCTTCATACATTCCACTCTACCAGCTCTTGCCTCCTTTCCTAGCTCACTCCTACACTTCATTCAGGTCTTAGCTCAAGAGGGCCACTATGTACTGTTGTGCAGTGCACAACCTGGACAACTGTACATGGTGATCCTGTTTAGATACTGCTTTTTCCAGGTAATATACTTACCTGTACTCCTCACTAGGTTTTAAGCATATAAAGGCAATATCACATCTACCTGCCTCCTGGTAGATGCTCTCTATATTTTTAAAGAAATGAATAAACTTCCTGATGATAGATTTCTTTTGTTATGTCTACATATAAAGGATACATTAAAAGTCTTTTTTATTACAGAGATTTCTCATTAGGTTTGAATTTCAATTCAATTTACTGTTATCCTAGGAAATGTGGCATTTAATGTGAGCTGTAATTTCAATGGCAACCCACACTACACTTAATATTTTCATGTATGTTCCTACTGTTAACTTCCCAAAACTCAAATTCTCATTATGTCAAGATACACAAAGGATTGTTAAAACACACAATTCTTTGCCTTTCTGGAATGCAAAATTTATGGGAGGCATTCAGAAAATGCTTCAGTGTGTGACATTTCTAGATTAAAGAGAACTATAGTTTTATCAGCTTCAAATTTCGAGGAGTTCCAAAGTGCAGAGATCAGCAATACATCGGGAAATGATGAGGTCAGCATTGCATAGACTTCTCGAATGCCATCTTCGTTCCCCCTGACAACGGGGAAATTATTCTCATATCCTGGCTAACACTGCAAAAGTAGTCTTAAAAGATTACAAAGCATTAAGCCTGGCAAAAGTAAAAATGAACGCCAGCAGGCAATCTCCAGTGTAAACAATCTACCAACATCCGAAACCACTACCACAGATGTTGGCTCCATCCTCCTTTGTAGGGTCTGGGAAGGGTGCAGATTTAAACCCTGCTGGCCCCAGTGGCAGTTTAAGAAGAGAAGTTTACCTTAGCAACCATCAACAGAAAACCAAATGATGAACCCACAGTGAAAGGTCATGGAATATTTGGAAAGGGAGATGCGCTTGATATGATGTTTAACAAAGAAGTATGAAAACAGAAGAAAAGGCTGCATTATCTGATAGTGTTTGTTCTACCAAAAAAGTCAGTTCTCAGAACACATTTTCCACTACACAACTTGCCAGGTGGGGAAGATATTCCTTGGAAACTTAGGAAATGTGGAGGCTAATGACCTCAGGAGACCGCAGGTTACCGAACGCGCTCCGGCAGGTCCCCTGAGTGCACCTTCCAATGAGTCCTTCTTCCATGGACTATGTGTTCATTTACAAGGAAATTTTCTTATTTTGACTTATAAGAGATTCTAACACCCTATCTTACCAGTTTTGCCAATAACGCTGCTGAGAGCAGAGCTGGATATTTTTACTCATGCATTATGCAAGGCAATTTTGTCAAACAAAAGGAGCTATACACATTTCAGCTTCATTCGAACCAGAATAAGATAGGAGTGCCTATGAAAATTTCACCACAGTACAGGTAAATAAATAAATCTGAATTTATTTTAAATATATATGTTTACATAAAAATAGATATACATACATATTTACTTTTATTTGCACTTTCTCATTTCAAATTCAGCATTTTATACCTATTATAAAGTATAAAGGCAAGTAGGAATAAGAACATTCAACGTAAAAAGAAAATATAGCTATAGAGGGGAAGACATTTTTTTGTTGTTGCATTACAGAGAAGACATAACTTACAATGGTTGAACATAATAATAGAAAGAAGGGTTTAAATGAAAGTAAACCCCAGAATATCTTTTAAATGAGTGATCTGCTTTAGATTTATTGCTTTAAAACTTTTATTTTTCAAACACAATTGAACACAGAACTGCATCTATTAACAGAGCAAAGAAGAGTAGCTAGGTTTGCCCGGTGGGCTAAAAAGTTTTATTCTGTCCTTTGTTGTCTGGGGCAATTTTGTCTCTGAGGTCTGTTCCCTCCCAATTAATCTCGTTTATAAAGAGGCCCTGCGGCTTGTTCTGTGTACCTGGGGGTGGCTTGGAGAACCCTGACTTGGGCAGTCTTGGGTTTCTCTGACATACTAACCAGAGCCACTCCCTGTCCACTCTGAGCCAGACCCCTGCTCCTTCCAAGTCTGTTTTCCCAAGTTAGTGGGATGCCTGGTCTAGTCCATGAATACACTCTCTCCCCGTCTGTGTAAGTAACCACATTCACATGGCTGAGAAAGCCTCATTTGCCAGACATTTTTTCCCGAGGTCAAGAGCCAACATGTTCTACATTCCTTCTAATCCAGCAGTTCTCAATCTTGGAGGTACCTTGGAATCACCGAGGGAGGCCCAGACATCAGCCCACGTCCTGGGAGACCCTTCCAACCTGGGCAGACTGGGATGGTTCGTTACCCTACTAAAAATAGAATTTGCAGAATCCTTGCAGGTGGCTCTCACATCAAACCGGCTTGAGAAGCACTCTTTTTATCTGTTTGCTCTTTTCCTTTTGTTCTCTCACTGCTGAACCTCGGTCTGACCATGCACACAATGATGTCAGGCTCTGTGTCTATTATCTGAAATTCAGATCTATTTTACCCGGCAACCCCAGGCTCCAGGCCACTTCTTCTGTGAAAAGAGACTATTTGATTTGAGGATCACTGTGGACCTTCCCAGATAAAGGGCTGAGATGTGGCTCCTTCTTCTTTCTAACCTCTGTGATCCAGCCTTCCAGAAGTTTCTGCACATGCTAGCCTGTGTCTGTGTGTCTTTCCCCAGCACAGCAGTGGTCCATGCTGAGTCAGGAAAGGGGTGGCAAATGATGTCTCTCAGGGCTCCAGGACCACACTCTCCATGGGGACTCAACTTCCTAAAAATTTTATTATTATTATTATTATTGAATACAGAATGGTACATAATTGAAAGATATAGCAAAGGTTCTGCGTAGCAAAGGAAACCATCCACAAAATGAAAAGGCAAACTACCAAATGAGAGAAGATACTTGCAAATCATATATTAGATAAGAGGTTAATATCTAAAACATATAAGAACTCGTACAACTCCATAGTAAATAAATAATCTGATTAAAAATGGGCAGAGGATCTGAATAGCCATTTTCCCAAACATTAAGACGGCCAACATACACATGAAAAATTGCTCAGTATCATTCATCATCAGGGAAATGCAAATCAAAACCACAATGAGGCATCGCCTCACACCTGTTAAAGTGGCTAGTATCAAAAACACAAGAAATAACAAGTGTTGGCAAGGATGTGGAGAAAAGGGAAACCTTGTACACTGCCGCTGGGAATGCAGGCTGGTGCAGCCACTATGGAAAAATAGGGCATTAGGCCAAGTGAAATAAATCAGCCAGAGAAAGACAAAAACCATATGATCTCACTTATATGTGGAATCTGAAAAACAAAAAACAAAAAAACAAAAAAAACCCAAGCTTATAGCAACAGAGAACAGATTGGTGGCTGACAGAGGTGGCAGGGGCTGGGGGTGGGGGGTGGCGCGAAATGGGCAAAGGAAGTCAAAAGGTACAAACTTCCAGTTATAAAATGAATAAGTCATGGGAATGTAATGTACAGAATGATTACTATAGTTAATAATACTGTGTTGCATATCTGAAAGTTGCTAAGAGAGTAGATCTTAAAAGTTCTCATCACAGGACAAACATTGCGTAACTATATATGGTAACGCATGTTAACTAGACTTACTCCTGTGATCATTCCACGGTATATACAAATATTGAACTATTATGTTTTTACCTCTCTGTGAGCCCTGAGCCCTGGAGGGATAGTGTGGCTGGTGGAAAGAACATGGTTTTAAAATCAGGTAGTTCTTACTTTAAAAATTTAATAATTTCATGCATGGGAAGTCCCTGGTACAGCATTTGGTGTAGTACAGGTTCTCAGTAAAGCATGGTCTCAGATTCCCTAACTGTCAAATCATTATTATACTATTCTATCAAAAAATGTTTTTTTTATTGAGGTCATGTACATCAGAGTTTTCTCAAATTCTATAATTTATGTCCCACCCTTGGGGTTTTGCTTTATCTATGTACCAATTATTTAATGTTTTTCTTTAACCATATCTGTCTTTAAAAATAAGATATTTATTTTACCTGGTTCCTTAGCAATGGTAGCCATGAAATTTGGGAATTGCTGTGCTGATTAGTCTAGTACATTAAAAAATACATACAACATTTAATTATTATTATATTATTATATATTATTATACCTCAACAAAACTGGGAAAATATGCATAATTTTTTTAAAAATATGGCATGTGTCACCTAAAATAGTCCTATGAACCACCATGGTATGCATAGTACACTATGAAACACTGATTTATGTGAAAGTCAGCTATTATATTGGCAAACTTTACTTTTCAAGACTGGGAGACCAAGGCTCAGAGAGAGTGAGAAATTGGATCAAAGTCAACCAGACAATCTATTGCAGAATTGAGACAAGAACACAAGTTTCTGGATTTCCAGGTCCACATTTCCATTAGCCAGTCTCCTAAAATACCTCTAGTTGAAGCCTAAATTAAGTCCTGCTACAAAATTACAAGATAAACACTGTGATACTCTAAACCAATCTCGCTCTTTCAACACTGTCTGTATTATTTTTCACCTAGGAAACCTAAAGACACCCTTTCCCTCCCAGAACATGTCTGACAGCGTGCACCTGAGCTGGCCTAGCAATGCGCCTTGCTCAGTTCATATCCTTTGCTTGGCATGTACAAACATACTGCCCCAGGGGAAATGGGACGCAGGAGAGCAGAGCAATCGGGGGGTGTCAACACTGTGTGCTGTTTAGAGACTTTTCTGGAAGTTTTCTGACCTTGTTTCATCCACTCCCGACTACACACTCAAATGTATCAAGCTGTGTCAAACCCTCTCATGGAATATCAGGACATTTCTACCAATTGCCTCCAAAAATATAGGGTATATTTAAATTCTGTGTTTTGGGGGGGCACCCAGGTAGCTCAGTTGGTTGGGCATCTGCCTTCGGCTCAGGTCATCTCAGGGTTTCTGGGATCGAGCCCCGCATTGGGCTCCCAGCTTAGTGGAGGGCCTGCTTCTCCCTTTTGCTCTGTTGCTCCCCCTGCTTGTTCTCTCTTTCTCTGTCAAATAAATAAATAAAATCTTAAAAACAATAAATAAATTCTGTGCTTTTTAAGAAGAATTTTAAAATCCCTATACATTCCCGAATTGAGCAATAATACACTGAAAGAGTCCATAATAGAGAGGAGTCTGGGTTCCTGCAGAAGCAGCAACAGAGCAGACAGCTCTGTGGAGAGGCTTCTTGCCTCTGTTTTCAAGGATCAGCCTCAAAGGCCAATGAAGAGTTGAGGATGTTGCAGGAGATGCATGCCATTTTTACCTTGGGGCATTCATTCCCTCACCATTCTGGTTAACAACACCCTGTTTCTTCCTTGCGGAACTTGCTCTTCCTTAGTTTCAGCCCAAATGGTTTGAGTGGCACTGACCCCAATCCCCACCTCCAGGAGTGGCCACGTGACCCAGGTCTGACCAATCAGGTCGCCCCAGCCCTCTGGCCATATGTGGCTTCAGGAGTGAGCACATGGACCTACTCAGGTAAATGAGGCTCAATTCTGAGAATTTTGTTAGAAGGCTTCTTTCCCCAGGAACCACTCGCTGTAAGAATGTTGGATGCCTCCCCCTGTCGGAGTCCATGAGGAAGGCCCCCTGAAAATGCAGCCGGCACAGCAGAAGCCAGACCCAAGAGAAATGAGGAGAAGGAGACTGAGCTGGACGGCATTTTTTTTAAGCCCTTCCTTGCACCTGAAGCCAGATACCCCTGAACTTTTAATTTACATTAGGTGATGAAGTCCTTTAGTTTAAGCCAGTTTGAATTAGAGTATGTTTTAGTTGGGGGCGGGGGAAGCCCTGTCAATACAGAAGTCAGAGTGAGCGCCGATCTGTTCCCTTCAACCATGAAGAAACGGGGGACGGGGAGGACAGGAGGCAGAGGTTGTGAACCGGGCAGCAGAAGGGGGTCAGAGACCTGCCTCTTGTCTCAACATTGCCCCTATCTCACTGTGGGGTCACGAACAGTGAGTTAACCTCTCCAAGCCTCAGTTTCCCCATCTGTAAAGCAAAGGAATTGGACAACCTGAAGTTCTCACACAGATCTCTGTGGAGCCCCGAAGCCCCTCAGGCAGTGGGAGGGTCCTGGGGACCAGGGTCCCAGACTTCCATCTGTGCAACTCACTTCCTTTTTATCTAGATTATTTGTCAGGCTCTCTTACAGGTGTTGTTGGAAGAATGGGTTCTACTGCTAAAAGAGATCTGTCGACTGTTCCAGTTCTGTTTATACTAAAGTCTAAATTGAGTCAAGACTCATCTGGGGCTAGTAAAAATGCGGTGCCTCTACGCTAAGAGTTGGTCAGAAGCCAAGGTCAAGAGAGCTCCATCCCTGGAGGGTTTGTTAGCTTTACACAGACATAAAAAAATTATTAATGGCAATGATCTGCATCCCTAATCTCAAGAACCGTCCTAGAAATGTGGGTCAGTGGTTATACAGGGGACTTGGAAAAGGAACGGGGACGGGTCCATGCAGTCATAGTTCTGCCCTAACTGCCAGTATAAACACCACTAGTAACACTCAAGGCAGGCAGTCTCTTCATAGCTAGAGAACAGAGGGTGGTGTGCTTGGAGGTTTGTTTGTTTTTTTCATTCTCAAGACAGTGTGTCATTGTAGAAGAAGCTGAAATAACAGAGAGCACTTGCTGTTACACAATCAATTGCACAACACCTGATGTGTATCTACAGAACTCTAAGTTCATGTGGATTTCCTTTTTCTTATAGAGACAACATACACGTTGTAGTGGAAGTCAGATGAAACAAAAATTTCTATGAAAGCATATAAAAGCATTTCCATGGGAACATCAATTATTATGATTACATTAAAAATGTATTCACTTGCAGGCAAGTTTTGACACTATATGTAAATTTGGAGTGCTCCAAATCTTTAAAAAATGTATCTTAAAAAATACATTTTAACACCAGTTGCCATCCACTACTATAGTCAAAACAATTTGCTTTGCTTTATTTCAGGTAAAAATTGCAAATATGATTAAAATCTACATAACAAATATATGTTCCCAAAATAATATTGATCTTACCAACAGGAGATGAATATTTAATTTACTTTAACAAACATGCTGAAAGATAATAAATTAAAATTATTGTTCTATTTGTCCTTCTAGCCTCTGTATAACTAATGGTTTTCTTATTAGAAAGCTACTTTTTTCAATCGTATAGAACTCAGGCAATTTATATTAATACAAAAATAAAATCATATATATTTTGAGGTTTAATTTTTCTTGTTGATTAACTCCTGATTTCTATCACTTAGCTGACATATGCTATAGATACACAAAACCCAGGCAGGGGATGGGGTGAGAGAGGATGAGAATTAAGTCAGACTAAGCAGAGTCAAGACAAGATGCAGGCAAAGGGTCAGCTGAGGGCAAGCTATGAATGCAACACAACAAATCTCAGGATTTGGAAGCAAGTAGCGGTCAGGAAGAATCCAAATTGGAAAACACAGATGGTTTCAGGATTAGACAAATGCAAAAGGGTAAGCTCAAGATACACAGAAATATATGTCAACACTTGGGACAAAATAGACAAGGAGGTTCAGACAGCACCTTGGATAGCTCCCCACGCAAGAGGTGCTCTGACAAAGCTAAGACCCTAACAAACGAATGATCTTCTCTTCTACACCCTAGAATTCCCAGTTGGTACCCCCCCGGATGGAATGAACTTGGTCCCTGGAGCCTGGGGGAACCAGTTGCAATATTCCACTGGAAGGTTTGACTTAAAACCCTAAGGATGATGTCTGTGTCCCTCAGTAATAGACTCCTTGGTGATCGGGTGGGGGCTATGAAAAGTATTGTCCTTCTAAACTTCAGATAATTTGCTTTCCAAAAGCCTGTCCCACTTAATTTGGGAACAGAAGGTCATCCCAGGACCAACACTGCTGTGAACAACAAGGGGTTCTGTGGTGCAGTTTTCATGTGTTAATGTTGACCTTTGATTTCATATTGTCCCTTTAGGGTACCTATACTTGTAGATTAGAAGAAGTGAGATATAGTGAATTATGTATTTATTAGATGTAATAAAGTCCTATATTAAAACAAGTTTAATTTTCCTATTACTACCACTTCAAATAGAGTTCATGATAATAAAAATCCCTGGGTATGACTTTCATGCATGCATCTGTCTTCAGACTTTATTACCCTCTGACCAAGTACTATTATTAGTGGAGGAAAGTTTGCTTTAGGTGACTCCTCTATTAGTAGAGCCCAAAGTCTCTTGGATTCAAAGACAAGCATTATCATTTATCTCAAAGTTCTTTGGCTGTTTTTTCTTATGGTATCAGTGGGTCATAACAATAATTGGAAAACCAAACTAATTTCAAATGCCTTATTCACTAAATGAAATGGGACATAAGATTATTAATCTAGGGGTGCCTGGGTGGCTGAGTCAGTTAAGCCTTTGACTCTTGATTTCAGCTCAGGTCATGATCTAGGGGTTTTGAGATCAAGCCCTGCATTGGCTCCGCCCTCAGCATGGAGTCTGCTTGAGTTTCCCTCTCCCTTTCCTTCTGCCCTTCCCCCTGCTCTCTCTCTTTCTCTCTCTAAAATAAATAAATAAAATCTTAAAAAAAAGGTTATGAATCTAGTGAATAGGAAATTTTCATAGATTAATCTAGAAAAGGAATCAGGTAGAAGGAAGAAAAAAAACAAGTTGTGCATAATGGTTGGGCATGGGGAGGAATGGTAACAGAGAACTAGAGCCACCTATCCAATGTGTGACTGTGACTGTGGGGGATCCAAGACATGATGATGTGGCACCAGCCCTGAGATCCACACTATTTACTGAGCATCTACTCCATACCAGGCAGTGCTCCAATGTCCTGGAGATAGAACTATAAACAAAAAAGATGTTCATGGCATTATTTACTCTTTTCTGATGATCTTAAGTCAGGTCCGCCATGATTGAGAGCTGTCTGCATGATAACGCCTCAAAGAATATGACCAAGATACAATACAAGGAGGTGGTGAAATAGGAGGTGGGGAGGTCAGATCTGGCAGTGAGGGGCATGAAAGACCTGGGTAAGAGGATTCAGGGTTGCAAGTCCCCCACCTTACAAAACTAGCCTCACATTTTACAAATTGAGAGTGTGCCAGGAGAAGAGTATTCTAGTTGGTATTTTAAAACCAAGGAGGACTTGACATATTAGAGGAGACATAAGTGATACCTAGCTGGTTTCTTTGTAGGTTTCTTCATATCACAAAATATCAACATTAGAAAAGATCTAAGAAGTCTGAGTACAATCCCCTCTTTCAACTCTTCTTACATCTCTCAGCTAACTAGCAGGAAAGCCAGAATATACTCAGCTGTCCTGAAATGGAAGCAAGATGTTTTTCTGTGTGCCTTCCACACTCAAATGGGTCTGGCTAAAGAATCTCCCCAATAACAACAGGTCACTGATTTCACATCAATAAATATAAATTGGAGGGACTACAGGGCAATCATCTCTGTGGTTTTCTCAAGTCCCCGGCAGGCTGGGCGTTGGCTTGGGATGAGGGGTCGGAAGACTGAGGAAATTGTGGGTAAGGAGGAAAGGGGAAGGAAGCCAAGGGAATGGAACACAAGGCCTGACCTGGAGCTTGCTGGGCTCTTTCATTGAGAAATACCATCCTTGTCTTCAGTTACAACTGCCTTTTGGCCTGCCGATTGTTATTGCTCTTCAATATAACAGACTGTCATAAGGGATCAATCAGACAGGAGTAGCTCTGGTTCAGGGGACATTATGACCATGCAGGAACATTTTCACTGAAGAATGGAGCCCTTTATTGCTTTGATTATAAAACAAACAAAAGTTTATAAAAGTCCTAAAATGTGCACTATTTTCCAAAAATTCAGCACAAAACAAGTATAATTTTGTAAAACTAGAATTATAAAATCCCTTAGATACACACCTTAAAATGAAAATACTGAACTATATCCTTTACTGCTAAACCATCAATGGTACAACATGAATATATACATATATAGAGAGAAGGGCAATAATGGACAAACTGCCCATTCATATCTGAAAATTGTTCTCATTCTTGGGAAAAGACAATTGCAGCCACTGCTCATTTCCACAGTTTTCAAAACTTGGTCACATTGGCTATTCTGGATTCTGACTTTACTAATAAAATAAAATGTCCTGTTTCCTTTTTTTTTTTTTTTTCACTTACTCCTTGGCAAGAGATACTAAGATACTAAGGTACTAAGATACTAAGAGCCAAGATGAACATGCTTCCGAATTTTATTGGTAATCATTAGTGTCTCCTGGAATATTCCTATTGTAGCTTTTTAAAAATATATATATATATATTTTGCCATTTTCAACATTCCTCTGGTGGAGGGATGCTGGCATTTATTAGAAAGTTCCGATTGGCTGGTGGCGCTGTATTAAGTGCCAAGAGTGAACCAGGTAGAGGAAATTGCTTCTTAAGCTTGCAGGTCTGAAAGAAAGGGAGCTGCCTCTCTTCAATGAAAAATAACTTCTATGATTGGCACTGTTCTCCAGCCAGCCCTGCCGAACAGGCTCTTTAGATATAAAGTTGCAAGAGCTCTTGACTTGCCTTTCAGATAAAGAGCAGCCCAGCCAGCCTCCAATCTAAAGTCTTAGATTTAGAGACAGAAAATATATGTAAAAAAAATGCCCCAATACTTTTTGAGATTAAAAGATAATAATACTCTAAATCAGAAACTACTAAGGCAAAAGCTTTAAAAAAAAAAAAAAAACAGTGACAGGAGATAAGAGAACATACTTTCCCCAACTTTTCTCCTCTGTGAATTACAGACTTAACTTGCATAAGAAAATTACAGGAGTGTAAAGCTAGGTTTTTGAAGAAAGCTGTTCTCCCTGTTCTTAGTTTTTACCTAATGAATTTTGCATTCTGGAACAAGTAACAATTCTTTTTTTTTTTTTTTTAAGATGTATTTATTTATTTGAGAGAGAGCACACATGCATGAGCAGGGAGAGGGGCAGAGGGAGAGGGAGAGAATCTCAAGCCGACTCCCTGCTAAGTGTGGAGCCTGACATGGGGCTCAGTCTCACTACCCAGAGATCATGACCTGAGCCAAAATCAAGAGTCAGTCACTTAACAGACTGTGCTACCCAGGCGCCCCCAAGTAATAATTCTAATTCATAGAGCTTTCTGTAGACTGCTGCTACCCACACTGTCTTATTTGAGCTTCGCAACAATCATTTGAGGTGGCTATTTCCTCCCCATGGGCTTTAGAGCTTAACACTTGATGGTCTGTATCAAGAAGCCAGATGGAAAATCCTATAACCATTTACCCATCTCCTTGCATTTGCTCCGCCCATTAGGCTGAGCCACACGCATCTCGTGGACCTCATCAGAGCTGGGACAGTCTGGTAGGTTCAGGCAGGATCCCTATTATTTTGCCTGGAAATGAGATCATCACAAGTAAGAACAGGCCGCACAAGCATAGCAGGCAAGAGGCAAGTAACAGGTGAATCAATTTCAGTTGCTCAGCCTACTGAGCAGTGTCAGTCTCCAAGCTCCTCCAGGAAAGATGACCTTTTTAAGGTTGTTTCTCTCAGCAGATTGGACCTGGAGCTAGCTCATATGATGATAGGACCTCCAACTTGCCAAATCTATCTGAGAGCTTCTACAGCCTTTGGGAGAATGACTAAAGTCTTGAAGGCCACCAGGAGACTCAGGAGGACTGAGGACTAGTAAGGAAGTTTCATTGTTTCTGAAGCTTTTCAATCAATCTATCTATCTATCTATCTATCTATCTATCTATCTATCTATCTATTTATTTATTTACAAGGGGAGGGACAGAGGAGAGGAGAGAGAAAATCCCAAGCAGGCTCCGCGCTGGGTGTGGAGGTAGGGCTTGATCCCACAACCTCGAGATCATGATCTGAGCCGAGATCAAGAGCTGGACACTTAACTGACTGAGCCACCCATGCACCCCATTTTTGAAGGTTTTTAAATTGTATCCAAACTATATTTTTATTTATTGATCTATGGAAATGTGTTGTGTGGATAAATACATAGAAATCATACTACACCATCAAATAATGAATGGATAAAGAAGATATGGTACACACACACACACACACAATGGAATATTACTCAGCCATAAAAAGAATGAAATCTTGCCATTTGCAATGATGTGGATAGAGCTAGAGAGTATAATGCTAAGTGAAATAAGTCAGAGAAAGACAAATACCATAGGATTTCACTCACAGGTGGAATTTAAGAAACAAAACAGATGAACATTGGGGGTGGGGGAAGAAAGGCAAACCAGGAAAAAGACTCTCAACTATAGAGAACAAAGTGAGGGTTACTAGAGGGGAGGTGGGTGGAAGGGTGGGTTAAATGGGTGATGGGGATTAAGGAGGGCACTTACTGTGATGAGCGCCTGGTGATGTATGTAAGTGATGAATCACGAAATTCTGCATCTGAAACTATTATTACACTGTATGTTAACTAACTGGAATTTAAACAAAAACTTGAAAAAAAAATCATACTGCAGACAAACTCACAATATGAAGAATTGGAGTTTTATTTCTATTGTTTTGAATATTCTTTGGTGCACAGGAACCCGGTGGGACGACTACAAAAAATAAGACATAACAAGTTCACCCCATGCAAAGGGCAGGAAAGGACAGTCCCTCCCAGGTCATCAATCACAATAACACATAAAAAGCCAAAGTCAGCTTCTCCATTTACCAATTTGGCCATCCCCTCCCCTACAGAAAGGATCTTGTGGTTTTCCCTTTCTCTTAAGCCCGAGATAAACACCCTCAAGATCTGATTTAGCATCTATCACTACAGCAAACCGCATTACCTCATTTTCCTGGTCTCCTCCTACTCCCAAACTGAATCTTATGCCTGACCAGCGCTTACCCTACTCTGAGTCACCCCTTTGCATCAAACAAACATGAGAGTCCCTCCTCAGCAAGACTCCTGTAGAAAATGGCACTTTTCAGCCCTATATAAACCCATGTGCATGCTCCACATTTACCGAGCACATACTTTCTGCTAGGCATGGTACAAAAGTACATAAAGAGGCCCCCCCTCAGTGAGCTAACGGTCTCATGCAGAACTACTATGGCAAAGGAAGGCCCAAGCGTCGGGGTACCTCATCAAACCCATGACCGCAAATCTCTCTTCATTCAACACCAAGTAAAACAGACTCTCATTTCTTGTGTGCAATGTAAATACTCAAAAGAATTCTTTAAAATGAGGCGTTTTGACCCTCTTAATCACAAAATAGGAACTAGACCTGTCTTGGAATTAAAAGCTTCCTGACCATTTAGAAACTTCGCAATATTTTCCATTCCTCGACGTTCAGTTTGTGTTTGGCCACAAGACACCATGTAGGAAGAGCTGTTTGGCTGCCGAGTCACACAGATTGGCCATGACACAGGGGAACCTAGGAAACTGACCATGTAAACAAACAATACTCCCAAATACTCATGCAACCAGACCAACTGCCCCTGCAAAACCTACCATTGTAGAGCAAGGCATTTTTCTCTTCCTTTTTTCTTAATAAAGGGCCTTAAAAATGCATATATTTTTTAAAAATCATGTTATGTGAAGGACAAAAGTACCTAATTAGGAGTAACTTAAAAGACAGTGAAGGTCAACATTAAGCATATGAGGAAAAAAATGCAGAAGCAGCCACCTTTGTTTTTGTCTTTATGTTAAGAACAGAGGGAAAACTACAGCGGCCAGCAATGGGGAAATGATTAAATAGATTATAGTCCACATTATGGACTATTAGGTAACTATTAAAAAGAATGATGTATCTCTAAATTGACTTGGAAATATTCGTATGTAGGAGTATGTACATATGTGCATATGGAAGACATATCTGTGCTTTTATAAATTATAAAAATAAGAAATTGTGTTTGTAGACATGTAGAAGAATTGTGGGAAAGTACATATGGCCCACCACCCTGACAACATTGGTTCCTGCAAGGAGATGGGATAAGAAGATGAGGAAGACTTAATTAGTAATTTATATATTTCTATATGACATGAAGCATCACAACAGCATGAATGTTAACATAATCAATAGCGTATTAAAGCACAAACAGGAGACTATGAAAATATTCTCCATCCTACCAAATGCATGATAAATTTTAAGTGTTTCAACACATACAAAGTAAGAATAATATGTAGCAATAACACTTGTAATTGCATAACATCTAACCACCAAGAAGCTCTCTCTGCAGACCAATGTTCATTGGTTTTAATCTACTGCAGCTGCACCCGTTCCCACTCAGCGAGATAGAGGGCAGGTGTGTTTTGCTTGTGACGGGGGAGGCCAAAGGCCCACCTGTCCAAGACCTCCTCAAGGTCCGGCAGTGGGCTGCGGAACAGAGGGAGGGCTTCTGACTCTCACCCCACAATCCATTCACATGACCATGCCAGGGCCCTGGGTTGTAAAGGGCAGATGTCCTATGACATCTGAGCATAAACAAGTGGCCATTTTCCTGTCAAAACCCCCAAATTAGCCATTAAATGTGCAGTATAGGAGCAATTAGTCAAGTGCTCACAAATAACCTGCAGAGGCTGACCAGAGAACAAAACCCCTTGGCTTTGATTCATCACCTCCTAGCAGACCACCCACACTGCGTGCTCAAGGACCACGTGTGCTCATCAACAGAACAGTAAGATCTGAAATTCTAGGGCTGTTTATATTCATGGCACTTTGCTGGGTGGCTTGCTCAGTAGGAGAGGAGTTGATGTCATTCTCACAGCAGCTTATATGTTATAAACTTGTTCCCTGCATAAGCCCTTTGGAGAGCTTCCATGTCCCAATGTCACAAACTCATCTTAGATACATGAGTTGTACACAGCAGCCTATGCCAAAGGGGTTAACTCTCTCAGGAGTTCGGCTGACAATGGAGGACGAATGAGGTAATAGCCATCGACAGCATTTCATCAGGGCTTCTCCTTACAGGATCCAGGAAAGCATGGTTTATTACCAATGGGCATGCATCAGAAGCCAAGAGATGGTGACCCGGCTCTTGGCCTTGACTACAGAGCATGCCAGCTAAGTGGAGGCTGGAGTGAAGACTAATTCTGGAAGGTGGTTCCCTCTGTGCTACTTTGGAGGTCTTGGGATTCCCAGATGGACAGTCTTAGGGGTAAAGATCAGCTGGAGCTGAAGACCTGACCCAGCCTGGATTTGCTCTGGGCCATGCAACCTCCCACTTCCCAAGGAGTCAGAATTCCTAAGGAAGGGAGGACTAGACCCATCTCTCAAAAAGTCTGGAGCTGTCTGTCCTAAGCCTAGAGATGGGAGTGTGTGAGGGTTGGAGATAAGGATTTTTGTTGGTGGGACCCAGTGGGTTGCGTGATGGGAAGCTCAACTATACATTGTTTCTTAACCAACAGCATGAAAATTATTAGGTAGTGGGTGATTTGAAAAATACCACTGAAAGGACAAAGTGAAAACATGAACACTCTGAAGGGAGAAACAGGAAGTAGGAGAGGGTTATCAGACTGATTTAGGGTTAGCAAGATACACGGGTTGAATGGTGTTTGCTCCTACAAAGCCACCTTGGATATTTATACTGTACATTAGGCTGTTTTACAACATTAAATTATCCCCTAATTGTCACAACCCCGCAAGTATGCACCACAGCAACTAGTTCTTTTCTATTTTCTAGTAAAAATTATAAGCAGGAATGTGTGGAGTTGAGTCATCCGTGAGTAAAGTCAAGTCCCTGAAATTAATGAACCGACTGAGTTTAAAGAAATACACACAAATGAAGTTTTCTCACTTGTGAATATCAGGTGCAGTGTTGTGAGTTCACAACTTTTGCTCTTTGGGCAGTACTTCCATGCTATTCTGCCTCTCCAGGGACTGGATCCCTGGTTTGGTTCTTGCAAATGGACCAAAAGAGTCAAAGAACAGGTTGGCATTGACATCTCTGGCTCACGGAACCTCGTAAGGAAGTCTGGAGGGCCCACCCTCTCAGAATACCCAAAGGGGAGGCCTGGGTCCATTATATCTGTCGTAGAAGATGGACCTTTCATGCATACAGCACTAACATGACATTACCATCATCTTCATTTGACATAAAGAATACAGAGAATTCCTGACTTCCATTCCAAGTGTGGAGCTGTGCAATCCAAATGGTAGCCGACAGCCATTCAAATGTGATGACTTGAATTTAAACCACTTGAAATAAAATACATTAAAAATTTAGCTCCTCAATCACACCAGCTACATTTCAACTGCTAAATAGCCACATGTGGCCAGTGGCTGTTGGACGGATATCATTTCCATCATCACAGAAAGTTCTGTGGGACATCACTGGTCCAAATTAACTTTGGATACAGCCTTGGCCCTTGGTGATGAGAATCATCTACCAAGTGAGAGCAATTAAAGCACCAAGACAAGGCCCAAGGGGGCAGAGAAGAAGGGCTTTAGCTCTTACTGTCCATCCGCTACCCCTTTATTCATTGACACGATCCATATAATTATACCTCTCCAATCTTCCATAAAGGGTCATGGAAACGCAGCTTCGAGCCCTCCCCACCCCACATTCTGGAACCAGACCACAGGAAGCAATGGAATTTTTACTGTGCTAACAGACCGTCTATTATTTAATCTACTTCCTGACGCTGCAGTGTTTTTTCATCCTTATTTTTTAACCAGAGAAAAAAATTGACCTGGGATTTGGGATTCTCTCCTCTAACTCATGAAGAATTCCAAGGTCTGCCTTCCTAGGATTTCACAGCCATATATGACAATCTCCCAGTGAACAGTCCGTGCTGCTTTTGCTCGAACAAACTGCCCTGCTAACTCCGAGCCTTGACACCTAGTTTAATGCGAAAGGCTGACAGGACTATTTTTAGAGAACTATCTGTTTCTGAAACTCCCTCGTGTTTCCACTCAAGAGGGTAAGCATTCCCTTAGGTATGAAAGAAAGCATCCTCCCAGCAGTGGGCCATCCAAATTCAAGAGGAGAGAGGCATCACACGAGCTGGAAGAAGGGCACCAATCATCTGAATGCACTTAAAAAATAAATACCTAAAGTTCACCCCCCCAAATCCAGCCCAGGACTGAGGCGGAGGCAGGCTTTTCAACTGGAAATGCTGAGAAAATGAATGCATCTCACAGTCAGGCTATACTCAAGAGCTACGTTTACCGTTTCCAAAGAGATGCGATAAGGATGTTTTTCTTGGCCATAGAATTGGTGAACAGGACCCAAAGCCTAGGGTATAGGGGCCCTAAGTATCCCCATTAATTCTGAGGAGAGCTGTGGGGGAGTCTGCAACCACCTAGAGCACATGCGGAAGGACAAGAGCTGACTCTGCTGCCCCCACCTGCCAGGCCAGCCCTGACAGTCCGAGTTTGGGGGAACACGCTGTTCCTAGTGAGAGGTGATTCTCACGTCTGCCTCTACTATGCACATGGTTGGCACCCCACTTTCTCCACCTCCCAACATGTCCTGCAGACTTCTCTACATGCATACTCAGTGATCTTCCTCATTCTCCTGGACACATAGCACAGCGTGCCGCTGTGTGGACGGGCTTGGCCAGCTCTCTGCGGCCGGATGCCTGGGCCGCTTCCAACATTTCGCTGGGAACATCTGGTAGGGGTGCCATTTCACACACGTAGGTCTATCTGTGGGATAAATTTCTGGAAGTGGGACTGCTGCATCACGGGGCCAATGCACCTGGAATCCTGACAGATCCTTATTCACTGGGCTGTAAACTTTTGCCTTACGGCCACCGATGTGTTATTAGGAGTATCTACTTCCTTGCAACTTCTCACACAACACTCGTCTCTGGAAGTTAATGGTACCCTAAAATGCTTGAGCAACACTTCTGAAAGTTCCTTAAGAATCACCTGAAGGAATTTGTTTAAAACGAAGAATCTTGCGATCCACCCTCAGATATTCTGATTCAGTGGGTTGGCTTAGGCCTTCGGAAACTACATTTTTAAACAAATCCCATGACAATTCCGGTACAGGTGATCCTGTGACCTAACTTTTTATCAGACCCCCCCGCCCTAGAGAATCAGCACATCCCTGCTGAGGCACAGAGGTAGGTTTGCGCACGCGGAGGTGCCTAGGTGCTGAGCCGTAGGCAGGGATCCTGCACCCAAAATCCAGACGGCCCAGGTTGGAGTCCTGGCTTCATCCCTTGCCAGATGTGTGTGCTGGGCCAAGTGACTTTGCATCTGTGTGCTGCTGTTTTCCTATCCGTAAACTGGGGCTAATAGTACTACTGTTTTTAGGATTAAATAAGCTAAAAGTTGTGAATGCTTTCAATACCATTTGGTGCCTGGTAATTATTTTAAAAGCGTTATCGTATACGGTAGAAACTGCTAGCTAGCTACCCCGATATCCACTGCCCCCATGTTCCATGGTAACAGAACTCCCACCATGGGGCTGGGCACAGTCACCCAGAATAAAGACTCTTTTGTGGCTATTTGTGGCTGGCCAGGGAGACGCAACGGGACTGACTACATAATTTGTAGGGTTAGGTGCAAAATGAAAATGCAGAGCCTCGGGGCACCTGGGGGGCTCAGTCGGTTGAGCGTCTGCCTTCGGCTCAGGTCAGGATCTCAGGATCCTGGGATCGAGTCCTGCATCAGGCTCTTTGCTCAGTGGGGAATCTGCTTCTTCCTCTGCCCCTCCCCCCAACTTGTGGTCTCATTCTCTCTCTCTCTCTCTCTCTCTGACAAATAAATATAGTCTTAAAAAAAAGAAAATGCAGAGCCTCTTTTTGAAAAATTAGGAAAAGGGTGCTATTAGAGGTATTAAATATATGGCTTTTTCATTTTTTCCAGGATTTCCCTCTCGACCTGTCATAGTGATTTTTATTTGCCATTTGATGTTGCTCCTTTGGGCAGACAGATACTCATGAGGAAGTGGGAACACAAGCATCAGGAGGCCAGCCCGTGGGGCTGCTGAGCTCCCCCTTCTGTGAACGTCAGACCTGTGTGCAGTGCCCCTCTGGGGGCTGGGAAGTCAAGCCAGGCATCTCCTTCTTCCATAGTCCCACTGCCCCAACCCACTGCAGATGGGCAAACCCCAGGGGTATGCCGGGACATAGGTGTCTATATTGAAGGGAAGGCAGTTGCTTGTCCCAAATGAGCTGCCTACTTTGCGCATTGTGACACTGGTAGCTCAGGGTGGGGATCCCTGTGGCCATGCCCTGACACCAGCTCTCCCAGAGGAGAGGGGCCAGCAGTGGACACCTAGTCCCGGGGAGATAACAGGAGCCAGGGGGTGGGACCCCTGCAGGAGTGGAGGCTTCAAGCCCCCAGCACATCCTCCATTGTTCCATTCAACTTCACTTATAAAACACAAATTCAAATAGGAATTTCTTAAGAATTTCAAGATGGTGACTAGAGCCCTAAACCCAAAGCAGAAGGTCCTGTGTATCTCCTATTGGTGGCATGCCCATGGAGCCAATCCTGCACATAGTGTTAAAGTTTTTCGTGCAACTTTTGGGAGACACCCTTAAAAATTATCCTTTCTTACATTGTCTTGCTCAAAATGCATTCATAATGGCAGGGTCACGTGCCACTGAGACCACGGGGATAAGGGCCGCACCTGGGGACCAAAGCGAACCTTAGTTGTTTACACGTAATAACAGGCATAACCAGAGCAAGGGAAGATGGAGAAGTGGGAGACATGGGTAAGACACCGACAGAACTGGAACCATGAGTCGGGGGGACTGTGGCCAGCCCAGGAGAGACAGTCTAACCCCCTCACTTCCAGCACAATCTCATGAGATGAGATTCATGGTTTATACCAGAAATATAAAGGACATACCCTCCGTCAGGGTTTGAAAGCTGCTAGGATTCTGGATATAATTCATTATTTGAAAGCTGCTGCATCCAGTCTATAAATCACTACAAAGTAGTGGTTCTTTCCAACTAGTCTTCTCAGTGTCTTTGGCCAAAGGCCAGTGTTCAGGAATTCCTTCAGTACCTTCAGGAAGGCATCTGCATACTGAACATGTGGAGTGGCCAGCCAGCATCTGGACAAGACAAAGTCAATCATCCACGCCCACAAGAACTTTCTGTTGCCTGGATGGAACTCTTCCCTGGGAGAGGAATCAGCCCTCTTACACCAGCTCTTGGTTTTATTTTGGGTGTAAACCAACTGGAACACTTTGTTACAAATATGCAGTGCTCTTCAGATACAAGATGTACAAGTCCTACAAACTGAAACAAACTTGGCTGGTCAGAAGTCAAAGCCTTCTCCCTCTTGAACCCCACTTTTACAGTTATTTAAGCTTGGAAATGAGAGGTTTACTCTTCTATTTTTTTTAAAAAAGATTTATTTGTTAGAGAGAGAGAGAGAAAGAGAGAGAGAGAGAGAATGTGTATGTGTGGGGGGAGGGGCAGAAGGAGAGAGAGAGAATCTCAAGCAGACTCCACGATGAGCAAAGAGCCCGATGTGGGGCTCCATCCCAGTACCCCAAGATCATGACCTGAGTCGAAATCAAGAGTTGGACACTTAAGCAGCTGATCCACCCAGGTGCCCCGAAAGCTTTACTCTTTGCAGACAATTTTTTCATTTCCTTACACAAATCTCTGTTGCATCTTAAATAAAAGTAATAAAAAACACATTTTCATCTTTCCTCTTCAAATGTACCTCTCTCACCTTTAATTTTTGGTGGACTCTTTTTATCTCAGGCTTTTCTTTTTTAATATGGCAGAGATAGAGACAAATATCTACTGATCTTCAAATATTTCAAAGGTTTGGGAATGCAAGTTTTTGGAGAGATGATACAGTCTACTGGTCGAGAACCCAGATGGCCTAGATTCAAATCCAATTCAGTATAATATGGGCAAGTTATTTAACTTCTTCACTCAATTTCCTCACCTGTAAAGTGGGGATAATAATAGCACCAACATCCAGTTCATAGATTTGTTGTGAGGATTAAATGAATTATGGCTGGTATGTAGAAAATGTTTGATAAGTATGAGGCTACCTCTATTATTCTAGCATACACAGAATTCTAAAATCAAGAGAATTTAGAGTCTACTCTGGAAGGGACTAGAATTCAGGGTCAGGTATTTACTCATCCCGAGTAAAGTGGGGGGCGGGGCTCAGCTAGAACCAGACATTTACTCCTTGGGAACTCAGGCTCCAGGCAAACTGTTCACATAGTGATGGGACCAGTATAACTGTGAATCAAATTTGAGACTGGTTGTGTATGGGGAGGGTGCTGCTGGGCAGAAAAACTTGATACTTTGTTTTGTTGAAAAGAATTAAAATGAAATAAAAATCAACTAGATGAGGTCAGCATTTTCCACCCTCCCCAACTTGCCCTAACACTAAACACTTCCTAAAAATAAATGATTGTTAAATTATTGTTATTATCAGTCACAAAACTGGTGGCACCTACCTAATGGGCAGCCAACCTTTAATAAACACCATGAGGTTTTAACCCTGGACGGTTCATAAAATAGTCAAAATGAGGGCTCTTTTAAATATTCCACGTTTATTTTGTTCTACTCAGCCTCCCAGTGTACCTCCTTCATATTGCATAAGCTCACTTTGGAATGTATTCCTGGGAACTTTTTGGTAAATTGAAGAAAGACAGAGATCTCAGTTCAGTCTCTTTCTTTTTCTTTTTCTTCAGATCTATTTATTTATTTGAGAGAGAGCGCGTGCACACAGTTGGGAACCGGGAGAGAATCTTAAACCAACTCCCTGCTGAGCGCGGATCCTGACAGGAGCTCAACCCCAGGACCCTGAGATCATGGCGTGAGCTGAATTCAAGAGTCGGATGCTTAACCTACTGAGCCACGCAGGCGCCCCTCCTTCATCCTCTTTCTTCATCAGTTTATAACCAATCTTCTCCAAGACCAGGTGCTCCTGCTCTGCTCCTCCTGACTCTTGATTCTCTCCCCCCTTTAACACCTCCCCAAATGGATATGCTTTCAACCAGCCCTGAAAGCAAAAGATTATTCAACAACCGCACGGTGCCTATTCTATATTTGGCTTTGTCTTATTCAGTAAGAAAAATAGTAATACCTTAAGTGTGTGTAGAATATTAAGGTTTACAAAACGTTTTATATTTCTATGGTCTCCATTGATCTCACAATAATCCTGGGAGATAGGAAGGGTAGAGGACAATTCAGCTCAGAGCAATTAAATAAGCAGGGATTTTGATCGCATGAAAGAAAGAACATTTTCACCAAAAACACTAGACCTATGACTCATGTTAGGTTTCTCAGTTAATTATTTCTACTTGAATGGAAAGAAAATTAGAGCAGCCTCTTAATTCTGGAGTCCCTGGGATGTGGCACCGGCCCCACCAGGGAATTTTCTGGTTCATGGAGATAAACGATGACATCTGAGGTAAATCAAGCATTGCTTTCAACTCTTCCTCTGTCTCACAGTTTGTCTCCTTTACAAGGAAAAATGGGTCAAAGTGTTCGATAAAACACACCCTATCAACCCTACATAACCAGAGTTAACTCTGTCAAAACCAGCGCCAATAAGGGCCTCTCACTCTGGTAGACCAGTGATCTCCTTCTATTTATTTATTTATTTATTATTTTTTAAATTTTAAAATGAATTTAATTAACATATAGTGTATTATTTGTTTCAGAGGTAGAATTTAGTGCATATAATGCCCAGTGCTCATTCCATCAAGCGCTCTCCTTAATGCCCATCACTCAGTTAGTTACCCCATCTCTCCACCCCCAGTGGTCTCCTTCTGACCCTCTGAGAAATACTGTTTATTGAGGGATTCCACTAGGTTCTTTTTGATTTCCTGCAGTTTATAGTTCTAGATTTGGGATATTTGGTGTTAAAAGGTTAACAAGAATAACCACTGATATTCACATATTTAATTGGTCATGATTTTTTGAATGCCTTGCAAATAGCAACTCTACTTACTGAAATATTTTTTCATCGACAAGATATATTAAATCTCAGAATATTTACCATGAAAAGTGGGGAGGGGGACAACAGAGTGTCAAGTAATAGTCTGGATATAATTTACTAGCCGAGCTCCGGGCCAGAAGACCACATCGTATTGTGAAAAATGTTGTTATAAGATCTTGTTTCTCAAATCAGTCACACGTTCAATCAGTAGGAAGTTACTGAGCATCTATGACACGATCAGCTCTGTACTTCCAGTGACTTAAGTTCTGGATATTGCTGAGCACTAGAGCTATTCATACTACCTTAGCAATGTGTGGGGGTTTTTTTAGAGCCAAAGGCTCAACCTCCCTCCTCTTACTTACTACAAAGGGTTAACTAAAAATAAGAGGGAAAAACTCCACTCTCCCAAAAAAAAAAGGAGGCAACTCCTCAAATTGATGATAATGCCTGGGCCACACTTTTTATTTTTAGCAGTCCATAAGCCCATATGGGTTTAGTCTTTGTTCTCTTTCTTCCATGCGCCCATAGTGGTAAAGAAGGTCCAGGCTCACCCTTCCATAGAATGAGACTAGATGTTACTTTCTTTCATCCCAAGAAGCAGCCAGCCCCACTCCCGCTTTGGGTGTGTACGTTTCTCAGGAACCTCAAGAAACTGAGGGGTCATGGGTCAAAAAAGGATCTGGGTATTGGTGGATCTCCCAAATAGAATCCCTTTCTCTAGCGATACATAATGAAAACACACCCCACCAGCAGCCCTCAATCACCCTACAACTCTTTCCAAAGTTCAGCTCCCCTGAATCCACCTCCCCCAGGGAGGGATCCCAGAGCAGTTGGACAAGGCTTCCAAAAGGCACATTAAGAATGTTGATCTTAATTGAGGAAAATGTTAAGAGGGATAAATTCTTTTTTGGCCAAGATCATGCTGACATGAAAATGACGACCTAGGAAACAAGGGGAGAACAACGAAAAGAAGAAATGTTTCTGGCTGAAATTCCCCTCCAACTTTTCCTGTACTCCTTCAGGAACAAGAAGTTCCCGAAAGCAAAGCAGTTCCCTTCCAGGTGTCACAGTGTGGATCAGCATTAACGCTAACTGCAATCATCTTCAAAAAGTTCCCCATCTCCGGAGTTGGAAACCTTCACACTTTTCTCCCTGGAAACATGGCGTTGGAGGTATTTTTAGCCTCTGCTAGCCACTCAGGAACAAAGTAGCTTTCAATTTTTAAAACTTGTCAGGCGTCCTATTCTAAACAAATTATCAGAAGGCTGTGTAAATTCACCATTTGTTTCTGACCCCATCATCTATGAAATGTTTACAAAGACAGGGCCTGGCTATTTGACTCACAAGAATATTGAGGATCCTGAGGCTGACGTTAGCATACATTAGCCAAGAAAACAGGCTAGGGTAATACCTGCACAAGAAAGTTGGGCTATGACTGGAAAAACATTAAACATGCCTGTGGGTATAATAAATAGAATTACTTTCAGTAATAATGTGGGTCTTTAACTTGACCAATGAAAGAACAAATGCAGTAACAGGGGGAAGAAGAAACACACACGCACAGAGGAGCAACAAGACTAAAGACTCTTCCAGTGTGGAAATGAAATGCTAGGCAGGAGATGGAACATCTGTGAAAAAAGAGAAAAGCAATATCCAGGAGTCTCAAAACCAAAGGCTGATTCTAGGATTTACTTCAGCTTATCCCTCTTTGTCTCTCACATAGCGTCTTTCCAGTGCTCTGTCCCTTCCAAGAAATTACCAAATCCTACCCATTCTGTCTGTAGATGTCTCTAGAAGGCCCCCTCTGCCCCCTGGTTCCACTGGTTCCTCCAAAATTACTTCCGGAGCAGATCAGGGCTAGAGCCCCGCACTGGTCCCAGGCATCTCTGGCTCAGATCTGAAACCCTGCCCTACCCCTTCCCCTGCTCTGTATTGCAGAGGGCTGTGTTTCCTAAGTGGCGTTGAGCCAAAGGGGGGTGCCGGCGGGAGGGGTCTGGAGCGGGGCCCTTCCCTGCCTTCCCTGATGTCACCTGTATAGCTCCAGCATGGCTCCCTGGCTCCCCGGCCCCAGGGCAGTTCCAGCTTTTGCCAGTGACCTTAACACCTGGGCTCCAAAAGACCTCTTCCCTTCGTCTCTCCAGCCAAGGGGAGAAGCAGATTCCTGGGCTGCCTCAGTGTACCCAGTCTAGCTCCTCAGTTCTTCCAACATCTATATAACCTACACCTTTTCTCCACCAAATCCCCCTGTTGGAAAGACGTGAACTTCTGTTTTCTTGATTGAATATTGATGGACACAGCCCACTAAAACTGGACTCCACGTATCTCACTGCTGGCTCCTCTACTCGATCCTGAATGTTGAGAAGGGATTAATTTTCTTAGAGTAGATCCGAACATGCCCCCTCTTGTCTAGCAACCTTCCTTGCTTTCCATTGCCCATTCAGTGCCGCATTCAACTTTAGGCATTCAAGGGCTACCTTCACGGTTTTTAACAAATCTTTATAACTGTGCTATTATTTATTTTTTCTTTAATACATTTACTTAATTTGACACACTTTAAAAAATAGAGCAGCATGCTAAGTAAAAATGTCTATGATCAAGGTTCTGATACGCTAAATATCGATTTTTGTAATACATATTAAATTAAATATATAACTTAAAAAATTGGTGATCAGTGTAAAACCCCAAAGCGTTTTTCACCTTGATCATCTCAGCCTTGCACCTCTTACAACCACAGGAATGCAGCCGAGCACAATGGTTTAAAGTGTGGACTCTTGAATGACAAGGTCGGAGTTCAACTCCTGCCTCAGCCACTTACGAGCTGGGTGACTTTGGGCAATTGACTCAACCTGTCCATGTCCTACTTTGCTCATCCATACAGTGACACCAATAGCATCTCTCCCATATGGTCATTATGATAAGGATCTGAAGAAATACCCTTAGTGTCTTTAGGACAGTGCTTGATATGCAGTAAGCACTCAGTAAGTGTTGGTTATGATCATTCTTCCACGTTGACCTTTGCTCCAATAACACAGGACCACTCTTACAGGAAAAAAACTGGCCCAAACCTGCGTGTGTCCCTTTGCCTTGCACCTGGCTTGCCTTACCCCACTTCCAGATTCCTACCCATCGACTGCAGCAAATTGTAAACTCTGGCTCTTTTTTTTTTTTTTTTTTAAAGATTTTATTTATTTGACAGAGAGACAGCAAGAGAGGGAAGACAGCAGGGGGAGTAGGAGAGAGAGAAGCAGGCTTCCCGCAGAGCGGAGGAGCGGGGAGCCTGATGCGGGGCTCGATCCCAGGACCCTGGGATCATGACCCGAGCCAAAGGCAGACGCCTAATGGCTGAGCCACCCAGGTGCCCCAAACTCTGGCTCTTTAAGAAACCTCTTCTACTACCCTCCCTTCCCAAACAAAACTCCCCCAGTCTTTGACTTTGTGAGACCTTTGTATCTCTCCTATTACAAACATCACACTCTGTCCTGGGATTTGGAAGTTTGTCTCCTGCTCCTTATTGGCTTGTAATCTTTCGAGAGAAGGGATCCTGTCTCCATCATGGCTGAATCCTACCCGGCCCATCTCCTGCACCCCCACAGCAGAGATGCACAATAAATCCTGCTTTTCTTGCCCCCCCGCTGCAATGCCTCGGAATACAGGCTGCCCTAGTTGCAGAGTCATTATTGTGCCTTTTAGGAAGTAGGATGTGTGCCTTGACTATTCATAAAACTGCCCTTTGCCTAATTCACAAGTTAACTAAAATAAATATTTTCCTTACTTTTATAGCCTCTCATACTCTTTAAAACATTTATTTATTTATCTGAGAGAGAGAGAGAGAGAGAGAGTGCATGTGCACATGTTGGGGGGAGAGCAGAGAGAGAGAGAGAATCTCAAGCACACTCCCTGCTCAGCATGGAGCCCAACTCGGGGCTTGATCTCAGGACCCCGAGATCATGACCTGAAATGCAATCAAGAGTCAGATGCTTAAGCAGCTGAGCCACCCAGGCACCCCTATAGTCTCTCATACTTTTAAGACTGCAAACTGTCAGGCTGAACTTGGCTCTTGATTCTCTTTGTAAGTCTTTTAACACCTCACAATTGTATAGGGCTTTACAGTTTATAATGTGCATCCGCTCACATTAGCTCATGTGAAACTTCGCAGTGTTTTTTACGGGGATTTTCCTCATTTTAAAGATGCTTAAAATAAGATTTAGTATAAATATCTGGTATAAGACCAATGTGTCTGCTCCGCACGAGCAGACCGTGGATGGGGCTGTGGTGATCCAGCTTCCTGGCGAGGAGCTGTTGCTATGGTGACCGCACACTGGTGAGCCCCGTGGCCAGGCAGGCCTATTAGAGCCACAGAGAGGGTCTCAGGAGCAGTCTTCCTCACAAACAATGTGATTTTCTTAAGTTCACCAAAAGACCTGCATCTCCCATTTGACTTTCCCACATTCATCACCAAATTGAAAGAGCCTCTTTTTTTTTTTTTAATAGTAAGTGGTTTTTTTTTTTCAGGTGTACAACACAGCGATTTGACAAGTTCATACGTTATGCTCTGCTCACCACTTGTTGTCCGTCCCATTACAGCACTTACAGTCTCACTGAGCGTATTCCTTCTCTGCCTTTTATTCCTGAGACTTACTCATTCCCGAACTGGGGGCCTGTATCTCCCTCTCCCCTTCACCCATTTTACCCTACCCTCCACCTCCCTCCCCCTGGCAACCATCAGTTTGTTCTCTGAATTTATAGTTCTGATTCTGCTCTTAGTTTATTCATTTTTTTAAGATTCCATTTATGAGTGGGGTCATATGGTATATGTCTTTCTCAGTCTGACTTATTTCACTTACCATAATACTCTCTAGGTCCATCCATGTTGTCTCAAATGGCACTGTCTCATCCTTTTTTATGGCTGTGTAATATTCCTGTGTGTGTGTGTGTGTGTGTGTGTGACATTTTCCTTACTCATTTGTCTACTGCTGTGAATGATCCTATCTTTAGATAATAAACTCATGTAAAGACCATACCGGCCAGTGACTGGCCCTGAGGGTCACCTGAGCACCTTGTCAGATCAAACACCTCTGAATCATCTAGTCTTTTGCTCGATGTACAGTTTTTGCCCCTGTGCACTCTAAGCTCACTGAGGCTCAGGGCGTGGGCGACTTCTTTGCGAAGTGTGTAAAGCAAAGAGGTTTCATTGTACAGCCAAGGCAGTGAGGGTCGGCAGCTTCCCAGAAGCCTGCTGGGCTGTATCTGGAGCACACAGGAGAGGACCACAGCGGTGCCTACGCCATAGATGCAGGACGTGGAGTGCTCTTCAGAACTTCCTCAACAGCGTCTTCTGCAATATCCTAAAACATGACCTAACTGATGAAGCTGATTCCATTTTACAGGTATAGTCTCAGATCAGAAGCAGTCTTCGAGGTAGAATTCCTTTATTTCAAGCTGTTTGGGATCACACTCTTAATCTTCTTCAGTTGGGAGCATTTGGGGAGGAGAGGATGAATCAGATGCATCATAAAGCCTAAATATGATGTAGTTCAAAGATTCCTGGATTCTAACCTGCCTCTGCTAATTTACTTTCCCAGGTTTCTGTTTCTTTATCCATAAAATAAAGGGATGACTAAGGTCCCTCTATCTGGGCCATTCTGTGTTTCCAAATATTTCAAAAGCAACAGGCAAAAAAAAAAAGGCAATAAACACAAGCGAAGAAATGGACTCTGCTTTGTTCTTCAGTACAACAGAGGATACTAAAAACTTCGGTTAATTCTGTGCCAGAGAATGTCACCATTTTCAGTCTGCTCAGCAGTGGAATGTGATTGGTATATTTCTCTGTGCTTCAAGACATAAAAACTCACAAATGACTTCACAAAGAGATCATGAAACGTCACTCCCTTGGCCAAAGGGAAACTGCTCAAAACTGCTATTCTCTATTCTACTTGATCTGCCCTTGCCAAAGTCACCAGAAACCTTCATGTTGGCAAATCCAGTGATTTCTCTGTCTTCATCTTCTCAGCTACATTCAACACAGTTTGGACACGCTTGTCTGGAAATACTCTCTTCCTTCGGCTTTTAAGGGATCCTTTGGTCTTGACTTGCCTTCTACCTACCTGCCCACCCCTTCTCAGTCCTCCTGGTTGGCATCTTCTCTATGTCTCCACTCTGCATCTTGGAATATCCCCAGGGCTTGGTCCTCCACCATCCTTCTCTTCTTTTTTTATATTACCCCACTAGCTGATCATCCAATCCTGGGCATTAAATACTAGTTGCATGCTGATAATTCCCAGATTTATGGTTCACCCCCAGACCTCTACTCTGAACTCCAGATACCCATATCAAATCATCTACTGGACATTTGCATTTACAACTTCATAAAAAGAGGGCAGTTGGTTAAGCATCTGCCTTCGGCTCAGGTCATGATCCCAGGGTCCTAGGATTGAGCCCCACATCAGGCTTCCTGCTCAGTGGGGAGTCTGCTTCTGCCTCTTCCCCTTCCCCCACTCATGCTCTCTCTCTCTAATAAATAAATAAAATCTTTAAAATAAAATAAAACTCCATAAAAAGCCTCAAATGTCCCATGTCCATATCAGAACTCCTGATTTCCCCTACCTCCATTACGGCCGTCTCCCATCTGTTCCTTTCCCAATCTTCTTCATCTCCAAATGGCACGACATCCATCCACTTGCTTATGCCAACTACCTAGAAATCATTCTTGATTCCCCTTACTTCCCACATCCATTGTATTAATGAATCCTGTTGGTTTATCTCCAAAATAGATCTCAAATCCATTCTCTCCACAACCTCTACCAAAATCAAAACCAAGGTTTTCTCTCAGCTACATTACTACAAAGGCTGGCTTCCTAACATCCATTCTCAGTACAAATTTATTCTCCACAAAGCAGCAGAGTGATCCTCTTGAAATAGAATTCATACTTAAGTGGCACCTGGGTGGCTCAGTCTTTAAGCACCTGCCTTCAGCTCAGGTCATGATCCCAGGGTGCTGGGATCGAGCCCCGAGTTGGGCTCCCTGCTCGGTGGGAAGCCCGTTTCTCCCTTTCCCACTCCCCCTGCTTGTGTTCCCTCTCTCGATGTGTCTCTCTCTGTCAAATAAATAAATAAAATCTTAAAAAAAAAAAAGAATTCATACTTAAATCCCTTCAATGGCTGCCCATTTCAACTAGATTAAAGTCCACATTCTTTACCATGGCCTGAACATCTCTCCAGGGTCTGGCCCTGCCTACCTCTTGACCTCTCTTCTCAGCTCACTGTGCTCTGGCCACACTGGCCTTCTTGGTGTTCTTCCACCTCATGCAGCTTGCCCCTACCTCAGGGCCTTTGCACTGCTGACCATCCCCTGGGATACTGCATGCCCTCCCTCACTGGTACATGGCTGCCCTTCCTCCTGGCTCTATTCTCAGTCCAGTGCCACCGCTCCAGAGAACCTCTCCTAACCATTCACTGCAGCACACAGTCCCATCCCTCCTGCTTTCCCATCACCCTTTCATTTCATTTTACTCATAATATACCTGAATTAACTTTATTTCTTTATGTGCCCATCACCAAAATTCCCCACCAAATTATAAGCTCTACAAAAGCAGGGTGATGCCTGGCTTCTAGATTCCCAAAATCAAAGCATTAACTCTTCTCCACTCAGAAGTCAGAGTAACCTTTACAAAACAAAACTCGTATCAGCTCATTACTTGCTCAAAGCCTCCAGAGGCTTCCCACGGCGTGCACTCGGCTGATGCGGTCTGGCCCCCGGGGCTCCCGTGAGACCTCATAGCCTTTCCCTTACCCAGCTGCAGCCACACGGACCTCCCAGCCGCTCCCCAAACACACCATGTGCTGCATTCACTCCCTCTTACCGCAGCCCTGGGTCAAACGTTTCCTTTCCAGAGATGTCCTTCCTGCCTGCCCTGAACCAAAAGCACCAGCCCTACCCTGTCCATTTCTCACCATAAAAACCTAGACCATCTGCCACATCATACTGTCATTTGTTGTGCTATTTATCTCCAGCTCTCCCCACCAGAATACGGGCTCCAAGTGAGATAGACGATTATTCTGCTAACTGCTGAATCCCCAGCACCTGGGGGAGGTAGGTAGATTCTTGTTGAATGAATGAAAAATACAGTCTTGCTGAAAACTCCAAAGTCTTTCTAAGTCATGCCTATCTGGGTAGATTATACCCAAGTGGTGGGAAGGTTTATTCTGATGGAAATTGCTCCTTCTTTTCAATAGTCTAGGCCCAGAGCAGCAATACCTATGCTCCAGTTAAGAAGGCCACGCCTGGGGCACCTGGGTGGCTCAGTCAGCTGAGTGTCCGACTCTTGGTTTTGGCTCAGGTCATGATCTCAGGGTTGTGAGATGGAGCCCCGCGTCCCGCGCAGCATGAAGTCTGCTTGGGATTCTTTCCCCCTTCTTCTCCCTCCCCCTCTGCCCCTCCCCCTGCTCTCTCTCCATGAGAGGCCACACCCGTAGGAAAGAGAGGTTCCTCTGCCCAATGCTTCATTGGCATGGCACCAAGGGCACCCCTGTCCTCTGAAGGTTCAGTTTCTAGTCCATCTGACCATCTGTGGACCTGAAGCTCATTTTCAACATTTTGACTCTGTTGACTTTAGGGACACGTGTCTTTGGAGAGAGACAAAAGTTCCCCTGGAAGGGGTGACTATTCTATAATTGAGCCTGTCTGTGGAAGGAGAAGCTGCCCAGGGTACACTTAGACCCTGGACTCCTGTCTCCTTGTTATTGTGGACAACAATGCAACTGCACTCCACGTACAGATTCCTCATTTGGCTAAGTCTTCAATGTCCCAAACACAGACAGTGAAAACAGCATGGAAAAATGGGCTTCGCTGAAATGAAAGTAAATCTGACCTGCCGATCTCTTTGTTAGGTATGGAGCTTTTTGTTGGCTGTGAAATATAATGGTGACTTCAGATATAAATATAGTATGCTCAAAATTAAACCCTTCTTTTTCCCACAATCCATCTCCTAGAATCCAATTAATAGATTCACAAATATTTACTTTGCTTCTTGTTATCTACCTAACCCTGGTGGAGGAGTGGGGAGAGCAGGGAGATATCTACCTGTCTATCTATACACATATGCACATACTTATATATCTTATAGGCTGTCCTTTCAAAACAACTATTCTGATTTCTGGAAATAATAAGACTAAGGAAGGGGAAGAAAATAACAAAATGAAAGAGCAATTCCAGGAACTTTAGACCCTTAGACAACCAAGGGCAGTTTTTATTTTAGAGCTGAGCTTCTAAGAAAACTCTCCCTGGTGGGTAGACCATGGCTAAGGCTGGTAGGGAAGCTGGACTCTGGTGGCTCTTCCAGGCTTGGGTGGGCATGACCAGCACAGCTGAATCAACATCTTCATGGACAGACTGATAGCAAGACAGGACAAGAGCTTTAGTCCATTTGATTCATCAATGAGCTCTGAATGGTAATGTTTCATTGGATTATTAATGGCAGATTTAGCTCACATGAGCCAGGCACCAAATATACAATCCATTTGTTCGGCATGTTTTAAGTGCCCCTACAGGGCTGGGACCAGGCAAGAAAGGCAAGTGCAGGGTGAAGACTATCTTTATTTAAAATTTTGATATTTGGTTCATCATGGAATTTTTGCATTAGTTTTATATTTTTTTTAAATAGGAATTTTCCTAAAGAAGATGGACAGATAGCCAACAGGTATGTAAAAAGATGCTCAATGTCATTAATCGTCAGGAGAATGCAAATCAAAACTACAGTGAGGTATCGCCTCACACCTGTCAGAATGGCTACTCTCAAAGAGACAAGAAATAGCATGTGTTGGCGAGGATGTGGAGCCAAGGGAACCCTCGTGCACTGTTGGTGGGAATGCAGACTGGTGCAGAGGTTGGAGACTCTGCACTATGGAGAATGGCATGGAGGTTCCTCAAAAAATTAAAAATAGAAATACCCTATGATCCAGTATTTCCACTTCTGGGTATTTATCCAAAGAAAGCAAAAATACTAACTCAAAAAGATATCTGCACCCTTATGCTTATTACAGCATTATTTACAATAGCCAAGATATGGAAACAACCTAAGTGCCCAACAATTGACGAATAAATAAACTATGGTGTATGTATATAAATACATACACATAATGAAATATTATTTATGTACACATGTGTGAATATATATATATATACACACACACACACAAATTATGGTATATATATGCAATGAAATATTATTCAGCCGCAAAAGAGAATAAAATCTTGCCATTTGCAACATTAGCTGGTGAGCACATTAAGGGAAACAAGTCCGACAGAGAAAGACAAATACCATGTGATTTCACTTCTAAAAAAGAACCAAACCACAACAAGGTCACAGATACAGAAAACAGATTCATGGTTGACACAGGCAGGGAATGAGGGGTGGGGGGAATGGGGGGAGGGGGTCAAAAGGTTTAAAAAAATTTAAATAAAATAATAAATAAACAAACAACAACCAATACTATGTATCTCAATGAGTGGCTTTTTATGGTGTCTTCTTCACTTCTGCACACAAGGTGAGGGCCTCACTTGCCTCAGTCTGGTCCTAGGCCCTGGTCAATTATGTGTAGAGCACTCTGCAAGGGCATAAAGCAGATTTAGAGAAGCAAGAGACATGGATGCTAACATCTAGAATCATAGCATAATAAGAGGGAAAACATGTTCTAAAATAAGGCCAATCAAGCGAAAGAGCGGTAAGCGCTTTAAGAGAAGTTCCAGAACAATGACTATGTCAAGAGTGGTGAGGCAGGACAGACACCACGCTAAGCCTTCCTGTCCCCACTCTGCCACATCCAGCTGGGTGACACCAGGCAGACTGCTTCACCACGAAGAGACTGCCATCTCCTCATCTGTGACCTGAAGGGACTGTCCCCCACCTCAGAGGGTGACTGTATAATGAGACAAAGCAACATGTGTAACACATGCAGGGACTCCTGATAAATGGCAGTTGTGGGTCTAAGCAGGCCTGGGGAACACAGATTTAAAGTCTTGGTTATAACACTGGCCATCACATACCTCCTTAGAGAGAAGGCTACAGAAATGTAACATGTTATGTATATTTTCACAAGAATGCATGAGGACTATGGCCAGACATTCACATCCATGATTTGGCAGTTTCTTTTCAAACTGCTTCAAGAGCTCCACACTGGGTTCTGCGTCACTCGCATCGTAAAAGAAAAATCTGTGATAAGGGAGGATGTTTTCCATGAGATCTGGAGTTTGATCACCATGATGGATTTCAGGGATCACCTTGGCTTATTTTAGGGGAAGAGAAGAAGATTGAGACAAGCCTTTGAATAATCCACACACACAACCAGTAGCAGGAGGAACTAGCCAATTTTCTGAAAAACCACTCACAGATCACGGACTAGCGAAGGATTTACGCTTCACACACACATACTCACACCATCTTATTCATGTTTGGGCAGTGTCTTAGAATTTGGTTTCTAAATGTTCTCTATCTTTTCTTTGTTGCAGGAATTGCTTTCTACATTTGTCAAAAGAAGAAAATACTATCCTGTGTCTGCTAATGTATCTCCGATCCCCCCGTAGACACTCACTCAAAGCAGCAAAGAGAGCGGGTGAGGCACCATCACAACGGAACCAAAGCATAACTGAAAAATTCACCTTTTCTGTCTGATGCATCTGCCTAAACACATCCTTGAGGAAAAGACATCACTTCTGGGGGATGTCTCTGTGATGCTTGGGCTCATCTGGTATTTCTTTTCACTTAACAGTCCTTCATACATTTCTAAGGCAGCATCTTCACACTGACTAAGATTTGTTCCTCCATCCATCAAATATTTATTGAGTGTCTTTCAGGTGGAAGACACTTCTGAACACAGGAGAATCCAAAGGGACACATGCAGGACAGCCCCCTTGTTCTCTGCAAAGTTGGCAGGTTAACAGAGTTGACAGATAATATATACACAATGAAATAAACAAGAAGAATATCAGAGAGCTAATGTGCTCTAAAGCTTATTAAAATCGGGCAACATGGTAGTGACCATGACGGGTCAAACTTGAGACTGGTTGCTCAAGGAAGGAGGCAACATTTCAGCTGAGGCTGGGATGACAAGAAAGAGACAGCTAGGTGAAGGTCTAGGGAAGAGGGTACCACACATCCTCATCTACTTCATTTACCAGTGAATCAAGCATGTACTGAGCTCCAGTAAATGGAGCTTGAGAGTTGGGTACCAGGTAGGGCATTATGGGCTTCACAGGGACATGGCCTTGATCTTAGCCTCATTAGCATCTCTTCCAGCTAACAAGCTATGAGCCCTCACACGGTTCCTGGAAAAAGGGTGCCGAACTCTACCCTTCAAGTTTTGAGGACCGGAAGAACTGAATATAGTGGTGGAAGCTTTCTCTTCATTTCTACTTTATGGAAGCTGGCTTAGGAAGTGGCACACGGCATCAATGTTGTGATAATGGCACTTGGTCCCCTGAATGAATGAGGAATAGACTAGTCTTAAGCTTGGAGGAGAGAGTCATGGAAGCCTGAGAGCCAGCGTGAGAAGGAAAGAGGGGAGAGCATCATGCCAGATGAGCTGAACAGGAAGACAGAGAAGACATGAGGGGAGTAGAGTTCAATAGGCCTTTACTAAATGCCTCTCATGCTGAGGCCAGGTACTGGGGACACAAAGCAATCCCCAGTCTCAAGGGAGTTTGGGAGAAATGGTTCACGTGGATGACAGCAAAGGTGAGCAGGTGAGCAGCATGCGGCAAAGACAAAGAGGTGAAGAGGCTGGTTTGGGAAAAAAGTTGGTCAAAATCATCCACATATGAGAGTTTGGAATTCTATTCACTCCTAGAGGGCACCCAGCGGAACAGGGAGGCGCTGGCTTGGGAGCACACAGACCTGGATCCAACCGATTCTTGCTCTGGCTGCATGACCTGGGGCAGGCTGAATAACCTCGCCGCTTATCAAGGGCTGCATCTTTATTTATTTATTTATTTTTAAATTATTATGTTATGTTAATCACCATACATTACATCATTAGTTTTTGGTGTAGTGTTCCATGATTCATTGTTTGCGTATAACACCCAGTGCTCCATGCAGAACGTGCCCTCTTTAATACCCATCACCAGGCTAACCCATCCTCTGAAAAACAAACTGAGGGCTGCATCTTTCCTATGGAGTTAGCCTCAGAAATCATGCAAAGTTAGAACGAGGTTTACAGATAATATGGGTGTGGTGTCTGCAACATAGTAAGCAGTGGTCATTATTCCCATACCCTGGCCGAGGTTCTGATGGATAAGTAATTTTCCATACTATATTATTACGGCTCTGCAGAAGTAAGTGACTGATCATTTCAGAGTTGAATACTGACCCTCTCAAGGTGGTGTCTGTCAGGCCCTTGCATTTTATTTATTTTATTTTATTTATTTTTTATTTTTTTATTTATTTTTTAAAGATTTTATTTATTTATTTGACAGAGAGAGACACAGCAAGAGAGGGAACACAAGCAGGGGGAGAGGGAGAGGGAGAAGCAGGCTTCCCGCTGAGCAGGGAGCCCGATGTGGGGCTCGATCCCAGGACCCTGGGATCATGACCTGAGCCGAAGGCAGATGCTTAACGACTGAGCCACCCAGGCGCCCCTATTTTTTAATTTTTTTAAAAGATTTTATTTACTTATTTGACAGAGACAGCGAGAGAGGGAACACAAGCAGGGGGAGTGGGAAAGGGAGAAGCAGACTCCACTGAGCAGGGAGCCTGATGCGGGACTCGATCCCAGGACCTTGGGATCATCACCTGAGCCGAAGGCAGACGCTTAACCAACTGAGCCACCCAGGCGCCCCAGGCCCTTGCATTTTACTAGACAGATACAGCATCACAGGTCTAGGGCTGTGCTTTGACCACTGGCTACTCATGATCCTCTTTTTATTTAGTCAAAACTCAAGATCAGAAAGCATGCCTTTATTTAGCTAAGCTAGAAAGTTTTATCAAGGGTTCAGCTATTGCCCAAAGTGCCAGGCTGCAGAGTCCAGAGAGCAGTGAAGGGGGCTGAGCACTGCTCTGCTCAGCCTACGGGAAACCATTTGTCACCTCCTCTTACCTACGACACGCTGTCCTCGCCAGCTCTTATTAACCTCTGAATTCCTGGGGTCATTTACATTTTCCTGGCCAGACCCTAGTCTCAGTGACATATGAGATAGTTATTGTTCATATATCTTATTTCTTCTAGTAGATCGGCAAGTATCAGGAGGGCAGGCACCTTTCTTAGTCCTTGCCTAGCACAGGTAGGCAAATGGCAAATGAATAAAATTAAGCTAACGGACTCACTCTGAATAACAGGCCACAGACTCTCATTATCCTGTGGTGTCTTAAAACACATGTTCACATCCCACAGAATAGACTTTGGAAAAGTTAAAACAAACTCTCTGACCCACAGTGTCTTTGCCTGTTAAGAGTCGCTTTGTCAAGTAGGGATCCGAAAGGGTACGTGCACCCCGATGTTTATAGCAGCAATGTCCACAATAGCTAAACTATGGAAAGAACCAAGATGTCCATCGACAGATGAATGGATAAAGAAGATGTGGTATATATATATATATATATACATATATATATATATATATATATATATA